>NC_092333.1:643825000-645025000 GCF_046630445.1 Rutidosis leptorrhynchoides
AGCCCTTAACCTCACGATCCATAACCTCTATCGGTTCTTCAACAAAATGAATTTTATCATCAACGCGGATATCATCCAATGGAATAACAAGTGTATCATCAGCAAGACACTTTTTTAGATTTGAGACATGAAATACATCATGTACATTATAAAGCTCAGTGGGTAATTCTAATCGATATGCCACAGGACCAACTCTTTCAATAATCTTGAAAGGTCCAATATAACATGGACTTAATTTGCTTCGTTTACCAAAACGAACGACGCCCTTCCAAGGGGATACTTTCAACATGACTTTTTCACCAACTTGGAAATCTAAATCTTTCCGACGTTTATCAGCATAGATCTTTTGTCGGCTGCGGGCAGTTTCTAATCGTTTCTTAATCTGAACGATCTTTTCGGTAGTTTCATGAATGATTTCAGGACCAGTTAACTGTCTGTCCTCTAATTCATCCCAACATAATAGGGATCTACATTTTCGTCAGTATAAGGCTTTAAAAGGTGCAGCCTTAATACTTGAGTGATAGCTGTTGTTGTAAGAAAATTCATCTAAAGGCAAGTGTCTATCCCAACCTTTGCCAAAATCTATAACACAAGCGCGTAGCATATCTTCCAACATTTGAATGGTTCGTTCACTTTGACCATTAGTTTGCGGATGGTAAGCAGTACTCATGTCGAGCTGAGTTCCAAGAGCAGATTGTAAAGTTTTCCAGAATCTAGAAACAAAACGACTGTCGCGATCAGAAATGATTGAGATAGGAACTCCATGACGTGAGATAATCTCTTTGATATAGAGTTGCGATAATTTCTCCATCTTGTCGGTTTCCTTGATCGGTAAGAAATGTGCAGATTTTGTAAGACAATCAACTATTACCCAAATAGTATCGTTACCGTTTGAAGTCTTAGGCAACTTAGTAACGAAATCCATAGTGATACATTCCCATTTCCACTGCGGAATATCCGACTGTTGAAGTAAACCAGACGGCTTTTGATGCTCGGCCTTAACTTTCAAACAAGTAAGGCACTTGCTCACATAATCAGCAATGTCAGACTTTAGATTAGGCCACCAATAGAATTCTTTCATATCGTGATACATTTTACTGGAGCCTGGGTGAATAGAATATCTAGTCTTATGCGCTTCATCCAAGACTAGTTCACGAAGATTTCCGAAAATTGGGACCCAGATTCGGTTATTGAAATACCTTGTTCCGTTTCCCTTGAGTTCAAGTTGCTTTTCGAGACCTTTCAGTCCCTCAAGTTGGACATTCTCTTCCTTCAATTCCTCAAGTTGTGCTTCACGAATTTGAGATGTAAGATTCATACGAATACGTATATTTAAAGTTCGGACTCGGATCGGTTTGGAACGATCCTTTCTACTAAGGGCAACGGCTACTACATTAGCCTTGCCAGGATGATACCGGAGTTCACAATCGTAGTCATTTAATAACTCAATCCAACGCCTTTGCCTCATGTTTAATGGCTTCTGGTCAAAGATATGTTGAAGACTTTTATGATCGGTATACACCGTGATTCTAACCCCATAGAGGTAATGTCTTCACATCTTTAGTGCAAATACCACGACTCCTGATTCCAGGTCATGTGTGGTATAGTTCTTCTCATGTTTGTTCAACTGTCTAGATGCATAGGCAATATCCTTTTCACGTTGCATCAAACACATCCGAAACCTTGATTCGAGGCATCACAATAGACTACAAAATCTTCAGTACCTTTAGGTAATGACAGAATCGGGGTTGTGGTCAATTTATCCTTCAGAATCTTGAAAGCAGATTTCTGTTCTTCGAACCACTAAAACTTCTTCCCCTTATGAGTTAGCTTGGTAAAAGGTTTGGCTAGAATAGAAAAATCCTTGATGAACCTTCGGTAATAACCAGCAAGTCCCAAAAATTGGCGAATGTGTTTCGCACTCTTAGGCACTTCCCAATTTTGGATAGTGGTGATTTTTGCTGGATCGACATGTATTCCTTTACTATCAACTACATGTCTGAGAAATTGTACAGTTCGTAGCCAAAATTCACACTTGGAGAACTTAGCATACAGTTGTTCCTTCTTTAAGAGCTCTAGAATCAATCGCAGATGGTGCTCATGCTCTTTCTCGCTCTTAGAATAGATTAAGATGTCATCAATAAAGACGATCACGAACTTGTCAAGATATGGTTTGCATACACGGTTCATAAGATCCATGAATACGGCAGGAGCATTGGTTAAACCAAAAGGCATGATAAGAAACTCATAATGTCCCTAACGAGTTCGGAAAGCAGTCTTAGAAACATCAGCTTCTTTGACTCTCAGTTGATGATAACCGGACCTAAGATCAATCTTCGAGTAGATGCTTGATCCTTGCAGTTGGTCAAACAGGTCATCAATACGCGGGAGTGTGTAATGATTCTTGATGGTTAACTTGTTGAGTTCACAGTAATCAATACACATTCTCAACGTACCATCTTTCTTCTTGACGAAAAGTACGGGTGCTCCCCACGGAGACGAACTAGGGCGAATGAAACCTTTCTCCAAAAGTTTTTGGAGTTGGTTAGATAATTCTTTCATCTCTGGTGAAGCTAAGCGGTATGGTGCTTTTGCAATAGGTGCAGCACTGGGGGTCAGATCAATCTGAAACTCAACCTGTCGTTGGGGAGGGAGACCAGGGAGTTCTTCAGGAAATACTTCAGGAAAGTCTCTAACTACCTGTACATCTTCAATGCGTTTTTCTTCCGATTCGACTTCCTTAACATGAGCCAAAATGGCTTGGTGTCGCTTTATTAGATACTTGCGGGTCTTGATGCAAGAGATGATGTTGAGTTTGGAACAACTCATCTCCCCTTGAACAATTAAGGTTTCTCCATTTTCAAGAGGTATGTTAATGGTTTTCTCATAACACATGATTGAAGCTCTTAATGGGCGTAACCAATCCATCCCTACGACTACATCAAAGCTCCCTAATTCGACTGGCAATAGGTCAATCTTAAAGTGTTTGTCGGCTAAAACCAGATCACAGTTTTTATACACATTGTCTACTTTCATAACCTTACCATTTGCTACTTCTACAAGACGCTTAATTTCTAAGGCTTGTGGTTTTTCAGTGAATAAGGCACAAAATTCAGTAGACACATAACTTCTATCAGCACCAGAATTGAATAAAACAGTAGCATAGAAGTTGTTAACAAGAAACGTACCCGTTATCACTTCATCATCATCACGGTATTCTTTAGCAGTCATCACGAACGCCCGGATTTTAGCATTAGCATTTCCCGTGTTACCCTTTTTCTTTGGACACTGGTTGCAGAAATGCCTTTTTTCACCACAGTCATAGCATGTATGAACGATTTCGTTGGCTTTCGTTGCAAGAGTATCCGTTGGAGGAACTGCAACTCTACAATTCTTGGCTATATGGCCAATCTTCTTACACTTGGTGCACCCAGCCTTGCACCACCCAGAATGGTGTTTCCCACAATGCTTACAGAAAGGTTATTTTCCAGAATAACCTCCTTTTGAATTTTTGGCAACTTTCTTATTCGAACCTTGGCTCAATCCCTGAGCAGGTTCAAACTTCCTTTTGCCTTCATTTGTCTTAGCCTCGGCTTGTTTATTTGCCGCGGCTTTCCTCCTCTTAGCCATCATGAGGTTTTGAGCCATCAGTATCACCGCATCTAAAGTCTCTTTACTAGCAGCAATGACATTTCCCTGAATCTCGTCAGGGAGACCTTCCATGTATCGCTCTATCTTATTTTGTTCAGTTGGTACCATATCTGGGCACAAAGTAACCAACTCTATAAACCTGTTGGTATAAGCTTCAATGTCGGTTCCCTTTACCTTCAATTCCCAGAACTCAACTTCCAGCTTTTGAATTTGGTTTCGCGAACAGAATTTATCTGTCATCATTCGTTTCAGAACAGTCCATGGGATGGCGTTTGCAGCATCTAGCCCTACAGTTTAGGCATAGTCGTTCCACCATGTTAGAGCTAGGCCACTTAGCATGTGAATGGAATACTTTACTCGGTCGACATCCGCACAGTTACAGATACGAAAGATGGATTCGAGCTTTTCGAACCAACGAGTCAGTTCGACAGCTTCCTCACTCCCCTTAAAGGACAGAGGCTTGCAATTCATAAACTCCTTGTAGCTGCAAGAAGTGGGAGGATTTCCTTGGTTGTTCCATTGATGGTTGTTATGATTGCCTTGAGCGGCAGCCAACAGTTGTTGGAATTGTGCAGGAGTCAGAGAGACATTTGAGATATTGGTAACACCTCGAGTTGATTGAGCCATCGTTCTTCAATACATAAATACAGTATTAGTTGAAGAGTTCTTGGTGCTAATAAATGATAAGTTTTATAAATGCACAAGGTTCACACAACAGATACAACCAAACAGATATATCCAAACAGATACGAATAAGGTATGATAGATGGTAGGAATGACAAGATGTAATCAAAATATTTGAATTAACCATAAAAACCACTAGTTTTATATGAATCAAAGAAAACCAATGTAACTTAGGCATATGCCTTTACATAAACAACAGAAATGGAAATAAATGAGAATCCTAAGATCTAATCTTTCTTAGGTGACGGAGGCTTGAAATGATCCTTAATGTACCCCTTGAAGTACATTACAACTTCTCTAATTCCACCAGTGCATAACGCTGGCGGTCGAGCTCTCTCTCTCTCTCTCTTGCCCAGCAAACATCACATAGAACTTGTCATAGACCCTCTTCACATCGCTGTTTGTATAGTCCATGTGCTTCTACATCATAGCCAAGCGATCGCGGAATGTATTCTCATAGTTACAGTGCTACTCTGTAGGTTCATGATATCACACCGAACTAGACCATGTTCATACTCGGTATAGACAAACTCAGAAGCCTTTGGCTTCTTAGATGAACTAGCATCATCAGCGGCGGGAGTCTCCAGCTCCTTCCTCTTAGGTGAGGGAGTCTTAGTAACAGAAGGTTCAACTTCCTTCTCGGAATCATCTTCTAAACTGCATATAACTCCAAGACCATCATAAGCCGAATTAGCCTCCTCATTAGCTGGTTCTTGAACCTCTTCCTCTTCTTCGGGTTCGGACTCTTCCTCGGGTTCCCCCTCAGAATCATCCTCACCTTCAATGTGTTCTTCAATCTCTTCATCATCTCCCTCATCATCCCCATCATAATAATTATGAGGTTCTTCCTTTACTGATGAGTGTGGTGGAGTGGCAGACGTGTAGACCGGTGATGCGGGTGGAGTAGCCGGTCGGTAAATTGGAGATGTTGGTGGAGAAACAGGTCCATAAGCTGGAGTATGAACGGATATTTCCATATCAGATTCTTCAGAGTTAGAAATAACGATCGGGTTGTGGCTCGACATCCTAAAAGAAAGGAAAGAAAGAAAGTCATAATGTTTCTAAAGTGGACATAAAAGCACGGAATGGATAATAAGGAAAGGCACTAAAATCTTATGACAGGAAAGGTTAAAGTCCTATAGATTGCTAAGGCACCCTAACTAACACATAAGGCACACATAAATGCAATCCTGGTTCTCTATAACAAACTGTGCTCTGATACCAATATGTCATACCCCCCAAATAGGGCCGGGGGTAAATATGACTTTTCAAATATCATCACACAGTTATATAAACGAGAACGATTCTAAATGAGACGTTTAATAAAATCAATAATTCAATTGCAGCGGAAAACGAAATGTTTTACATGGTAAACCCAAATGTAATAAATGTTTAACAAATGCTAAAATATAAATAATGTGGACTCCAATGCAACAGCAAGCAAGCAACATAGGACATCACATAAGCTATTCTTCACCTGAGACAAACATGCTTAAAATGTCAACACAATGGTTGAGTGAACATCATAGGTTTAATAGTTAATAAGTTTAGACCACAAGATTTATTTCAAAACATCAAAATATTCAATATGCCATGAGTTATAATATCGAGCTAAACATTAAAACCCGTGACACTGTACGAGTGTCGGTAATCATTATTATGTACCCCCTTGACGATCGGTCAATGGGTAGAGACGTCGCTCTCAATAGGCCTACTCACAATAATTAAGCTTGCAACATTTTAATTCCAGCAATTAACGATATTATGGCGGGGATTTGCATGTAAAGGTACAATCAATACAAGTTAACAAAAGTCTCATGAAGTTGCATATCAAAAAGTTTAGGCACTTGTGTCTAAATTGTAAATCATTTAAAAATAAGCATGTGTCTCACCCCAAGATTTATAAAATACAATAAAATATGTAAAAAGCGGGGCTATGAGTTCACCTTAGTAGCACAAAAGAGTTATTCCACAAGAGAAATGAATTGAACGGAAGAACGAGATCGGGATCTCAACCTAGAGATAGAATGTACGATCAGATGTTGTCTGATAGACAAAAGTATAGTAACTATACTAATGATAATGGTTTTCTTAAAGAAATTCCATTTTTGAAAAGGTTACTATTTATGGAAAGTTTCCACTTTTAGTAACTTTCCAATTATAGAAAGTTCGTGTTATAATCTTTAGCAAGACGTTGTATAACTTTCTCAAATCTCGTTGCTATCATATAAGTCACTCTGATGATCAGTTGTTACCGGGCGCCCATGATTCTTGACCAGAATCTATGTCTTGGCATTCAAAATCCACAAGCGGTTCCCATAAGGCAACAAGGACCACCCTAGACCATATGTAGCGGTGAGGTTCGTATATAGTGCACGTTATCTAGACTATAACCTTCACATGTTATAGGTGTATAAACTTTTATTATATAACTAAGTTAATTATATATATAGTTATTATTAGTATTATATAACTATTAATAGTTTTATAATTATATATGCATTATTATTCAAGCTATAATTACTATCTTGTGACTTGGATTAATTAATATTTATAATACTAATCACTATCATACAATATATATATATATATATATATATATATATATATATATATATATATATATATATATATATATATATATATATCATAAATGTGTTATATTATTTGTTATTTAATTTACAAGATACTTATTAATATAGCACTTTATTAATCTAATATAATCCATAAATACCTAAATAATTAATTAAATACCTAAGAATCATATATATAATTTTTATAGTCTTAGCTAAATATAAATATCAGTAGAAAAATTTAAGAAAATATTTTTATTACAATTTTGTATTTATATTTGTTTTTATTCTTGATTTAATCACAAAACAAGTTTAATTCTACATAAAATACTAAATAAACGTAAATAATTATTTTTAAAATTTTTATAAGTTTCTTACAGTTTAATAACCTGTAGAAAAATATTTATAAAAATATTTATTTACTTTTACATATACTTCCTTATTTACCTTCTATTTACATAATAATAGAGTTTAATTATATAATAATTAATAATTCGACCCATAAATTAATTTTTATAATTTTCTCAGATCTAGAAAAAGTTTATGAACTCAGAAAAGTTATTTATTTATTTTTATTTATTGTATATATTTTTATTACGAATTTCACCTTGTTTTTAGTATTAAATAACACATAATTCGAATTTAACTTTTATAATTTAGGTACTGAGCTAACTAATTAAGCTAAATATCATACTTTACTGGAAAAAATATTTGTATAGCTTAAATAGCTTTTTTCCTATTATTTATAATTAAATACATATACCGTATATATATACATATTAAATAAACTATTTTAATTATTTAAAATATAAAAACATATTAAAAATCAGTAATATTATTTTTCCTAGATATCATATTACTTATTAGTAATTAACATGCATAATTTATTAAACTCAATACACAAGTATTATATATATATATATATATATATATATATATATATATATATATATATATATATATATATATATATATATATATATATATATATATATATATATATATATTCGGTCGAATAAAAAGACAAAAAAATTAATAAAAATTGGTAAATCAACTCATAAATCTGAAAAATTAATTTTTGTAAAACTTATTAATCATGAAGCTAATTATCATGCATTTAGAAAAAATTTATGAAGTGTAAAATATTTTATTTGTTTTTGGTTTGAGGTTCGGCCAAAAAAAAAATAAGAAAAAGAAAAAGAAACCGAAAAAAAAGAAAGAAAAAGAAGAAAAGAAAACTCACAATTTTTCTAGGGTTTTGAGAGCTCCCAAAAATTTAATGTAAAAATTATGAGGGATTAAAGTCTATTTATAGATTTTAATTACTTGGGCTCCAAGAAAAAAATACACATTCCTTTTTAAAACAAAATCAATTTAATTTCTTTTTTTATTCAACCGACTTAGACCTTTTTCTTTTATTTTTTATTTTTTTATTAAATGGAACAATCTAGAAATGTTTTGCATTTTATTTTCTTTTATTTAATGATCTTAATTTATTATATATTTATATATTATTCGGTATATATATATATATATATATATATATACTTTTTTACAAATTTACATTTGTAACCCATTACTTAATCATTTTATTTATTTACTCATAATTATAATTTATTTATATTTTATTTACATTAATATAGATTATATACATTTTAATACGTAATATATACATTTAATAATAATAATATTATTTTTATTAGGGTTAGGGTTTACACTAAATGATTAGGGTTAGGGTTCAGCTCATTAATTACGAGTATTAATTACTTCATTTAATATGTTCGGATAACAACTCTAATAATAATGTACGAAACAACAATGGAACCCTAGGGGCATTATAGTCATTACATGGTGGAAAAATGAGGGTTGTTATACCAATCTCGATCTGTCAGGTTGGGTCCTCTAGTGGGAGTTATCTGTCAGGTGAAACTCAAAGAGGTCAACCTCGATCTGTCAGGTAGGGTCCTCTAGTTGGAGTTGTGACTATTACCCTCGATCTGTCAGGTAACTCAAAGAGGCCAATCTCGATCTGTCAGGTTGGGTCTTCTAGTGGGAGTTATCTATCAGGTGAAACTCAAAGAGGTCAACCTCGATCTGTCAGGTTGGGTCCGCTAGTTGGAGTTGTGACTTGTTGTGGTTGTTGTGTTTGGTGGTTTATGTACAAGTTGGTACTGTATGATAGATCAGTTAGGTAGTTCATTCACTTAGCGTTGCACTAATCCCCCACATTCCTCCCTTGAAGGTTTTGATTAGTTTGCATGCTAGATAAAAAGGAGTGCTCCGGTTGACGATATGTTTGACAAAGTCAAACTCTGATGTCTAAGCTTTTGTGTCTATGAAAAAATGTAGTTTAATGTAACACCGGTCGTTTGTAATAGTATAATTTAATAGATTTGTAGTAATCACGCTCTAAGTAAGTTTAAGGGTATTTTCATTGTCAAGACTTCCGCTTTGTATTTTAAAAAAAATTTAGGGTGTTACAATCGGGTAACTCGACTGATATGTAATCGTCTATGCGCTGATTTATAGGACACAACGGAGATGAATGAACCCACAATAACGTATGACAATGTGGCAAACCTCGCTTCTGAAACTCGATCGTATAGAGGACCGAAACATCAAAAAGGAAAGCATGAGCTATGTTATCCATGCAATCCAACACAGCAAAGATATGTGAAGCTTTACAAAATGGTATAAGTAGAAATAGTTTGTATTGAAAAATACCTGCTCTGAATACACTAAAAGGCTGTTCTTCTTTCAAGAATGCGACAAACTCTCCGACTCTTAAGTGGAATACACGAGTAACAATATCTGCTCGATCCAAGGGAGTAAGAAGTGTGTATGGTTATAAATACCGAGCGATCTCCGACCATTTAACATTACAGGTAATTGTGATAAAAACTGAGGATTTCCATATACTCTAAAAATAGCAAGAGCATCCAAGTAATGACTATACATATAGCTCAGTCCACCGGTAAATAAAGCAGGGAGTATTGTCCTGCTACCAAGATCTGCACCGGTTTAATCCCCCCTATCAATGGCATCATACAAACCGAATAGATACTCATTTCGTATATCTTTTTGCTTATGACGTATGCAATCCATACGATTTAATTCAATGCTACAATAAACCGTAACTACATATTGTTGAAAGAGTCTCCCCATTCTAAGCATCAACCTGTATATACCAAGCCTATCATGAATTTGATAGCTGTAGTACATGTTCATGGACATTTTTATTTCACGCCCAGCCGCCGAACCATGAACATCCCGCAACATCAAACCAAGATGGAACCCTGGCTCACCATAAAAGAACATCAAAGGGAACTGCGATGACATGTACAGGGGGTGAAGCTTGTTAATACGCCTTGGTACTTCACCCCTCGGTTCAACAATCACATCGTAATCAGTGGTAACTCGAGGGCCAATATCAAAAACAATAGCGCTAATTGCATCCGAGGTAGGTAATGCGTGTTGTCTAGAACCACTAACACTGAACAACCGCACATAAAAAGTTGGCACCTCAGAACCCTGGCACTTGTCCCTAGCTGTACGAAACAGTTTTACTAGCTCATTGTGCGTATCCAGTAACTCAATTAACTGAGATACCACTGAACTACACAGACGGTTTGAATCCTGACCACCAAAATGAGACATTCTATTTTCAACTTCATGATCGGTGTCATAGATATAGAGCTGTAAAAACCTCGGTGGAACCCCCTGCCGAGGACACATGGAACCAATCCAGTGATAAATCTGACCCAACACTTTGAAAACGTAAGGAGAACGGCCGTCATTTATAGTGTCATCAATTTTTGCTCCATAAGAAGTCATGTTGAACATCTGGTTGTAAGCACGGATGTTATCGACGAAGTCGCGAGAATCTAAAAGTTGTTTTAATAACATAGGAGGCTCTTGAAACCGCGATAACAAAACTCGGCCATTCTCACAGCACCGATGAAAATGAAGCTGCTTGTCTTTGAAATGTCTCTTGATACGTTCCCCACGCCAAAACAACACATCACAGTGTGTACATACACAAGCGCAGTCGCCCAAATCACGATAGAAAGGCGAAGGAGCTGCACAAAAAAAACAGTAATGTTAAAAAAAGGCAGCGAAGCACCAAATACAGGTAAAAAATGATGCTAGCTGTTCAGTCGCAGTAATGAGCAAAAACAAAATTACTATGATCGCTAAAATAAACATGTAGTATTCACCAAAGAAATAAATACAAATTAAAAAAAAGGCAATGTAGTATGAGTAAAACATACAGTTTATGTGACCTATTGTTTTTTTCGAACCCGTAATCGTTACTTTAATTCTATATACTCAATAAACAAAAAAATTAGTTCATCGGTGTTTATAAATACTAAACGGATCCTTTAAAGTCTTTAATTGTCAATTTAGTTTCATAAACTCAAAGCGAACAAATATGGTGACTGGTAGTGAATGCACATCCAAAGCAACAGGGGACATTCAATATTAATAAAAAAAAAATGAAGGAATACAGCACACATTACACTCTTCAAACACATAACTAAGCAGCATATATAACCCTATACACCTCCTGCTCCTATGCAACCATCATCAGACATAACAATAATGTAAATGTTAGAAAAGGCACAACCTGAAGAGTCGAAAGCCGCAGATAAACTATATATTGGCCCAATTCGTTGTTCGATAGGTGGAACACATGTTACATTTTGTTGATTAGTACATGGCACACCTAAACAAACAAAAAGTTTAGAACCAATTTAAGGTGAAACAATTAATTAATACAACCATTCAAGACACATCCAATGATAAAATATAAATACATATAGCATACCATTAGGATTAGGGAGGACAGTATTCAATTGAGTAACCGAGAAGGATGTGTTAACATTCGATCGACGCATAGAAATTCTCCTGTGAACCTGTCTCCGAGTAGTAACACATGTTTGAGAATCATAACCTAAACAAACAACACCAACAAACCAACATGAGCTAAAGCAATTAATAAATAGAAACATGTTGCAGAGATATCTAATCATTAAATATAGATACATATAGCACACCTTCACTATTACCAAGAACACAATTCAATTCATTAGAGGAGGATGGTGTGTTAACATTCGATCGACGCATAGAAGTTCTCCTAGCAGCTTGTTTCTTAGTAGTAAAATATGGCTGAGGTTCACCACTATGATTAGCCACACAATCATCCAACACATACTCACCATCATCACCACCACAGCTAGGCAGAGAACCATCAACTACAGGACCACCATCATTACCTATTTTCCTTTTTCTTCTTCCCATTACCGCAGTAGCCAAAACAATTTATGAAGACAAAAAAATAATACAGCGCTATACACATGCAGTATCGAATTTTAAAAGTGCAACACACACTATCAAAGGACCAACCACAGCCAAGCACGCTAAAGTTATAAATTGAAAAAATCATAAACAATAGAAAAACTAACCTGAAAAAAGCCTGAATTGAAAATAAAGAGAATAGCAATCACTACAACAATAACCAAGGGATTAAGCAATGGATTAGCCGAAAAACATAAACAGATTCACAACCGATAATACCTAAACAAATTAGAAACGAAGAAGAGTAATTCAAACCTGAGATGAACCGATGATGAAGGTAGAAAATATCCAGCCGATAGTATTTGGTGAATGAGAAAAATAAAAACCAAATGGGAAGGTAAGTAACCAAGTTGATAATCAAGAACAGGAGAAGAAGGACAGGGAAGACATGATGATGTGTTGTTGGCCATCCCTATGTGCTCAACTTTTCAACTTCCCACGACATGCTTTTGTTAGAGGTACACAATTCCCTTTCCCTTGCATTAAATTAAATAAAAACGCACGTGGGTTACCCCAAAAAACCGCCAATGTTTTACCCCAAAAAACCTTCAATACTGTGAAGACTACATTGTTGACCGATTGACTTAATGATTTTTGTTGACTTATCTTTGGATTGCTTATGAATAGTATGAACAATATCTTTTGAGCCAATAGGAGGGGAGGATTTTGGATTGGTAATAAAAGATAGGGTAATAGATAAATTGTGATAAGATATATGTCCATCTCTTAAATGCCTCTTAAAAGTATATAACTAATATATAAAAGTTATGAGGTTTTCTTTATTCGATGACAAGTCGAATACTTTTAGTTTTGATGTACGTGATCTGTTTGAAAAGTATGTGGTCATTTTTCAATCCATCAGAAATTTCAACTTTTACAAGAAGTTCAGGGCCTTAACTTTTAGAGATTATAGTTTAATAGTTTGAACCACTAAAGTGTTTGAAATTAGCCCACTTATGATTTTATAGTATGAGATATTGAATATTTTAGATATAAAAATAAACAAACTCTTGTCCAATTTCAATTCTAATTCTTTTTTACTTCCTTCTACATCACTATTTCTTACAGTTTTATCTTCAATCCTTATCCTGGGGATGTCAATGGATTAGATATGGATCGGGTGAGGGCATGAGACCATATCCATATCCATTTAGTTTTTGTTTATTCATATCCATATCTATTTAAATTTAGTTCATCAATCTGTATCCATATCCAGTAGATTAAGCGGGTTAATGGATATCCATTGAATATTTTAAAAAATCTTATAATATTTCTAAATATATAGTGAAAACAAAAAAAAAGTAATATAATATGACATAATTTAAAAATTTTCCACCAGAATGTGTAATGTTTTGTCTAAAAGTGACATAATTTGTTAAATTTACTATCAAAAATATATTATGACAAATTATGTGTAATTTTTGTGTTGAGATATACATGCTTTATTGTGAGTACTCAAAAATTCATTTTGTGGTTGCAAATAAGATGTATGTATAATGGTAAATATACTTGTAATAGTTATTGTATATTAATCTCTAATCTCATCACTCATAACTACATAACTTATTTTTTTCAAAAAGTTACGGGAAACTTCAATTTTACGGCTAATGTTAATGTTATGTGATTCATATTGATAATAGGTTGTAAAATTGCAATTTATAATTGCTACTGTATAGGCCATGAGCTAAAATATTATTATAAAATTGCTACTGTATAGGCCATTGCTACTGTAAAATTGCTGCTGTATATGTAATTAATTGCTACTCCATATGAACAACCTTATATTTTGCGAGTATTATTCAATTTTATGTTTGTGTTTTAGGCCCGATTTGATCCGACCCGATTTGATCCGACATATTCAATATTTTGTGCAAAAAGTTATCGAATAAATTTTTAGGACCCCATTGGGTTTTGATCCTAGAATCGCCACTGACATTCACTATTATATATCTCATATCTTCCTCTAAACTACTCTATCCGTCTCAAATTTATTGTACTCAAACAACACACATAATTTAAGAATTTTTCACACTTTAATTTTTATAAATATTACAGTATTATAATTTACATTTTACCTTTTTTTGTCCTACATGCTTGTCGGAGTACTGAAAGTAGTGGACAACTTACCATGTGGGTGTTCTATCATTTTCTTGTGTTGGTGTAATTTATCGTTAGATTTAACCAACTTCTTTGTCAGTGGCTGATCTAGAATTTGTGAGCACTGGTGTCACCGGTTAAAACTCCAAAAGTTTTTCTATTAGATAGCTTATTTCAATGGTGTTACAAAAAAAAAATTACACTATCCACTGGTATCACTAATTAAAAACTTAAAAAAAATTCCACTGTATCACGTATTTCAGTGATGTCCCGTGCAACAACTGGTTACATACCCTGTTCTTTGTAACCTACACGTGAAACAAGAGCATATACAAGTTTAACGGAACGACAAATATTAAGGTTTTCATGTTAATTTTGTAACTATGTATGTGTTGGGTATTTTTGAATTGGGGTCATTATAATCGAGTTTAGGTGATAATGTGATGTGCTTATATTAAATTATTATACATGTCTTTGTAGAATGGGTAAATTAGAACTTATGGCAAAAGTGACACTAGGCCCTCATATTTAATAATGTTGATGTTGATTATTGACCCGATATAAGTACAGATGACAATGGACACCCGATCCGGTGAATATTCACCCGATTTACCCGTTTCGTGATGAATATGGATGAACTTAAATGAATATGGATACGGATATTGATGAACCTAAATAGATATGGATATAGATATGGACATGGATGAAAAGTTTCATCCATGGATATATTCATTACTACCCGATATACATATACAAATACATAAATACACACACACACTGTAGTGACCCGAACTTTTCCGAACCTTTCTATGATTATATGTTTAATGAAAACTATATTTACATGATTAAATGTTTCCAACATGTTAAGCAATCAAACTTGTTAAGACTTGGTTAATTGAAACGGAAATTTTGTAAACGTCTGATTACCCAGTTTGACCAATGATTCACGAACGCTATAAGTTGTATATGACATGATGATACATAAATGAATAAATATATATGTTTAACATGATATAATGATCATCAAGTATCTCATTAAAAATAGTAACAATAAGTTATATACTTAAAAAGGAGACTATTGACGTATGAAACTCGAAACGATACATATAACGATTATCGTTATAACCACGTCTTACTAAATATATATGAAGCATATTAATACATTGTTATATTATATATAACATGATAATATGATAATTAAATATATCATTAAGTGTATTAACAATGAACTACATAAGTAAAAACAAGACTACTAACTTAAGGATTTCGAAACGAGACATATATGTAACGATTATCGTTGTAACGACATTTAAATGTATATATATCATATTAAGATATATTAATATATCATAATATCATGATAATATAATAATTTAAAATCTCATTTGATATTATAAACTTTGGGTTAACAACATTTAACAAGATCATTAACCTAAAGGTCTTAAAACAACACTTACATGTAACGACTAACGATGACTTAACGACTCAGTTAAAATGTATATACATGTAGTGTTTTAATATGTATTCATACACTTTTGAAAGACTTCAAGACACTTATCAAAATACTTCTACTTAACAAAAATGCTTACAATTACATCATCGTTCAGTTTCATCAACTTATCTACTCGTATGCACCCGTATTCGTGCTCGTACAATACACAGCTTTTAGATGTATGTACTATTGGTATATACACTCTAATGATCAGCTCTTAGCAGCCCATGTGAGTCACCTAACACATGTGGGAACCATCATTTGGCAACTAGCATGAAATATCTCATAAAATTACAAAAATATGAGTAATCATTCATGACTTATTTACATGAAAACAAAATTACATATCCTTTATATCTAATCCATACACCAACGACCAAAAACACCTACAAACACTTTCATTCTTCAATTTTCTTCATCTAATTGATCTCTCTCAAGTTCTAACTTCAAGTTCTAAGTGTTCTTCATAAATTCTACAAGTTCTAGTTACATAAAATCAAGAATACTTTCAAGTTTGCTAGCTCACTTCCAATCTTGTAAGGTGATCATCCAACCTCAAGAAATCTTTGTTTCTTACAGTAGGTTATCATTCTAATACAAGGTAATAATCATATTCAAACTTTGGTTCAATTTCTATAACTATAACAATCTTATTTCAAGTGATGATCTTACTTGAACTTGTTTTCGTGTCATGATTCTGCTTCAAGAACTTCGAGCCATCCAAGGATCCGTTGAAGCTAGATCCATTTTTCTCTTTTCCAGTAGGTTTATCCAAGGAGCTTAAGGTAGTAATGATGTTCATAACATCATTCGATTCATACATAAAAAGCTATCATATTCGAAGTGGTAAACTAGTAATCACTAGAACATAGTTTAGTTAATTCTAAACTTGTTTGCAAATAAAGTTAATCCTTCTAACTACACTTTTAAAATCAACTATACACATGATCTATATCTATATGATATGCTAACTTAATGATTTAAAACCCGGAAACACGATAAACACCATAAAACCGGATTTACGCCGTCGTAGTTACAACCGGGGGCTGTTTTGGTTTGGATAATTAAAAACTATGAAAAACTTTGATTTAAAAGCTATACTTCTGGGAAATGATTTTTCTTATGAACATGAAACCATATCCAAAAATCATGGTTAAACTCAAAGTGAAAGTATGTTTTTCAAAACAGTCATCAAGATGTCGTTCTTTCGACGGAAATGACTACCTCTTTCTAAAACGACTTGTAACTTGTATTTCCGACTATAAATCTATACCTTTTCTGTTTATTTCATAAATCCAAGTTCAATACGAAACCGTGGCCGCTTAAATCACTCAAAACGGATTAGAAACGAAGAAATGGCGAGCAAAACAAAATTGGTAAAAACTACTCATTTTAGCTACGTGAAAATTGGTAACAAATCTATTCCAACCATAACTTAATCAACTTGTATTGTATATTATGTAATCTTGAGATACCATAGACACGTATACAATGTTTCGACCTATCATGTCGACACATCTATATATATTTCGGAACAACCATAGACACTCTATATGTGAATGTTGGAGTTAGCTCTACAGGGTTGAGGTTGATTCCAAAATATATATAGTTTGAGTTGTGATCAATACTGAGATATGTATACACTGGGTCGTGGATTGATTCAAGATAATATATATATATCGATTTATTTCTGTACATCTAACTGTGGACAACTAGTTGTAGGTTACTAACGAGGACAGCTGACTTAATAAACTTAAAACATCAAAATGTATTAAAAGTGTTGTAAATATATTTTGAACATACTTTGATATATATGTACATATTTGTTATAGGTTCGTGAATCGACCAGTGGCCAAGTCTTACTTCCCGACGAAGTAAAAAAAATATGTGAAAGTGAGTTATAGTCCCACTTTTAAAATCTAATATTTTTGGGATGAGAATACATGCAGATTTATAAATGATTTACAAAATAGACACAAGTACGTGAAACTACATTCTATGGTTGAATTATTGAAATCGAATATGCCCCTTTTTATTAAGTCTGATAATCTAAGAATTAGGGAACAGACACCCTAATTGACGCGAATCCTAAAGATAGATCTATTGGGCCTAACAAACCCCATCCAAAGTACCGGATGCTTTAGTACTTCGAAATTTATATCATATCCGAAGGGTGTCCCGGAATGATGGGGATATTCTTAAATATGCATCTTGTTAATGTCGGTTACCAGGTGTTCACCATATGAATGATTTTTATCTCTATGTATGGGATGTGTATTGAAATATGAAATCTTGTGGTCTATTATTATGATTTGATAATATATAGGTTAAACCTATAACTCACCAACATTTTTGTTGACGTTTTAAGCATGTTTATTCTCAGGTGATTATTAAGAGCTTCCACTGTCGCATACTTAAATAAGGACGAGATTTGGAGTCCATGCTTGTATGATATTGTGTAAAAACTGCATTCAAGAAACTTATTTCGTTGTAACATATTTGTATTGTAAACCATTATGTAATGGTCGCGTGTAAACAGGATATTTTAGATTATCATTATTTGATAATCTACGTAAAGCTTTTTAAACCTTTATTGATGAAATAAAGGTTATGGTTTGTTTTAAAATGAATGCAGTCTTTGAAAAACGTCTCATATAGAGGTCAAAACCTCGCAACGAAATCAATTAATATAGAACGTTTTTAATCAATAAGAACGGGACATTTCACACACACACACACACACACATATATATATATATATATATATATATATATATATATATATATATATATATATATATATATATATATATATATATATATATATATATATATATATATATATATATATATATAATTACATATTTACTGTACAAGTTCATTTAGCGTTAGATTTACATTTTGCTTTCAACCCTATGATGAAATAACTAAAATATATATTACAATAAAACACGTATATCTAACAAAGTTGACTTACAATTTCATACTTAATGTTTCATAATCTATATGTTATGGTAAATTTAACAAATTTGATTATATCTTTGACAAAGATTACGTATTTTTATGGATAGATTTTAATTATGTCATTTTATAATTATTTTTACTATACTGCGTTTTTATTTCAATCATATACTAGAAAATATTTGAACATTTTATAATATCCATTGGATATCTATTAACCCGCTTAATTAACTGGATATGGATATGGATGGATGACTTGAAACTAGATATGTATGGATATGGATATGGATATGGATGAGCAAAAACTAAATGGATATATGAAGATAGATACGATATCACCCGATCCATATCCGATCTATTGACATTCTTAGATATAAGCGGCATATATAAATGTTTTTTTGCAATTACTTAGAGATATCATATGATAAAGTCAAGAATCAAATATAAGAAAAGTCAATTATTTTACAAGTCAAATTAAATGGAAACTATTGTACACCAAGTTTTACAATCAACTAGTGAAATGACCCGTAGAATTACGGGTTTGTTTAAACAAAACAGTTTTATGATATGTTTTATGTATTAAGTGAATGTAAATACTAAAGTCATTTAGTTTAATGATCCGTGGAACCACAAATTCCTACTAAAAAACTTGTCGTTGTTTTTATAAACATATTGATATTTTAGAGGAATGTATCTAAAATTAATTGGCACAACAAAAAGACTTCAAACAATTAGTAATTATTATTATGAAACACGGGTTTGTTAAAAATATATATATATAAAACTTCAACTTCACACATCTACATGAAAGTGATAATGTGATATATTCGAGACAAATGTCAAAACGATAATCAGCGTAAACAATGAAACTTGTTGAAATGAACAAAAACAATGATCACCTAGAATATATGGAGAGGAAATAATGTTTCAGACTCTTCTCATCAAGCATTACACAGTTGGAGTTAAATTTTCATAGGCACCCACCATTAAAAGGTACTAAAGGCACATGATAAAGAAAAATTAAATACCCAATAACCACTTATGCAATTACACTGCTTTGATATTAGATAAATAAATATGTGAACGTATATTAAAATGTCTTAATTTGATCATGCTATACTCATAAGAGCAACTCAAAACTTAAAAGATGTAGAAGATCATTAATCAAATATTCATATATGTAAAATATTTTATCATTGAGAAACATGATCTTTTATAATAGTCAATATAAACGCATACAAATATCCAGATTTAAGATCAAACATAGACAATTTTCATCCAGAGCCACACATTTGATAATCATAAAACTACATTATTCAAATAAAGAAAAAATCATACAAAAGATAATTAGATTAGAACATAGACACATCCTTTAATATAATAGAGGGGTTACCTACAAATGGATGGCGAAATCTTCTTCATGTGTCTCCTAAACAACCCTGTAATTTCCATTGTTGAATTCTTTTGATCTAAAACGGAGAAGAACCAATCTATTATCATAATAAAGGTATTTTCGGAATAATAATCTAACTATAAAGATTATGAAAGACTTTTAGCATTTCTAATGACTTCTTGTAATTTGAATCCTCATATCTTCATATTTTATCACCATGAATTAAACATAAAAAACACTACAAAATACTACTACTTGCATTAAGCATGATGATTACGTAGTAGTACTATATACTTACAATGATGCCAACGTATCTTGGATCCCCAACTGTCTGCATTCATTTAGATACCAACGTTAATATATGTAATATTCATATCATTTCGTTGATTTACTTCAATTTATCAACCAAACCACCGTAATATTATGAAATTTTAGTTTTTCAAAATGTTGCAGACTATATCAACTATTAAAATTTATAAATATGTTACCTGTAAGATACTCCATAATATATATGTTGAAGGTTAAGGAGAATGAACTAAACCAAGGGCGATAGCTACATAACTTTGCTCCTGCACCAAATAAATATAAATCAAGAGGAACAAATTTATACAATTATTAGTTTTTTTTTTCTTGAGCATTTCAACAAACAGTTTGTACACTCGTCGTCAGCAAAACGAAAAATGCATATAGGAAATTAAGCAAATCCCCTCTAAACGTCTATGTATCACACATAGAAGTCTCGAAAGGGGAGCATAACGATTACTTCAAGAATAGTGCTAAAACTATTAAATTTGTAGGAACCTAAAAGACCAATTATATATTAGGAACGATTACTTCATACTTTACCGATGAAGTATGTTATCTTGCATATGATACTAATGTGTAAATATGAGTTCAGATCGTATACTATGAAATTCATTATTTCTACTTAATAAGCATACACACAGTTTCATTCTAATTTTATTGCAATATGTTAAGCAACATGAAACATAACTGTAATATGTAAAACATATGTATTATCAGTGAACACAATTTCATTCTATTGTTGAACATGTGTTATGATCAGCTCATAATAGAACTGTGTTTATCAACGCATATAGAAGTTCTCAAATACATACATACTATAGAAACAACTACCTGAATTGTAAATCTAGAACCCAAACAGTCGAAATATTTAAACAATATAAGAAATTGTTTACTTAACAATCGCTAGAAACCTTAATGAAGGACAACATGATTAAAATAAATACATATAGCGAGTTAATTTTTTGTCTAATGATCTTTATTAGCAACCTCTTTATGGTAATCAGATACAACCAAAATAAAAATTTAAATATAAAAGTAGATTCTAAATGCATACCTTTTCTATTATTTGTTGGATGATCTTCACTCAGAACCTCATTATTGTTATTGATCGATCATTCCTCATCGTGGATCACTAAATCGTTCTTCCTTTTTCGCTGTGAGTGTGGATTTTGACGATTAGGGTTCGATTGGAAAATATCAACACAATTTAATTGAATCTGCATAAGGAATAGAGTGACTTTGATTTCGAACGAATATATGAGGATCCAGATGTATAAGAGATGGTTAGAGTTCAAGGACTTTTAATTAGGTTACACAATTTAAACACCGGTTCAACAGAAATGCTTTTTATTATTGTTAATTTTTTAAAAACTAATTAATTAATTAATGATAATGACATCATCATGAATTGCTTAGATTTTTTCTTTTTATTTTTACATTTTTTTTAATGAAGACAAAAGCTTATTTATGATGTCATCATTTTAGAATTTTAATAGTAACTATAGATAATTGCCAGATTAATTGGAAGGATGATATTTGCACTACCACGTTTTAATCATACATCATTAAATAATCGTTTAAATATTAGTACAACTTTCTAAAACATGTCTAATGGTCTAATAATATGTGACTAAAAATATTGATATTGATATCAGGTTCCAATCAATAAGTAAATAAAGCACGACTATTCATTGTCGAATAGTAGTAGGTAACATTTTTTGAACATATGAAAGATTTATGAAAATGATTCTATCTCAACTAGATAATAAATATGTTTGACAAAATTAACTGATAGCTATTAGCTTTTAGCTGGTAGCTTGTAACTGTTAGTTGATAGCTTGTAGCAGTTAGTTGGTAGTTTTTATATGTATCTAAGTGTTTGACATGACAACTAAAACTGTTAAAATAAAGATAAAATGGCAACAAAGTTATGAGTTTTTTCTCAAACGTTAGTTCTATTACCTTTTATCTTTTTCAATCTCTCAAAAAACTTTAAACTCTTGTAACAAATGAACTTTTTACTTGATATGAACTTTTTCATAGAAGCTAAAAGCTAAAAAAGCTCCAAAAAACTCAAACTTTTCAAACATGCCCAATATATGCAAGAGTTATATACATACGTACATACATATTAACATGAATCGAAAGTTACTCGAACAAACTTTAATATTAATATAAATGAATGTCTCTAATATCTTACACACTTCAAACCATCTCGATTCAACTAAAGGTTTACCACCTTTCCCTGAGTTATAGGAGGTCTCAAGTTCGAGGTTTGATTGAGGATTTTATAATGCAATTTGTTTTGCAATTGGTATGGAGTCATCTTGAGTATTTTACAAATGATGAGTTTTGCTCATATTTAGCAAGTTCTCTCGAAGATTTTTTTTTGGTACAATATCCCGATGTTTCCTCCTAACGGGTGTAGGAAGTGAACATGGCAAATGACTTCATAGATGTGATCAGATGGGTGACTTATGTCACCCGTCACTAACCTTAATAATGTTGTTAAAAATAGAAAAACTTACACGCTGAAACATGAACTTGAAAAACAAAGTCATATTTATTTTAGATTATATAGAGTAGTTTTATAGCTTGATATGTCCTAAGTTATGTAATTTGTGAGGAAAAATAAGGGCTAATTATTTCGATTTTTATTTATTATTTATTTGTCTTATTTTTCATATTTAAATAACATGATTCATCAAGTAATTTTGTGATTGAAAGAATTTCAAACCATTTATTAGAGAGCTCTCAAAGGTTGGGTCCTGGGGGCCGCCCAGCCATCCGCCCACCTACGCGCCGATGGCAGCGGACCGCCCAGGCCGCCGCCCAGCCCATCGTCCAGGCTATTGTCCCTCGCTCCGTGCTTTTTTTACATATTTATGGACGAAAGATTATGTATATTTAATATTAAATTAAATAAAATGGAGATGGTGGGTGACAGAGCTACGGCGAAGAGAAGCGGCGGTGGTGGCGGAGAAAGAAAGAATGATGGTGGTGGTTACCGGAAGAGTGAAGAAGGAAGAGTGAAGATAAGATTATGTAGTTTTGTTTTTTTTATTTAATTGTGGGTCCAAGATATTTTTATTTTTATTTATTTTATATTTTTAATGATTAATGAAATTAATATTTTTTAAGTATTAATTAGATGTAGTTTTATAATTAATAATATTAATATTAATTATAATTATAATTAGAATAATATTAATATTATGTATTTATAATTATAATTATAATTATAATTATAAATAATTATAATTATTTAATTGTTTAGAAAAAATTAAAAAGTAATTAAAAAATATGGAAGAAAGGTGTAACTGTTGAGAGTGTTTAGTCCTGGATTTAGTCATGTGAAAGAAGTGCTGATGTAACGGTGATGTGGCGTCTAGTCCTGAAAGAATAAGACGAAACCATTGGGACATCTCTTATTAGTTATTACCATCATTTTATCATAATTTATGTAAAACATATGATTCACATCAAGTGCCTAATTGTGTATTTACCGTATTTTTTTTGTCGACTTTTAACAATTCAACCGTATAGTGAGAGTACATAACTGAGTATTTAAAAAGTAGTTGAAAAGAAATTTTTTCTTAAAACATAGTTGAAAGAAAATAGCATTTGAAAAATGTTAACTAGTCGATTCAATCTTAGTTTAATATAATACATGTAAAAATATAAAGATTTTAACTTGAAGGTATGTATATATGGGCCGCATATCGCCATGTATAATATACTCATCGGCGTCTGTTAACATTATGGGCCTATATAAGTATGTAATAAGTTGGGCCATCACTATATAAAAACTGCAATAAGTACATTAATTGATAGCCCAACTAAATTTGTGTACGTCTTATTTTTCATTGACTCTTTTGAAGTCTGATTTTTTATTGTTAAATATTTATATTTATAATTAGCAACTTGGATTTTACATAATCGACCCTCAATTCTAAAATGTGGAGCATAAACTCAAAAACTCTTAACCTAAAACCTCAGACTTTAAACCGCTCGTGTTAAAATTCAAAATAATTTAAACCTTATATCTAAACCTTATATTTAAACCTTTGAATCCTAAAATTTAAACCATAAACCCTAATTGTAAAAAATGTAAAAAATGAATGTTGAGCATGACTGTAGAACAGACAGTTCTGCAAAAATTATAGAACATAGAAATGTTCGAACAAGGCAATTTTTGTTTGACCATGCCCATACAAAATTCTTATAAATCTCAGTCATATTTGAGTTCTCATTGAATCCCTTCACTATATATATATATATATATATATATATATATATATATATATATATATATATATATATATATATATATATATATATATATATATATATATATATATGGGATGGATGTAGCGCTAAGGAGGTCTTTGAGGATAAGGAGATAAGTAGACTTTAATTTTTATATCTTTAGTTCTATAAATCTAAATTAGAAAGAAAAAATTCTAGAATTAGTATTAATTGTGTAGATTCATAAAATATACTTATTTTTTTAACATGCTTGTTAACATACATGTGATGTGTTAACAGTTGTTCATACACCAGATGTATGATAACTAAAAAAAATAAAAAATGACTTTTAATGAAAAATAATATTTACGGTTTAGTAATTAGGGTTTAGAGATTAAAGTTTAGGGTTTAGATTTTGGGGTTTAGATTGAGTTTTTAACACGATCAGTTTTAGTGTTTATGGATTAGGGTATTGGGTTTAGGGACTAAACACAAAATACTAAACCATAAACCCTGAACTCTAAATCGGGCTAAATTACGAAGGGAAAAAAAAACTCAAAAAAAATAAATTTAAAACCCTGAACTCTATATTATTTTCGGAAATTTTTATTTTTATTGGATCGGTAGAACTAAAGATATAAAAAATAAATTTACTTAACTCTTTATCTCCAAATTAGTGTTTATTCGTTAATCAACCGCGTCCGTATCAGTGAAAGTGGTGGAAGGCCCCCTGAGTCTAAGGTTATTGGCTCTCTTCTCACCACCCCTAGAGCCTATTGAAGAAAAATCCGAGGCTCACTCGCTGCCCTAAGCCCTACAGTTCCTTCGCTTATCGCCTAAGACTACCGAATCGCCTTCTAGACAAGGATAGTGAAAGCGCATTTGACTAAAAACATGAAAAGTCAAGGCTCTGGGCAACCCTACTTCAATGGAAGGGGGGAAGAGCCCTTTCACAGCCGCTCTTCTACAACCAGATGCTTCACAGGGCAATTCAAACAAAGTATAAATAGGCGGCAAAATAGGAAGCTCTCTCCTATATATATATATATATATATATATATATATATATATATATATATATATATATATATATATATATATATATATATAATCAAGAGGGAAGCACTTTTTTGAGGAAATGATGAAGTATTTTTTTAATTTTATTTTACAAACATTAAATTCACGTGAAAATATGAACATTTAAAAAAGTCACCTTGTGATAAACATTATTATTTTTAGCAGAAAACGCTCGAAGAAATAACATTCATCGATAATGTTATTCCTGATAACATTCATCGTGATGCATGTTATTCTTCGAGCGTTTTTTTAGGGTTTAGAAATTATGGTTTAGGGTTTAGATTAAGTTTTTAACACGGACGATTTAAAGTTTAGGATTTATGGTTTTAGACACTAAACCGTAAACCCTAAATTCTAAATCGGGCTAAATTTTGATAACACTTCAGAGAAGATGAACAAAAAACGCTCAAAGAATACATGCATCACGATGAATGTTTTCAGGTTTAACATTTATCGATGAATGCTATTTCTTCGAGGGTTTTCTACTAAAAATAATAAAATTTATCACAAAGGGTCTCTTTTAAATGTTTATATTTTTACTTAATTTTAATGTTTGTAAAAAAAAAAATAGAAAACGAAAAAAAAAAATTTTTACCATCCCCTTGCCCAAAGAAATAATTCTCTTTTGATGATGACCATATATAATTTGTACCCTACAAAAAATAAAATTTTTATTCCATAAGAGAATGCTATTCACTTAGTAGTTATGTAACATGAAGCTATTACAATGAAATCTTTTAGGAAACTATGATGATTATTTCTAGACCACTTCTAACGAGGTTTGTGCTCGGTTCATCCTTAACCTCGCCTTCAAGAGCACTGATGGCAATGTCATTAGGGATGGCAATGACCACCCGATCCGATAAATATTCACCCTATCCATCCGCTCCGTGATTGATATGGATGAACCGTAATGGATATGAATATGGATATGGATGAACCTAAATGGATATGGATATAGACATGGATGAAAAGTTTTATCCATGGATATATCCATTATAACCCGAAATACCTATACAAATACATAAATATAGATATATGCTTATATATTTACTGTTACAAGCTCATTTACCATTAGATTTACATTTTGTTTTCAACATTATAATGAAATAACTATAATATATTACAAAAAAATATGTATATATCTAACAAAATAAACTTACAAATCTCATATTTAATTTTTTATAATTTATGTCTTATAATAAATTTAACAAATTTTGTTATATCTTCGACAAAGGTTACACATTTTTATGGATAAAATTTAATAATGTCATGTTATATCTATTTTTGCTATACTACGTTTTCGTTTTAATCGCATATTTGAAAATATTATAACACTTTTTAAATATCCATTGGATATCCATTAACCCGCTTAATCCACTGGATATGGATATGGATGGATGACCTGAAACTAAATGGATATGGATATGGATATGGATGAACAAAAACTAAATGGATCTGGATATGGAAATGGCGTCACCCGATCCATATCCGATCCATTGCCATCCCTAAATGTCATGCCCTCTGACTCACCATCCACAACATATAGCATCACGAGCCATATTTTTTTTTTTTTTTTTTTTTTTTTTTTGACATATTTAGATTGTACATATAGATTTAACACTTGTAAATTAATTTATTAAATATATTTGGCGATGGTCATTTTCTTGCTGAGGAAGTCATAAAAAGAAAGGATGTTATAAAAACGATGTTATAAAACCGACATAACATGAAGTTATAAACATATTATATGAAAAAAATGACTTTGGAAATACAAGTATTCACTATTAAGCATTAGCGTTTATTAAATTGGCACATGAGAAGATAACATTACTTAAACCAGTTACAAACTTATACGGAGTAATAAGTTTTGTTTACCTACATAATAGATGTATATTCAATAAATTCAACTTTCTCAACATTAATACTGTAGCAATTAAAAATTTATATATTCAAGTCATTGTCAACTTCCTCCTTGGAGTTTAGTAAAAAAGTCAACATCATATAAAAACAAAGATAGTAGTAGTAGTAATAGTAGTTCAACATTAGATGAAACCTCTCTGTTTGCATCTTTCCATCAGCCGCACCGGATCTCTCTTTAATCTCCAATTCTCATTATAACCTTCTCAGGCCACCGGATTCTGATATCTTCTCCCGTCGATTTAACAGTTCGAACGACGATTTCTGCAGAGATTATAACCTCAGTCACCCTCACCGTCACCGACACCGACGGTTATCATAAGCTTTTAATTTGAAGGTAACGTATTCGTTAATTTCATTTTCAGTTTCATTATCATCATAATCTTTTGTATTGAAGCTGTCTTTAAATTAAGCTTTGCTTAGGTGAATTTTTTGCTATGATATTATTGACTTATTGTATATTGTATATATGTATATGTGTATATGTAAGATGTTTATTTTGAAAAGATTGCTACTGTTTTGAGTAATTTAGGGTTTAAGTTACATGTTTGAAGCTGTAGTGGTTGTTAGTTACATGTTTGCGTTTAATTCTGGTTATACTTCAATTTGGATTCTGTTCATTGAAGTTAGATTTAAGCATGGGAGTACGTTATTACGAAATTCCTCAGAATGAGCATTAGAAATCATCAAATCGCTTCTCGATTACCTCATAATTGAATATGGACTAATTAGCTTAACTAATTCCAATTATCAACACCACTATTGAAATTCGCATGTGTAATTTTTCTCTCACTATCATCACTTAGATTCCACACACATGGGCATGTAAACAAAGTTATTACCATGTACATTTACGACTCTCACCACACTGGCCAATCCATGATGAAAATTCAATGGGCTCTCAAAAATAATTTTCAAAGCTGATTATATTTTAAGAGTACTTTAGTGATTGTTTACCTAATAATACCATAAATTTGAAAGATATATGAGTCCTGTAGTTAAATTTAGTGATGTCCTATACAATTTGAAAAATACATTGTATTTAAATTTTTGAAATTAATGGGTCATCGGACCCCACAACCATAAGGGTAAACTTGCCACTTACCAACACCAACAACAGCAGCATTACCAATACCAAAATCCTGCCGATGCAAGGTACCATGACATTTACCATTTGATACAATTTTTTTATTTTTTATTTTTCCGAGAGTGTCTTCCTTTTGATATACCATGCACAAAGTTTATTATTCTTTTTCTTGATTGTATATTACTTGTGACATCTGACCAGAATATGTGCATTCATTTATCTCGCCATCATTCTGATTCTAGTGTCCGATTTTCACCCTACTCTCCAAAAACGTAGTCTCTTTCATGGAAGATTATTTATGTTCAGTTAATTATAAGGTGTTCAGAAGGTTGAATCATGCATATTGATGGCAACGGATTGGATACGGATCGGAATTCGGATGATGCCATATCCACATTCATATCCATTTAATTTTTGTTCATCCGTATCCATATCCATTTAATATGAATTCATCCATTCACATCCATATCCGTTGGATTAAGCAGGTTAATGGGTATCCATTAGATCTTCAAAAAAATGTTAAATTATCTTTTATTACGAAATACATATGTAATCTCTATGTTTATTTGGTTAATTACACATGTTTTAATTGTATTCTATTATCGATTGTGAATTCATTGTATGTTTGTATGGTTGGAAGTAATATTTAACTATGCGTGATGGATGTATACATTTTGATTTGTTAAAATCAGTGATAATAAACTTTCAATATATAAGATACATATAAAATAATTGAATATCCATATTATTATGTCAATCACTAATATTTTAGCTTCTTTGGTTGATCAGATTTAGAAATGAATGTGAACTCATCAGACAATCATCATCAATCAAAGAGTAACTGTCTGTATCACAAGATAAATAATGGTACCCAGCAATGTAAGAAGCTCCTGATAGATCTCAATTTGCCTGCTTCTTCTAATGAAACTGAAGACAACGTCTCTAATTTTGATGACGAGGCCCTGTCACACTATGCTGGAACAGATATCAGAAGGTCAGAATATCCACTTTCCTTAAATGGAAGAAAACATTGTGATGATTCTGACTCCAAGGATTCTAATCAAATAAATTTCTCTAGGAAGAAGTAAGTTTTAAATGTATGTCCGTGTAGATGTGACAATTTCGACCATTACTTAAAAAAAAAAAAACCGAGGGACGCTGTTAGCAATATGGGGTATAATATAGGTACCAACAGAGTAAATGGTCGAGACACACTAGTCATTATATGAAAGTTATGTCAGAAAGTGTCTTGGTCCCAACCTGACTTGACCTATTTTGACACGTACCAGAAAATTACCCATTTTACATGTAACACCACCCTCCCATTTCGCCACCTCTTATAATTTGTGCATAATAATATACTCCGTACAATATAATGTTACCAATCAAAAAATATAATCAAGATAAAACGTGTATGTAATTATATAAGTGATGGTAATGCAGAAAGAGTAGCAGTAATGGCAACGTTAAGTTAAAGCAACAAGTGAAAGTGAGCTTAGAGATAGGACTTGAAGTGCCCCCAAATGATGGTTATATGTGGAGAAAGTATGGCCAAAAGGAAATCCTTAATGCAAAATACCCCAGGTTTTTCTTTAATTCCTTTTATTATTTATTCGCATAATAATCGGAAGGTTATTCAGTATATTTACAAAATAAATAAATAAATTTGCAGAGAATATTACAGATGCACCTACCGGAACACAGATGGTTGTTGTGCAACTAAGCAAGTTCAGAGATGTAGCAAGGACCCATCGGTCTTTGAAATAACTTACCTCGGAGAACATAATTGTCCGAAAATTACAAAAACCATTGACTCTTCATCTGCAGCAGATTTAGGTTGTGGACTTGTAAATTTTGCAGCTACACCAGAACCTGCATTTAAAACGTCAAGAACCAGTGATCCCTCATCTACATCACAATCATCTTCTGCAATCACAAGAAGTTCTTTTGAATTTTTTAATTGGTCTTTAAATCATAACTGAAAATTCAGGAACATTTTCATTTCGTTTTATATTGGCATCTGAATCCTAGTCGTAGAATATAAATATACTGAGATCAATCGTAGTATCTGCAGGTCAAAATTACCGACGGCTGATGTCGATAAGTCAAGGTTTGTTTTCAGACTCATGATGCATTATATATATTATATACATAGGAGCGTCACTATATACAAAGTCAAGTGAGGTAAAAGGTCCTTGGCTTCTCTATACATAAGAGTTCAATGGAGGCATTTTATACTGGATAATAATAGTTATATTTGTAAGCATTATTTTCTTCTTCACAATGAGTTATATGGGGATATAGATACTGTGTTTATATTACCATTATCGAGTGATCACCAACATTTCAATTCTTGTATTTAGTGTTTCGGGTTAAAGAGAAACCTTTTGTTTGCAACAAAAAACCAAGTATAATGGTATGAAAGGTTGGTCACTTTTAATACTATTGAAGTTTTATATATTGACTTTTAATAAACATCAACTTTAGATGTTGCAAACGAATTAGTGACATGGGTAATGTTTTATCTTTTCATGGGTTGAACGGGTATAAAATTTGCTCAAATCTTTTCATGGGTTAAACGGGTATTAAAATTTGCTCAAACGGAAAATGGTCAAATGGGTCCCAAAAAAAAAAAAAAAAAAAAAAAAACATCCTAAAACATTAGCTTAAAAGGAAACAAGCCAAATGAAACGAAAGTTTATCAAATTCAACATATGCATACAACTTCCCGTATCGTTTTATACAAGGCAGTCGTTTTTGCCCCAAATTCAGGTCATAAGCATATATACTTATATGTACCAACCACAAAATCATGAACCATCTCGACATTACAATACCCAAAAAGAAGAATCTGAAGTCAAAATCTTTAGTTATTTATCTACAAACCAGAAGTCGAACTAAACAAGAAAATTTGAACTAATTCGTGACACGAATAATTTTTTCAATTTTGTAAGAATTAGAATGAAGAGCAACAAGTGTTTTTTGTGTTGGCTTCCTGCGCTCCAACCACAAGTGTCTCTCCTTGTTTAATGCTACCACCAGCTGCTTGATTACCTGCCGCTAAAGATTTTTTGCTGATAATCTTATAAATCTCACCAAGTATTGTTTGAAATGACTTCTCGACATTAACCGCTTCTAAAGCAGACGTTTCAATGAACGAAAGCCCTTCCTTTTCTGCAAAAATTTGAGCATCTTCTGTTGAAACAGCCCTCAAATGTTTGAGATCAGTTTTGTTTCCAATAAGCATGATCACAATATTTGAATCTGCATGGTCCCTCAGTTCCTTAAGCCACCTCTTTACGTTTTCAAACGTTGTTGGTTTTGTGACATCATATACAAGAAGTGCACCAAGGGCACCCCTGTAATAGGCGCTCGTTATGGCTCGGTATCGCTCCTGTCCGGCTGTGTCCCATATCTGAGCCTTCACTGTTTTTCCCTCTACCTATACATGACATAATATTCCGTTATGTTAAACATACGTAGAGAGAATTACAGTCATCACACATAGCCCAAAACATATCCAAAATTCTCAAATATAAACACGTAAGGCGGGATTTATTGTACCCTTTAATATCAAATATGATATGATGCAGTCGCAGTGAAAAAGATAGTTTGACCACAGAAAATCATAAAAGCAGAAATTTAAACTTTTTATCCAAAGATGAAACATTGAAAAACCGGTTGACAATACAGACATCCCTTTAGATGTGTGATGGCTCGTGTCTCTTAGTTGTCTAACTTTAGTTTGATCACTTCATTCGGCCTCTATAAATATCACCCCTTTATTAATATTTACTTATACCATCTCTATATAGTTAGAAACAATATGTAAACAGAAATACAAACTACACTATGTCCGCTTGAAGCAAATGGTTAGCCCAATTAAGATGAAGCAGGAAATGCACAATCACAGCAGGGATACATCCTAAAGATGAACAAGATAGAGGGAAATTTTATATAGAAACGAAGTCATTTTTCAAAGAAAAACTCCCTCTACAAGGGATACAAAAAGACGGAGAAAGCAAGGAAACTCGCACCTAGAAAGCAACTATCTAAACAAAACTATCTATAAGTGAGACTCCCTAGCAACCCGAAAAACAAAAATGACAAACTAACCAAGCAAAACCGAATACAACACGAACAGAGGAATCACACCAAACTAACAAACAAAACGAACCCGATCACTCAACCTCGAGGATGACACTTGAGTACTTGACACGATCTCCATATATAATAAATGATATAATTATGAAGCATTATTATATTCAATGCAACATAATTAATCTTCTAACCATCTTATGTACTTAATAACCATTTTGTGTATCAGCATACAACATTATCACACAATAACTATATTATCCAGACCATATGATGTAGCAACATTGTATATACATTGGGAAGTAGTTACATAACTAACTAAAACTACCGAAATTTAACCTATCTATTGAATTACAGTTTACCTAACACGTAACGTCTTTTAGCGGCAGATTGAAGCAAGATAACCTTTTCCGATTATCACTTTTAACACATAATCAATTCCGCATCCAACTTGATAACACGGATCATAAACTAACCAAATAACTTTCAATAACTGTATATTATTCAAATTCACTCAATAAGCATCAACAAAATAAATGATAATATCAGCCCTAAATCAACAGATCAAGCACTAGAAATATGTTTAATAAATGTAGATGCCGATGGATATGATAATACTGAGAGAGAGAGAGAGAGAAAGAGAAAGTACTTGCAGTGTACGAGTGGCGAATTCAACACCGATTGTGGATTTAGATTCTAAACAAAATTCGTTACGAGTGAATCGAGAAAGAAGATTAGATTTACCGACACCTGAATCGCCGATAAGTACGACTTTGAACAAATAATCGTACTCATCGTCCGGTCTCCTCCCCATTTTCTTCTGTATCTATCTGTCTTTTCACGAACGCAGAAAAACTCGGTGATAAATTGGGAGAATTTTCTTTAAACGAGTATACCACGAGATGAGAAATTGAAGAAGTGAGTACTATGAGAAAAGAGTAATACTACGTACAAACTTAATTAATGGGATTATCAAAAAAAAAAAAAAAAACTGTTATATTTCAGTAGGCTTATAACTACCTTTAGTAGCCTAGTTCTTGACTGTAGACTACTAATAAATATATAGAGAGAATATGAGAGAATATATTTAGTGTGTGTTTTATAAACTCATAACACACATATTTATACTCAAAAAATCTACTATACAATATCTATAATAATAATAAAATTAACATCCAATTTAACTTTTATAACACTCCCCCTTGGATGACAATTTTATTAGAGAATAACTAGTACTGCCTCGTTAAAAACCTTGCTAAAGAAAACCCATTGGGATAAAACTTTAGCTAAGGGAAAAAGAGTGCAGCATAGAGTTGACTCCCCCTCAAGTAGGCAACGCCTGAATTGTTACATCTTCTGAACATGCCTCATGCCAATATTATGAATGTGTGTTCTGAAAATAGCAGTTGGAAGTGCTTTGGTGAAAAGGTCAGCAGAGTTTTTGCTGGACTGAACATATCTCATTTCAATCTGGTTGTCCTTAATGAGATTTTGAGTGTATGAGAAGAATCTAGGAGGTATGTGTTTTGTTCGGTCACTTTTGATATACCCTTCTTTCATCTGTGTTATGCAAGCTACATTATCTTCATAGATAGTTGTTGGACTTTTATCGCGTTCTAGTCCACAAGAATCAGTAATGAGTTGTGTCATTGATCTCAACCAAAAACATTCCCGAGTAGCTTCATGTAATGCAATCACTTCGGCATGATTTGATGATGTTGCAACTAGTGTTTGTTTTTGAGAACGCCATGATATTGCGGTACCTCCATTTAGGAATACATATCCATTTTGAGATTTAGCTTTATGCGGATCAGATAAATAACCTGCATCTGCATAACCAACCAAATCTTGTTTCGATTCGTTAGAATAAAATAATCCTAAATCAGTAGTTCCTCGAAGGTATCGAAATATGTGTTTGATCCCATTCCAGTGTCTTTTGGTAGGAGCTGAGCTGAACCTTGCCAACAAATTAACTGCAAAAGAAATGTCAGGTCTTGTATAATTTGTAAGATACATAAGAGCTCCAATTGCACTAAGATATGGTACTTCTGGTCCTAGGATATCTTCATGATCTTCACAGGGACGAAATGGATCAGTGTCAACATTAAGTGATCTAACAACCATAGAAGTACTTAATGGTTTTGCCTTGTCCATATTAAAACGTTTTAAAATCTTTTCAGTATATGTTGTTTGATGTACAAGTAAACCATTAGGCATATGTTCAATTTGTAAACCTAGGCAATACTTGGTTTTTCCGAGATCTTTCATTTCAAATTCTTTCTTTAGAAGTTGAATGGCTTCATGGATCTCTTTATTTGTACCTATGATATTAAGACCATTGACATAAATAACTACGATATATATCTGGTCATTGTTTTTATAATTAAAACACATGTGCAAATAAGTTTATATGTATACACTTTTCTTATCAAGTAATCACTTAATCTGTTATACTATTGTATCAACCCATATAAAAATCTTTGTGATTCAATGGAATACATTTCTTTAGGTTTTGCGTTAGATGTTTCTGATACCTTAAACCCTTCAGGTATATTCATATATATCACTATCAAGTGATCCATATAGATAAGTAGTAACAACATCCATGAGATGCATTTAAGTAACTACCAGGTTGATTAAGTATCTAATAAGTAATTGTATCCATTACATAAGGATAAGTTTTCCTCATAATTCATTTCTGGTCTTTGTGGGAAACCTTGAGTTACAAGTCTAGTTTTGCCTTGTATCTTCATTTGCACATTTCTTTTTCGGATAAAAATTCATTTATATCCCATACGTTTCACATCTTTAAAAGTGATAACGATTGATCCGAAAACTTTTCTTTTATTGAGTGATTCTAATTCAGCTCGTATTGCTCCTTTCTGTTGAGCTCAATCATGTCTATTTTGATATTCAATGACAGATTTTGGTTCCAGATCATCATCTTTATTCATGATGTCATTGTAACATTATATGAAAATATCTCATCAAGATTTTTCATTTCATTTCGGTTCCATAATATTGCATAATTTATTGCAATTTATGTATTTACATTTATCAATATCCTCTGCAGAAGGAATATTGATTTGTGGTTCTTCTTGAACACTTTTTTTTTTACCTCATTATCAACTGGATTTTTCTTTTCTAGGATTTTTATCTTTGGAACCAATTTGTCTTCCACGTTTCAGACGTGGCGAAGACTCATGAGTGACATTATTGTCAGCTTTTGGAATTTCAATTCTAGCTTAAGCATTTACTGCTGGTATATATGATTTAGTCACTCTTTTTGTATCTTTAAATGCATAAAGTAATTAATTTGCAAGTTCTTGCATATGCATTATTTTGAACTTTCGTTTCGCATTCTTTTGTGCGAGTTCTATATACCTTAATTGATGTTCACATAATGAAGCATCTTTTTATTTATTTTTCATTTCTCCCCCTAATATAGGGAACAATGTTTCATTAAAGTGACAATCAGCAAAATGTGCTGTAAAACATCACCCGTCATGGGTTCAATATATCTTATGATTGAAGATGTTTCATATCCAACACATATTTCCATCCTTCTTTGAGGAATCATTTATTGTGATGGTGCAATTAAAAATACACTGCACAACCAAATGTTCTAAGATGGAAAATATTTGGCTCTCGACTAAAATTAAGTTGGTAATGGAGAATATTTATGACTTGCACTTGGTTTAATGCGAATTAATGTCGCATCATGTAATTTTACATGTCCCCATATAAATATTGAGAGTTTTGTACTCATTTCCAATTGTCTAGTTATTAGCTGCAAGCGTTTATCTATTGATTTAGCTAAACTAATTTTGTGTATGCACATGAGTAACTGGATGTTCAACAACAATCCCTGTAGACATATAATAATCATTCAATACTTGAGATGTTAACTCACCAGCATTATCAAGTCTCATCCTTTTAATGATGTAATCAGAATAATGTGTTCTCAATTTAATAATTTGTGCAAGAAACTTTGCAAATGCCATATTACGGCTTGATAACACACAAACATGAGACCATCCGCTAGATGCGTCTATTAGAATCATGAAATATTAAAATGGTCCACATGATGGATGAATTGGTCCATATATATTCCCTTGAATTCTTTCAAGAAATATTGGTGATTCTTTCTCAATGTACTTTTCATTAATCACCATATGCACTTTTAATCATATGCGCTGCGCTTTTCATCATATGCGCTTTTTATCATATGCGCTTTTAATCATATACGCGCTTTTCATCATATGCGCTTTTCGGTGCTACATAGATATTTCTCATTATCTGTTATCATTTACTGATAATCATATCCATTATGATATATATATATATATATCAGAGAAACTCAATTAATTTCTCTTTGATTTTGAGAAAACAAGGCATTGTTTATCAGAAAATTTTTACCATTTGGTAATATGAATTTTTGCCTTTTCCGTTCCTTATATCAAGTTTGCAAGACCTGATATAGTATTTATAATTCCTTCATTTGATTTAAATCAATGAAATATTTCTTAGATTTGATCATAGTGTGTATGTTACTACTATCTGCAATACATAGGTCTTTACCATTTAATTGATGTTGTATTTCTGCAGGATTCATACTAAAACTTCAAATAAGATAAGCAAATAATGAGTTATATTTTAGCAAGATAATCAAATTATATTACCTGCAAACAAGTTATAATCTGAAGTACATAAAAGATAACACTTAATAAAACATATGCGTTATGGTCTAAAACCATTTATTTATGAGTGATACATAAAAAAAACTAGGCATCTTAGAAAATTCAAACCATTCAAGTCTCAAAGTAGCTCAGGGTTAATTTAATCAAGATTTGTCAACAGATTCACTCTCGTTTTCTTTTCTTTTGGGACTTATTTGTAGAGCTAAACAAGATGTTCATGTATTCAAGAAATACTAGACTGATGATCCACGTTACCAGATCATTAATAAGAATCTCCGGAATTCTTATAAGAGCGTCTACTAATATCTTTAATTTTATTCTTTCATGGATCACCGTTATTATTATTTTTTTTTTGATAATTAATATCGTATCTATCTTTGAGTATTTTCCATAATACACTTGGATTTTCGATCATATAATATGTAGATTCTAAGGACTCGTCAATATGTTTGCTAAGAAAAATACTTACTATTGCTTTCTCTTGTTCAGAATAATTGTTATTTTCATTCAGGGTTTCTAAAATACCGTTTGATTCGAGATGTTTTTCTACATTCATAACCCATGTTAAGTAGTTGTTCCCACTTGTTCTAAATGAGCAAATTTAAGCCTTTTCAAATTAGACATTTTCTATTATCAAAAAGATGAATAACATAAATCATAATCATAATCAATTTCTATTCATAGACAAATAATAAAATGAAATTAGAATCATTTTAAATTCATAAGTAGCAAACAACAGAATAATGGTATGATTACAAATAATAAAACCACAAGGGCAGGATAGAATATAGGTTCACCCGGTGGTATATTAGCAACAATGATGATAGTTAATATGACCAATACAATAGGAAAAATCATCCTTGTGTGAATCATTTTTACAAAAACTTTTTGAGAGTAGTAATCTGAAAAATGAAGATTGATTTGTGAAAATGTGAAAACGGAGATGTTTATTTTATATTTGAAAAATATAGTTGTTGTAACGTCGTCAGTTGACGTTAACAACCGTTATGTATATATGACCGTTGTAACGTCGTTAGTTGACGTTAACGAATAAAGTCACTTTATCAAAACGCGTATGAGTAATATAAAGGACAAGATTTTTTTTTTTTATTTTAACTTTTAAGATTTACTTTTAATAAAAATACAAACTACTTTTTCTTATTTTAACTTTTAAGATTTACTTTTAATAAAAATACAAACTACTTTTTCTTATTTTAACTTTTAAGATTTACTTTTAATAAAAATACAAACTACTTTTCTTATTTTAACTTTTAAGATTTACTTTTAATAAAAATACAAACTACTTTTTCTTATTTTAACTTTTAAGATTTACTTTTAATAAAAATACAAACTACTTTTTCTTATTTTAACTTTTAAGATTTACTTTTAATAAAAATACAAACTACTTTTTCTTATTTTAACTTTTAAGATTTACTTTTAATAAAAATATAAACTATTTTTTCTTATTTTAACTTTTAAGATTTACTTTTAAGAATAAACATTAGTATGCATGAAATAAATAATGATTAATTGCATAAGTAATCATAAATGTTAGATAACATATAAAGACCCCATCGTATTCGTATTGATCGGAATTAATCTCGGCCCATGGTACCGTGTTGTCAAATGACGTGTTGCGTACATAAAGTACCGTGTTGTCAAATGACGTGTTGCGTACAATCATGAGGTCTTATTAACATAAATATAAATGTTAGTGAAGTTAATAAGAGTTAGATTACAGAAAATATAATTCAGGCGGTATAACAAACCATATATAACTTAAATAACATAAATATAAATGTTAGTGAAGTTAATGAAAGTTAGATTACAGAAATATAATTCAGGCGGTATAACCGGCCATATATAACTTAAATAACATAAATATAAATGTTAGTGAAGTTAATAAAAGTTAGATTACAGAAATATAATTCAGGCGGTATAACCGACCATATATAACTTAAATAACATAAATATAAATGTTAGTGAAGTTAATAAAAGTTAGATAATTTCTTACCTTGATTAGTGACGTGTGCTTGCTTAGATAAACCTTGATTATACAGAGCACTTCGTGCTGATAACGTGTTATATTTCAGTAGGCTTATAACTACCTTTAGTGGCCTAGTTCTTGACTGTAGACTACTAATAAGTATATAGAGAGAATATGAGAGAATATGAGAGAATATATTTAGTGTGTGTTTTATAAACTCATAACACACATATTTATACTCAAAAAATCTACTATACAATATCTATAATAATAATAAAATTAACATCCAATTTAACTTTTATAACAAAAATGCATTTTTTCGAACTTTTTTGTTTTTTGTGTGAGAGTCCAAAATATTTTTCTTTTTTGTAAATTTGCCCTCCAAGGAGCAAGGTGCCTATTGCTCCCTTGCGTCCTTACGACCTTGGTTCCACCTGGGAGCAACGACGCAAGGTGCCTCTTACTCGCAGGTGGAAGCAAGGTCGCAAGAGGCACCAAACGTCCTTTGGAGCAAGGAACAAGGAACAAGGCTCCTTGCTCCTTGCTACAGGTGAAACCAATGTCGCAAGGACACAAGGCGCAAAGGGAGCAAGGCACCTTTTGTGAGGGCAATTTGGTAAAAAAAAAAAATTTGGGCTTTTACGCAAAAAAAAAAATCAAAAAATGGATTTTTTTTAGTGATAATCCCCCTAATTAATGGATTTTGGGTTGTTGTCAACGTGCATTATATTATTGTACACAACAGTTTTCGGTCGCTTTTTAATTGACGGTTATCAAACTGTGCAATAAAATAAAACACGTTAACGACAGCCCTAATAGCAACATCCTTAATTAAATCATCCTTGTGTTATCATTTTTTTCTCGTTTCATCCCTATCGATTTATAACTATACAAATAGTACTTAAAATTATTATTTGTTCACAATTATATCCTTAATTACCCTTATATACTAATAGCCACACGTTTTTCGTTTCATTCCCAAAAACACCCAAAACGCCATTCTGTAACCCTATTTAAAAAAAAACGTCATACTCTCACCAAACTCACCAAACGCTTCTCGATCTCTCCCTCCTTCCTATCAAACCCTAATTTCATGCGGGTTACTCCACCGATTTACAACTGTCGATTTAAAACTTATGATGTACAGCGATCGATTACTCAAATGGAACCTTTGTCTGTTTTTTTAAATAGGGTTACAGAATGGCGTTTTGGGTGTTTTTGGGAATGAAACGACCAAAAAACGTGTGGCTATTAGTATATAAGGTTTTTTTATTTTAAATTTCATGGGAGATGCTGATTTGATTCTAGGGTTTATGTTTTTGGCTGCGGTGGTTTCGATTTAACCCTACGATTTTTGATTTCCGACCATCGATTTGAGATTTGGAAGAGAAAGTTTCGATTCATACGGAATCGTTGTGACTATCGTCGTAGCTGCTATTCTCTCCATCACTGCTATCCGTCACTACCATCGCAGTTATTATCTCCTCCGATTGTGCTATCTGAGGTATAATTTTTATATAAGTGTTCTTTATCTGTATGGTTGATAATTTCTTGCAACATATGTTTCTATGTGATTTGGTTGTTGTAAATTGGTTGTTGCGAATTGTATGTCTCACTATTGAAACATATCAGTTTCTGTAAATGTATGTTCTAAATAAAATTAACATACAATAATAATTGAAGGATATGTTGTAAAATCTTTGATGTTGAAGCTAGAGTACGTGTACAAGTTTTAATACTTTTTTTGTTGCATTTTGACAGTTGACTAACGGTTGTGATGGTGAAATATGTGTGCTCTGGGTCACCTGTTGGCAGGGCAACATGTTAGTTGATGCTTCTATCAATGTTTCGTATTTGTTTTGTGTTAATGAATTGTCCTTTTTTCCTTTTATATAACAGTGACTTTCTTATCTAATGTGCATATGTTGTTAAAACCACTCTCGGGCCTACTTTGCAAGCTCGCAAGTTGAAAACGGTTGTCTTTTTATGAAAACCAATTATTAGGTTGGAAAGTACACACAACGAGCTTCGAAATGATATAAGATATTGTTGAGTCCCCAAAATAATTAAGGATTTAATTATGACAAAACTGTAATTTATTTGCACTAAAGTGTTATGTGCAGTCAGCACAAGTTTGTTCATGTATAGACAACAGATATTGCTGTGTCGAGTGTTTAGTTTGCTGCTCAGTCTACCAGCACAAGGTAGACAGTGTTCTTCAATCAACACAGGATGTGTACTCAGCAAATCAAGAACATGAAATGGCTCAGCAATGAAGAACCAGCACAGCTGGAATGCAGCTCACTACACAAGACAACTATGCTCCATTATAAGCATAGTCGTTTCCCGAGTGGTCTACATCAATGGTACTATTCAACAGAAGTCAAAGACAAAGTTGAACAGAAAAGGACACGCGTCGGCGGCTGACAAGTGACCTTACAAGACCACGTGGGAATGCAGAAGGTTAACGCATGTGCAGACATGGGTTATACTTTGTCATCACCTAGGGAACACAACATTCTATTTGTTTAATCAAATAGTGGTGCCAAACCGAATTGGGGTGTTCCTGCAAATAGCTACCAAAGAGGAAAGAAGAGAGCATGCTCTCTGATATAGTTGTCTCCACAAGTACAGACATCCTATGTACCAGTGGACAATAGAACCATTACTCGGTTAATAGGACTACTATAAATTATTGTATCCACTATTGTTACAACTAGTGGTGTGGGTTTATTTTATAGAGTCAAAACGTGTAATAGCTGTTAGTTTACCTCTTAGCTATAATCTAGGTAATCTGTATCAACCAACTTTCATTCCGCTAAGGATAGTTGTGATTCTTTGTGATTCAATCAATAAAGAATAACTGTTGAAAATTACCTGTGACTCTATTTATTTGCATGCTTGAATACTAATCGAGTTTAACTGTTTAGTTAATTGGAAAGAAATTGTATTCACCCCTCCTCTACAATACTCATGTTGTTATCAAGGGACCAACAACTGGTATCAGAGCTTCAGTCTTGATAATTAATATCTTGGATCTGAATTCTCTCATGGCTGCATATTCTAATACAGCTTACCTTGAAAATGCATCATCCAATAGACCACCCAAATTTGATGAAGATGAGTATGAAACTTGGAAGGCAAGATTCATGCTTCACCTTGAGTCTATTGACCCACTCATGCTTGGTATCGTCACAGATGGTCCATTTGTGCCTACTGAGACTATTGGTAGTGCACCAGCTACAGCTGACACTCTTGCTGTTCCTGGCAGAGAGGTTATTCTCACTCCTTCTAGATGGGATGCTAAGGATAAATGTCGTGTTGGACTTGACCCTAAGATCAGAACCTTGTTAGCTATAACTTTTCCTAACCCACTGTTCAAACTGATTAAGGGAAAAGAAAATGCCAAACTTATGTTGGACTATCTAGATATTACCTATGAGGGTATGGGAGAAGTTAGGCAGAACAGAATGATTGCTTTAAAACGAGAATATGAAATGTTCTTTGCCTACAAGAATGATACCCTTAAGTAAACCTTCATTAGGCTTAACTCCTTGATTGCTGACCTGATCACTCTGAATGTCACCTATACTGAGTTTGAACAAGTTAACAAATTCATAGATTCACTGCCCACTAAATGAAAATCTGTTACTGACCCCTTAAGAACCACTCAGACCCTAAAGAACTTTAACATGTCTTCTCTCTACAGTTCACTTTCGAACCATGAGAAGGCAGAGGCTAAATTTGAACTTAACTTGAAAGAAAACTTTAGGTCTGCCCCCACCACTTCAAAATCTTCTAAGATAGATGATACTGTTCTTATTGCTGCTGCTAAAAAGAAAGCTCAAAAGGCTTTACTGGTTCAAAAGTTGCTGGCAGAAGAAGAGTCAGCTGGGATTGATGTGGATAGTGGTACTGGGTCTGAAGAAAGCAGTGATGATGAAAGTGATGCAGAAGGGTTTGCTGAAGGTATGGCTTTGCTGGCTAGGCAGTTCAAAAGGTTCAATCGTAATAGAACCAGCAAGTCATATAAAGGGAGTAAGAAGTCGAGTGCTAGGTATAGCAGCAAGTCAGTCAAGGGTCCTAAATCTGAGTGTTATAATTGTGGAAAGGTTGGACATTTTGCTGCTGAATGCATGTCCAGGAAACCTTCAACTTCACATGCTAACTCTTTCTCAAAAGCTGACAAGTACAAAAACAAGTACAAAACTATGAAAGCTCAGATGAAGGAAAGTGCTAAGACTGATAAGAAGGGAAAAAAGCCAGAAAAGGTTCTAGTTGCTGAGCATCATGATTGGGATGAAAGCAGCTCGTCGTCTTCCTCTGATAGTGATACTGATGATGATGGTGCTGGTTATGCTCCAGAAAAGAAGCTGTGTTTAATGGCCAAGGAGGTCAAGGAGTCTGATGAGGATGATAGTGGTAGCAAGTTTCTGGCTGATATGAGGGAAGCTGATCAGAAAATAGATTCTCCTCAATGGAAAACTGAATTGATGTATAAGGTTGATAATTTTCGAACTTATACTGATGATGAAAAGGCCAAAATGTTTGACTACCTAAGAGTTGACTTATGTAGAGGCAGCAAACGTGAAGAAGTTTTGATATCAGACAACAAATCTTTAAATGAGAAACTTAAATGCAAAAATGATGAAGTTAAAATCTTGAAAGATGATATTTCAAAACTCGAAAAACAAAATTTTGCTTTAAGGTCTCTTCACGTTGAGGCAGCAGAAGTTAAGAACCAGCTGGATAATCTTAAAAAGGTTGTCACTTCATGGTGTACATCTGCTCAACGCACAGCAAAGTGTGTTAACGAGCAGGTGCCTGCCCAAGTTGAAGTTTTCTTTGCTGGTGACTATGCTGCTGCTGCTATTGCAGAGGTTACTTTCATGGACCCAATTCTTGAAATAGATCCTGAAGCTGTCTTGCCAAATACTTTTGCCAAGATAGTTAAAGGTAAAAAGGTCTTGATAAATAAATTTGTTAGACCTGCTACTGTGTCCCCACCACCTGCCATGAAAGAGATTTTGGAGGATGAGGTTAGAGCAAGAGAAGCCAGTACCTCAATTGATGAGACTACTGACCCCTCAAGCATCTACTACATGACTCTAAAAGAAAGACGTATCAAAAGGGAAATCACTAAAAATAATCTTAGAAAAGTTAAATCTACTGATTCCCCTTCGTGTTTGAGTTCCAATTGTGCTGAGCCAGCTGATGACAAACTTACTGGTCAACCAGTAGGTGCTGATAAGCCAGTCAAACGTAATACTGGCAAGTTCAAGGCAGCAGGAAAAACTTCTTCTAGTTCATCAGCTTCAGTAGACAAGCCAGTAACTTCCCATGCTGGCTCGTCAAATGATAAAGGCAAAGCAATACGTCATGACTATGGTACTGGTTCCAAGAAGAAAGCTGCCCTTAAGAGAAAAGCAAAAGTGGACTCGAATGAAGAGCTGTCTATCATTGATATTATGACAGCCAAGCTTGACCAGCTTATTGAGGCAGTAACCAAACATCGCCCCGATCCCCTTTACAATGTGTATGACCCATTACCGATACCAAATGTGAGGAAATGCTACAAATGTGGCAGCAAGTTTCACTTAGCCAACCGGTGTCCTTTTAACCCAACCCCGTCTGCTGCTGCTTCTTCAAGCAAACCAGCAGACAGGAAGAGATCATCAAAGATGACCCTTCTAGAACCCATCCTTGGATGGGTTCCCAAAAAGAACTAATCTCTTAGCTACTGTGCAGGGCATTCAAAATAAGCAAATCTGGTATCTCGATAGTGGATGTTCGAGACATATGACCGGATGTAAGTCCCTGCTAATGGACTATCAAGAAAAAGATGGTCCAGTTGTTTCATATGGAGATAATTCGTTGGGTTACACAAAGGGTTTTGGTACTTTGACTAATGGGAATGTCACATTCTCAAATGTTACATATGTAGTTGGGCTTAAACATAATTTACTCAGCATAAGCCAACTGACAAGCAAGAACAAGATAGTCCAATTCAGAAAGAAAATTGGTACTATTTTTGATAAGACAGGGAAGCCACTGCTGACTGCAAAATGTCATGAAAACATGTATCAAATTGACTTGAACACAGCAGTCACAACAACTGATACTTGCTTCTATTCGAAGGCAGCAGACAACCTGAAATGGTTATGGCACAAGAGACTCTCACATCTCAACTTCAAAGATATTCACAAATTATCCAGTAGAAGTTTGGTGTCTGGGCTACCCACCATGTCTTATACAAAGGACATACTGTGTCCTGGTTGTGAAAAAGGAAAACATCACCATGCCTCATTCAAATCAAAGCAAATCTCATCTGTTGAGAAACCATTTCATTTACTTCATATGGATCTTTTTGGTCCTGTTAAGGTGACCAGCTGTAGTGGGAAGAAGTATACACTGGTTATTGTTGATGAATATTCCAGATACACCTGGGTATTCTTTTTGAAGCAAAAGAGTGAAGCTGCTGATGAAATTATTAATTTTATCAAAAGAATGGAGCTTTTAAATGGGCAACTGGTGAAACAGCTAAGAAGTGATCATGGTACAGAATTCAGAAATGCTACATTAGAAGAATTTTGTGCTGATAAAGGTATTTCACAGAACTTCTCTGCTGTGAGAACACCTCAACAAAATGGTGTTGCAGAAAGAAGAAACATAACTCTCATTGAAGCAGCAAGATGTATGTTAGCTGAGTCTGGGCTGAAAAATTCATATTGGGCAGAAGCTGTGAACACTGCATGTTTTACCCAGAATAGATCTCTAATTGTGAAAAGACATCAGAAAACTGCTTATGAAGTTCTCAAAGGAAGAAAACCCTCAATCTCATTTCTTCATGTATTTGGCACTCCCTGTTTCATTCTAAACAATAGGGATCAGTTGGGCAAGTTTGATGCTAAGGCTGATGAAGGTATATTCTTGGGATATTCCAACATGTCAAAGGCATATAGGGTTTTCAATAAAAGAAGGGGTTGTTTTGAAGAATCGATTAATGTTACATTTGATGAAACTGCCCCAGCTTCATCTTCCAGTCAAGAAGATGAAGAGTTATTGTTTGAAGAGCCTACTCAGCAAGGTCTCGATGATGAAGAGGAACCAGCTGCAAATCCCTCACCAATCCATGTTGCTGGGTTCTCTGATGATGAGATGGAACACTCTGTTCCATCTGTGTGTAAACCAAGTAGACCTACTGGCTCTACTGAAGTCCTACAACTTGAGCATAGGTCTACTGGTTCTGAAAGATCACAAGCTGGTACTGGTTACACTAATACTGAACAGCTGTCTCCAATTGCTGCTCATACCTTTGAACCAGCTGATGATCAAGATGCTGTGTGTTCCACGACAAGCTCACCTGTTCATAACACTAGATGGACAAAATAGCATCCAATTGAGCAAGTCATTGGTAATCTGGCTAGTGATGTTAAAACAAGAAGGCATGCAACCAGCAATTTCTGTATACATGTAAATTTTGTGTCTACCATTGAACCTAAATGTCCTGATGAAGCAATCAAAGATCCAAGCTGGGCAGGAACTATGTAAGAAGAGATCTCCCAGTTTGATAGGAATAAGGTTTGGACATTGGTACCTAAACCTGATGATGAAACTAAGAAAATCATTGGTACCAAGTGGGTTTTCAAGAACAAGATGGATGAAGATGGGATTGTGATCAGAAACAAAGCTAGATTGGTAGCTCAAGGTTTCAAACAGGAAGAAGGATTGGATTATGGAGAGACTTATGCTCCAGTGGCTAGGATGGAAGCTATCAGACTGTTCTTGGCGTATGCTGCTAAGATGAACTTTAGGGTATTCCAGATGGATGTTAAATCTGCATTTCTAAATGGGAAGCTGCAAGAAGAAGTTTATGTCAAACAGCCTCCTGGTTTTGTAAGCAGTAAATATCAGACCATGTCTACAAGCTAGACAAAGCTCTTTATGGCCTCAAACAGGCTCCAAGAGCATGGTATGAGACACTTCATGTGTATCTCACTGGTATAGGTTTTAAAGTTGGAACAATTGACACCACTCTGTTCTCAAAAGAGACAGATGGTGATCTCTTGCTGGTACAGATATATGTGGATGATATTATTTATGGATCTAAAAATGAGAAACATTGTCAAGATTTTTCAAAACTTATGTCAAAGACATATGAAATGAGCTTACAAAGTGACTTGCAATACTTTTTGGGATTGCAAATTAAACAACTTGATGATGGAATTTTTATAAGTCAGGATAAATATATCAAAGATATGTTAAAGAAATTTGGTCTGACCTGTTTAAAAGATATAGGGACTCCAATGGCAGCAACTATTAAAATAGATGCTAATCCCAATGGTGAACCAGTCAATATCACTGAATATAGAGGTATGATTGGATCCTAGTTTATCTCACAGCTAGCAGACCAGATATTATGTTCGCCACATGTCTCTGTGCCAGATATCAAGCTGATCCTAAAGAGTCACACTTGCTAGCAGTAAAAAGGATATTTAGGTATCTGAAAGCTACTGCTAAACGTGGTCTTTGGTATCCCAAAGACCAGGATTTTAAGCTAATTGGGTATTCAGATGCTGATTTTGCAGGGTGTAAAATAGACAGGAAAAGTACTACTGGTGGTTGCCAGTTACTGGGTGGTAGGCTAGTCAGCTGGACGAGCAAAAAGCAAAATACTGTGTCCACATCTACTGCTGAGGCAGAATACGTTTCTGCTGGTAGTTGTACTGCTCAAGTACTGTGGATGCAAAGCCAGCTGAAAGACTATGGTGTTCATGTTACAAAGACTCCAATCTACTGTGACAACACAAGTGCAATAGCTATCACCAACAATCCTGTGATACATTCAAGAACAAAGCACATTGATGTTCGATATTACTTCATAAGGGATCATGTTCAAAAAGGAGATGTGGAGCTACATTTTATTTCAACAGACCAGCAGTTAGAAGAACTATTCATAAAGCCCTTAGATGAGAAACGTTTTAACTATCTCATCTCTGAGCTGGGTATGCTTGAACTTTAAATAAAAGACAATTTTTGTTGGTGTGCTGGCTCTACAACATGTAGGGCAAACCAGTAAGCCATTTTTGTTAACTTATTGCCTACATGTAAAACACTCAGCACAACAAGGTCTTTTATATTTTGGTTACTCAAAATGTTTTTATTTGAAATAATAAATAGCTCATAAAATTAAATGATTCCTTAAATCTGAAACTCATTTACTTCTAATGATTTAAATTAAATTCATGACATATTAAATGTAACAAAGTATTTTGTATTTAATACAAAACTTATCTTGTAGTTTTTAATTTTTTTTTTGAAAATTAAAACCTGCTGCATTTAATGTTGAATGGGAGGTATGAGTGTTCAAGCCGTATATACGTCAAATCATCAGTCTGTGTCCCCTCGAGTGTGCCAGTCTGTGACATCTGCCCACGCGCCTGCTAATGGCAGTTGTCATTTTCTCTCTCCTGCCTTTTTCACCCAATCACGATGGTTAAAAGAGTGTTTTATCTTCCATAATAACCTTCGGTTATTCAGTTTTCAAATTCACACTCTTCTCTCTAAAAATCCCCAAATATTCAAATCAATTCATACATCCATCTTCTACGAAATCATCAATGGCAGAACAACAACAACATCAATCACCACCTGCTGCAAACCAGCCAGAGGAACAACAACCACAGCAACAATAACCGGTAGCACCACAACAACCGGAACAGAAACCACCACCGTTCATCGAAGAACAAGTGGTGCAGGGCCCTCTGTTCAACCTGCACCCAAGCCTTGTTAGGGCTGCAAATGTACCAGAACACTCTTCCATTCGCCTATCAAGAGGCAATGCTGCTCATGCCCTTTCAATTCCCAAATCCAAAGCCAACTTGGGTTATGATGCGCTTATCGATTACATAAGATAATCACCACTGGCTCGGGCTATTACCGGCGTACCTTCTCGTCTTTATCATGCTTGTTTGTCTAGATTCTTGTATACTGCCACCACGGCCACCACTCAACAGAACGTTCCATGTATTCGTGGCATGGTGACTGAAACCCTAGCCTGCTCCATCACTGTTGATGCCATCCGACGTGCTCTCCAATTACCCATTGGTCCGTTCGTTAATTCACCAACCAGTGATGAGTTTAGAAGAGAGGTACTGGAGATTATAGGGTTTGATGGACCAGTGGCTCATACGTCCTTAAGGAGGCAGATGCCACCTCTGTGGAACTATTTCTTTGGCTTGCTGACTCATTGCATCAGTCAGAAGTCCGGGAGCTTTGATCAGTGCTCAGATTTTGAGCTGAAGATTGGTCATGGGATGCTGTTCAATCGAAATATTGATTATGCCGGTGAAATTTACTTAAGGCTAAGGGAAATGATGCTTGCACCTAAACGAACACACTTAATCCCCTTTCCAAGGTTTTTGAGCCTTGTTTTTGAAAATGAGCTGGGTGAAGCTTACTAGCAGATTGCTGATGAATCATTCGACCTGCCTCCAAAACAAGGGGGAATGCCAAAAGATGCTCCTGCTGCTCCATATAATGTCCTGACACCAGGCATGCTTGAGTATCTTGCTGCTCGAGGTGGAGTGAACCAACCGGCTGCCTTTGGTGCTGCACCAGCTGAGGGGGAGGGACCTCAGTGAAAGCCAGCTGTAAAAAAGAAGAAGCCAGCTACCTCAACTAGTACAACTACCGTCTCACATACTGGTAAAGCAGTAGTTGTATTAGAATCTAGTGCTCTCTGATCATAAAGAACAGCCCTAGTCTTATATACTGACTATCCACTTCTAGTATTGGAATCCGCTGCTTAACTATTTCTTGGTAACAGGCAAATCCAAACGAACAAAAGCTGGCTCCAGGCTCACCACAGGGGAGATTGCACCAGTCTCAACTGCTGCTCCTGCAAAGGATGTTCTATTGTTTCAGTTCTTAGCAGGGTAGATGAACAGGCAGATGGGGAGCAAGTTAAAGATGATATTTTTCCTACTGAGCAGATTGCTGCCTCTGCTACTGGTATTGGTGGTACTGTTTCTCCTACTGGTGGTGCTGATGCTAGTACTGTTGCTTCTACAGCTGCTGGTGATACTGCTCCCAGTATTGCTGCTTCCACTACTACACCTGAAGTGGAAGATGAAATCATAGTGGATCCTCCTGTTCTTAAAAAGGTAGTTGACAATATTGTCAAGGATGTTCTACTTGATGAACCTGTCACTGAACCAAAGGATGACATTGCGTCTGCTGCTGCTACCGATGCATAAAATGTTATTGTGGATGCTAGTACTTGTGCTACTTTTCCATCTGATGTTATCATGCAAGCTGGTACAAGTGCTACTTTTCCATCTGATGTTATCATGGATGCTGGTAAAAGTGCTACTTTTCCATCAGATTCTGGTTCACAGGGTAATACTGTTCTGGAGGGTCTTGATTTTGTTAATGCTGGCTATGTTGGCTATGTTCCCACAGAGCCAATGGTGGATACTGATGCTACTACTAGAGATGCTGCTTCTTCACCTACTGCACAGTTACCTACCGCTGCTACTGGTTCTACGGAACCCGTTATGGATGCTGGTATCTCTGTTTCAGCCACTACTGACTCTTCTCAGGCTACTGTTTCTGCTGAGAAGAAACCTTATGTGTGCCAGGTGCCAGATCCTGATGAAGTTGTCCCTAACTTCATCTATCGGGGAGCATCTATTACTCTCAGAGTTGCTCTGCTGGTGGATCAGCTAACTATTGATCCTCAAACTGCCATAGTCTCAGCCAGCAAATTGCCTCGCGAAGAGCTGATTGAACTATTGTCTCAGCTTGATCGACCAGCTAGAGAAGAAGTTTATGAGAGGTTGGCTACTTTAGAACAGATCAACGAGCAGCCATATTATCATTTTTTTGGCATGGCTCCAGCTGCTTCTCCATGGCCTGGTACATGGAGGCCTCTCAAGTTCATCAGAGATCCCTCTACTGGTGAATATGTTATGCAGAATATTCCTGATTCACCAGTACCTTCTGATTCATCAGCTTCTTCCTCATCATCTTCTTCTTCTGATGGTGATGCTGATAAAGGTACTGGTAAGGATGAACCAGTCATTCATGATAATGTGATTGGTACCAAAGATAAACCAGTGGATCTCACTGATGATGCTGTTCATGATGCTGACAAGAATACCAGTGGTTCTAAACCTTCGGGTGAAGGTAAAAATGATGGTGATCATGGTGTCGAGTCAGATTCTGACCTTCCACCTCCATCGCCCCACGGAGGTAGTTCTGTGTTAGCTGCTTCTGACCACCCCTCAACCAGCTATGTTAAATTTAATGCTGATGAGGTGGCTGACATCTCCACCCTGGCTGTCTATAAGACACTCGCCGAGGTTACACCTGATCTACAGGTCACCATTCACACTGCTATTGTTGATAGTGTGACTGAAGCCATACGTAACGCTGGGCAGGTTACCACTTCCAATATTGAAGCCCAGCTCAAACAAGTATGTGCCTTTGCAGATCTTGCGGTGGCTGCCATTGTCAAACAACATGAAGAGGAGGAGGACTTAAAGAAACGAATCATCTCTCACAATGAGTATGCTGAGGACATTGCCCGTCTTCAAGCTGATTTAGATGCTGCTAATCGCAGAATTCTTTTTCTTAATGAAGAAAATATGGTGCTACATGAGAGATTGGATTCACAGGTGTAGTGACCCAAACTTTTCCATGTTTATATATATTAATTGAGATTGATATTTACATGATTAAATGTTTTCAACATGTTAAGCAATCAAACTTGTTAAGACTTGATTAATTGAAATATGTTTCATATAGACAATTGACCACCCAAGTTGACCGGCGATTCACGAACGTTAAAACTTGTAAAAACGACATGACGATATATATATGGATATACATATGGTTAACATGAGATTATGATAAGTAAGTATCTCCATAATTATATTAACAATGAGTTATATACATATAAACAAGACTACTAACTTAAGGATTTCGAAACGAGACATATATGTAACGATTATCGTTGTAACGACATTTAAATGTATATATATCATATTAAGATATATTAATATATCATAATATCATGATAATATAATAATTTAACATCTCATTAGATATAATAAACAATGGGTTAACAACATTAATTGAGATCGTTAACTTAAAGGTTTCAAAACAACACTTACATGTAACGACTAACGATGACTTAACGACTCAGTTAAAATGTATATACATGTAGTGTATTTAGATGTATTAAAATACTTTTGGAAGACTTCAAGACATATATCAAAACACTCATACTTAACAAAAATGATTACAGTTACTTTCCCATTCTTTTCTTTCATCAAGAATTCTAGTCGTATTCTTACCCATATTATACACAGCTTCAAAACGTACTTACTATGGGTATATACCAATAGGAACTAGCATGGGATTCCACTCTTGATTATGTCATGTATGACTAATCAATTTTAACTTCTACCATGAGCTAGTCAACTAACTAGAACTCCTTTTAACCCCACTCACCACTCACCAATTACCACTCATCATTCACTCCATTTCACTTCCAATTCTCTTTCTAATTCTCTCTCAACACACACACTATTATGGACGTATTTTTCCAGTAGTTAATCATCATCTTCATCAAAAATCACTTCAAGAATCAAGCTATAATCATCATAGGAAGAACACTTCAAGAACACTTCAAAAATCCCTTCAAGTTTACTAATTTACTTCCAAGCTTTCTAATCCATTCCAAGTAATCATCTAAGATCAAGAAACCTTTGTTATATATAGTAGGTTATCTTTCTTATTCAAGGTTATATTCATATTCAAATTTTGATTCAATTTCTGTAACTATAAACTATCTTAATTCGAGTAAAAATCTTACTTGAACTTGTTTTTGTGTCATGATCCTACTTCAAGAACTTTCAAGCCATCCAAGATCCTTTGAAGCTAGATCATTTCTTGTCACTTCCAGTAGGTTTACCTACTAAACTTGAGGTAGTAATGATGTTCATAACATCATTCGATTCATATATATAAAACTATCTTATTCGAAGGTTTAAACTCGTAATCACTAGAACATAGTTTAGTTAATTCTAAACTTGTTCGCAAATAAAAGTTAATCCTTCTAACTTGACTTTTAAAATTAACTAAACACATGTTCTATATCTATATTATATGCTAACTTAATGATTTAAAACCTGGAAACACGAAAAACACCGTAAAACCGGATTTACGCCGTCGTAGTAACACCGCGGGCTGTTTTGGGTTAGTTAATTAAAAACTATGATAAACTTTGATTTAAAAGTTGTTATTCTGAGAAAATGATTTTTATTATGAACATGAAACTATATCCAAAAATTATGGTTAAACTCAAAGTGGAAGTATGTTTTCTAAAATGGTCATCTAGACGTCGTTCTTTCGACTGAAATGACTACCTTTACAAAAACGACTTGTAACTTATTTTTCTGACTATAAATCTATAATTTTTCTGTTTAGATTCATAAAATAGAGTTCAATATGAAACCATAGCAATTTGATTCACTCAAAACGGATTTAAAATGAAGAAGTTATGGGTAAAACAAGATTGGATAATTTTTCTCATTTTAGCTACGTGAAAATTGGTAACAAATCTATTCCAACCATAACTTAATCAACTTGTATTGTATATTATGTAATCTTGAGATACCATAGACACGTATACAATGTTTCGACCTATCATGTCGACACATCTATATATATTTCGGAACAACCATAGACACTCTATATGTGAATGTTGGAGTTAGCTATACAGGGTTGAGGTTGATTCCAAAATATGTATAGTTTGAGTTGTGATCAATACTGAGATACGTATACACTGGGTCGTGGATTGAATCAAGATAATATTTATCGATTTATTTCTGTATATCTAACTGTGGACAACTAGTTGTAGGTTACTAACGAGGACAGCTGACTTAATAAACTTAAAACATCAAAATATATTAAAAGTGTTGTAAATATATTTTGAACATACTTTGATATATATGTATATATTGTTATAGGTTCGTGAATCAACAAGTGGCCAAGTCTTACTTCCCGACGAAGTAAAAATCTGTGAAAGTGAGTATAGTCCCACTTTTAAAATCTAATATTTTTGGGATGAGAATACATGCAGGTTTTATAAATGATTTACAGAATAGACACAAGTACGTGAAACTACATTCTATGGTTGAATTATCGAAATCGAATATGCCCTTTTTATTAAGTCTAGTAATCTAAGAATTAGGGAACAGACACCCTAATTGACGCGAATCCTAAATATAGATCTATTGGGCCTAACAAACCCCATCCAAAGTACCGGATGCTTTAGTACTTCGAAATTTATATCATATCCGAAGGGTGTCCCGGAATGATGGGGATATTCTTATATATGCATCTTGTTAATGTCGGTTACCAGGTGTTCACCATATGAATGATTTTTATCTCTATGTATGGGATGTGTATTGAAATATGAAATCTTGTGGTCTATTATTATGATTTGATATATATAGGTTAAACCTATAACTCACCAACATTTTTGTTGACGTTTTAAGCATGTTTATTCTCAGGTGATTATTAAGAGCTTCCGCTGTCGCATACTTAAATAAGGACAAGATTTGGAGTCCATGCTTGTATGATATTGTGTAAAAACTGCATTCAAGAAACTTATTTTGTTGTAACATATTTGTATTGTAAACCATTATGTAATGGTCGTGTGTAAACAGGATATTTTAGATTATCATTATTTGATAATCTACGTAAAGCTTTTTAAACCTTTATTGATGAAATAAAGGTTATGGTTTGTTTTAAAATGAATGCAGTCTTTGAAAAACGTCTCATATAGAGGTCAAAACCTCGCAACGAAATCAATTAATATGGAACGTTTTTAATCAATAAGAACGGGACATTTCAGTTGGTATCCGAGTGTTGGTCTTAGAGAACCAGAATTTTGCATTAGTGTGTCTTATCTAGTTTGTTAGGATGCATTAGTGAGTCTGGACTTCGACCGTGTTTACTTGAAAAATGATTGCTTAACAAATTTTGTTGGAAACTATATATTTTTAACATGTGAATATTATGTGATATATTAATCTCTTAACGCGTTTGATATTATGTGATAGATGTCTACCTCTAGAACAAGTCCCATTGACTCACCTAATAATAATGAAGAGTCAAATGTAAATTGGAATGATTCGTGGACTGATTCACAAGTTCCCGAAGAGGAACCGGAAGAAGAGTCGGAACCGGAAGAAGAATTGGAACCGGAAGAAGAATCGGAACCGGATGAAGAAATAGAACCGGTGGGGGAAATAATAAAACGGTTAAATAAAAGAAAATCCTCAACCAACCGACCAAGGTTAATTATGGTCAATGGTGTTTCCGCCAAGGAAGTAAAATATTGGGAGGATTACCAATTCTCCGATGAATCGGATTCCGACGAGAATTCCGATGATGTTATAGAAATTACCCCAACTGAATTTAAAAAGGCAAAAGAAAATAATAAGAGAAAGGGCATAAAAATAGAGAAATCTAATTCCAACCCCGATGAACTTTATATGTATCGTCAACCCCCGAAGTCCTTAAGTTATAACAATGACCCGGGTGAAGGTATTTCGTATGCCCGAGAGACATATTAAATTAATGTGGCTAATGTGTTATGATCCAAGTCGGGTCATACCCAATAACAAGCTTACCAACACTTTATATGTATTTATTTTAACGGTTGGATTGTTAAATAAATACGCGACACTTGAACTTTAGAAAAATCGATTTTCTAAATAATAATCACTTGAGATAAATTATTTGGATAATTTATATATGATGTGGATTTAATTATTTATAGATTTAAATAATTATGTTATGTTATATTTTATAAAATGGTTTATAAAATTATTGCAAGTAACAAATACATGTTTATTTTATACAAGTTTTATAAAATTATTACAAGTTTTATAAAATCATTCTTGTTATAAAATAATGGATGGTGGGCAGATTTTGGAGCCCCAAGAAAGTCTATCCCATGCTTATTCTTGTTGCTTTCCATAACACAATTCCACATATACATGTCCTTTGACTAGTAGCAATACATACATGCAATTGTACATCAAAAATTCTGCACAAAACTCTCCTAAAACCCAGCTGAATTTTGTGGCCTTTTGGGAGGAAGAAAGGGTTCTTCATTTGGTTATTGCAAGCTCAATTCAAGTGTTATTAAATCCTAACCAAAGGCTAGGTGTTGGTGCAAAAGCTTGGGGTATTTCTCCTTGAGGTTTCATCACTTTGAAGCTCCATTCTTCATCATCTTCATCATCTTCTTTTGTACTAACCCTCAACTAGCTTGAGGAGGTATAAACTCTAAACCCACTCTTAGTTTGTAAGTATGTTTCACAACTTGATCCTTATTGGGATTTAACTTTAATTGGTTAAAGATTTACAAGTTTCAAAATGATAATCCAGACGCTTCCGCAAATCTTATTTCTCGAATGATTGCAAGTATTATGAAACTTGTTAAATCCCAACAATGGTATCTAGAGCCGAAGTTGTTGAAATATGCTTCGAGATGGTTATTAAACCCACTATAATTTTGCATTCTATAAACATGCATGAAGTAGAATGTAAAATTTTGGTTTTGGGTGGTTTGTCATTTTGGCCAAAATCACTTGTGATTCTGCATTCTGTACTGCCAATCACTTGTGATTATGTACTGCCAATCACTTGTGATTCTGTACTACCAATCACTTGTGATTCTGTGCTGCCAATCACTTGTGATTATGTACTACCAATCACTTGTGATTCTGTGTTGCCGATCACTTGTGATTCTGTATTGCCAATCACTTGTGATTCTGTGTTGCAGATCACTTGTGATTCTGTGTTTCCAATCACTTGTGATTCTGTATTGCCTATCACTTGTGTTGATGATGTTCACAATCTAAGCCTTGACCTTGTGTTTGGTTGCATGCATGGTTGATTGATATTTATTCAATTGGTTTGTAATAATATTTATTCATTTGGCATGTAATAATTCATTTGGTTATGTAATTTATTTTATATTTGGTATGTAAAATAGATTAGGTTGTAGTTTCATTTTTTAGACAAAATGTATTAGGATATATTTTGTAAAATGACGAAGAATGATGAAGACTTGAAGAACACATGAAGAAGCATTTGGATGCAAGGTTAAGTGGGAGATTTGAAATCTCCTACTTTGTGTAATTACCCCTTATCCGGTGGCATTTGTTTTCGGCTAAACAAATGTCTACTAAAATGGCTTGATTGTGAACATATTTGTTTTGCATGCATGGTTGTTTATTGTATGATTGTGGATTGTATGTTTGTATGCTACAAGTTAATCACACAAGTTAACAACAAGCAAAATGGCAATTTAATTGGTTAAATTATACATTAATTAACGACATGCAAAACGACAATTTAATTGGTTAAATTAAAAATGGCTAAAAGGACATTAATAAACGGTTATTAAGAACATGATTAGGATCATATATATAAAATGGTTTATAGACATGAAAATGGATTTTCATAAGAACCATACACTAAATGCATGTTGGTGTATGGCATAAAAGTTTTCTCAAACTAGAAATAATGAAAACTTAAAATCCCTTTAACACACTAGGTTAACAAGTTTAAACGCCATCCTATTGTATGACACTTAAACGTATTAAGGAACTTATAATGGGATAAAGGTCACCTAACCGTTATGAGCAAACTAATATGATTAAGGTAAATTTCGCACACTTGTGGGATAAAGGTCACCTAACCACTTGTATGTTAAGTTTACATGTCTAAACAAGTAGGATGACTTGATTTGGAAATCATGAACTTAGGGTCACCGAAGCATGATGAACAAATAGGCGTTGATGGGATAATATGTCATGCAAAAGGATTGCATGATCCCATAACTTAGAAGTTGCAAAAGGATTGCAATTGTCATATAATGACTACCTAGCTAAATCAAATGACGGGATAAAGGTCACCTAACCGAAATTTGGTTTACCGTTGGATTCTAAAATTTAATATATATCAATTGGATTTAAAGGGTATTGATTGTTAAATTTAAAATCGATACTTAAATGAACTTTGTTAAATTTTGTAGATGGCCGCCAATAACAACAACATGCAAAATGCACCTATTAACTTGAACAACCTATCGTTAAGGTCTCTCCTCGAGAAAGACAAACTCAACCATACGAACTTTATGGATTGGTTCCGCAATCTTAGGATTGTCCTCAAACTTGAGGATAAGGCGTATGTGTTGGAAGACCCCATTCCCGATCAACCCGACGAGGATGATACGGAAGGCATGGCTTATTGGGATAAGTATTGCGCCGATTCGGTGCAAGTCGCTTGCCTAATGCTTGGGACTATGATACCCGAACTCCAAAAGGATTTCGAGCATCATACTGCATACGACATGATCACGCAATTGAAGGAGATGTTCCTTCAACAAGCACGTGTCGAGCGCTTCGAGACCGTTCAAGCGCTTCATGCATGTCGTATGGACGACTCCCAATCCGTTTCATCTTATGTCCTTAAGATGAAAAGCCTCATTGATCGCGCAAACCGTCTTAATCTCAACATATCTAATGAGCTAGCCACGGATCTTATCCTAAACTCCTTGTCAAAGAGGTTTGACCAATTTGTAATTAATTACAATATGAATGGGATGGATAAGACCATTGGCGAACTTCATGGCATGCTTAGGACGGCAGAAACTAGCATGGGTAAGAGGGCTTCACCCGTGCTAATGATCAATGATGGTGGGTCCAAAGGTAATAACACCTCTAAGCCAAAGGCGGCTAAGTGGAAAGGACCCGCCCATCAAGGCAAGGGAAAGGGGAGGATGGTTACCCCAACCAAAAACAAGAACAAGAAGCAAAAGGTTGCCGGACAAGCAAACCCCAAGGAAGACCCGTGCTTCGGTTGCGGTGAAATGGGTCACTGGAAACGAAACTGCCCGGCCTACCTTAAGGAGTTGAAGGAAAGGAGGGATGCGGGGCAAACCTCAGGTAATATATATATGGTATATATAGAGCTTAGTATTACTTCTTCTAATACATGGGTATTAGACACTGGATGTGGAACTCACATTTGCAATTCTTTGCAGGGGTTCAAAAGAAGTAGAAAGCAAACGGGAACATCAAGTCTCTTTATGGGTAATGGAGCCAAAGTGCAAGTGAAGGCTCAAGGAGACTTTGTATTAAAGCTTCCAAGTGGTTTGGAACTTATTTTGAACAATGTTTTGTATGCACCGAATTTATGTCGAAACATTATTTCAGTTTCCCGTTTAAAACAATGTGGGTTTTATCTTAATTTTGTTAATGATGTTATCCACGTTTATTTAGATAATGTATTCTATTTTAAGGCTTCGCCTTCAAATGGAATTTATGAATTGGTTCATGATGACACATCATCTAGTAGCTCAATATACCATACTAGCACCAAGAAACTCAAAAGGGATTTGAGTGATTCCTACTTATGGCATTGTCGCCTTGGTCACATAAACAAGAATCGAATGCATACACTTCAAAAGAATGGCCTTTTGAAATCAAATGAACTAGACTCGTTTGATGTATGTGAATCTTGTTTACAAGGCAAAATGACTAAAACACCTTTCAAAGGGACCTATGAAAGGGCTAAGGACTTATTGGGATTAATACATTCGGATGTATGTGGACCCTTTAAGCCCATAACTAGGAATGGTGAAAGATACTTCGTTACTTTCATTGATGACTTCAGTCGTTTCGGATATGTCTACTTGTTAAGACATAAGGATGAAACTTTTGAAGCATTCAAAGAGTATCAAAGCGAAGTACAAAATCAACTCAATAAGACAATCAAGGTACTTCGTACCGATAGAGGAGGTGAATACCTAAGTGATGCTTTCCAAGATCATCTTAGAAGTTGTGGGATTATCTCGCAACTCACTCCTCCTGGAACACCCCAACTGAATGGAGTTTCCGAAAGGAGGAACCGAACCCTAATGGATATGGTTCGATCTATGATGGCTAGAAGCTCGTTACCTCTATCATTTTGGGGTTATTGTCTATGCTCCGCGGCTCGTATTTTAAATATGGCCCCAACCAAGAAAGTGGAACGAACACCTCATGAGATGTGGTTTGGAAAACCTCCATCTCTATCATACTTAAAGGTATGGGGATGTGAAGCTTATCCTAAGCGTTACGTCCCTAATAAGTTGAATGCTCGATCCATGAAGTGTATCTTCATAGGATATCCCAAGGATAATATGGGATATTATTTCTATGATCCATCCGAGCAGAATGTATTTGTTGCTCGGAAGGCGGAATTCCTTGAAACTAAGTTCCTAATGGAAGGAAGTAGTGAAAGGAAGATAGATCTTGAAGAGGTTCAAGATCAAGTAGATGATACACAATTGGTTGACACTAGCACTCAACATGAAAATGTTGAGAGTGATCAAATGGATGATCAAAATACACAAGACGTTCGCAGATCTGGTAGGATTAGTAATCCTCCTGAGAGATATGGTTTTCTCATGGATGGTTGCTATGTGGTTGATTTGGATGAACCAATAAACTACCAAGATGCTTTATCAAGGATTGATAAAGATAAATGGCAGGAAGCCATGAACGCTGAGATGCAATCCATGTATGACAACCAAGTTTGGGAACTTGTTACACAACCTGCTGGCTCAAGGCTAGTTGATTGTAAATGGCTTTTCAAAATGAAAACCGATATACATGGAAACTTGGATACATATAAAGCTAGACTTGTAGCAAAATGTTTCACTCAAACTCAAGGGGTTGACTATGATGAAACTTTTTCGCCTGTGGCAATGCTAAAGTCTATTAGGATATTACTTGCCATTGCTGCTCATTATGATTATGAAATATGGCAAATAGATGTCAAGACCGCTTTCCTAAATGGATATCTTGTGGAAGATGTCTATATGGTTCAGCCTGAAGGTTTTGTTGATCCGAAATATCCTAAAAAGGTATGCAAGTTAAAGAAGTCAATCTACGGATTGAAACAAGCATCTAGAATGTGGAATCATCGTTTTAATGAGGAAGCCGAGAAATTTGGCTTCATTAAAAATGGTGATGAAGCTTGTGTATATAAGAAAGCTAGTGGGAGCACTATCATGTTCCTTGTACTATATGTGGATGATATATTGTTATTTGGAAATGATATTCCGGCAATGCAAAGAGTTAAAACTTGGCTAAGTAAATGCTTCTCCATTAAGGATCTTGGAGAAGCACAATACATTTTGGGGATTGGGATCTACAGGGATAGATCCAAGAAACTGATAGGTTTGAATCAAAGTGCATACATTGAAAAGATCTTGAAAAGGTTCAAGATGGAGAACTCTAAGAAAGGTTTGGTACCTATTCAAAGAGGAACACTCCTTAGTTCATCTCAGTGCCCCACCACGAAAGATGAACAAGAGAGAATGAAGAAAGTCCCATATGCGTCTGCCATTGGGTCAATCATGTATGCAATGATATGCACTAGACCGGATGTGTCATGCGCTCTTAGCCTGACAAGCAGATACCAGAATAACCTAGGAAACAGTCATTGGATTGCTGTCAAAAGTATATTGAAATACCTTAGGAGGACTAAGGATATGTTTCTGATATATGGGTCTGGTGAGGAGGAACTTGCTGTAAAAGCTTACGTGGATGCGAGTTTCCAAACTGATCGAGATGATTCTCGATCACAATCCGGTTATGTCTTCACATTAAATGGAGGTGCGGTCTCTTGGAAGAGTTCAAAACAGGATGTTGTTGCTTTATCCACTACAGAGTCGGAGTACATCGCCGCATCATTGGCAGCTCAGGAAGCTGCATGGATGAAGAAATTCATCAACGACTTAGGAGTAGTCCCTTCCATTCAGGACCCTCTTGAGATCTTTTGTGACAACGAGGGTGCGATTGCTCAAATCAAAGAACCTCGTACTCACCAAAAGACCCGTCACATTGAGCGGAGATTCAACTACATAAGGGATGAAGTTGAAAAGGGAAAGATATGTATTCGAAAAGTTCACACAGATCTTAATATAGCGGATCCTCTCACGAAGCTCTTACATGGAGCAAAACATACTGGATATGTTTGTGCATTAGGGCTTCGATATTCTAGTGATTGGTCATGATCTGTTTTAAGTATTGTAACGGAACGAAATTGTTCAAACTCATTAATATAATTATGGTATTAATTTATTTTGAGTTATGTTCCTATTTTGCATATTTTATCCATGAATAAGTAATTATTCTAAATTCCGTAGTCGATCACATTTGTGGGAGCAAATGTGAGGTTTAGACTATTATGAACTTGGATTGGTATACATTCACGGACTGAATGTGGGGCAAGGTTGCTACCAAGGTTCATAGATATTTGTGGGATACAAATATTGGAAGACCCGCTCTCAAGATTCACTAAATGGAGCCTTTGTGGTTGATCACATGTAATCTTGAGTAAAGGCGAATATCATTGTATCCTCTGACCTGAGATACATATTGGGTTCAGATATTTGCCAAGTATTGTGCCTTGATTCTTTCCTTCGCTATTCTGAAATATGGTAGTTCATAAGGAGGAGCTCAGGTATAATGCAAGGTATATATTTAGGACATATGTAGTCAAGATGGAATTTGTCCCTCTTATTCATTGAGAGTCAGATGTCTAAGGCCTGATAAAGTTAAATCTAAAGGAGAGTGATCACTCTGTATCTCTTGGATTTAACATGACATCTAGGACAAAAGGATGTAATGAAAAGATTCACCTATTCATATTCGAGATGGGAACTCGAAAGGAATGATGTTATTGAATGGCACAAAGTCATAACATATTGGGGGTGATGGACGGTCGTTAGGTGGTATCCATCACTTGCATTAATTTCTTATGTTTCTCGTGCAAGTGGGAGATTGAAGGTATTTCGTATGCCCGAGAGACATATTAAATTAATGTTGCTAATGTGTTATGATCCAAGTCGGGTCATACCCAATAACAAGCTTACCAACACTTTATATGTATTTATTTTAACGGTTGGATTGTTAAATAAATACACGACACTTGAACTTTAGAAAAATCGGTTTTCTAAATAATAATCACTTGAGATAAATTATTTGGATAATTTATATATGATGTGGATTTAATTATTTATAGGTTTAAATAATTATGTTATGTTATATTTTATAAAATGGTTTATAAAATTATTGCAAGTAACAAATACATGTTTATTTTATACAAGTTTTATAAAATTATTACAAGTTTTATAAAATCATTCTTGTTATAAAATAATGGATGGTGGGCAGATTTTGGAGCCCCAAGAAAGTCTATCCCATGCTTATTCTTGTTGCTTTCCATAACAAAATTCCACATATACATGTCCTTTGACTAGTAGCAATACATACATGCAATTGTACATCAAAAATTCTGCACAAAACTCTCCTAAAACCCAGCTGAATTTTGTGGCCTTTTGGGAGGAAGAAAGGGTTCTTCATTTGGTTATTGCAAGCTCAATTCAAGTGTTATTAAATCCTAACCAAAGGCTAGGTGTTGGTGCAAAAGCTTGGGGTATTTCTCCTTGAGGTTTCATCACTTTGAAGCTCCATTCTTCATCATCTTCATCATCTTCTTTTGTACTAACCCTCAACTAGCTTGAGGAGGTATAAACTCTAAACCCACTCTTAGTTTGTAAGTATGTTTCACAACTTGATCCTTATTGGGATTTAACTTTAATTGGTTAAAGATTTACAAGTTTCAAAATGATAATCCACACGCTTCCGCAAATCTTATTTCTTGAATGATTACAAGTATTATGAAACTTGTTAAATCCCAACACCGGGAACCTCTAAACCACCAGGTTTTTCTAAACCAATGTGGATAACGACGGCTCATATTAGGGGAACATCATATATCCCTAGAAACTTGGCAAAACGAACCAAAACCGAAGAAGAAGAAACAAGCGAGTCGGAATAAGATAGTTGTATTCGTGTGGTGTAATATAAGTAATATAGTGTGCTTATGCTTTATGATATATGTAAAAATTGCTTGTATTAATAAGTATTTTTTTTTTATGAATCTAACTCTTGTCTATTTTACAGTATAAAAACACAAAATGGATAGACAACCCAATATTTTTAGAGACCTACCCGGAGACATGATTGATGAAATCTTGTCTAGAGTCGGTCAGAATTCTTCGGCACAACTATTTAAGGCGAGATCAGTTTGTAAGACATTCGAAGAACGTTCCAAGAATGCCTTGGTTTATAAAAGGCTTTCGTTCGAAAGATGGGGGATATCACATTGGGAAATCCATAAGTTACGATGTGTTTACTTTGACGCATATATTGCGGGGAACCCAAATGCTATTTTACGCAATGGGTTAAGAAATTATTTTGACTCAATATATCCGAATATTGGACTTCGTGATTTAGAAAAAGTGGCTAACATGCAACATAAAGAAGCATGTTATGCTTACGGATTAGTAATGTTCGCTTCTCACCAAAGTGAGAACAAGAACATCGGGCTACAACTATTAAACAAAACGTTCCCACAAGTGACGGAGTCGGTAATTGGGGTAAGAAATGAGGTTTTTAGATTGTTACGGGACTGTTGGACATTACGTAACCCTCGTCCCTTTGACGACGTTACAACACGCTGTCTTATCAACGGCCATAGCGGTTATGTTCCACAAGACCAAGGATGGGAAGTAATCCTAGTAAAACCAAAATGCATGACTTGTTTCTGGACGTATGAATTACGTGTCTTTATTGCCTTTGCTGAACGACTTGTGTACTAGCTAGAATTATCTTCACAACCATCTTGTATCAAATTTATTGTGTGCTATATTTCATGCTATATGTAAAATAAGCGGTATTGTAAGTTTGTAAAATATTGTGTAAAAGTTTGAACGCGAAATATTATTATAATCAGTTTTTCATATAGAATTGTAGTAGTTGAATTGTATATTAGCTACTAAGTATGAACTTAATGGGTAGGTACTACCCGAATTTAAACTTATAAAACGCTAATATGAAGAAAAAGCTTTTATAAATGAGTTCATATTATGCTACGAAATACTATTAACTACTCTTAATATTCTGTATGATTAACTTGTTCCATTTGACTATTTTGAAGGAAATGGCACCGACTACTCGACACACCGTGAATATGAATGAAGAGGAATTCCGTACTTTTCTAGCTTCAAACATAGCCGCAGTACAGGCTGCGCTACATACCAACAATAACCTTGGATCTAGCAGTACAGGAAATCGTGTAGGATGCACCTACAAAGAATTCACTGCCTGCAAACCTTTGGAATTTGATGGAACCGAAGGACCGATCGGATTGAAACGGTGGACCGAGAAGGTCGAATCGGTGTTTGCCATAAGTAAGTGTACTGAAGAGGACAAAGTGAAGTACGCTACGCATACCTTCACAGGTTCTGCGTTAACATGGTGGAATACCTATCTAGAGCAAGTGGGACAAGATGATGCGTACGCACTACCGTGGTCAATATTCAAGCACTTGATGAACGAGAAGTACCGTCCCAGAACGGAGGTCAATAAGCTCAAGACAGAACTTAGAGGGTTACGAACCCAAGGATTTGATATTACCACGTACGAAAGACGATTCACAGAATTGTGCCTATTGTGTCCGGGAGCATTCGAAGATGAGGAAGAGAAGATCGACGCGTTTGTGAAAGGATTACCGGAAAGAATCCAAGAAGATATAAGTTCACACGAGCCCGCCTCTATACAACAGGCATGTAGAATGGCTCACAAACTAGTGAACCAGATTGAAGAAAGAATTAAAGAACAGACTGCTGAAGAGGCCAATGTGAATCAAGTCAAAAGAAAGTGGGAGGAAAACGGTGATAAGAATCACCAATACAACAACAACAGCAATTACAACAATAATCGCAACAATTATCCCAACAATCGCAACATCAATCGCAACTACAAAAAACGGCCCAACAACAACAACAACAACAGCAGCAGCAACTACAACAATCATCCCAACAACAATAATAACCGCAACAACAACAACAACAATCAGAAGCAGCTATGCCAAAGGTGTGAAAAGTATCACTCGGGGTTTTGCACCAAATTTTGCAACAAGTGTAAAAGAAATGGTCATAGCGCGGCGAAGTGTGAGGTCTACGGACCAGGGGTTAATAGAACGAAAGGAAAAAATGGTGTCGGAACGAGTTATGGCGGAGGAAGTAGTGTCGGAGCAAGTTATGCCAATGTAGTTTGTTATAAATATGGAAAACCGGGCCACATTATTAGAAATTGCCCGAACCAGGAGAACACGAATGGACAAGGCCGCGGAAGAGTTTTCAATATTAATGCGGCAGAGGCACAGGAAGACCTGGAGCTTGTTACGGGTACGTTTCTTATTGACAATAAATCTGCTTACGTTTTATTTGGTTCGGGTGCGGATAGAAGCTATATGAGTAGAGATTTTTGTGCTAAATTAAGTTGTCCATTGACACCTTTGGATAGTAAATTTTTACTCGAATTAGCAAATGGTAAATTAATTTCAGCAGATAATATATGTCGGAATCGAGAAATTAAACTGGTTAGCGAAACATTTAAGATTGATTTGATACCTGTAGAGTTAGGGAGTTTTGATGTGATAATCGGTATGGACTGGTTGAAAGAAGTGAAAGCAGAGATCGTTTGTTACAAAAATGCAATTCGCATTATACGAGAAAAAGGAAAACCCTTAATGGTGTACGGAGAAAAGGGCAACACGAAGCTACATCTTATTAGTAATTTGAAGGCACAAAAACTAATAAGAAAAGGTTGCTATGCTGTTATAGCACACGTCGAAAAAGTACAAACTGAAGAAAAGAGCATCAATGATGTTCCCATTGCAAAAGAATTTCCCGATGTATTTCTGAAAGAATTACCGGGATTACCCCCACATCGATCCGTTGAATTTCAAATAGATCTTGTACCAGGAGCTGCACCAATAGCTCGTGCTCCTTACAGACTCGCACCCAGCGAGATGAAAGAACTGCAAAGCCAATTACAAGAACTTTTAGAGCGTGGTTTCATTCGACCAAGCACATCACCGTGGGGAGCTCCTGTTTTGTTTGTCAAGAAGAAAGATGGTACATTCAGGTTGTGTATCGACTACCGAGAGTTGAACAAACTTACCATCAAGAACCGCTACCCACTACCGAGAATCGACGACTTATTTGATCAACTACAAGGCTCGTCTGTTTATTCAAAGATTGACTTACGTTCCGGGTATCATCAAATGCGGGTGAAAGAAGATGATATTCCAAAGACTGCTTTCAGAACATGTTATGGTCATTACGAGTTTATGGTCATGCCGTTTGGTTTAACTAATGCACCAGCTGTGTTCATGGACCTTATGAACCGAGTGTGTGGACCATACCTTGACAAGTTTGTCATTGTTTTCATTGATGACATACTTATTTACTCAAAGAATGACCAAGAATACGGTGAACATTTGAGAAAGGTGTTAGAAGTATTGAGGAAGGAAGAATTGTACGCTAAGTTTTCAAAGTGTGCATTTTGGTTGGAAGAAGTTCAATTCCTCGGTCACAAAGTGAACAAAGAAGGTATTAAGGTGGATCCGGCAAAGATAGAAACTGTTGAAAAGTGGGAAACCCCGAAAACTCCGAAACACATACGCCAATTTTTAGGACTAGCTGGTTACTACAGAAGGTTCATCCAAGACTTTTCCAGAATAGCAAAACCCTTGACTGCATTAACGCATAAAGGGAAGAAATTTGAATGGAATGATGAATAAGAGAAAGCGTTTCAGTTATTGAAGAAAAAGCTAACTACGGCACCTATATTGTCATTGCCTGAAGGGAATGATGATTTTGTGATTTATTGTGACGCATCAAAGCAAGGTCTCGGTTGTGTATTAATGCAACGAACGAAGGTGATTGCTTATGCGTCTAGACAATTGAAGATTCACGAACAAAATTATACGACGCATGATTTGGAATTAGGCGCGGTTGTTTTTGCATTAAAGACTTGGAGGCACTACTTATATGGGGTCAAAAGTATTATATATACCGACCACAAAAGTCTTCAACACATATTTAATCAGAAACAACTGAATATGAGGCAGCGTAGGTGGATTGAATTATTGAATGATTACGACTTTGAGATTCGTTACCACCCGGGGAAGGCAAATGTGGTAGCCGATGCCTTGAGCAAGAAGGACAGAGAACCCATTCGAGTAAAACCTATGAATATAATGATTCATAATAACCTTACTACTCAAATAAAGGAGGCGCAACAAGGAGTTTTAAAAGAGGGAAATTTAAAGGATGAAATACCCAAAGGATCGGAGAAGCATCTTAATATTCGGGAAGACGGAACCCGGTATAGGGCTGAAAGGATTTGGGTACCAAAATTTGGAGATATGAGAGAAATGGTACTTAGAGAAGCTCATAAAACCAGATACTCAATACATCCTGGAACGGGGAAGATGTACAAGGATCTCAAGAAACATTTTTGGTGGCCGGGTATGAAAGCCGATGTTGCTAAATACGTAGGAGAATGTTTGTCGTGTTCTAAGGTCAAAGCTGAGCATCAGAAACCATCAGGTCTACTTCAACAACCCGAAATCCCGGAATGGAAATGGGAAAACATTACCATGGATTTCATCACTAAATTGCCAAGGACTGCAAGTGGTTTTGATACTATTTGGGTAATAGTTGATCGTCTCACCAAATCAGCACACTTCCTGCCAATAAGAGAAGATGACAAGATGGAGAAGTTAGCACGACTGTATTTGAAGGAAGTCGTCTCCAGACATGGAATACCAATCTCTATTATCTCTGATAGGGATGGTAGATTTATTTCAAGATTCTGGCAGACATTACAGCAAGCATTAGGAACTCGTCTAGACATGAGTACTGCCTATCATCCACAAACTGATGGGCAGAGCGAAAGGACGATACAAACGCTTGAATACATGCTACGAGCATGTGTTATTGATTTCGGAAACAGTTGGGATCGACATCTACCATTAGCAGAATTTTCCTACAACAACAGCTACCATTCAAGCATTGAGATGGCGCCGTTTGAAGCACTTTATGGTAGAAAGTGCAGGTCTCCGATTTTTTGGAGTGAAGTGGGGGATAGACAGATTACGGGTCCGGAGATTATACAAGAAACTACCGAGAAGATCATCCAAATTCAACAACGGTTGAAAACCGCCCAAAGTCGACAAAAGAGCTACGCTGACATTAAAAGAAAAGATATAGAATTTGAAATTGGAGAGATGGTCATGCTTAAAGTTGCACCTTGGAAAGGCGTTGTTCGGTTTGGTAAACGAGGGAAATTAAATCCAAGGTATATTGGACCATTCAAGATTATTGATCGTGTCGGACCAGTAGCTTACCGACTTGAGTTACCTCAACAACTCGCGGCTGTACATAACACTTTCCACGTCTCGAATTTGAAGAAATGTTTTGCTAAAGAAGATCTCACTATTCCGTTAGATGAAATCCAAATCAACGAAAAACTTTAATTCATCGAAGAACCCGTCGAAATAATGGATCGTGAGGTTAAAAGACTTAAGCAAAACAAGATACCAATTGTTAAGGTTCGATGGAATGCTCGTAGAGGACCCGAGTTCACCTGGGAGCGTGAAGATCAGATGAAGAAGAAATACCCGCATCTATTTCCAGAAGATTCGTCAACACCTTCAACAGCTTAAAATTTCGGGACGAAATTTATTTAACGGGTAGGTACTGTAGTGACCCGAACTTTTCCATGTTTATATATATTAATTGAGATTGATATTTACATGATTAAATGTTTCCAACATGTTAAGCAATCAAACTTGTTAAGACTTGATTAATTGAAATATGTTTCATATAGACAATTGACCACCCAAGTTGACCGGCGATTCACGAACGTTAAAACTTGTAAAAACGACATGACGATATATATATGGATATACATATGGTTAACATGAGATTATGATAAGTAAGTATCTCCATAAGTATATTAACAATGAGTTATATACATATAAACAAGACTACTAACTTAAGGATTTCGAAACGAGACATATATGTAACGATTATCGTTGTAACGACATTTAAATGTATATATATCATATTAAGATATATTAATATATCATAATATCATGATAATATAATAATTTAACATCTCATTAGATATAATAAACAATGGGTTAACAACATTAATTGAGATCGTTAACTTAAAGGTTTCAAAACAACACTTACATGTAACGACTAACGATGACTTAACGACTCAGTTAAAATGTATATACATGTAGTGTATTTAGATGTATTAAAATACTTTTGGAAGACTTCAATACATATATCAAAACACTCATACTTAACAAAAATGATTACAGTTACTTTCCCATTCTTTTCTTTCATCAAGAATTCTAGTCGTATTCTTACCCGTATTATACACAGCTTCAAAACGTACTTACTATGGGTATATACCAATAGGAACTAGCATGGGATTCCACTCTTGATTATGTCATGTATGACTAATCAATTTTAACTTCTACCATGAGCTAGTCAACTAACTAGAACTCCTTTTAACCCCACTCACCACTCACCAATTACCACTCATCATTCACTCCATTTCACTTCCAATTCTCTTTCTAATTCTCTCTCAACACACACACTATTATGAACGTATTTTTCCAGTAGTTAATCATCATCTTCATCAAAAATCACTTCAAGAATCAAGCTATAATCATCATAGGAAGAACACTTCAAGAACACTTCAAAAATCCCTTCAAGTTTACTAATTTACTTCCAAGCTTTCTAATCCATTCCAAGTAATCATCTAAGATCAAGAAACCTTTGTTATATACAGTAGGTTATCTTTCTTATTCAAGGTTATATTCATATTCAAACTTTGATTCAATTTCTGTAACTATAAACTATCTTAATTCGAGTAAAAATCTTACTTGAACTTGTTTTTGTGTCATGATCCTACTTCAAGAATTTTCAAGCCATCCAAGATCCTTTGAAGCTAGATCATTTCTTGTCACTTCCAGTAGGTTTACCTACTAAACTTGAGGTAGTAATGATGTTCATAACATCATTCGATTCATATATATAAAACTATCTTATTCGAAGGTTTAAACTCGTAATCACTAGAACATAGTTTAGTTAATTCTAAACTTGTTCGCAAACAAAAGTTAATCCTTCTAACTTGACTTTTAAAATTAACTAAACACATGTTCTATATCTATATGATATGCTAACTTAATGATTTAAAACCTGGAAACACGAAAAACACCGTAAAACCGGATTTACGCCGTCGTAGTAACACCGCGGGCTGTTTTGGGTTAGTTAATTAAAAACTATGATAAACTTTGATTTAAAAGTTGTTATTCTGAGAAAATGATTTTTATTATGAACATGAAAATATATCCAAAAATTATGGTTAAACTCAAAGTGGAAGTATGTTTTCTAAAACGGTCATCTAGACGTCGTTCTTTCGACTGAAATGACTACCTTTACAAAAACGACTTGTAACTTATTTTTCCGACTATAAACCTATAATTTTTCTGTTTATATTCATAAAATAGAGTTCAATATGAAACCATAGCAATTTGATTCACTCAAAACGGATTTAAAATGAAGAAGTTATGGGTAAAACAAGATTGGATAATTTTTCTCATTTTAGCTACGTGAAAATTGGTAACAAATCTATTCCAACCATAACTTAATCAACTTGTATTGTATATTATGTAATCTTGAGATACCATAGACACGTATACAATGTTTCGACCTATCATGTCGACACATCTATATATATTTCGGAACAACCATAGACACTCTATATGTGAATGTTGGAGTTAGCTATACAGGGTTGAGGTTGATTCCAAAATATGTATAGTTTGAGTTGTGATCAATACTGAGATACGTATACACTGGGTCGTGGATTGATTCAAGATAATATTTATCGATTTATTTCTGTATATCTAACTGTGGACAACTAGTTGTAGGTTACTAACGAGGACAGCTGACTTAATAAACTTAAAACATCAAAATATATTAAAAGTGTTGTAAATATATTTTGAACATACTTTGATATATATGTATATATTGTTATAGGTTCGTGAATCAACAAGTGGCCAAGTCTTACTTCCCGACGAAGTAAAAATCTGTGAAAGTGAGTATAGTCCCACTTTTAAAATCTAATATTTTTGGGATGAGAATACATGCAGGTTTTATAAATGATTTACAGAATAGACACAAGTACGTGAAACTACATTCTATGGTTGAATTATCGAAATCGAATATGCCCTTTTTATTAAGTCTGGTAATCTAAGAATTAGGGAACAGACACCCTAATTGACGCGAATCCTAAAGATAGATCTATTGGGCCTAACAAACCCCATCCAAAGTACCGGATGCTTTAGTACTTCGAAATTTATATCATATCCGAAGGGTGTCCCGGAATGATGGGGATATTCTTATATATGCATCTTGTTAATTTCGGTTACCAGGTGTTCACCATATGAATGATTTTTATCTCTATGTATGGGATGTGTATTGAAATATGAAATCTTGTGGTCTATTGTTACGATTTAATATATATAGGTTAAACCTATAACTCACCAACATTTTTGTTGACGTTTTAAGCATGTTTATTCTCAGGTGATTATTAAGAGCTTCCGCTGTCGCATACTTAAATAAGGATGAGATTTGGAGTCCATGCTTGTATGATATTGTGTAAAAACTGCATTCAAGAAACTTATTTTGTTGTAACATATTTGTATTGTAAACCATTATGTAATGGTCATGTGTAAACAGGATATTTTAGATTATCATTATTTGATAATCTACGTAAAGCTTTTTAAACCTTGATTGATGAAATAAAGGTTATGGTTTGTTTTAAAATGAATGCAGTCTTTGAAAAACGTCTCATATAGAGGTCAAAACCTCGCAACGAAATCAATTAATATGGAACGTTTTTAATCAATAAGAACGGGACATTACAACAGGAACAGCAAATGGCTAACATGATTCCTGCTTCTGCCTATGTTCAAATGGTTGAAAATATGCATCGACTGGCTACCCTACAGGGTGATGTTAGGGCCATAGTTGAGCAGATGGCGATGGGTGTTGCAAAGAATGAAGTTAGGTCTTCCAACCTCCTTCTTCAACAATTTGGCGTGGATCCTGGTGCCCATCTTACTCCTGAAGTTGCTGACTGGAACAATTTTGCATTCTTTGTTCCAGATTCAGATAGTGACCTTGATGCACAGGTCTCCCCTGTTCACCTTTCTGCCCCTGCTGATGACAAAAAGAGCGAGAAAAAATCTAAAAAGAAACTCAAAAAGAGAAAACAATCAGAGGGGGAGCATGAGCATGAAAAGGCTCCAAAACAACCAAGGAGAGATGGTGATGGTGATGGTTGTGATAGTTCTACTGGTCAAGACTCTGGCACTAAGCCCAGCAACGCTCATACTGAAGCTGGTGTACAGGCAGCTGGTGAATCTCAACCCAGTGTGTCTGCCACATCAGTGGATGATATTGGTTCTGGCAGTAAGCCCAGTGATGTTTCTGCACTGGCTGTTGCTGAAGCTTTTGTTGTTTCTCAAACTATTGAAAAAAGAATGAAAAGAAAACTGGAGAGACATCAGAAGAGACAGCAAGAATTAAATGATGCCTTCAATGTCAAATGGGATGCCTATGTTGCTCTTAAACTCCACAGAATTGAGCATAGGAGATGGCTGACCCCGAAAAAGAGGGACATTGATGATGACCTGATTGACATTGATAAATTCAAAAAGGATGCACGAAAAAGAAATGCCAAATTCATGGTCAAATACGACAAAAAGAGGGCAAAGCTGTATGCTGAGCGAGCAGATAGGATCAAACGGATGACTTCAGAAGAAATGAAAGATTATCTTGCATCTACTGAGTCAGGGGGAGGAGTTAGAGCTGGCATTTTTATGAAGTGGTTAGATGCTATGTTAGAAACCAGCTCATCTTCCCGTCCAACATCTTCTGCACAGCCAGCTACACAACATAAGCCAGCAGAAACAATCAATCTTGATGATGATGATATTCAGGGGGAGCATCTTGCTATGGTTCCCTACCTGCCTCCACTTGAGCCAGTATCAACACAAGAACCATCAGCTGAACCCATGCCCATAGATAAACAAAGGGTGAAATCTGCTCCTAGGGACAATCAGCCCCTAAGGAAAGGACCCTTATTTAAGGCAGCTGATGAAGATACTGAGGTGGTTGTACCAGCTGATACTAATCAGTCAGCTGGTACTGAAGACACAGCAAGGAGTGCTGTGAATGAAGACCCAGCCAGAAGTGTGCTGCTGGGTGTTACAAGTGTTGAAGACCCAGCCAAGGTGGTTGAGCTGGGTGCTAATCAATATGATGATACGGTTATTCCTGCTGACTTTACAGTCTGGGGTAGTGGAGATCATTTATTTGTTCAATCACCTATCTCTCCCCAGACCCTCACCTATTTTAACAGAACAAAGGATAATCGTGTCAATCAGTTTCCAGTGAGTTCATCTGGCATAGGTGAATCAATCATGTATCCTCCATCTTCCCCAAAACGTCATGATAAACACAGAACTTGGGTAGATGATTCAGTTACCCGTGGTGAGCCAGACTTATTTAAAATGAATCCAGATGAAAGAGATGCTTACCGGCTGGAGATCACTGTACAGGAATTGCTTGAGCAAAGACAAGCTGCTATCAATGAAAGAATATGCCAAGTTAGATTGCTGCATCATCCCCTTGATCAGCCACTCTACATCACTGCCTTGACTTATGGCATTGAAATTGGTGTATACTTAAACAACAGTGGTCAAAGGCTCTCTACTGATGAGGAGAAAGCTCAATTTCAAGAGGCTCACCAGCTGGGTATGGATCTAAGGGAGTATCGTGCTGCCCTTAGAACTGAAGAGGGTAGAAAGATGATTGAAACAGCAAAATCCCTGAAAATCACTGCCGACGAGTATTTTTTGGGTCTACAAGCTGAAATTCAAAGAAGGGAAGCTGCTGATGCTGAACTCGCTGAGAGGGTAAGGCTCCAGGATATAGAAGACAAATTGGCTGCTGATAGAAAGCAAGAGGCTGAGTCTCTAGAATTAACCAAAGCCATTGTCAAAGAACAGGATAAGGCATTTGATAAGATTGAAGCTGCTGAGAAAGCACCTGCTACTGCTCCTATAGAATCTGTTCGTACCAGTGAATTTCCTGATCATTATTATAGGAGTAGGTATGGTGATGTGATGAATAGAAGATCCAATCCCAGCAGGATCATCAAAGTAAACAGAGGGTCAAAAAGAGCGTTCAATGTTGTAAGGGAGAATAAAGTTCAAGAAAGAATAAACTATGATGAGTTAAGATCCCTTGGATTTAGTGAATGGATGGAGATCTTGGAGTATTTCATTGGTAAAGATGAAAGTGCTATCAAAAATATACTTAAATCTGAACTCCAACAGCTCTTCAAGAAAGCAACAAGGTTTGGGAATGCACCAGTGGTAAATGTAGATGAAGTCCTCTCTCAAAAACCTAAAGGAAAGCAATCCACTGGTGAAGGACCAACCGGAAAAGGCCCCATCATTCTACCTCCTTATATCCCTGTGTTTGACCCTGCTGATGTACCTTATCTGTTCCCTGAAGCCTGGAGAATCAAACAAGAGGAGTTATCTGAAGAAGAACGAGAAAAAGATAAAGATAGATAGTCTCCTATGTGCTCAAATTGTAGCTTTTGTTTAATTCACTTTTCATTCTGCTGTTGTTGTAATTACTGTACATATTGTGTTGCAATGAAAGTGAAATGAGTTTATCTTCAAAATCATATCAAATTATAAGATATGGATAACTCAGCAAAAGATCTCAAAACAAACTTAAAAAGGGACAAATTTACTGCCTATTTTTTTTTAGGTCCCTCCGTGCTAACTTTAGTATTTTCTCTACATGTCATAGGTTTTGTCATCATCAAATAGGGGGAGATTGTTGAGTCCCCAAAATAATTAAGGATTTAATTATGACAAAACTGTAATTTATTTGCACTAAAGTGTTATGTGCAGTTAGCACAAGTTTGTTCATGTATAGACAGCAGATATTGCTGTGTCGAGTGTTTAGTTTGCTGCTCAGTCTACCAGCACAAGGTAGACAGTGTTCTTCAATCAGCACAGGATGTGTACTTAGCAAATCAAGAACATGAAGTGGCTCAGCAATGAAGAACCAGCACAGCTGGAATGCAGCTCACTACACAAGACAGCTATGCTCCATTATAAGCATAGTCGTTTCCCGAGTGGTCTACATCAATGGTACTATTCAACAGAAGTCAAAGACAAAGTTGACAAAAAAGGACACGCGTCGGCGGCTGACAAGTGACTTTACAAGACCATGTGGGAATGCAGAAGGTTAACGCATGTGCAGACATGGGTTATGCTTTGTCCTCACCTAGGGAACACAACATTCTATTTGTTTAATCAAATAGTGGTGCCAAACCGAATTGGGGTGTTCCTGCAAATAGCTACCAAAGAGGAAAGAAGAGAGCATGCTTTCTGATATAGTTGTCTCCACAAGTACAGACATCCTATGTACCAGTGGACAATAGAATCATTACTCGGTTAATAGGACTACTATAAATTGTTGTATCCACTATTGTTACAACTAGTGGTGTGAGTTTATTTTATAGAGTCAAAACGTGTAATAGCTGTTAGTTTACCTCTTAGCTATAATCTAGGTAATCTGTATCAACCAACTATCATTCTGCCAAGGATAGTTATGATTCTTTGTGATTCAATCAATAAAGAATAACTGTTAAAAATTACCTGTGACTCTATTTATTTGCATGCTTGAATACTAATCGAGTTTAACTGTTTAGTTAATTGGAAAGAAATTGTATTCACCCCTACAATACTCCTGCTCCTGTTGTTATCAAGGGACCAACAGAAATGTATGATTTCGTCTAGTCTAAACGCGTTTAATAGGATGCCAAAAAGTGGGACTGGGGTTGCAGTTGCTGTGTAAAAACAGCAAACAGCAGTGGTACTGCAGTGACAGTTTGAACGAAACCACTTGCTGCTAGAAAACCCTTGGCCCCCGTCAGTGTTATTGGTAAGTATATGATATTTGAGTTCGCATCAATTCATTTTTTTAGTTACAAACTTTATTTGTATCTGAGATTTGTATGTCTCTATATATGAGATTTCAGTTTATATGAGTTGTACATGAATGTGACTGTTGCTACCCAGATTTGGATTAACTTTATAAAGCAATTGTGGTCAAATGTTTGAACGTTTTAATGTTGCATCTATAATCACTTTCAACTGATGGTTTTAATGAATTATGTACCATTATTAATGCTTTATGTAATATTGTGATTGTATCAGATATGAATATAAGTGGATACCATTTTAATGATCTGATGATGGGATTATCTTCTGTTACATTCTATGTTCTTATTTTAACAATTAGAAATGATATTTTGGTTTATTTTAGAACCTAAAAGTTATGGGTGGAATTCAAGTTTGATCCTAGCAATGGGTTGTTATAATTTACTGTTAATGTGGTTTTGTAGTGACCTCAAAGTGAAGCCCTCGGAGTGGCACTTACTCAGATAATCTTCACAGAGTCCTAATGATCACAAATTGTTAAAGGTAAGTCTCTCAATTCGTCACTGTAAATGATCAGTTTTTTGTTTTGTTTACTTCACACATCCTTAGCTTTATATATTAGTATCAGACTATTTAATTGAATTAATGTTGGTTTTGAAAAAAGCATAACTTTAGTTAAATTAAACTAATTGTGCCACGGATATTACATTGACGTATGTATTTGTTTGTCTATGTCAATATCAGTGTGTATGTATTTGTTGTTTATAAGATATTTGCTTCACACGAATCCAGTTTGGAATCTTGGATAGTTGATGTTTATGATCGAGTTTTAAGTAAATATTACTCCATAAACTTAACTATACATTTTTAAAGAAATGTAGACATGAAGTTTTAAAATGTTGAATTGATATTGCGGTAATTAACGCTAGACTAGCAAATATGAGTAGTCATTAACTTTTAAATCGTAACTTCGTTTTTGACGAGTAAGCTGTCTATAGAAAGGTGGGAGAGTCAACTTTCCAATGGTTACATCCGAATGTGTTAAATCAGCTTTTGTGGGGCCCAAAACCCGCTCTAAATTTGCTGAAAAAAATCTATGTAAAAAATTTGGGCGTTACGTTATGTTGTATGAATCGTAGTAATTTTTTGTTTTCGTTTATATCATTTGTTTTGCAGGAGTAACAAGTTACTATAACGATATTGGTGACTCCGAATGTGCATGAGTCATTGTGGTGATGTGTTTTGGTACGAATAACGATTGAGATATTTTCAATTAGTTTGTCTTTTAACCCTTGCTGAGATGGTGGTCGTGTTGATTTGGCACGAAAAAAGGAACCACCTCGAGTGTATGTACGCAAGTTTTTCTTTAAAATTACCGAATTGATTCTTGATTTTTTTGTTCGTCTCCCAAGTTTTGGTAAAACGTATGATGTCATTCAAATCAGGAGTTTATAATGGTCGTTGTCCTGTTTGATAGAATTTGATTTTATAAAAGAGTTGAGAATGTTATAAAATGAAATTTGAGTAATTTTGACCCGTTGGTTATAAACGGTGTGAAGACAAGTCAAAGTGATGATTTTAAAATTTTAGTATGATTAGAAGTTGATGTCGAAAAAGAAATGGTAGCCAACCGGAGGTTTTATTATTAAAAGTGTATTTGTCGTTCATTTGGACCCTTGACCCATTTGGACCTTATGATGTCAGATTGGGTAATTGATAATTTATACACATATTATTTCATGTTAATTGATTCTGTAAAATTTGGTGTTATGAAATTAAGTTTTGAGGTTGTTTCGGGTTACAGTGGATATTGTGACCCATTTGGGTCTTAAGAATTAATCTTGGCCCATTTGCATGATTTTGAGAATTTGAAAGTTACCAACATTTTTAAAATGTGAAGTTGAAGCTATGGGATGGTTTTGAGTCATTCAGGTCAACTGGATAAGAAAACGGGTTGTTAATCAATTATGTGCCATTTTTTGTAAAAGGTATTAAAACTACTTTCGGGCCTATTTTTTCAAGCTCGCATGTTGAAAATGGTTGTCTTCTTATGAAAACCAATTATTAGATTGGAAAGTAGACCCAACGAGCTTCGAAATGATATGAGATATGTATGATTTTGTCAAGTCTAAACGCGTTTAATAAGATGCCTAAAAGTGGGACTGGGGCTGTAATTGCTGTGTAAAAACAGCAAACAGCAGCAATAGTGGTACTGCCGTGACCGCTTGAGACTGTTTTCGTAAGTCAATAACTTTCAAATCGTAACTTTGTTTTCGTAAGTCAATAACTTAAATCGTAACTTTGTTTTTGACGAGTAAGCTGTCTATAGAAAGGCGGGAGAGCCAACTTTATACAATTGCTTATATGTATGTAATATTCGTTCTACGCATTGTGAATAGAATACTTAAACTTCTAGGCAGTTTTCCTGATTTTACATATGATAATTGTATTCTATAAAGTTGCTATTATCTATTCTCTAATTTGGTCTTTTATGTGCAGTTTAATACACTGATAAAAATTTTAAAAAGAGGGTTGCCGCATTGCCATACGTTGCTATGGGTTCGGACCTCATCCAAATGAAGAAAGTGAAACAAAGAAAAAGGTGTAGTAGTTAGTAACCGAATAAACAACATAAACTTCGTTTTTGTCAACGTAAATTAGTAGCCATAGCCATTTGTAAGCAGAATGTAAGTAGGTAGTAAACAATATGGGAATAGCCGTTTTCAAAGTAAGTCAGACTACGATTATCAGTTACCGCCGCAACGCGCGGTCAGTTTTGTTTCTAGTTTTAAAGAAAGTTAATTGGCCCGTTAAGCTTAACTAATGTATAAGTCACGTGCTTATAACCATATAACCACCTTTTCTGTACGCTACTTAACCACATAATCCAATTTAACATACACCACTAAAGTTATTCCATGGCAATCTATTAAGGGACTACTAGGCGAAGATGATGATGACATGTAAATATTAGATTGTGACATGACTGTATTTTTTTCATTGGTACCTATCGATCTTTTTATTACACACTATCCAACACTCGAACCTGCATAAATGTGACGTATTTGCAACAATCAATCATAAACTAACTTAAAAATTTTTGCCAACTTTGCGCAAGAAAGAATCTCAACACTGTGATTCAAGCTAAAGATATAAGATATTTTGTGTTTAAGAGCCAAATTAGATAAAGTCAACATGATCAATAATTACCAACTCAGTTACCATGTCATCATTTTGTCCCCAGGTCATCTTTAATCAAATAAGACCCCACAAATAATGCGACGTTTATAGGAGTACTCACCTTTGACATGGCATTACAAACGCCTGTAATGGGACACTAGTTGGTGTTTTTGGGAAAGACGTTAGGTGATGGGGCAAGTGCTGATTAGTTGGAAGTTATTTCTCTCCCACTTTTATTATTTATTTATCAAATATCAATTAAATTTTAATACATCACTCATAAACTTTCTATAACTCTCCCAACAACCTTCCTCATTACCACTCTTCATTTCTCCATCATTGTCATCAGAGCCGGTCCTGTCATTTTTGATGCCCGGTGCGTAAATATAAAAATATGCCCCTTTAATTTTTGTAAGCAAATAGTACTATTATACTATCTTTATAAATATAATTATAAATAAATGGTTATAACCTTGTGTTAAAATTTATGTTTTATTTAACTGAATATATGTTATAAGACATACATTTATAGAAGAATATAGACACTAAAAAAATATAACCTTACTTCATGTCAACTTGCAAGGTTTATTAATATATGCTACATATTTTCTATTGGGAAATATTCATTTAAATCTTTAATTTTATTGACCTAAAAAGTACTCCTTATCCACTTAACGTTAACGCCAGCATTATCCGTTGTCTAATTGAAATAATCATTTTTATCCACGGTGGACATTGCTATTTACCTATTCTTTATTCTTTTTTTTTTCTTTCCATTTTTTACCATTCTGATAGCCTTTTCAACCAATTTCTTGATTTGATTATATATACAATCATAATTCACTTTTACCAAGAAGGTAAAATGAAAATTAAATTCAACCTGAACATTTTACCCAATTTATTTTTTGATTGTTTGATCATAAACACTACATACTCTTGTCTTTACATGGGTGAACTTCAATGTACTTCTCTTATATATTACCAGAAAATAAATATATATATATATATAAAAAAATTAAACTATGAAAGTGCAGATGAAGAAATTCAACGATTTAGTGCTAAGGATGAGGTGGTTACGTATGGTACATAAGATGTGGTTACATGGTTATACACACGTAACTTGCATATGAGTTAAGTTTAATATGACAGTTAACTTTCATTAGGGTTATGGATGTAATTGAGAACAAATAGTGTCTTTGAAGACTATTTATGCAGTTATAAATTGCCGTGAATGAAACCGGCAAAAATATAACACATGTATAATTTAAACAATTTTATCAAGTGTAAAATATGTTCTCAAGCTTTCAAAAAAGAGCCGAGTTGGCTCACATTGAATAGACTCAAGTTCAGCTTGCCTAAAAATATAAGAGTTTGAAGTCAGCTAATTTAAAATTTAAAGAGCTCTAACTCGGCTTGTATAATATTATGCAAGCTTGAGTTTTTACATGTACAAATAAAAAAAATTAGACTCAAAAACTTATTCAAGCTCATTATAGAAGTTCAAACTCGAATTTGTTTACTAAACTATCTTCAAAACATGTTAAAGTTCAAAGATAAACTCATTTACGCTTGATTTAAGTAGATCTCAAGTTCATCTCATTTAAGAAAAATCTATTATTTTAATAGAAGTCAGCTATATTAACCTACTATGAATAAATAAAATAAAATATATCCAATACAATTAAGTCATCAACCACTAAATGATATGTTAAGACCTACCCAGTAATTAAAGATGTGACTTTCTAAAATATATATCCAACTATCAATAATAACTACTACGGTACTACTTATCCAATCGAATCAAGTCATTAATTACCAAATGGTATCTTACGACAATAAGACCCTACCACTACTACATAAATGAGGATAGAAACTTTTTTAAAAACCGGTTTTGAAAGTAACAACTAAAAACAAGATTTCTAAAGGTAATAAAGTAATAACTAATAGGAACCCATTTTTTTTTTTTTGGCAAAAATGGAAACCCGGTTCCTAGAGTGTATTTTAGAAACCGGTTCCTTATTAAAAATCGATTTTCACTTTGGAAACTTTTTTTTAAGAAACCAGTCTCCATACCACACTTTAGAACCTCTTTTATAAGAAACCGGTCTCTATATCCCAAGCGGGAAACTAAATTTGAGCGAAATTTGATGGAAAATTTTGAGTGGACCAAACCTTTAGATTTATAACTTGTCTTATTTATTTAAAATTCTTTATTCCAACAAGTTCATAACATGTGAACAAGGTATGTTCATCTTAATTCAAATTGTTCGTCTTTATTTGTTCATTTCTAGGACCGGTTAGTTTATATATTTGTATATTATCACTATATTCAGTTTTAATTCAAACTTTAGGTATTTATATTTATTTATGTTTCAGGATTTAAGTAACAAGATTGACTCTGAAGATGAAGATTATAATGAACTTGATGATGTTGAACTTGAATCAATTGAAGACGAAGAACTACAGGAGATCGAGTGTAATAATAATATATGTTAACCTCATAAACTAGAACTAGATGCATTATTTTCTTAGATTGTGTACATGTTTTGGTTCCGGAATTAATAGTAGTATTGTTTGTTTTATACGGAGTATACATTTGTACACTACATATTGTAAGTGAAAGGACCCGTTCATAGACATTATAAACGATTCACAATAGTTGATTACATTGCGAGGTATTTGACCTCTATATGATACATTTTACAAACATTGCATTCGTTTTTAAAAGACAAACTTTCTTTACATCGAAAATTGACATGCATGCATACCATTTCATAATATCCACTATCCAACTATAAATTGATTTAATAATAATCTTTGATGAACTCAATGACTCGAATGCAACGTTCTTCGAAATATGCTATGAAAGACTCCAAGTAATATCTTTAAAATGAGCAAATGCACAGCGGAAGATTTCTTTAACACCTGAGAATAAACATGCTTTAAAGTGTCAACCAAAAGGTTAGTGAGTTCATTAGTTTATCATAATCAGTTATTTCCATCATTTTAATAGACCACAAGAATTTCATTTCTAGTTCTCATAAATATACGTCCCATGCATAGAGACAAAAATAATCATTCATATGGTGAACATCTGGTAACCGACATTAACTAGATACATATAAGAATATCCCCTATCATTCCGGGATCCTCCTTCGGACATGATATAAATTTCGAAGTACTAAAGCATCCGGTACTTTGGATGGGGTTTGTTAGGCCCAATAGATCTATCTTTAGGATTCGCGTCAATTAGGGTGTCTGTTCCCTAATTCTTAGATTACCAGACTTTAATAAAAAGGGGCATATTCGATTTCGATAATTCAACCATAGAATGTAGTTTCAATTACTTGTGTCTATTTCGTCAAACATTTATAAAAGCGCATGTATTCTTAGTCCCAAAAATATAAAGGGTAAAAAGGCAAATGAAACTCACCATACTGTATTTTGTAGTGAAAATACATATAATGTCATTGAACAAGTGCAAGGTTGGCCTCGGATTCACGAACCTAAATTAATTATATATATTTATGTGTTGGTCAATATTTGTCTAACAAATTAGGTCAAGTCATAGTGTACCACAATCCTAATGCTCGAGACTAATATGCAAAAGTCAACAAAAGTAAATTTGACTCAAAATAATTTCCAAAAATCTATACATGATTAATATATAGTTTAAATATCGTCGTTTTATATTTTTAAATATTTTTAAAAGATTTATTAGAGTAAATAATATAATTTATTTATTAATAAATAAAAATTTATATTAAATTTATATAATAAAATATACTTTTATATATATTAAGTAATAAAATTTATAGGGTTCATTTAATATCATAAAGATAATATGATAGGTATTATTAAAGTAAGTTATTACACGTAGTAAAATATGTTTGTATCACATATTTATTTGATAAAATAATATCTATAATGATAGTAAGTAAAAGTTGTATTATTTTGTAATAATAATTATTATTATAAAAATATCAATATTTATAATTACTAAGATGACATTATGATAAAACGATAATTCTAATTATGATAACTTTAATATTTACGATAATTTTTAATATTATCTTTAAAATAATAATTCTATTTAAAATAATAATAATAATAATGATATTTTATAGTAACAATGACATTTCTATTAAAATGATAATTTTTGTTAAAATGATAGTTTTAATACTAACGATACTTTTAATAATAATAGTAATGATAAAAATAATAAGAACGATAATTTTATCTAAATCAATATCTTATAATATTTTAATTTCATCATGATACTCTTACTCATTATTTCCTAATCGTTTTGTTTAATAGATTTTAATCGTCTTTTATATCGTGTTCATAATAATGATAATAATAGTAATCAAAATAATTAGGTGTTACAAATATTTGTTTTAATTACACTAATATTAATAATGATAGTTACTATAACATTATTAATGATAATACTAATAATTATCTTAATGATAATATAGTAATAATAATAATAACAATAACAATAACCATTTTTAAATAATGATATATATATTAATAATAATAATAATAATAATAATAATACTAATAATAATAATAATAATAATAATAATAATAATAATAATAATAATAATAATTGGATAATAATAATAATACTAATTATAACTTTAACGATAATAACGATAGTAATAATAATAAAAAAATAACAATTTTTAATGATAAATCCCTTTTATTGATAAAGATAATAATAATGATAATAATAAGTGATAATGCTAAAAACGAACATATATTTCATAGCATTATTCCTCAAGAAAGACAAGCTTTTAGTTGCAATTGTTCTATTTACAAGTGATATTCGTTTAAATAATAAAAGGTGAAGACAAAAGACAGATTCGACGAATTGAAGACGCAAACGACCAAAAAGCTCAAAAGTACAAAAGACAATCAAAGAGGTTCCAATTATTGATAAGAAACGTCTCGAAATTACAAGAGTACAAGATTCAAAACGCAAAATACAAAATATAAAATTGTACGCAAGGACGTTCGAAAATCCGGAACCGGGACCAGAGTCAACTCTTAACGCTCGACGCAACGGACTAAAAATTACAAGTTAACTATGTATATAAATATAATATAATATATAATTAATTATATTAATTATATATATATTATATATATATTATAAAACCGTCGGCAGAGAAAGACTCCAAGGGTGTGAGCTGTAAATTCATTCTCCGCGACTCGCGGAGTTTGAAGAGGATTTTGCCGCGAGTCGCGGAGCCCCAAAAAACGACTCTGCCTATAAAGCAAACCGAATTCTGATCATTTTTCATCATCTATTTCTCTCTTCTCTCATATATACGATATATATATATATATATATAATTTATATTTTAATTTTAATTTTAATTATAATTCTAATAATAAGGGTATGTTAGCGAATGTTGTAAGGGTGTAAGTCGAAATTCTGTCCGTGTAACGCTACGCTATTTTTAAATCATTGTAAGTTATGTTCAACCTTTTTATATTAATGTCTCGTAGCTAAGTTATTATTATGCTTATTTAAAATGAAGTAATCATGATGTTGGGCTAATTACTAAAATTGGGTAATTGGGCTTTGTACCATAATTGGGGTTTGGACAAAAGAACGACACTTGTGGAAATTAGACTATGGGCTATTAATGGGCTTTATATTTGTTTAACTAAATGATAGTTTGTTAATGTTAATATAAAGATTTACAATTGGGCGTCCCTATAAATTACCATATACACTCGATCGGACACGATGGGCGGGGTATTTATATGTACGAATAATCGTTCATTTAACCGGACACGGGAATGGATTAATAGCCACTAGAATAATTAAAACAGGGGTGAAATTACATTCAAGGGTAATTGATGTAATTGTTAACAAAGTAGTAAAACCTTGGTTTACACGCAGTCGATAACCTGGTGTATTCATTAAACAAAGTATTAAAACCTTGTTACAATTCGAATCCCCAATTAGTTGGAATATTTAACTTCGGGTATAATAATAATTTGACAAGGACACTCGCACTTTATATTTATGACTGATGGACTGTTATGGACAAAAATCAGACGGACATATTAAATAATCCAGGACAAAGGACAATTAACCCATGGGCATAAAACTAAAATCAACACGTCAAACATCATGATTACGGAAGTTTAAATAAGCATAATTCTTTTATTTCATATTTAATTTCCTTTATTTTATATTTAATTGCACTTCTAATTATCGCACTTTTATTTATTGTTATTTAATCGCACTTTTAATTATCGTACTCTTTAATTATCGCAAGTTTATTTTATCGCACTTTTATTATTCGCAATTTCATTATCGTTATTTACTTTACGCTTTAAATTAAGTCTTTTATTTATTTAATATTTTACATTAGGTTTTAACTGCGACTAAAGTCTTAAAATCGACAAACCGGTCATTAAACGGTAAAAACCCCCCTTTATAATAATAATATTACTTATATATATATTTGTATTTTTATAAAAGTAAACTAATATAGCGTTGAGCTTTGTTTAAAGATTTCCCTGTGGAACGAACCGGACTTACTAAAAACTACACTACTGTACGATTAGGTACACTGCCTATAAGTGTTGTAGCAAGGTTTAAGTATATCCATTCTATAAATAAATAAATATTTTGTGTAAAATTGTATCGTATTTAATAGTTTTTCCTGCTAAATTTTAATAGTATTTTATACCCCTCTGCTTTGACATCAAGTATTTTTGGCGCCGCTGCCGGGGATCACTCTTAAACGCCGGAAGCGCAACGCTAATATAAAAAAAAAAAAAAAGATTTTTAGTTAACTTTTATTAAAATTCGTTTTTATAAAAATACATTTTAAAAATTCGAAAATATAAAAAGAAAAACAAAAATTTATATATTTTTAAGAGTTTGTTAAAAGTTTTATAAGTTTCTTTATCTTTATTTTAGTTTATAATAATATAAATTTTATTAAATATCTTTTATATATAGAAAAAAACAGAAAACAGAAAATAAAAAAAAAAATAAATAAAGAAAACGCGTCGAATTTAAATCTGTCAACTGAATTTCCGAACCCCGCGAGTCGCGGGGTTTGAAGCATTAATTACCGCAACTCGCGGAGCTTCTCTGACACGCGAACAGGAAGCCCTAATCCTGCATTAATTACGGATAATTATTAATTATTATTATTATTTAACCCTAATAATTATTATTATTATTATTAGTTTTATTTTAACTTTTACTTTTTAATTAATTTGTATTTAGTATTAATTAGTTTAATTAAATTGTAAAATTAGTAGTTTTATTAAATAAATAATATAAAAATAATATTTTTATAAAAATTGTAATTTTTACAATTTTTTGTATATTTTTATATTTTGTCCCTTTTTAATCGTTGTAGCATAATATTTGTATTTTTAGCTCATATTTAGTTTTAAACTTAGTTTTTGCTATAGTCATTTTTACTCCTAGATTTTTAGGCTTTGCCGTAGAATTCCTTAAGTGCTTTTTCTTTAGACTAAGATTTAGGTACTTTAAAATTTTGCGACGCCTTTTTAAGTTTTAGTTTCTTTTTAAGTTATTTCCATTTGGGATTTAGTTTTTCCTGTAAGCTTTAATATTTTTAGACACCTTTTACTATGTATCAATTATCATTCCAATTAGTAATTTCAATTTGCGATTATAATTTTAAGTTAGTTGTAGTAATAAGGTTAGGTTAGTAAAGTATTTTTAAGTTTTTATAAGTTTCTTTTATTTTTCCGTCACCTTTTATTTTTCAACCATTTTTTCTTTTTCGACCTTTTTCGACGAACTCTTTTTCTCTCTTATTTCTCGCCATTCTAGTTTTTAGGACTTAGAATTTTTTCTACTTCTTATCTAAATTTCTTAAAATTACGAAAATTTATTTTAAGTGGTTAAATTGATAGACATCAAAATTTTCTGGTTCGTAGTAATAGTTGGATTTGTACGTGGACCGGGTTATTGGAGCCAAACAGTCCTCAATTATATTGAGACCAAACGAATCCTGCCCCTCTGCTGCATCTTTTGGCTATTCGAAACGTGGGCAAAATCAGAAAAGTCTATTAATTGGATAACTTATTATAATTTTTCTTTCCTTTTTAAAAACTAATAGGATATTCAGTGAATGCACCGAGCAAGACGTTCATCACCTTTTGTACGTTCACCACCTGTAACTAGATCAAGACATTTAGCAAATATAACCGCCGTTGATTTTTCTTTAGAATCGTCATCCAGTCGACCAAGTACTTCAGTTCAAATTTCCGATAATCCATTTTTTGAACCCGACCTCACAATTGAGAATCCGGAGAATATTCAGGAACGGTTCGTAGATCCCGAACCATTAAACTTTCCTCCGGAACCACTAATCAATCAAACAGAGATTGTTGAGGAACGAACCATTAAATCAGAATCATCTAGTGATACCGATTCAACAAATTCAATTATGGAGAATCTGGAACCTTTAAGTATGGAAGACCGAATGAGAGCTAAACGCACTGGCCAAGGTCACGCAATTACTCATCCAGACATTAATGCGCCAGATTATGAAATCAAAGGACAAATTCTACACATGGTGACTAATCAATGCCAATTTAGTGGTGCACCGAAGGAAGATCCAAATGAACATCTACGTACCTTTAATAGGATCTGCACACTATTTAAAATCCGAGAAGTGGAGGATGAACAGATATATCTCATGTTATTCCCCTGGACTTTAAAGGGAGAAGCCAAAGATTGGTTGGAATCGTTACCTGAAGGGGCGATCGATACATGGGACGTTTTAGTTGACAAATTTCTTAAACAATTCTTTCCTGCATCTAAAGCCGTAAGACTTCAAGCAGAAATTGTTACGTTCACACAGAAACCAAATGAAACTCTATATGAGGCGTGGACAAGATATGGAAAGTTGTTAAGAGGATGTCCGCAACATGGTTTAGACACCTGTCAAATAGTACAAATATTCTACCAAGGATGCGACATCACTACAAGAAAAGACATAGATATAGCAGCTGGTGGTTCTATTATGAAGAAAATCGAAACTGATGCTTACAAAATTATTGATAACACTGCTTCCCACTCACATGAGTGGCACCAAGAAAAAGATATCATTAGATCATCTAAAGCAGCTAGAGCCGATTCTAGCCATGACTTAGATTCCATTTCCGCAAAGATAGATGCTGTGGAGAGACGAATGGAAAAGATGACTAAAGATATTCACTCAATACGAATTAGTTGTGAGCAGTGTGGAGGACCACATTTGACAAAAGATTGTTTCAGTATTGAATTAACAATGGAACAAAGAGAGAATATTTCATACATAAACCAAAGGCCTGGAAATAATTATCAGAATAATTATCAACCGCCAAGACCGATTTACAATCAAAACCAGAATTATAACCGAAATATTCCATACAACAACCAACAAGGTCCTAGCAATCAACAAGTATCCAATAATACTTACAATCAGCAAAGACCTAATTTTCAAAACAAACCACCACAACAAACCGATGATAAAAAGCCGAGTTTAGAAGATATGATGACGAAGCTAGTTGAAACTCAAACACAGTTTTTCACATCTCAGAAACAAACCAATGAACAAAATTCTCAAGCATTTAGAAATCAACAAGCTTCTATTCAAAATCTGGAACAAGAAGTAAGTAACCTAGCAAGGTTAATAGGTGAAAGAAAACCGGGAAGTTTACCTAGTGATACAAACGCTAACCCCCGGAATGAAACAGCTAAAGCTATTACCACAAGAAGTGGTACAACACTTAAACCACCTGAAATACCTGTAACTTCTGATGAAACTATTCCTACTCCACAAGAACCACAACCTGATAAAGATAAGGAAAAAGAACCGGTAGTTGAAAAGGTTAATGAAGATAACACAGTTAAGGATAAACCTTATGTTAAACCATATCAACCACCACTTCCTTACCCGAGTAAAATGAAGAAAGAAAAACTTGAAGCCGAACAATCCAAATTTTTGGATATGTTTAAACAGATAAATGTAAATCTTCCTTTCATTGATGTGATTTCAGGAATGCCAAGATATACTAAATTCTTGAAAGATCTAATCTCAAATAGAAAGAAAATGGAAGAACTCTCGGCTGTTACTATGAATGCTAATTGTTCAGCAGTGCTGTTGAATAAGATACCAGAAAAATTATCTGATCCAGGAAGTTTCACAATTCCATGTTTTCTGGGTAGTCTTAGTTCAATAGAAGCATTGGCAGATTTAGGTGCTAGTATAAATTTAATGCCGTATTCACTATACGCTAAACTAGACCTTGGAGAATTAAAACCAACAAGAATAAGTATACAACTAGCCGATCGATCAGTAAAATATCCTAGAGGGATAATGGAGAACATGCTAGTTAAAGTTGGTAATTTAGTATTTCCAGTAGATTTTGTTATTCTGGATATGGAAGAAGATTCTCGAGTACCTCTCATATTAGGAAGACCATTTTTAAACACGGCTAAAGCAATAATAGACGTGTTCAATAAGAAACTGACCCTAAGTATAGAGGACGAGAGTGTTACCTTTTCAGTGGATAGAGCCATGCAACAACCGCAATCTGCAGATGATACATGTTATTATATTCAAACTATAGATGCACATACAGAATTATTAGAAGAATTTCCAGAATTACAAGGAACAGGAGAATGTTCTTTAGGAGAAGGTAATGAACCAATTGATGAAGCTGAAATGTTAGCTACACTTATAGCTAATGGATATGAACCAACAACAGAAGAAATTCAAATGCTAAAAGAAGAAGACAGATATCGATATAAATCATCGATAGAAGAACCTCCGAAATTAGAGTTAAAGCCACTTCCAAACCATTTGGAATATGCTTATTTACATGGTGAATCTGAATTACCTGTAATAATATCGTCTTCTCTTACTGAAAATGAGAAATCACAACTCATTTCTGTGTTGAAAGCTCATAAACCAGCCATTGCATGGAAGATTCATGATATTAAAGGAATAAGTCCTTCGTATTGCACACATAAAATCCTTATGAAAGAAGGTCATAAAACGTATGTGCAACGCCAACGAAGACTAAATCCTAATATGCAAGATGTAGTTAAGAAAGAGATTATTAAACTGCTAGATGCAGGTTTGATATATCCAATTTCTGATAGTCCATGGGTAAGCCCAGTTCAATGCGTACCTAAGAAGGGTGGCATGACTGTCATTACAAATGAGAAAAATGAGCTTATTCCTACTAGGACTGTAACAGGATGGCGTGTATGTATTGATTATAGAAAATTAAATGACGCCACCAGAAAAGATCACTTTCCCTTACCTTTCATAGATCAAATGTTGGAAAGATTAGCCGGAAATAGTTACTATTGTTTTCTAGATGGATTTTCCGGATATTTTCAAATTCCAATAGCACCCGAAGACCAAGAGAAAACCACATTTACGTGCCCTTATGGTACTTTTGCTTACAAACGCATGCCATTTGGACTTTGTAACGCCCCTGCAACCTTTCAAAGGTGTATGATGGCGATTTTTCACGACATGATAGAAGAATGCATGGAAGTATTCATGGATGACTTTTCAGTCTTCGGTGATACATTTAAATCATGTCTAGTTAATCTGGAACGAATGCTAATTAGAAGCGAAAAATCAAATCTAGTACTTAATTGGGAGAAATGCCATTTCATGGTTAAAGAAGGCATCGTTCTTGGACATAAAATTTCAAAAGAAGGAATTGAAGTGGATAGAGCTAAAGTAGATGTAATTGCTAAACTTCCACATCCCACCAATGTTAGAGGAGTTAGGAGTTTTCTAGGGCATGCCGGTTTTTACCGACGTTTCATAAAATATTTTTCTAAAATTGCCACTCCTATGAATAAACTCCTAGAAAAGGATGCGCCATTCATCTTTTCAGATGAATGTATCAAATCTTTTAATATTCTTAAAGAAAAACTCACTAATGCGCCGATCATGATAACACCAAATTGGAATCTACCATTTGAACTAATGTGCGATGCAAGTGATTTTGCAATGGGAGCCGTTTTAGGACAAAGGATTGAAAAACGATTTCAACCTATATATTATGCTAGTAAGACATTACAAGGAGCACAAACAAACTATACAACTACTGAAAAAGAACTCCTTGCTATTGTCTTTGCTTTTGACAAATTCCGAGCATATCTCGTTCTAGCAAAAACGGTGGTCTATACCGACCATTCTGCTCTTAGATACCTATTTTCAAAACAAGATGCTAAACCAAGATTAATCCGTTGGATCTTACTCTTACAAGAGTTTGATATTGAAATCCGAGATAAAAGAGGAGCAGAAAATCTCGCCGCTGATCATCTTTCTCGTCTTGAAAATCCTGAGTTAGAAGTTCTAAATGAATCGGCCATACAAGACAACTTTCCTGATGAATATCTATTGAAGATAGATTATAAAGAAATCCCATGGTTTGCAGACTATGCAAACTACTTAGTTTGTGGATTCCTTGAAAAAGGATTATCGTACCAAAGACGAAAGAAATTCTTCAGTGATATAAAACACTATTTTTGGGAAGATCCACATCTGTTTAAAAGTTGTCCCGATGGAATAATACGCCGATGTGTATTTGGAGATGAAGCTAGTAAAATATTAAACCATTGTCACACAGGACCAACAGGAGGGCATTATGGGCCTCAACTAACAGCAAGAAAAGTTTATGAAGCTGGATTCTATTGGCCTACAATTTACAAAGACGCACACCTTCTTTGCAAATCCTGTGATGCTTGTCAAAGGGCCGGAAAAATAAGTCAACGTGATGAAATGCCACAAAATGTCATCCAAGTATGTGAAGTATTTGACATTTGGGGTATTGACTTTATGGGTCCATTTCCAAAATCTAATAATAATCTATATATACTCGTAGCCATTGATTATGTATCTAAATGGGCGGAAGCACAAGCTCTCCCAACTAACGATGCACGAGTTGTAGTCAACTTTTTAAAACGTCTTTTTGCAAGGTTTGGAACACCGAAAGCTTTAATAAGTGATCGGGGTACTCATTTCTGTAATAATCAACTTGGGAAAGTTCTTAAAAGATATGGAGTAACTCATAAAATCTCCACCGCATATCATCCACAAACAAGTGGACAAGTTGAAAATACCAACCGAGCTTTAAAACGTATTCTAGAGAAAACCGTAGGATCAAATCCGAAGGAATGGTCCATTAAATTGGAGGATGCACTCTGGGCTTTTAGAACAGCCTACAAAACTCCAATTGGAACCACATCTTTTAGACTTGTTTATGGAAAAGCATGTCATCTTCCAGTAGAAATTGAACACAAAGCATTTTGGGCTTTGAAGACATGTAATCTTGATTTACATAAAGACGGACGTCTACGATTAAGTCAACTAAACGAATTAGAAGAATTAAGACATGAAGCATACGAAAATTCGTTAATCTATAAAGAAAGAACGAAGAAATGGCATGATAAAAGAATCAGAAGTTCAAAAGAATTTAAAGAAGGAGACAGAGTTCTTCTTTTCAATTCACGATTCAAGCTATTTCCTGGAAAATTGAAATCAAGATGGTCTGGACCATTCATAGTCAAAAGAGTTTTCCCATACGGAACGATAGAATTAATAAATTCAAATGGGATTGAATTTAAAGTTAATGGTCACAGAGTTAAACATTACATACATGGTCCGATGGAAGTCGACAACGAAGTTAATCACAATTTCGACACCACAGCTAACTAAGTGTGGGGAGAATCAAGTCTTTAAAGGATAATATGTATTTCTGTTAGAGTTAGATTGTCTGTTTTCGTGTAGTTCTCGAAAATGGAACACGTATGGTCTTTCCCTAGCAGACCCTAAAGAACTAGTCTTCTCCCCCCATTCTGAATTTTTATTTTTTTTTAGGTTTTTACAAAATGAAGACTGCCTGTGAACTAAACCATGGTCTAATGCTACACGCTTTGATCACTAAACGTAATAATGACATACTCCAGAGTGAAATAGTATCAGTAATCAGAGAAAGAATGGACGGAGTTAGAAAAGAATCCAGATGCGAAGATAATAAGTTACAATTTGGTAAAGGAAAATCAAAATCCGCAGCGAAAAGAAGAGCACGACACCTAGAAAGATGTCACAAATGCGGAAAATGGTCACATGGAGGTAAATGTTCAAATAATCAAACCTATTCAAATACCGAATTTGTTACTTTATGCAGAGACGGACCGTTCATATGTTTAGAAGAAAAGACACTGAATGCTCGAGGTTACGCCTATGTAGCCATGGAAAATCAATTAAACCGACTATCTTATGAATGGGATAGATCATATAACTAAGAAATCTATTTCACAGGTATGTCTGTACAGTTTTTATTTTTATTTTTATTTTTAACCTTTTGATAATAAACGCTAATTTGTTCGCTAAAAAGTATTAAATTGGTATTGAATAAAATTAGGTTTGGCGACCGAAATTATTGATATCATTCAAAAATTTATTACATCACTGCGAAATTTAACGTTTATTCTTAAGGTATAAATATCTTTAATCAATCAACCCAAAATATTTCAAAAATTCGTCATGAGTTAAATTAGGTCTTGGAACCGAAATTACTTTACCGAAAAGAGGGGCGCATATTTTTGATAATATTTGATTGATTAAAGTGGGATAAAAAGACAAAAAGATTTTTAATTTTATTTTTACCATATTTTAAAAATTAATATTTAAATCTTAAATTAATATTGTAAACTTTGTAAAAACAATATATTTAAAATTGTAAATATTTGAAAAATTAATATAAGTTTGATGTGAATTTATAATATGAATTTTCAAATTAAGTTTGGTGTGAATTTTTAAAATATTAATTTTTAATTTTATGCATTTCAAATTTTAAGTTTGGTGTGAATTTTTAATAATAATTTTGAATTTTATATTTAAGTTGTGTGAATTTAAAAACAAAAATTTACTTTATCTCATTAAGTTAAGAATATGATTTTTAAAATTCGTCGTAAGTTGAAGACTAGGTCTTTGAACCGAAATTGCTTTACCCGAGGGAGGGACGAGAACTTTTATTATCATTATTTTTAATCTTATTGAATTAAAGTATGCCAAAAACATTGAAAAAACCCAAAAACCTTAGCTTTTAAAACAATCGCTACAAAAAGACAAATTTTAAATTTTTGTCGAAGGACGGACTAGGACATCGATCCGAAACTACCTCGTCCTAAATAACAAGGGAAACAAAATTTTAAAATTAATTTCTTAATTGTTTTCAAAAGTTAATGATTAAAAAAAAAAAAAAAAAAAAAACACAAACTCCGCGAGTCGCGGAGTTTGAAGTGCAAACCTCCGCGAGTCGCGGAGAGGTCGGATTACAGAAAAAAAATAAAGAGCTGCAACAGCTCAGTTTCATACTCCTCAACTCAAACAACCTGCGAAAACTGCACCCGAAAAACCCGAGAAAAACACCCCCAAAAATCCCAATTTTTAACCGTTAATCACCAAATTTTTTGCTAAAATCATGTTGAGAAGGATGCTATCTAAGAATTACTCAAGAAAAACGGTAAATTTCTACACCTAAACACCATTTAATTCGAAATTTGATGTTCTTGAGCTATTTTTTCCCCAATTTGATTTTGATGCTTTTTAGTGTAATTAGACTTAAATTGTTTATGTATTATGCTTGTATAACCTAGATTGATGCTGTTTAACATGATTAGAAGCCTTAAACTTCAAATTTTGAATAATCTAGGGTTTGTGTTCTTGAGCAAATTTGGGGCTTTTTGATATAAACAGGTTATGGCCGATTTTTGTCATGAATTGTTGCTAAATTGAGTAGTGTAACATGTCTAGGTAGTTAAATGATCCAAACTTTGAGCCTAAACATGATTTTGAGAATTAAAGTGGGCTTTTTCAAGTCTAAAATTCATGAACTTGATTTTTGAAAGATAATGCCATTTGAGACTTGTTTGATTGTTAGTAATGATTATTTTGACATGTTATTTGAGTTGAATGCTTATGAACTTGGTGAAAATTTTCGTATATGCTTATTTGAAAAAGTGTAGATTTGATGAAAATATGAAAATGAGCTTAAGTTTGATATAAATTGATAATGTCATTGTAATTATTTTGATTGATGATTTTGCTGACACTAATGCATATTTGGATGCACAAAATTTGTGTTTGATGTGTTTTGCAGAATGAAAGGGGTGAATCTTCATCCCAAGCCCGCAATGCTCCTGCTGAGAATTTGGAACAACAGGAGGTGGATAACTACTACAAGCAGGATATACCTCATCCAGTCATGACCTTTTCCGATATGCACTTGGAAGAGTTGCACCCGAACCTGAGATTTGACAGACTTTGGATAGATTATCCAAAATATCAACGGGGTTTGCATACTCTTCATTCTAAGGTTGTTGAGGTACCGAGGGTCATAGAATGGGGACCCTTAGAAGCTGTAGAATTGGCCGGGCCAATTAGGGAATTACTTGTACAGAGGTATGGTAATTCTTCTTTTAATGACTGGATATGTTTATTCACCATACGTAGACCTGTATATAAAGTATGGTGTGAAGAATTGTTATGTAGTATAGAGTTGAATGATCGGGTAGCTAGTTTAACCGATTGTTCTTTTATTAGATTTTTGTTAGGCGGTTCGATGCGCCACATGTCTTTACTGGACATGGCTCAGGCTTTACGTATATATACGCCTGAGGAGTTAGCGTCTGCCGATTGTAGAGGATTGATACTAAACGGTAGAAAGATAGATGAAAATTTTGATACACATGGTGTGTGGAGTCAAATGACAAGCCATCACCGTTTCAAAGGGGGAAATTACTCTTATTTGGATATAGATAGAGCCGAATTAAGAGTGATACATAGGTTTTTAGCTAATTCGATTACACAAAGGGGTAAGAACAAAGAAAAAGTAAATGAACAGGATTTGTTTTACCATATGTGTATTCGAGACCCACAAAGCGCTGTAAGTATACCATATTGTGTGGGTTATTATTTATCAGCTATGGTTCGGGGGATGCGACCACATAGCATAATAGGAGGTGGTATTTTTATTACTTTGATTGGTGAATATCTCGGTGTGGATATAAGTCGGGGGGATTATTACTAGAAGAGCCGGAACCCCGCGACACTATAGGTTTAAATGTATACCATGGTGCGAAAGTTTTGAAGAGACGAAATAACGCCGCAGTACGATACCATGGTAGACATCCACAGGTGGAGAGAAACCAACAACAAGGTAATGCAGGAGGGGGGAATGAGATGCAACAAATGCATAGGTTTATAGCTTCTCAGGAATACGAAAATGCTAGACAGAGAGCATTTGAAGATTGGCAAGTTCATCAGAACCAAATCATAGCTCATTGCCAACATATAGGTAGAAACTATATTCCTACACCGAAACCCATCTTCCCTCCTTGGTCTATAGAGATGTAGCCACCATATCCTACGTATGACCCTGCCGAAGCATTCTATAGCACTTATGGTTATGCCTGGAACCCCTATTGGTACCAATATCATCCTTAGTTTACTTATTATTTTTTTTTATTTTGTAATTTGTAATTATTGATACGTTTAATACTTTTGTAAATATTGTAATCATTTTTATAATTGTCTAACTTTTATTCTTAGATTTTAATAATTTTTGAATGTGGGGTAATATACCAAACTTCAAAAATATGTATATATGTTTGCAGTTTATCTTATGTACACAACAGGGTAAAACAACGCATTTTCAAAGACTGGCATTAAGTTCAGCAAAAGCAACTAATTTTGACGACAAGATGCAAAATATATGTGAAATAACAACAAGACGGAATGAACAAATGATGTGCACCATTTATCATTCAGCAAACAAACGCCAATATATTTGGAAACTTTGGTAAAATTTAATCATTTTCACACAAATCACCCTCAATAATTTAAATTGTTACTGATTTCTTGCAAATGAGGGCATTGCAAGATCTTAAGTGTGGGAAGGGGTTAAATTCTTTCGGATTTTAAAATTTTTTACTTTATACACTTGGTTACCATTAAAAATACTAGTAAAGCAGTAGTTGTATTAGAATCTAGTGCTCTCTGATAAAAAAAGAACAGCCCTAGTCTTATATACTGACTACCCAATTCTAGTAAAATTTTTCAAAATTTTCAATTAAATGAATTCAAAATCATGTTTATACATATTTATGAACGATAAAACTAGGTTTTAACACCGAAATTATTGTTACCTCGGAAAGGACATAAATTGAGAAACAAACTAAAATGTTAAAATTCATTTAAAATGGAATAGAGGACGATAAAAAGGAAAATAAAAGCCAAGTGTGGGAAAATTTACCAAGTTATCTTAAACATATGTCACATATATCTGTAACAAATAACTGAAAATACTTTTGCTTTGGACTAAACTAAACTGTTTTACCCGATGAAAGAAAAGAAGAGATGGATTTACACGATGAATCAATTCCATCATTAAAAGGAAGTAAAGTCTTCCGAAAAAGACACGCGCTTCTTGATTTAGGTCATGAAGTTGTCGTCCAGACCAGCTGTAGGTTGACGAAAAATCTAGAAAAGTCATCACTAAAATCAGCAGGAAATCCACGGACCTCCGCATTAAACAGGGTCGCCAAGTGGTAAGATTTATCCTAACCATGAGAAGGATTTATCTTTTACAATGGGGGGGCACCATGCAAATTAGCTGGATAAGACTAATGAATCAGATCCCCAGAAAGGATAATCTCCTTAAAGATTAAAAATCAGCTTTTAAGTCTGATATTACTCAATCCTTGAGATTGACCTTAAAGATTGAGAATTCAAACTCATGGAATTCGATGATATCTAAACTCGAGCTTAAACGAGAAAATATTTTGATCAAAATTACAAACCGATTTGTTTTCTGAAAACCCTATTTTCAATGCGTTCATTACCATTGAACGTAAAATCCTAGGAATTCACCTGGAATTCATTAGGTCACCTGAACTGAAATGTCCCGTTCTTATTGACTAAAAACGTTCCATATTAATTGGTTTCGTTGCGAGGTTTTGACCTCTATATGAGACGTTTTTCAAAGACTGCATTCATTTTTAAAACAAACCATAACCTTTATTTCATAGATAAAGGTTTTAAAAAGCTTTACGTAGATTATCAAATAATGATAATCTAAAATATCCTGTTTACACACGACCATTACATAATGGTTTACAATACAAATATGTTACAACAAAATAAGTTTCTTGAATGCAGTTTTTACACAATATCATACAAGCATGGACTCCAAATCTCGTCCTTATTTAAGTATGCGACAGCGGAAGCTCTTAATAATCACCTGAGAATAAACATGCTTAAAACGTCAACAAAAATGTTGGTGAGTTATAGGTTTAACCTATATATATCAAATCATAATAATAGACCACAAGATTTCATATTTCAATACACATCCCATACATAGAGATAAAAATCATTCATATGGTGAACACCTGGTAACCGACATTAACAAGATGCATATATAAGAATATCCCCATCATTCCGGGACACCCTTCGGATATGATATAAATTTCGAAGTACTAAAGCATCCAGTACTTTGGATGGGGTTTGTTAGGCCCAATAGATCTATCTTTAGGATTCGCGTCAATTAGGGTGTCTGTTCCCTAATTCATAGATTACCAGACTTAATAAAAAGGGGCATATTCGATTTCGATAATTCAACCATAGAATGTAGTTTCACGTACTTGTGTCTATTTTGTAAATCATTTATAAAACCTGCATGTATTCTCATCCCAAAAATATTAGATTTTAAAAGTGGGACTATAACTCACTTTCACAGATTTTTACTTCGTCGGGAAGTAAGACTTGGCCACTGTTGATTCACGAACCTATAACAATATATACATATATATTAAAGTATGTTCAAAATATATTTACAACACTTTTAATATATTTTGATGTTTTAAGTTTATTAAGTCAGCTGTCCTCGTTAGTAACCTATAACTAGTTGTCCACAGTTAGATGTACAGAAATAAATCGATAAATATTATCTTGAATCAATCCACGACCCAGTGTATACGTATCTCAGTATTGATCACAACTCAAACTATATATATTTTGGAATCAACCTCAACCCTGTATAGCTAACTCCAACATTCACATATAGAGTGTCTATGGTTGTTCCGAAATATATATAGATGTGTCGACATGATAGGTCGAAACATTGTATACGTGTCTATGGTATCTCAAGATTACATAATATACAATACAAGTTGATTAAGTTATGGTTGGAATAGATTTGTTACCAATTTTCACGTAGCTAAAATGAGAAAAATTATCCAATCTTGTTTTACCCATAACTTCTTCATTTTAAATCCGTTTTGAGTGAATCAAATTGCTATGGTTTCATATTGAACTCTATTTTATGAATCTAAACAGAAAAAGTATAGGTTTATAGTCGGAAAAATAAGTTACAAGTCGTTTTTGTAAAGGTAGTCATTTCAGTCGAAAGAACGACGTCTAGATGACCATTTTAGAAAACATACTTCCACTTTGAGTTTAACCATAATTTTTGGATATAGTTTCATGTTCATAATAAAAATCATTTTCTCAGAATAACAACTTTTAAATCAAAGTTTATCATAGTTTTTAATTAACTAACCCAAAACAGCCCGCGGTGTTACTACGACGGCGTAAATCCGGTTTTACGGTGTTTTTCGTGTTTCCAGGTTTTAAATCATTAAGTTAGCATATCATATAGATATATAACATGTGTTTAGTTGATTTTAAAAGTCAAGTTAGAAGGATTAACTTTTGTTTGCGAACAAGTTTAGAATTAACTAAACTATGTTCTAGTGATTACAAGTTTAAACTTTCGAATAAGATAGCTTTATATGTATGAATCGAATGATGTTATGAACATCATTACTACCTTAAGTTCCTTGGATAAACCTACTGGAAAAGAGAAAAATGGATCTAGCTTCAATGGATCCTTGGATGGCTCGAAGTTCTTGAAGCAGAATCATGACACGAAAACAAGTTCAAGTAAGATCATCACTTGAAATAAGATTGTTATAGTTATAGAAATTGAACCAAAGTTTGAATATGATTATTACCTTCTATTAGAATGATAACCTACTGTAAGAAACAAAGATTTCTTGAGGTTGGATGATCACCTTACAAGATTGGAAGTGAGCTAGCAAACTTGAAAGTATTCTTGATTTTATGAAACTAGAACTTTTGGAATTTATGAAGAACACTTAGAACTTGAAGATAGAACTTGAGAGAGATCAATTAGATGAAGAAAATTGAAGAATGAAAGTGTTTTTAGGTGTTTTTGGTCGTTGGTGTATGGATTAGATATAAAGGATATGTAATTTTGTTTTCATGTAAATAAGTCATGAATGATTACTCATATTTTTGTAATTTTATGAGATATTTCATGCTAGTTGCCAAATGATGGTTCCCACATGTGTTAGGTGACTCACATGGGCTGCTAAGATCTGATCATTGGAGTGTATATACCAATAGTACATACATCTAAAAGCTGTGTATTGTACGAGTACGAATACGGGTGCATACGAGTAGAATTGTTGATGAAACTGAACGAGGATGTAATTGTAAGAATTTTTGTTAAGTAGAAGTATTTTGATAAGTGTATTGAAGTCTTTTAAAAGTGTATAAATACATATTAAAACACTACATGTATATACATTTTAACTGAGTCGTTAAGTCATCGTTAGTCGTTACATGTAAGTGTTGTTTTGAAACCTTTAGGTTAACGATCTTGTTAAATGTTGTTAACCCAATGTTTATAATATCAAATGAGATTTTAAATTATTATATTATCATGATTTTATCATGTATGAATATCTCTTAATATGATATATATACATTAAATGTCTTTACAACGATAATCGTTACATATATGTCTCGTTTAAAAATCATTAAGTTAGTAGTCTTGTTTTTACATATGTAGTTCATTGTTAATATACTTAATGATATGTTTACTTATCATAGTATCATGTTAACTATATATATATCCATATATATGTCATCATATAGTTTTTACAAGTTTTAACGTTCGTGAATCACCGGTCAACTTGGGTGGTCAATTGTCTATATGAAACATATTTCAATTAATCAAGTCTTAACAAGTTTGATTGCTTAATATGTTGGAAACATTTAATCATGTAAATATCAATCTCAATTAATATATATAACCATGGAAAAGTTCGGGTCACTACAGTACCTACCCGTTAAATAAATTTCGTCCCGAAATTTTAAGATGTTGAAGGTGTTGACGAATCTTCTGGAAAGAGATGCGGGTATTTCTTCTTCATCTGATCTTCATGCTCCCAGGTGAACTCGGGTCCTCTACGAGCATTCCATCGAACCTTAACAATTGGTATCTTATTTTGCTTAAGTCTTTTAACCTCACGATCCATTATTTCGACGGGTTCTTCGATGAATTGAAGTTTTTCGTTGATTTGGATTTCATCTAACGGAATAGTGAGATCTTCTTTAGCAAAACATTTCTTCAAATTCGAGACGTGGAAAGTGTTATGTACAGCCACGAGTTGTTGAGGTAACTCAAGTCGGTAAGCTACTGGTCCGACACGATCAATAATCTTGACTGGTCCAATATACCTTGGATTTAATTTCCCTCGTTTACCAAATCGAACAACGCCTTTCCAAGGTGTAACTTTAAGCATGATCGTCTCTCCAATTTCAAATTCTATATCTTTTCTTTTAATGTCAGCGTAGCTCTTTTGTCGACTTTGGGCGGTTTTCAACCGTTGTTGAATTTGGATGATCTTCTCGGTAGTTTCTTGTATAATCTCCGGACCAGTAATCTGTCTATCCCCCACTTCACTCCAACAAATCGAAGACCTGCACTTTCTACCATAAAGTGCTTCAAACGGCGCCATCTCAATGCTTGAATGGTAGCTGTTGTTGTAGGAAAATTCTGCTAACGGTAGATGTCGATCCCAACTGTTTCCGAAATCAATAACACATGCTCGTAGCATGTCTTCAAACGTTTGTATCGTCCTTTTGCTCTGCCCATCAGTTTGTGGATGATAGGCAGTACTCATGTCTAGACGAGTTCCTAATGCTTGCTGTAATGTCTGCCAGAATCTTGAAATAAATCTGCCATCCCTATCAGAGATAATAGAGATTGGTATTCCATGTCTGGAGACGACTTCCTTCAAATACAGTCGTGCTAACTTCTCCATCTTGTCATCTTCTCTTATTGGTAGGAAGTGTGCTGATTTGGTGAGACGATCAACTATTACCCAAATAGTATCAAAACCACTTGCAGTCCTTGACAATTTAGTGATGAAATCCATGGTAATGTTTTCCCATTTCCATTCCGGGATTTCGGGTTGTTGAATTAGACCTGATGGTTTCTGATGCTCAGCTTTGACCTTAGAACACGTCAAACATTCTCCTACGTATTTAGCAACATCGGCTTTCATACCCGGCCACCAAAAATGTTTCTTGAGATCCTTGTACATCTTCCCCGTTCCAGGATGTATTGAGTATCTGGTTTTATGAGCTTCTCTAAGTACCATTTCTCTCATATCTCCAAATTTTGGTACCCAAATCCTTTCAGCCCTATACCGGGTTCCGTCTTCCCGAATATTAAGATGCTTCTCCGATCCTTTGGGTATTTCATCCTTTAAATTTCCCTCTTTTAAAACTCCTTGTTGCGCCTCCTTTATTTGAGTAGTAATGTTATTATGAATCATTATATTCATAGATTTTACTCGAATGGGTTCTCTGTCCTTCCTGCTCAAGGCATCGGCTACCACATTTGCCTTCCCCGGGTGGTAACGAATCTCAAAGTCGTAATCATTCAATAATTCAATCCACCTACGCTGCCTCATATTCAGTTGTTTCTGATTAAATATGTGTTGAAGACTTTTGTGGTCGGTATATATAATACTTTTGACCCCATATAAGTAGTGCCTCCAAGTCTTTAATGCAAAAACAACCGCGCCTAATTCCAAATCATGCGTCGTATAATTTTGTTCGTGAATCTTCAATTGTCTAGACGCATAAGCAATCACCTTCGTTCGTTGCATTAATACACAACCGAGACCTTGCTTTGATGCATCACAATAAATCACAAAATCATCATTCCCTTCAGGCAATGACAATATAGGTGCCGTAGTTAGCTTTTTCTTCAATAACTGAAACGCTTTCTCTTGTTCATCATTCCATTCAAATTTCTTCCCTTTATGCGTTAATGCAGTCAAGGGTTTTGCTATTCTGGAAAAGTCTTGGATGAACCTTCTGTAGTAACCAGCTAGTCCTAAAAACTGGCGTATGTGTTTCGGAGTTTTCGGGGTTTCCCACTTTTCAACAGTTTCTATCTTTGCCGGATCCACCTTAATACCTTCTTTGTTCACTATGTGACCGAGGAATTGAACTTCTTCCAACCAAAATGCACACTTTGAAAACTTAGCGTACAATTCTTCCTTCCTCAATACTTCTAACACCTTTCTCAAATGTTCACCGTGTTCTTGGTCATTCTTTGAGTAAATAAGTATGTCATCAATGAAAACAATGACAAACTTGTCAAGGTATGGTCCACACACTCGGTTCATAAGGTCCATGAACACAGCTGGTGCATTAGTTAAACCAAACGGCATGACCATAAACTCGTAATGACCGTAACGTGTTCTGAAAGCAGTCTTTGGAATATCATCTTCTTTCACCCGCATTTGATGATACCCGGAACGTAAGTCAATCTTTGAATAAACAGACGAGTCTTGTAGTTGATCAAATAAGTCGTCGATTCTCGGTAGTGGGTAGCGGTTCTTGATGGTAAGTTTGTTCAACTCTCGGTAGTCGATACACAACCTGAATGTACCATCTTTCTTCTTGACAAACAAAACAGGAGCTCCCCACGGTGATGTGCTTGGTCGAATGAAACCACGCTCTAAAAGTTCTTGTAATTGGCTTTGCAGTTCTTTCATCTCGCTGGGTGCGAGTCTGTAAGGAGCACGAGCTATTGGTGCAGCTCCTGGTACAAGATCTATTTGAAATTCAACAGATCGATGTGGGGGTAATCCCTGTAATTCTTTCGGAAATACATCGGGAAATTCTTCTGCAATGGGAACATCATTGATGCTCTTTTCTTCAGTTTGTACTTTCTCGACGTGTGCTAGAACAGCATAGCAACCTTTTCTTATTAGTTTTTGTGCCTTCAAATTACTAATAAGATGTAGCTTCGTGTTGCCCTTTTCTCCGTACACCATTAAGGGTTTTCCTTTTTCTCGTATAATGCGAATTGCATTTTTGTAACAAACGATCTCCGCTTTCACTTCTTTCAACCAGTCCATACCGATTATCACATCAAAACTCCCTAACTCTACTGGTATCAAATCAATCTTAAATGTTTCGCTAACCAGTTTAATTTCTCGATTCCGACATATATTATCTGCTGAAATTAATTTACCATTTGCTAATTCGAGTAAAAATTTACTATCCAAAGGCGTCAATGGACAACTTAATTTAGCACAAAAATCTCTACTCATATAGCTTCTATCCGCACCCGAATCAAATAAAACGTAAGCAGATTTATTGTCAATAAGAAACGTACCCGTAACAAGCTCCGGGTCTTCCTGTGCCTCTGCCGCATTAATATTGAAAACTCTTCCACGGCCTTGTCCATTCGTGTTCTCCTGGTTCGGGCAATTTCTAATAATGTGGCCCGGTTTTCCACATTTATAACAAACTACATTGGCATAACTTGCTCCGACACTACTTGCTCCGCCATTACTCGTTCCGACACCATTTGTTCCTTTCGTTCTATTAACCCCTGGTCCGTAGACCTCACACTTCGCCGTGCTATGACCATTTCTTTTACACTTGTTGCAAAATTTGGTGCAGAACCCCGAGTGATTCTTTTCACACCTTTGGCATAGCTGCTTCTGATTGTTGTTGTTGTTGCGGTTATTATTGTTGTTGGGATGATTGTTGTAGTTGTTGTTGTTGTTGTTGTTGTTATTGTTGTTGTTGTTGGGCCGTTTGTTGTAGTTGCGATTGATGTTGCGATTGTTGGGATAATTGTTGCGATTATTGTTGTAATTGCTGTTGTTGTTGTATTGGTGATTCTTATCACCGTTTTCCTCCCACTTTCTTTTGACTTGCTTCACATTGGCCTCTTCAGCAGTCTGTTCTTTAATTCTTTGTTCAATTTGGTTCACGAGTTTGTGAGCCATTCTACATGCCTGTTGTATGGAGGCGGGCTCGTGTGAACTTATATCTTCTTGGATTCTTTCCGGTAATCCTTTCACAAACGCGTCGATCTTCTCTTCCTCATCTTCGAATGCTCCCGGACACAATAGGCACAATTCTGTGAATCGTCTTTCGTACGTGGTAATATCAAATCCTTGGGTTCGTAACCCTCTAAGTTCTGTCTTGAGCTTATTGACCTTGGTTCTGGGACGGTACTTCTCGTTCATCAAGTGCTTGAATGCTGACCACGGTAGTGCGTACGCATCGTCTTGTCCCACTTGCTCTAGATAGGTATTCCACCATGTTAACGCAGAACCTGTGAAGGTATGTGTAGCGTACTTTACTTTGTCCTCTTCAGTACACTTACTTATGGCAAACACCGATTCGACCTTCTCGGTCCACCGTTTCAATTCGATCGGTCCTTCGGTTCCATCAAATTCCAAAGGTTTGCAGGCAGTGAATTCTTTGTAGGTGCATCCTACACAATTTCCTGTACTGCTAGATCCAAGGTTATTGTTGGTATGTAGCGCAGCCTGTACTGCGGCTATGTTTGAAGCTAGAAAAGTACGGAATTCCTCTTCATTCATATTCACGGTGTGTCGAGTAGTCGGTGCCATTTCCTTCAAAATAGTTAAATGGAACAAGTTAATCATACAGAATATTAAGAGTAGTTAATAGTATTTCGTAGCATAATATGAACTCATTTATAAAAGCTTTTTCTTCATATTAGCGTTTTATAAGTTTAAATTCGGGTAGTACCTACCCGTTAAGTTCATACTTAGTAGCTAATATACAATTCAACTACTACAATTCTATATGAAAAACTGATTATAATAATATTTCGCGTTCAAACTTTTATACAATATTTTACAAACTTACAATACCGCTTATTTTACATAAAGCATGAAATATAGCACCCAATAACTTTGATACAAGATAGTTGTGAAGATAATTCTAGCTAGTACACAAGTCGTTCAGCAAAGGCAATAAAGACACGTAATTCATACGTCCAGAAACAAGTCATGCATTCTGGTTTTACTAGGACTACTTCCCATCCTTGGTCTTGTGCAACATAACCGTTATGGCCGTTGATAAGACAGCGTGTTGTAACGTCGTCAAAGGGACGAGGGTTACGTAATGTACAACAGTCCCGTAATAATCTAAAAACCTCATTTCTTACCCCAATTACCGACTCCGTCACTTGTGGAAACGTTTTGTTTAATAGTTGTAGCCCGATGTTCTTGTTCTCACTTTGGTGAGAAGCGAACATTACTAATCTGTAAGCATAACATGCTTCTTTATGTTGCATGTTAGCCGCTTTTTCTAAATCACGAAGTCCAATATTCGGATATATTGAGTCAAAATAATTTCTTAACCCGTTGCGTAAAATAGCATTTGGGTTCCCCGCAATATATGCATCAAAGTAAACACATCGTAACTTATGGGTTTCCCAATGTGATATCCCCCATCTTTCAAACGAAAGTCTCTTATAAACCAAGACATTCTTGGAACGTTTTTCGAATGTCTTACAAACTGATCTCGCCTTAAATAGTTGTGCCGAGGAATTCTGGCCGACTCTAGACAAGATTTCATCAATCATGTCTCCGGGTAGGTCTCTTAAAATATTGGGTTGTCTATCCATTTTATGTTTTTAAACTGTAAAATAGACAAGAGTTAGATTCATAAAAAAATACTTATTAATACAAGCAATTTTTACATATATCATAAAGCATAAGAACACTATATTACATATATTACACCACACGAATACAACTATCTTATTCCGACTCGCTCGTTTCTTCTTCTTCGGTTTTGGTTCGTTTTTCCAAGTTTCTAGGGATATATGATGTTCCCCTAATACGAGCCGTCGTTGTCCACATTGGTTTAGAAAAACCTGGTAGTTTAGAGGTTCCCGGGTCATTGTTACAACTTAAGGACTTCGGGGGTTGACGATACATATAAAGTTCATCGGGGTTGGAATTAGATTTCTCTATTTTTATGCCCTTTCCCTTATTATTTTCTTTAGCCTTTTTAAATTCAGTTGGGGTAATTTCTATAACATCATCGGAATTCTCGTCGGAATCCGATTCATCGGAGAATTGGTAATCCTCCCAATATTTTGCTTCCTTGGCGGAAACACCATTGACCATAATTAACTTTGGTCGGTTGGTTGAGGATTTTCTTTTACTTAACCGTTTTATTATTTCCCCCACCGGTTCTATTTCTTCATCCGGTTCCGATTCTTCTTCCGGTTCCGATTCTTCTTCCGGTTCCGACTCTTCTTCCGGTTCCTCTTCGGGAACTTGTGAATCAGTCCACAAATCATTCCAATTTACATTTGACTCTTCATTATTATTAGGTGAGTCAATGGGACTTGTTCTAGAGGTAGACATCTATCACATAATATCAAACGCGTTAAGAGATTAATATATCACATAATATTCACATGTTAAAAATATATAGTTTCCAACAAAATTTGTTAAGCAATCATTTTTCAAGTAAACACGGTCGAAGTCCAGACTCACTAATGCATCCTAACAAACTCGATAAGACACACTAATGCAAAATTCTGGTTCTCTAAGACCAACGCTCGGATACCAACTGAAATGTCCCGTTCTTATTGACTAAAAACGTTCCATATTAATTGGTTTCGTTGCGAGGTTTTGACCTCTATATGAGACGTTTTTCAAAGACTGTATTCATTTTTAAAACAAACCATAACCTTTATTTCATAGATAAAGGTTTTAAAAAGCTTTACGTAGATTATCAAATAATGATAATCTAAAATATCCTGTTTACACACGACCATTACATAATGGTTTACAATACAAATATGTTACAACAAAATAAGTTTCTTGAATGCAGTTTTTACACAATATCATACAAGCATGGACTCCAAATCTCGTCCTTATTTAAGTATGCGACAGCGGAAGCTCTTAATAATCACCTGAGAATAAACATGCTTAAAACGTCAACAAAAATGTTGGTGAGTTATAGGTTTAACCTATATATATCAAATCATAATAATAGACCACAAGATTTCATATTTCAATACACATCCCATACATAGAGATAAAAATCATTCATATGGTGAACACCTGGTAACCGACATTAACAAGATGCATATATAAGAATATCCCCATCATTCCGGGACACCCTTCGGATATGATATAAATTTCGAAGTACTAAAGCATCCAGTACTTTGGATGGGGTTTGTTAGGCCCAATAGATCTATCTTTAGGATTCGCGTCAATTAGGGTGTCTGTTCCCTAATTCATAGATTACCAGACTTAATAAAAAGGGGCATATTCGATTTCGATAATTCAACCATAGAATGTAGTTTCACGTACTTGTGTCTATTTTGTAAATCATTTATAAAACCTGCATGTATTCTCATCCCAAAAATATTAGATTTTAAAAGTGGGACTATAACTCACTTTCACAGATTTTTACTTCGTCGGGAAGTAAGACTTGGCCACTGTTGATTCACGAACCTATAACAATATATACATATATATTAAAGTATGTTCAAAATATATTTACAACACTTTTAATATATTTTGATGTTTTAAGTTTATTAAGTCAGCTGTCCTCGTTAGTAACCTATAACTAGTTGTCCACAGTTAGATGTACATAAATAAATCGATAAATATTATCTTGAATCAATCCACGACCCAGTGTATACGTATCTCAGTATTGATCACAACTCAAACTATATATATTTTGGAATCAACCTCAACCCTGTATAGCTAACTCCAACATTCACATATAGAGTGTCTATGGTTGTTCCGAAATATATATAGATGTGTCGACATGATAGGTCAAAACATTGTATACGTGTCTATGGTATTTCAAGATTACATAATATACAATACAAGTTGATTAAGTTATGGTTGGAATAGATTTGTTACCAATTTTCACGTAGCTAAAATGAGAAAAATTATCCAATCTTGTTTTACCCATAACTTCTTCATTTTAAATCCGTTTTGAGTGAATCAAATTGCTATGGTTTCATATTGAACTCTATTTTATGAATCTAAACAGAAAAAGTATAGGTTTATATTCGGAAAAATAAGTTACAAGTCGTTTTTGTAAAGGTAGTCATTTCAGTCGAAAGAACGACGTCTAGATGACCATTTTAGAAAACATACTTCCACTTTGAGTTTAACCATAATTTTTGGATATAGTTTCATGTTCATAATAAAAATCATTTTCTCAGAATAACAACTTTTAAATCAAAGTTTATCATAGTTTTTAATTAACTAACCCAAAACAGCCCGCGGTGTTACTACGACGGCGTAAATCCGGTTTTACGGTGTTTTTCGTGTTTTCAGGTTTTAAATCATTAAGTTAGCATATCATATAGATATAGAACATGTGTTTAGTTGATTTTAAAAGTCAAGTTAGAAGGATTAACTTTTGTTTGCGAACAAGTTTAGAATTAACTAAACTATGTTCTAGTGATTACAAGTTTAAACTTTCGAATAAGATAGCTTTATATGTATGAATCGAATGATGTTATGAACATCATTACTACCTTAAGTTCCTTGGATAAACCTACTGTAAAAGAGAAAAATGGATCTAGCTTCAATGGATCCTTGGATGGCTCGAAGTTCTTGAAGCAGAATCATGACACGAAAACAAGTTCAAGTAAGATCATCACTTGAAATAAGATTGTTATAGTTATAGAAATTGAACCAAAGTTTTAATATGATTATTACCTTGTATTAGAATGATAACCTACTGTAAGAAACAAAGATTTCTTGAGGTTGGATGATCACCTTACAAGATTGGAAGTGAGCTAGCAAACTTGAAAGTATTCTTGATTTTATGAAACTAGAACTTTTGGAATTTATGAAGAACACTTAGAACTTGAAGATAGAACTTGAGAGAGATCAATTAGATGAAGAAAATTGAAGAATGAAAGTGTTTTTAGGTGTTTTTGGTCGTTGGTGTATGGATTAGATATAAAGGATATGTAATTTTGTTTTCATGTAAATAAGTCATGAATGATTACTCATATTTTTGTAATTTTATGAGATATTTCATGCTAGTTGCCAAATGATGGTTCCCACATGTGTTAGGTGACTCACATGGGCTGCTAAGAGCTGATCATTGGAGTGTATATACCAATAGTACATACATCTAAAAGTTGTGTATTGTACGAGTACGAATACGGGTGCATACGAGTAGAATTGTTGATGAAACTGAACGAGGATGTAATTGTAAGAATTTTTGTTAAGTAGAAGTATTTTGATAAGTGTATTGAAGTCTTTCAAAAGTGTATAAATACATATTAAAACACTACATGTATATACATTTTAACTGAGTCGTTAAGTCATCGTTAGTCGTTACATGTAAGTGTTGTTTTGAAACCTTTAGGTTAACGATCTTGTTAAATGTTGTTAACCCAATGTTTATAATATCAAATGAGATTTTAAATTATTATATTATCATGATTTTATCATGTATGAATATCTCTTAATATGATATATATACATTAAATGTCTTTACAACGATAATCGTTACATATATGTCTCGTTTAAAAATCATTAAGTTAGTAGTCTTGTTTTTACATATGTAGTTCATTGTTAATATACTTAATGATATGTTTACTTATCATAGTATCATGTTAACTATATATATATCCATATATATGTCATCATATAGTTTTTACAAGTTTTAACGTTCGTGAATCACCGGTCAACTTGGGTGGTCAATTGTCTATATGAAACATATTTTAATTAATCAAGTCTTAACAAGTTTGATTGCTTAATATGTTGGAAACATTTAATCATGTAAATATCAATCTCAATTAATATATATAACCATGGAAAAGTTCGGGTCACTACATGAACCAAATCGGGTGTCAACCGTAAGAACGGTGGTTGCATAGTGGTCAAAGACAGGACCTTGTGCCATACCGAAAAATTATAAGGGTGAGCTTTACTATTGCTCCTACCAAGGATAGTAATTGCGTCCGACACGTTATAGACCATAATCAAAAGCATGTCACGGGACATTGCCTTAACAGTTGCTTGTTCAACGCTTTCCTTTACAACCGGACGGTAGTTTGCCGAAAGGTAATATACGGAACAAGTAAACTGGACGTGTTGCTTTCCTAATACAAGGTTAGCAAGTGGGTGACACAAAACCATAAGTTTTGAGCTAAAATTTTCAAATCTGAAACCCACCAAACCCACAAAAATATTTTGCAAACACCGGTAAAGGGTTATCCCGGAAAACTTATCTAGGGTAAAAACTAGATTTAATTTTCAAAAGATCAAATGTTTTCATAAAGATCCAATTTCCTTAATGGATCTAAATTTTTATAGTCATGTGGGACTGTAAACCATATCGTTACTACCATTGTTTATACCGCCGTATAGAAATCACTGATGTACAAAGTGTGAAGAATAAAGAAGTGATTCTAGTATTTCAAGACAATATTGCTTGAGGACAAGCAACGCTCAAGTGTGGGAATATTTGATAATGCTAAAAACGAACATATATTTCATAGCATTATTCCTCAAGAAAGACAAGCTTTTAGTTGATATTGTTCTATTTACAAGTGATATTCGTTTAAATAATAAAAGGTGAAGACAAAAGACAGATTCGACGAATTGAAGACGCAAACGACCAAAAAGCTCAAAAGTACAAAAGACAATCAAAGAGGTTCCAATTATTGATAAGAAACGTCTCGAAATTACAAGAGTACAAGATTCAAAACGCAAAATACAAAATATAAAATTGTACGCAAGGACGTTCGAAAATCCGGAACCGGGACCAGAGTCAACTCTTAACGCTCGACGCAACGGACTAAAAATTACAAGTTAACTATGTATATAAATATAATATAATATATAATTAATTATATTAATTATATATATATTATATATATATTATAAAACCGTCGGCAGAGAAAGACTCCAAGGGTGTGAGCTGTAAATTCATTCTCCGCGACTCGCGGAGTTTGAAGAGGATTTTGCCGCGAGTCGCGGAGCCTCAAAAAACGACTCTGCCTATAAAGCAAACCGAATTCTGATCATTTTTCATCATCTATTTCTCTCTTCTCTCATATATACGATATATATATATATATATAATTTATATTTTAATTTTAATTTTAATTATAATTCTAATAATAAGGGTATGTTAGCGAATGTTGTAAGGGTGTAAGTCGAAATTCTGTCCGTGTAACGCTACGCTATTTTTAAATCATTGTAAGTTATGTTCAACCTTTTTATATTAATGTCTCGTAGCTAAGTTATTATTATGCTTATTTAAAATGAAGTAATCATGATGTTGGGCTAATTACTAAAATTGGGTAATTGGGCTTTGTACCATAATTGGGGTTTGGACAAAAGAACGACACTTGTGGAAATTAGACTATGGGCTATTAATGGGCTTTATATTTGTTTAACTAAATGATAGTTTGTTAATGTTAATATAAAGATTTACAATTGGGCGTCCCTATAAATTACCATATACACTCGATCGGACACGATGGGCGGGGTATTTATATGTACGAATAATCGTTCATTTAACCGGACACGGGAATGGATTAATAGCCACTAGAATAATTAAAACAGGGGTGAAATTACATTCAAGGGTAATTGGTGTAATTGTTAACAAAGTAGTAAAACCTTGGTTTACACGCAGTCGATAACCTGGTGTATTCATTAAACAAAGTATTAAAACCTTGTTACAATTCGAATCCCCAATTAGTTGGAATATTTAACTTCGGGTATAATAATAATTTGACAAGGACACTCGCACTTTATATTTATGATTGATGGACTGTTATGGACAAAAACCAGACGGACATATTAAATAATCCAGGACAAAGGACAATTAACCCATGGGCATAAAACTAAAATCAACACGTCAAACATCATGATTACGGAAGTTTAAATAAGCATAATTCTTTTATTTCATATTTAATTTCCTTTATTTTATATTTAATTGCACTTCTAATTATCGCACTTTTATTTATTGTTATTTAATCGCACTTTTAATTATCGTACTCTTTAATTATCGCAAGTTTATTTTATCGCACTTTTATTATTCGCAATTTCATTATCGTTATTTACTTTACGCTTTAAATTAAGTCTTTTATTTATTTAATATTTTACATTAGGTTTTAACTGCGACTAAAGTCTTAAAATCGACAAACCGGTCATTAAATGGTAAAAACCCCCCTTTATAATAATAATATTACTTATATATATATTTGTACTTTTATAAAAGTAAACTAATATAGCGTTGAGCTTTGTTTAAAGATTTCCCTGTGGAACGAACCGGACTTACTAAAAACTACACTACTGTACGATTAGGTACACTGCCTATAAGTGTTGTAGCAAGGTTTAAGTATATCCATTCTATAAATAAATAAATATTTTGTGTAAAATTGTATCGTATTTAATAGTTTTTCCTGCTAAAATTTAATAGTATTTTATACCCCTCTGCTTTGACATCAATAAGATAAAACTAGAACGACGATAAAAACGACAATAATAATAACTTCTAATCCGTTCATCGAAACCATTCGATATCTAAAGGAAAAGTTCTTAATTTTTCGCTAGCTTTCCAAGGACATGCATATCTTATACCTTATCTCAACCGCAAGTGTAACTAATTCAAGATTCAACCTAACCTGTCTAAGGGCAATATCAAAAGTACAAGCATGCATAATCCTAAATACTCGAGCACTAGTTAGAGATACACTATTAGTATGTAAAAGTTAAATTATGAGTACTCACGTATCAATATTGAGATTCAATATTGCAGGAAAGGTACGTAGACGCAACGGAAATGATAAACACTATATTGACCTCACGAGCATACCCATGAACTATACTCAATCACCTCCATAGCTATAACCCATAATTTCCTTAATCCTATGCTACTCGAAAAACAATTTCGAAATCACTCGGACAGCACTCCGTCGTAATATTTTATGTATACTAATAATATCTTGAAATAATACGGAGTAAATATATATATGTAAATCGATTGAGAGAGTTTAGAGAAAAATATTTTCAAGTTTCTATGAAATAATGAAACCTATTGAATTCTATTTATAATAGATTTTTGAATTATTAAAGTGAATTATTAAAGTATGAATTATTAAAGTGAATTATTAAAGTATGAATTATTAAAGTGAATTATTAAAGTATGAATTATTAAAGTAAATTATTAAAGTATATATTATTAAAGTGAATTATTAAAGTTAAAGTAAAGTAAAAATAAAGTAAATGTAAAGTTTAAGTATAGTAAAAGTATAAAACTATGTACGTATAATACGCGTATAAATATATATAATATTAATTTAAATCGTTATATATATTTAATAAAATAAAATATAAATATCGTTATCTTTATCATACTAGTTAAGTAATGAGTTGTCAAAAGTGGTTCTAGATATTTATAAAAGTTATATACGTTTTAATAATAAAGTTCTTTTTAAACTGAAAACGTTTTTGTACGTTTGAAACTAAATAGATCAATCGAGTCTTTATGAGATTCAATCTTCCACTATCCTTTGTCTAGTTCTCAATGATTGACACTTTGTTCTTATTTATAAATCACTTTACCATTTTCCGAATATTGTTAAAATGGAAAGATTTCTCAAATCAACGTGGGCCTTTCAACAGAGACTTGTAATCATAATTCAATATATCTGATAATTCAATCATTTGATCTTATCTTCTAATTTCATTGATAAACATTTTGAAACAGATACAATCATATAAAGTATTTAATCTAATATTTTGTTTACGTTTCAAGTTATAATATATATACACATATACATATATAATCATATTCGTTTAATGGTTCGTGAATCGTTGGAACTTGGTCGAGGTTGAATGAATGTATGAACATAGTTTAAAATTCTTGAAATTTAACTTAACAAATATTGCTTATCTTGTCGGAAACATATAAAGATTAAAGTTTAAATTTGGTTAGAAATTTCCGGGTTGTCACAGTACCTACCCGTTAAAGAAATTTCGTCCCAAAATTTGAGTGGAAAGGTCGTGAATGATAATAAGTATGTTTTCATGATGCATACGGGCTGAAAATTAGAGTTTTATCATCATCAAATAATTTGGATAAACAATCCATTTATATGAAGAGTACGAATGAAGCTAACATAGAAGAGTGAAATGAGTAAGTGTAGATTCATCTTATCATTTGACGTAGATATGATTGATTCCCAGATTTCAAGGGATTTGAAGAAAATCTTCTTAATAAGATTTGACTCTCCGGTAATCAAGGGAATTAGGATCCGCTTTAAATGCGATCGTCTATTTTAATTGTTATGTCGGAGATTTTCTTATAAATTCACCTCCTTCGTTTCCTTACAACTCACACCTTTTGTTGATGCATTTTATGCAAGTCCCTAGACATCAACCCACGTCCATTGCAGTTACAACAGTTTACAGGCCACCATGATTGCTCGTTATTATCCTATTCGTGTTTGTATGTGGTTACAGGAACTGCAGGAATGAGATTTAGATGTTTGACTATGTTAGACTTAGTCAGACGTACGAGTGAAGCCTCACTAGTACAGCTGACAAGCTCATACGCACGGTTGATGCTGAGCTAAGTCACAATTACAACCTAAATGAGAAGACACGAGTGAGTGATCACCCGTACGGCTGATGAAGCCAACTTGTACGTTTGATGAATAAATCGTATGGGTGAGTCAACAGCAGGGGTATATAAAGTCTTATGTTCTTCATTTTAGGTTAAGCCTCTCATTTGTTACACACACTCAGATCTAGTGAGCTCCTCCGATTCTCTCTCAGTCCAAATCACTCAGGTGGTGAATAATAGCTCTAGGTGTTGATCTAATCACACTTGATTTAGTTGTGGTTTGACTAAATTAATCAAAAAAACTTAACCTATTCACTAGAGGGTTTGATTCACTTATTCCGCCATTGTGTGAGTTAAATCTGTTGATTTCTAAGTTCCTAGTCATGTTTCATCACCTTCTATTCTTTCCCCCTCAACTCATATTTTAAAGTATTCATCAATATGCTCCATCCAGTTCTGATTCTCGATATACTTCTAACTTTCATATCGGTCATTCTTCTTTTTCATCTACCGCTGGAAGAATCTATTTACTTCTACTATACTCTTGGGTTTATAGTGTTTCTAGTTCTCCCGTGTATTTATATTGCTATATGCATCAATATATATGGTTTATAATTTCTGGTTTGTCGTTGGGCTTTATATGTTCCCTTATATTTCAAAGTCTCTGCTTCTGTCTTCTATAATCATTATCATTCACAGTTAATGCTCTCTTTTATTTGCTGTAATTTATACCCCAATTTCTATTTCGGAGTTTTGTCCTTTCGTTTCTTCTTCTTGCGATTAAGCACCGCTTGTAATGGTCCAGAATTCACAGATACGAATTTCGGAATGAACATTGTTAATGTTCTAGGAAGAAAATTGTGATGGCACGATCTTGACTTGTCAAATTACTAGAATACCTTGGAAAAGGCCGAATCATCAAGAAATATTTTCTTGATATTTTAGAGGTTAAATAGAATACAAGAGTCGTATAACATGGCACATGATGATGTTATGATCTGTGAATCATCATGTTCCATTTAGAAACTCAGCATGACTTACTCTAATATAATCACATTGATCAAGTGTCATTATATTATACTAATTCATGCTTCAGTTCCCAACACTACTTCAAAATATTCCTATTTTAAACTTAAATGTTTCAGAATTTAGAAACTAAAATAGTTTTTTTTATGATGTAATACAGATAGCGCGAAGAGGTAAATGATTTCAAATAAGAAAAATTAAGAAAATATCTTTAGAAATATGGAGGATATTTATAATGAAAGATATGATGATATTTTAGAATTTCTAGTATCAGAGGATGATAAAGAATATTGTCCGCAGGGGTTTAGAGTCAGGAGCAAGGTATTCGTTAATGACTTCAGCAGGTACTAAATCATTTGGATCCTTTGAAGTCAGGTTCAGTCTTTGTAATTTGTCCACAGCCTTCTTCCTACTTTGCTCAATCCGTTTTCCAGTTCCAAAACTTCTATTTTTCTGCGCTTTGCCAGCATACTTCATCATTATCATCCAGCTTTTACCGTTTAAAGTCATTTATAGTTTTTGCTGCTTCATCAGCATTTTTTCCATTTTCGGAGAACCAATTCGTAGTTCGGAGTGTTTTTCAGAAACTTCACATTCAAATTAAGTCCAGAAGATAGACGTTATATATACACATATAACTGTTGGCGTAGACATGCTGCGAGATTTTAAAATACTGATTGCTAATTCCCAATGATTCGTATGGCAATTCTCATTACAAGATGCGAATGAGTAAATGATGGGGTTTCAATGAATAATTATAATGACTTTTTGGAGAGGCTAAAGTCAAAGGGTAATGAAGTTGTTGGTACATCTGCTAATAATGTGGTGGAATGTAAAAGGTTCCCTGGTAACGATGGTGTATATCTCAAGGTTATAATAAGGTTAGTCTGACTGAAAAGTTGAAGTTGACTTGCTGGAGCTGTGACAAAACTGGCTACTTTGAATAGGAGTCGCAAAGTTATTTTTGCTAATAAATGCCAAAGAATCTGACGCGGATACGTTGTTTAAACTTTTACTTTGGTTTCAAGAGTTTTTCGGGTACATAACTGTGGGTAACATGTGGTTAGATCATCATCTCGATTGCTCATCATTCGAAGTGTCTTAAAAAATTTTCGAAGGGTTTGAACACAGATTGTAATCGTTAACATACATTTGATGTTCTAACACAGTTTTGAAGTCAAAATATAGCTTGTGAAAGATGTAAGGATCTAAGAGTGATGATTTTGGTCATATCTCAAGTTGAATTTTGAGATTTCAAAATCAGAATATGTAATTAAATTTTGAATGAGTATGGTTGTTTTGATTTCTATAAAAGAATGTATATTGTTGTGAAAGTAGGGAGTATAATGGATGATTTGCTGAATCAGATTCGAAGAATGTAATATATTAATTGTGAATTTATATATCTCTCGGGTATTACCTACCCGTTAAAAAAAAAATTTCACAATTAATATTTTGTACAAAAGAATTTTATTACAGTCTTTATGAAAATATATATGTATATTTTCTTCAGATGTAACATAGATTTAATGAGTTAATGTTAAATTAAACTTATTTGATTTACGGTTGAAACTAGAATTGAATAATCCCTAAAGGCTTTAAAAAGTACATAACTTTTACGCAGTATTTCTTTAATGACATTGAAATTATGAATCAATACTTCGTTATTTGTTGATGTATGATGTTCGGTTCGTGGAATTCTTGTGAATTTCGCAAAGTACGAATGATGTTATCTGAAAAGTTTCGGGTACATCGATGATGAAAGTGTAAAATCAAATATATACTTGATTTATTATGAATTGGAATTTGTTGAATTGCGACAGAGATTGTAGTTAACGCTGGTTAAGTTGCGGCCGAAGGACGTACATTATTGCATATTTGTAATATGAATTAACCGAGTAGTTAAGATTCACACACAATAGCTTAGCACGGAAAGATTTATTTCAAAAAAATATATATATATATATATATATATATATATATATATATATATATATATATATATATATATATATATATATATATATATATGATGTTATGCGAGGTGTATATAAAATAGCTTTATATTTTAGCAGGAAATACTATTAAATACGATACAATTTTACACAAGATATTTATTTATTTAGAGAATGGATATACATAAACCTTGCTACAACACTTATAGGCAGTGTACCTAATCGTACAGTAGTGTAGTTTTTAGTAAGTCCGGTTCGTTCCACAGGGAAAATCTTTAAACAAAGCTTAACGCTATATTAGTTTACTTTTATAAAAATACAAATATATATATAAGTAATATTATTATTATAAAGGGGGGTTTTTACCGTTTAATGACCGGTTTGTCGATTTTAAAACTTTAGTCGCAGTTAAAACCAAATGTAAAATAATAAATAAATACAAGACTTAATTTGAAGCGTAAAGTAAATAACGATAATGAAATTGCGAATAATAAAAGTGCGATAAAATAAACTTGCGATTATTAAAAAGTACGATAATTAAAAGTACAATTAAATACAATAACAATAAAAATGCGATAATTAGAAGTGCAATTAAATATAAAATAAAGGAAATTAAATATGAAATAAATGAATTATGCTTATTTAAACTTTCGTAACCATGATGTTTGACGTGTTGATTTTAGTTTTATGCCCATGGGTTAATTGTCCTTTGTCCTGGATTATTTAATATGTCCGTCTGGTTTTTGTCCATAACAGTCCATCAGTCATAAATATAAAGTGCGAGTGTCCTCGTCAAATTATCCTTATACCCGAAGTTAAATATTCCAACTAATTGGGGACTTAAACTGTAACAAGGTTTTATTACTTTGTTTAATAATTACACCAGAATGTCGACTGAGTGTAACCCAAGGTTTTAATACTTTGTTATCAATTATGCCAAGTGTCCTTGTACATAATTTCACCCCTGTTTTAATAATTCTAGTGGCTATTAATCCATTTCCGTGTCCGGTTAAATGAACGATTATTTGTACATATAAATACCCCTCCCATCGTGTCCGATCGAGTGTATATGGTAATTTATAGGGACGCCCAATTGTAAATCTTTATATTAACATTAACAAACTATCATTTAGTTAAACAAATATAAAGCCCATTAATAGCCCATAGTCTAATTTCCACAAGTGTCGTTCTTTTGTCCAAACCCCAATTATGGTACAAAGCCCAATTACCCAATTTTAGTAATTAGCCCAACATCATGATTACTTCGGATTAAATAAGCATAATAATAACTTAGCTACGAGACATTAATGTAAAAAGGTTAAACATAACTTACAATGATTAAAAATAGCGTAGCGTTACACGGACAGAATTTCGACTTACACCCTTACAACATTCGCTAACATACCCTTATTATTAGAATTATAATTAAAATTAAAATTAAAATATAAATATAAATATATTTACGTATACATATATAGAGAGAGATTAAATTTTTTATGATCAAAATGATCAGAATTCGTTTGGCTTTATAGGGAATTGAGTTCAGGGGTACTCCGCTACTCGCGGCAATTTTTGCCTTCAAACTCCGCGAGTCGCGGAGTTTGAAAATACAGCTCACCCTCCTTTGGCTTCTTTCTTGCCGACGATTAATAAATATATTATAATATATATATTAATTTAAAGAATTAATTATATATTATATTATATTTATGTACATAGTTGACTCGTAATTTTTAGTCCATTGCGTCGAGCGTTGAGAGTTGACTCATGTTCCGGTTTCGGATTTTCGAACGTCCTTGCGTACAATTTTATATTTTGTACTTTGCGTTTTGAATCTTGTACTCTTGTAATTTCGAGACGTTTCTTATCAATAATTGGAACCTCTTTGATTGTATTTTGTACTTTTGAGCTTTTTGGACCTTTGCGTCTTCAATTCATCGAATCTGTCTTTTGTCTTCACCTTTTATTATTTAAACGAATATCACTTGTAAATAGAACAATTGCAACTAAAAGCTTGTCTTTCTTGAGGAATAATGCTATGAAATATATGTTCGTTTTTAGCATTATCAAATATTCCCACACTTGAGCGTTGCTTGTCCTCAAGCAATATAGTCTTGAAATACTAGAATCACTTCTTTATTCTTCATACTTTGTACATCAGTGATTTCTTTACGGCGGTATAAACAATGGTAGTAACGATATGGTTTACAGTCCCACATGACTATAAAATTTAGATCCATTAAGGAAATTGGATCTTTATGAAAACATTTGATCTTTTGAAAATTAAATCTAGCTTTTACCCTAGATAAGTTTTCCAGAATAACCCTTCACCGGTGTTTGCAAATTATTTTTGTGGGTTTGGTGGGTTTCAGATTTGAAAATTTTAGTTCAAAACTTGCGGTTTTGTGTCACCCACTTGCTAACCTTGTATTAGGAAAGCAACACGTCCAGTATACTTGCTCCGTATATTACCTTTCGGTAAACTACCGTCCGGTTGTAAAGGAAAGCATTGAACAAGCAACTGTTAAGGCAATGTCCCCTGACATGCTTTTAATTATGGTCTATAACGTGTCGGACGCAATTACTATCCTTTGTAGGAGCAATATTAAAGCTCACCCTTTTAATTTGTCGGTCTGGCACAAGGTCCTGTCTTTGACCATGCTATGCAACCACCGTTCTTACGGTTGACACCCCGATTTGGTTCAGGTGACCTAATGAATTCCAGGTGAATTCCTAGGATTTTACGTTCAATGGTAATGAACGCATTGAAAATGGTTTTTCAGAAAACAAATCGGTTTGTAATTTTGATCAAAATATTTTCTCGTTCAAGCTCGAGTTTAGATATCATTGAATTCCATGAGTTTGAATTCTCAATCTTTAAGGTCAATCTCAAGGATTGAGTAATATCAGTCTTAAAAGCTGATTTTTGATCTTTTAAGGAGATTATCCTTTCTGGGGATTTGATTCATTAGTCTTATCCAGCTAATTTGCATGGTGCCCCCCATTTTACGAGATAAATCCTTCTCATGGTTAGGATAAATCTGACCACTTGGCGACCCTGTTTAATGCTGAGGTCCGTGGATTTCCTGCTGATTTTAGTGATGACTTTTCTAGATTTTTCGTCAACCTACAGCTGGTCTGGACGACAACTTCTTGACCTAAATCAAGAAGCGCGTATCTTTTTCGGAAGACTTTACTTCCTTTTAATGATGGAATTGATTCATCGTGTAGATCCATCTTTCTTACAGTAAATCAGGTAAAATTTTTTAGTTTAGTCCAAAGCAAAAGTATTTTCAGTTATTTGTACAAAAATATGTGACATATGTTTTGAATAACTTGGAGAATTTTCCCACACTTGGCTTTTATTTTCCTTTTTATTGTCCTCTATTCCATTTTAAATGAATTTTAACATTTTGGTTTGTTTCTCAATTTATGTCCTTTTCGAGGTAACAATAATTTCGGTGTTAACACCTAGTTTTATCGTTCATAAATATGTATAAACATGATTTTGAGTTCATTTAGTTGAAAATTTTGAAAAATTTTACTAGAATTGGGTAGTCAGTATATAAGACTAGGGCTGTTCTTTATTATCAGGGAGCACTAGATTCTAATACAACTACTACTTTACTAGTATTTCTAATGGTAACCAAGTGTATAAAGTAAACATTTTAAAATCCGAAAGAATTTAACCCCTTCCCACACTTAAGATCTTGCAATGCCCTCATTTGCAAGAAATCAGTAACAATTTAAATTATTGAGGGTGATTTGTGTGAAAATGATTAAATTTTACCAAAGTTTCCAAACATATTTGTGTTTGCTTGCTGAATGATAAATGGTGCATATCATTTGTTCATTCCGTCTTGTTGTTATTTCACATATATTTTGCATCTTGTCGTCAAAATTAGTTGCTTTTGCTGAACTTAATGCCAGTCTTTGAAAATGCGTTGTTTTACCCTGTTGTGTACATAAGATAAACTGCAAACATATATACATATTTTTGAAGTTTGGTATATTACCCCACATTCAAAAATTATTAAAATCTAAGAATAAAAGTTAGAAAATTATAAAAACTATTACAATATTAACATAAGTATTAAACGTATCAACATTACAAATTACAAAATAAATAAAACTAAGTAGACTAGGGATGATACTGATACCAGTAGGGGTTCCATGCATAACCATAGGTGCTATAAAATGCTTCGGCTGGGTTATACGTAGGATACGGTGGTTGAATCTCTATAGACCAGGGAGGGAATATGGGCGATGGAGTAGGAATATAGTTTCTACCTATATGTTGGCAATAAGCTATGATTTAGTTTTGATGAACTTGCCAATCTTCAAATGCTCTATGTCTAGCATTTTTATACTCTTGTGAAGCTATAAACCTTTGCATTTCTGCCATTTCATTTCCCCCTCCTACATTACCTTGCTGTTGGTTTCTCTCAACCTGTGGATGTCTACCATGGTATTGTACTGCGGCGTTATTTCGCCTCTTCAAAATTTTCGCACCATGGTATACATTTAAACCTATTGTATCGCGGGGTTCTGGTTCTTCGACTAATAATCCCCCGATTATATCCACACCGAGATATTCAGCAATCAAAGTAATAAATATACCACCTCCTATTATGCTATGTGGTCTCATCCCCCTAACCATAGCTGATAAATAATAACCCACACAATAAGGTATACTTACAGCGCTTTGTGGGTCTCGAATACACATATGGTAAAACAAATCCTGTTCATTTACCTTTTCCTTATTCTTACCTCTTTGTGTAATTGAATTAGCTAAAAACCTATGAATTACTCTTAACTCTGCTCTATCTATATCCAAATAAGAGTAATTTCTCCCTTTGAATCGGTGATGGCTTGTCATTTGACTCCATACACCATGTGTATCAAAATTTTCATCTATCTTTCTACCATTTAGTATCAACCCTCTACAATCGGCAGATGCTAACTCCTCAGGCGTATATATACGTAAAGCCTGAGCCATGTCTAGTAAAGACATGTGGCGCATCAAACCTCCTATCAAAAATCTAATAAAAGATCGATCGGTTAAACTAGCTACCCGATCATTTAATTCTATACTACACAATAATTATTCACACCATACTTTATATACAGGTCTACGCATGGTGAATAAACGTACCCAGTCGTTAAAAGTAGAATTACCATACCTCTGTGCAAGTAATTCCCTAATTGGCCCGGCCAATTCTACAGCTTCTAATGGTCCCCATTCTATGACCCTAGGTACCTCAACAACTTTAGAATGAAGAGTATGCAAACCCCTTTGGTATTTTGGATAATCTATCCAAAGTCTGTCAAATCTCAGGTTCGGGTGCAAATCTTCCAAGTGCATATCAGAAAATGTCATGACTGGATGAGGTATATCTTGTTTGTAGTAGTTATCCACCTCCTGTTGTTCCGCATTCTCAGCAGGAGCATTGCGAGTTTGGGATGAAGATTCACCTCTTTCAGTCTGCAAAACACATCAAACACAATTTTTGTGCATCCAAATATGCATTAGTGTCAGCAAAATCATCAATCAAAATAATTACAATGACATGATCAATTTATATCAAACTTAAGCTCATTTTCATATTTTCATCAAATCTACACTTTTTCAAATAAGCATATACGAAAATGTTCGCCAAGTTCATAAGCATTCAACTCAAATAACATGTCAAAATAATCATTACTAGCAATTAAACAAGTTTCAAATGGCATTATCTCTCAAAAATCAAGTTCATTAATTTTAGACTTGAAAAAGTCCACTTTAATTCTCAAAATCATGTTTAGGCTCAAAGTTTGGATCATTTAACTACCTAAACATGTTACACTACTTAATTTAGCAACAATTCATGACAAAAATCGGCCATAACCTGTTTATATCAAAAAGCCCCAAATTTGCTCAAGAACACAAACCCTAGATTACTCAAAATTTGAAGTTTAAGGCTTCTAATCATGTTAAATAGCATCAATCTAGGTTATACAAGCATAATACATAAGCAATTGAAGCATAATTACACTAAAAAGCATCAAAATCGAATTGGGTATAAAATTGCTCAAGAACACTAATTTTTGGATTAAATGGTGTTTAGGTGTAGAAATTTACCGTTTTTCTTGAGTAATTCCTTGATAGCATCCTTCTTAACATGATTTTAGTAAAAGATTTGATGATTAATGGTTAAAAATTGTGATTTTGGGGGTGTTTTCTCGGGTTTATTTTCGCTGTATGTTTGAGTTGTGGTGTGGACTGATCAGTTCAGCTCGATTTTATTTTTTTTCTGTATTTTGGTCCTCCCGCGAGTCACGGGATTTGGTAGCCTCAAACACCGCGAGTCGCGGTGTTTGGGTTTTTTTTTTTTTTTTTTTTTTTTTTTTTATATAAAATCTTAACTTAATAAACAAATTTAAAATAAATTTAAAATTTAGTTTTCCTTTGTTGTTTAGGACGAGGTCGTTTCGGATCGATGTCCTAGTCCGTCCTTCGACAAATTTTAAAATTTGTCTTTTTCAAGCGATTGTTTTTAAAGCTTAGATTTTTGGGTTTTTTTAATGTTTTTGGCATACTTTAATTCAATAAGATTAAAAATAATGATAATAAAAGTTCTCGTCCCTCCCTCGGTTAAAGCAATTTCGGTTCAGAGACCTAGTCTTCAACTTACGACGAATTTTAAAAATCATATTTTTAACTTAGCGAAATAAAGTAAATTTTTTTTTTTTAAATTCACACAACTTAAATTTAAAATGCATAAAATTCAAAATTAATATTAAAAATTCATACCAAACTTAAATTTAAAAATTTATAAAAATAAAATTCACACCAAACTTAATTTAAATTTTTATATTATAAATTCACACCAAACTTATATTAATTTTTCGAATATTTACAATTTTAAATATATTGATTTTACAAAGTGTACAATATTAATTTAAAATTTATATATTAATTTTAAAAACATGGTAAAAATAAAATTAAAAATCTTTTTGGCTTTTTATCCCACTTTAATCAATCAAATACTATCAAAAATATACGCCCCTCTTTTCGGTAAAGTAATTTCGGTTCCATGACCTAATTTAACTCATGACGAATTTTTGAAATATTTTGGGTTGATTGATTAAAGATATTTATACTTTAAGAATAAACGTTAAATTTCGCAGTGATGTAATAAATTTTTGAATGATATCAATAATTTCGGTCGCCAAACCTAATTTTATTCAATACCAATTTAATACTTTTTAGCGAACAAATTAGCGTTTATTATCAAAAGGTTAAAAAAAATTAAAAATAAAAACTGTACAGACTTACCTGTGAGATAGTATTCTTAGTTATACGATCTATCCCATTCATAAGATAGTCGGTTTAATTGGTTTTCCATGGCTACATAGGCGTAACCTCGAGCATTCAGTGTTTTTTCTTCTAAACATATGAACGGTCCGTCTCTGCATAAAGTAACAAATTCGGTATTTGAATAGGTTTGATTATTTGAACATTTACCTCCATGTGACCATTTTCCGCATTTGTGACATCTTTCTAGGTGTCGTGCTCTTCTTTTCGCTGCGGATTTTGATTTTCCTTTACCAAATTGTAACTTATTATCTTCGCATCTGGATTCTTTTCTTACTCCGTCAAATCTTTCTCTGATTACTGATACTATTTCACTTGGTAGTGTGTCATTATTACATTTAGTGATCAAAGCGTGTAGCATTAGATCATGGTTTAGTTCACAGGCAGTCTTCATTTTGTAAAAACCTAAAAAAAATAAAAATTCAGAATGGGGGGAGAAGACTAGTTCTTTAGGGTCTGCTACGGAAAGACCATTCGGGTTCCATTTTCGAGAACTACACGAAAACAGACAATCTAACTCTAACATAAATACATATTATCCTTTAAAGACTTGATTCTCCCCACACTTAGTTAGCTGTGGTGTCGAAATTGTGATTAACTTCGTTGTCGACTTCCATCGGACTATCTATGTAGTGTTTAACTCTGTGACCATTAACTTTAAATTCAATCCCATTTGAATTTATCAATTCTACTGTTCCGTATGGAAAAACTCTTTTAACTATGAATGGTCCAGACCATCTTGATTTCAATTTTCCAGGAAATAGCTTGAATCGTGAATTGAAAAGAAGAACTCTGTCTCCTTCCTTAAATTCTTTTGAAGTTCTGATTCTTTTATCATGCCATTTCTTCATTCTTTCCTTATAGATCAACGAATTTTCGTATGCTTCATGTCTTAATTCTTCTAATTCGTGTAATTGATTTAATCGTAGACGTCCAGCTTCATGTAAATCAAGATTACATGTCTTCAAAGCCCAAAATGCTTTGTGTTCAATTTCTACTGGAAGATGACATGCTTTTTCATAAACAAGTCTAAAAGGTGTGGTTCCAATTAGAGTTTTGTAGGCTGTTCTAAAAGCTCAGAGTGCATCCTCCAATTTAATGGACCATTCCTTCGGATTTAATCCTACGGTTTTCTCTAGAATACGTTTTAAAGCTCGGTTGGTATTTTCAACTTGTTCACTTGTTTGTGGATGATAAGCAGTGGAGATTTTATGAGTTACTCCATATCTTTTAAAAACTTTTTCAAGTTGATTATTACAGAAATGAGTTCCCCGATCACTTATTAAAGCTTTCGGTGTTCCAAACCTTGCAAAAAGATGTTTTAAAAAATTGACTACAACACGTGCATCGTTAGTTGGGAGAGCTTGTGCTTCCGCCCATTTAGATACATAATCAATGGCTACGAGAATATAGAGATTATTATGAGATTTTGGAAATGGACCCATAAAGTCAATACCCCAAATGTCAAATACTTCACATACTTGGATGACATTTTGTGGCATTTCATCACGTTGACTTATTTTTCCGGCCCTTTGACAAGCATCACAGGATTTGCAAAGAAGGTGTGCGTCTTTGTAAATTGTAGGCCAATAGAATCCAGCATCATAAACTTTTCTTGCTGTTAGTTGAGGCCCATAATGCCCTCCTGTTGGTCCTGTGTGACAATGGTTTAATATTTTACTGGCTTCATCTCCGAATACACATCGGCATATTATTCCATCTGGACAACTTTTAAACAAATGTGGATCTTCCCAGAAATAGTGTTTTATATCACTGAAGAATTTTTTTCGTTTTTGGTACGATAATCCTTTTTCAAGGAATCCACAAACTAAGTAATTTGCATAGTCTGCAATCTATGGAATTTCTTTATAATCTATCTTCAATAGATATTCATCAGGAAAGTTGTCTTGTATGGCCGATTCATTTAGAACTTCTAATGCGGGATTTTCAAGTCGAGAAAGATGATCAACGGCGAGATTTTCTGCTCATCTTTTATCTCAGATTTCAATATTGAACTCTTGTAAGAGTAAGATCCAACGGATTAATCTTGGTTTAGCATCTTGTTTCGAAAATAGGTATCTAAGAGCAGAATGGTCGGTATAAACCACCGTTTTTGCTAGAACGAGATATGATCGAAATTTGTCAAAAGCAAAGACAATAGCAAGGAGTTCTTTTTCAGTAGTTGTATAGTTCATTTGTGCTCCTTGTAACGTCTTACTAGCATAATATATAGGTTGAAATCGTTTTTCAATCCTTTTTCCTAAAACGGCTCCCATTGCAAAATCACTTGCATCGCACATTAGTTCAAATGGTAGATTCCAATTTGGTGTTATCATGATCGGCGCATTAGTGAGTTTCTCTTTAAGAATATTAAAAGATTTGATACATTCATCTGAAAAGATGAATGGAGCATCCTTTTCTAGGAGTTTATTCATAGGAGTGGCAATTTTAGAAAAATCTTTTATGAAACGTCGGTAAAAACCGGCATGCCCTAGAAAACTCCTAACTCCTCTAACATTGGTGGGATGTGGAAGTTTAGCAATTACATCTACTTTAGCTCTATCCACTTCAATTCCTTCTTTTGAAATTTTATGTCCAAGAACGATGCCTTCTTTAACCATGAAATGGCATTTCTCTCAATTAAGTACTAGATTTGATTGTTCGCATCTAATAAGCATTCGTTCCAGATTAGCTAGACATGATTCAAATGTATCACCGAAGACTGAAAAGTCATCCATGAAAACTTCCATGCATTCTTCTATCATGTCATGAAAAATCGCCATCATACACCTTTGAAAGGTTGTAGGGGCGTGGCAAAGTCCAAATGGCATGCGTTTGTAAGCAAAAGTACCATAAGGGCACGTGAATGTGGTTTTCTCTTGATCTTCGGGTGCTATTGGAATTTGAAAATATCCGGAAAATCCATCTAGAAAACAATAGTAACTATTTCCGGCTAATCTTTCTAACATTTGATCAATGAAAGGTAAGGGAAAGTGATATTTTCTGGTGGCATCATTTAATTTTCTATAATCAGTACACACACGCCATCCTGTTACAGTCCTAGTAGGAATAAGCTCATTTTTCTCATTTGTAATGACAGTCATGCCACCCTTCTTAGGCACGCATTGAACTGGGCTTACCCATGGACTATCAGAGATTGGATATATCAAACCTGCATCTAGTAGTTTAATAATCTCTTTCTTAACTACATCTTGCATATTAGGAATTAGTCTTCGTTGGGGTTGCTCATACGTTTTATGACCTTCTTCCATAAGGATTTTATGTGTGCAATACGAAGGACTTATTCCTTTAATATCATGAATCTTCCATGCAATGGCTGGTTTATGAGCTTTCAACACAGAAATGAGTTGTGATTTCTCATTTTCAGTAAGAGAAGACGATATTATTACAGGTAATTCAGATTCACCATGTAAATAAGCGTATTCCAAATGGTTTGGAAGTGGCTTTAACTCTAATTTCGGAGGTTCTTCTATTGATGATTTATATCGATATCTGTCTTCTTCTTTTAGCATTTGAATTTCTTCTGTTGTTGGTTCATATCCATTAGCTATAAGTGTAGCTAACATTTCAACTTCATCAATTGGTTCATTACCTTCTCCTAAAGAACATTCTCCTGTTCCTTGTAATTCTGGAAATTCTTCTAATAATTCTGCATGTGCATCTATAGTTTGAATATAATAACATGTATCATCTGCAGATTGCGGTTGTTGCATTGCTTTATCAACTGAAAAGGTAACACTCTCATCCTCTATACTTAGGGTCAGTTTCTTACCGAATACGTCTATCATTGCTTTAGCCGTGTTTAAGAATGGTCTTCCTAATATGAGAGGAACTTGAGAATCTTCTTCCATGTCCAGAACAACAAAATCTACTGGAAATACTAAAGTACCAACTTTAACTAGCATGTTCTCCATTATCCCTCTAGGATATTTTATTGATCGATCAGCTGGTTGTATACTTATTCTAGTTGGTTTCAATTCTCCAAGGTCTAGTTTAGATTATAGTGAATACGGCATTAAATTTATACTAGCACCTAAGTCTGCCAATGCTTCTATTGAACTAAGACTACCCAGAAAACATGGAATTGTGAAACTTCCTGGATCAGATAGTTTTTCTGGTATCTTATTCAACAATACTGCTGAACAATTAGCATTCATAGTAACGGCCGAGAGTTCTTCCATTTTCTTTCTATTCGTGATCAGATCTTTCAAGAATTTAGCATATCTAGGCATTCCTGAAATCACATCAATGAAAGGAAGATTTACATTTATCTGTTTAAACATATCCAAGAATTTGGATTGCTCGGCTTCTAGTTTCTCTTTCTTCATTTTACTCGGGTAAGGAAGTGGTGGTTGGTATGGTTTAACATAAGGTTTAGCCTTAACTGTGTTATCTTCATTAACCTTTTCAACTACCGGTTCTTTTTTCTTATCTTGTTCAGGTTGTGGTTCTTGTGGAGTATGAATAGCTTCATCAGAAGTTACAAGTATTTCAGGTGGTTTAAGTGTTGTACCACTTCTTGTGGTAATGGCTTTAGCTGTTTCATTCCGGGGGTTAGCATTTGTATCACTAGGTAGACTTCCTGGTTTTCTTTCACCTATTAACCTTGCTAGGTTACTTACTTCTTGTTCCAGATTTTGAATAGAAGCTTGTTGATTTCTAAATGCTTGAGCATTTTGTTCATTAGTTTGTTTCTGAGATGTGAAAAACTGCGTTTGAGTTTCAACTAGCTTCGTCATCATATCTTCTAAATTCGGCTTTTTATCATCAGTTTGTTGTGGTGGTTTGTTTTGAAAATTAGGTCTTTGCTGGTTGTAAGTATTATTGGATACTTGTTGATTGGTAGGACCTTGTTGGTTGTTTTATGGAATATTTCGGTTATAATTCTGGTTTTGATTGTAAATCGGTCTTGGCGGTTGATAATTATTCTGATAATTATTTCCAGGCCTTTGGTTTATGTATGAAATATTCTCTCTTTGTTCCATTGTTAATTCAATACTGAGACAATCTTTTGTCAAATGTGGTCCTCCACACTGCTCACAACTAATTCGTATTGAGTGAATATCTTTAGTCATCTTTTCCATTCGTCTCTCGACAGCATCTATCTTTGCGGAAATGGAATCTAAGTCATGGCTAGAATCGGCTCTAGCTGCTTTAGATGATCTAACGATATCTTTTTCTTGGTGCCACTCATGTGAGTGGGAAGCAGTGTTATCAATAATTTTGTAAGCATCAGTTTCGGTTTTCTTCATAATAGAACCACCTGCTGCTATATCTATGTCTTTTCTTGTAGTGATGTCGCATCCTTGGTAGAATATTTGTACTATTTGACAGGTATCTAAACCATGTTGCGGACATCCTCTCAATAACTTTCCAAATCTTGTCCAAGCCTCATATAGAGTTTCATTTGGCTTCTGTGTGAATGTAACAATTTCTCCTTGAAGTCTTACGGCTTTAGATGCAGGAAAGAATTGTTTAAGAAATTTTTCAACTAAAACATCCCATGTATCGATCGCCCCTTCAGGTAACGATTCCAACCAATCTTTGGCTTCTCCCTTTAAAGTCCAGGGAAATAACATGAGATATATCTGTTCATCCTCTACTTCTCGGATTTTAAATAGTGTGCAGATCCTATTAAAGGTACGTAAATGTTCATTTGGATCTTCCTTCGGCGCACCACTAAATTGGCATTGATTAGTCACCATGTGTAGAATTTGTCCTTTGATTTCATAATCTGGCGCATTAATGTCTGGATGAGTAATTGCGTGACCTTGGCCAGTGCGTTTAGCTCTCATTCGGTCTTCCATACTTAAAGGTTCCAGATTCTTCATAATTGAATTTGTTGAATCGGAATCACTAGAGGATTCTGATTTAATGGTTCGTTCCTCAACAATCTCTGTTTGAATGATTGGTGGTTCCGGAGGAAAATTTAATGGTTCAGGATCTATGAATCGTCCCTGAATATTCTCCGGATTCTCAATTGTGAGGTCGGGTTCAAAAAATGGATTCTCGGAAATTTGAACTGGAGTACTTGGTCGACTGGATGACGATTCTAAAGAAAAATCAACGGCAGTAATATTTGCTAAATGTCTTGATCTAGTTACAGGTGGGGAACGTACAAAAGGTGGTGAACATCTTGCTCGGTGCATTCACTGTATATCCTATTAGTTTTTAAAAGGAAAGAAAAATTATAATAAGTTATCCAATCAATAGACTTTTCTGATTTTGCCCACGTTTCGAATAGCCAAAAGATGCAGCAGAGGGGCAGGATTCGTTTGGTCTCAATATAATTGAGGACTGTTTGGCTCCAATAACCCGGTCCACATACAAATCCAACTATTACTACGAACCAGAAAATTTTGATGTCTATCAATTTAACCACTTAAAATAAATTTTCGTAATTTTAAGAAATTTAGATAAGAAGTAGAATAAAAATCTATGTCCTAAAACTAGAATAGCGAGAAATAAGAAAGAAAAAGAGTTCGTCGAAAAAGGTCGAAAAAAGAAAAATGGTTGAAAAATAAAAGGTGACGGAAAAATAAAAGAAACTTATAACACTTAAAAACACTTGACTAACCTAACCTTATTACTACAACTAACTTAAAATTATAATCGCAAATTGAGATTACTAATTGGAATGATAATTGATACATAGGTAAAAGTCGTCTAAAAATATTAAAGCTGACAGGAAAAATTAAATCCGAAATGGAAATAACTTAAAAAGAAACTAAAACTTAAAAAGGCGTCGCAAAATTCTAAAGTACCTAAATCTTAGTCTAAAGAAAAAGCACTTAAGGAATTCTACGGCAAAGCCTAAAAATCTAGAAGTAAAAATAACTATGGCAAAAACTAAGTTTAAAACTAAATATGAGCTAAAAATACAAATATTACGCTAAAACGATTAAAAAGGGAAAAAATATAAAAATAAACTAAAAGTTGTAAAAAGTACAATTTTTATAAAAATATTATTTTTATATTATTTATTTTATAAAACTATTAATTTATATATATAATAAAACTAATTAAAATTTAAAATACAATTTAATTTAAAAACTTAAACTAATTATATTAATAATTAAGTAATTAGGGTTTATTAATAATAATAATTAATAATTACCCGTAATAAATGCTGATTAGGGTTTCTGTCGGTGTCAGGGTGGCTCTGCGAGTTGCGGTATTCCAAGCAGCAAACTCCGCGAGTCGCGGGGTTCCAATTTTCAACTCAGGTACAGTTTAAAATTTGACGCGTTTTTTTTTTGTTTTTTTTTTTCTGTTTTCTGTTTTAAAATCTAAAATATTTATATAATAAAAACTTATATTTTTATAAAATAAAAATAAAGAAACTTTATAAAACTTAAATATTTAATAAAATCTTAAAAATATATAAATTTTTATTTTTCTTTTTATATTTTCGAATAATTAAAAACGTATTTTTACAAAAGTGAATTTTAATAAAAGTAAACTAAAAAAAATCTTTTTTTTTATGTAGCGTTGCGCTTCCGGCTTTTAAGCTAGATTGTTCCCCGGCAGCGGCGCCAAAAATAACTTGATGTTATGCGAGGTGTATATAAAATAGCTTTATATTTTAGCAGGAAATACTATTAAATACGATACAATTTTACACAAGATATTTATTTATTTAGAGAATGGATATACATAAACCTTGCTACAACACTTATAGGCAGTGTACCTAATCGTACAGTAGTGTAGTTTTTAGTAAGTCCGGTTCGTTCCACAGGGAAAATCTTTAAACAAAGCTTAACGCTATATTAGTTTACTTTTATAAAAATACAAATATATATATAAGTAATATTATTATTATAAAGGGGGTTTTTACCGTTTAATGACCGGTTTATCGATTTTAAAACTTTAGTCGCAGTTAAAACCAAATGTAAAATAATAAATAAATACAAGACTTAATTTGAAGCGTAAAGTAAATAACGATAATGAAATTGCGAATAATAAAAGTGCGATAAAATAAACTTGCGATTATTAAAAAGTACGATAATTAAAAGTGCAATTAAATACAATAACAATAAAAATGCGATAATTAGAAGTGCAATTAAATATAAAATAAAGGAAATTAAATATGAAATAAAAGAATTATGCTTATTTAAACTTCCGTAACCATGATGTTTGACGTGTTGATTTTAGTTTTATGCCCATGGGTTAATTGTCCTTTGTCCTGGATTATTTAATATGTCCGTCTGGTTTTTGTCTATAACAGTCCATCAGTCATAAATATAAAGTGCGAGTGTCCTCGTCAAATTATCCTTATACCCGAAGTTAAATATTCCAACTAATTGGGGACTTAAACTGTAACAAGGTTTTATTACTTTGTTTAATAATTACACCAGAATGTCGACTGAGTGTAACCCAAGGTTTTAATACTTTGTTATCAATTATGCCAAGTGTCCTTGTACATAATTTCACCCCTGTTTTAATAATTCTAGTGGCTATTAATCCATTCCCGTGTCCGGTTAAATGAACGATTATTTGTACATATAAATACCCCGCCCATCGTGTCCGATCGAGTGTATATGGTAATTTATAGGGACGCCCAATTGTAAATCTTTATATTAACATTAACAAACTATCATTTAGTTAAACAAATATAAAGCCCATTAATAGCCCATAGTCTAATTTCTACAAGTGTCTTTCTTTTGTCCAAACCCCAATTATGGTACAAAGCCCAATTACCCAATTTTAGTAATTAGCCCAACATCATGATTGCTTCGGATTAAATAAGCATAATAATAACTTAGCTACGAGACATTAATGTAAAAAGGTTGAACATAACTTACAATGATTAAAAATAGCGTAGCGTTACACGGACAGAATTTCGTCTTACACCCTTACAACATTCGCTAACATACCCTTATTATTAGAATTATAATTAAAATTAAAATTAAAATATAAATATAAATATATTTACGTATACATATATAGAGAGAGATTGAATTTTTTATGATTAAAATGATCAGAATTCGTTTGGCTTTATAGGGAATTGAGTTCAGGGGTACTCCGCGACTCGCGGCAATTTTTGCCTTCAAACTCCGCGAGTCGCGGAGTTTGAAAATACAGCTCACCCTCCTTTGGCTTCTTTCTTGCCGACGATTTATAAATATATTATAATATATATATTAATTTTAAGAATTAATTATATATTATATTATATTTATGTACATAGTTGACTCGTAATTTTTAGTCCATTGCGTCGAGCGTTGAGAGTTGACTCATGTCCCGGATCCGGATTTTCGAGCGTCCTTGCGTACAATTTTATATTTTGTACTTTGCGTTTTGAATCTTGTACTCTTGTAATTTCGAGACGTTTCTTATCAATAATTGGAACCTCTTTGATTGTATTTTGTACTTTTGAGCTTTTTGGACCTTTGCGTCTTCAATTCATCGAATCTGTCTTTTGTCTTCACCTTTTATTATTTAAACGAATATCACTTGTAAATAGAACAATTGCAACTAAAAGCTTGTCTTTCTTGAGGAATAATGCTATGAGATATATGTTCGTTTTTAGCATTATCAATATAATATACATATAATTTCTTCAGAGGGAATGAGTTAATTCTTCATAACTCGTTGATACAATATACACGTTATTGATTCGTAATGATGTCCACAGTGATTCTTGAACTGACGGAGTTTGTGATGTTATCAGTGTTGTTGATTCGGATGTTGACTGTACTGACGATGCTGGTAACGCTGACGGTACTGTTGATGCTGCTGGTAAAGCAAGTTTAGCTTGTTAATCACACACTATTTTTGTCAGGGTTTCTACTCTTCCTTCTATCATTTTGGTTCGCTTAACTAATTTATGGTTAGGGCTAGATTAGATAATCTCTAAGACTTTAGAGATTACATAATCTCCGCAGAATGTTTCTCCAATGAAGTTATGAATTAATACTTCGTCAGTTATTGTTGTTGGTACTCCTTGGTATCTATGGTGCGTATGACGTTGATGCTCGTGGGACAGATTGTGAAGTTGAGGTTTACGACGCGGTTGTGGTTGGAGGTGGTAATGGTACTGTTGGCGTTGATGATGGTGGTACTGGTTATGCTGCTGATGCTGCTGCTGGTGTTTGTAATCTCTGCACCATATTCTCCAAAGCCACTACCCGAGCGCGAAGCTCGTTGACTTCTTCTATTACACCGGGGTGATTGTCGGTTCGGACGAGCGGATAAATAAAATCTAAAATTTGATGTAATATATAATCGTGACGAGATACTCTGGAAATGAGAGAGAAATTGGTGTTTCGGACAGGTTCGCCGGTAAGTGCTTCAGGTTCTTCGTCAAGAGGGCAATGTGGTAGATGGAAGGGATCACCTTCTTCTTGTCTCCAATGATTGAGGAGGCTACGAACCCATCCCCAATTCATCCAGAATAGGTGATGACTAATTGGTTGATCTATTCCGGTCACACTGCTTTCGGAGCTTGAATGGGATTCCATTTCGGAATCTGAGTGACTTGAACTGATGACGAATTCCATTTCGTACGATTGGATAAAGGATTTTTTTCCGATATGAAATGATTTTGGCTAACGGATGGTATTCTAATTACATAGAAAATATATATATATATATATATATATATATATATATATATATATATATATATATATATATATATATATATATATATATATATATATATATATATATATATATATATATATATATATATATAGAGAGAGAGAGAGAGAGAGAGAGAGAGAGATCAAAAGATTTCGTAGATTACGGAGGACTTTGCGGAATATGTCAGGCAAAGTTTAAAGTAACAGATACGATAATATATGATTTAACAGATATGCTAATATATGAATTTTTGTCTATACACTATTCATGCAATCAATGCAGCAAGACGTGTCTTAGACTAAAAATGATAAGTAGGTAATTTCCTGAGGATGATAAGTAGTTAATTTTCGACACAAAATGATAAGCAAAACTTTTGACATGCAGACACGGTCGAAGTCCAGACTCACTAATGCATCCTATCGACTTATCAGTTAGACACACTAATGCAGACCTGGTTCGCTAAGACCACCGCTCTGATACCAACTGAAAGGACCCGTTCATAGACATTATAAACGATTCACAATAGTTGATTACATTGCTAGGTATTTGACCTCTATATGATACATTTTACAAACATTGCATTCGTTTTTAAAAGACAAACTTTCTTTACATCGAAAATTAACACGCATGCATACGATTTCATAATATCCACTATCCAACTATAAATTGATTTAATAATAATCTTTGATGAACTCAATGACTCGAATGCAACGTTCTTCGAAATATGCTATGAAAGACTCCAAGTAATATCTTTAAAATGAGCAAATGCACAGCGGAAGATTTCTTTAACACCCGAGAATAAACATGCTTTAAAGTGTCAACCAAAAGGTTGGTGAGTTCATTAGTTTATCATAATCATTTATTTCCATCATTTTAATAGACCACAAGAATTTCATTTCCAGTTCTCATAAATATACGTCCCATGCATAGAGACAAAAATAATCATTCATATGGTGAACACCTGGTAACCGACATTAACTAGATACATATAAGAATATCCCCTATCATTCCGGGATCCTCCTTCGGACATGATATAAATTTCGAAGTACTAAAGCATCCGGTACTTTGGATGGGATTTGTTAGGCCCAATAGATCTATCTTTAGGATTCGCGTCAATTAAGGTGTCTGTTCCCTAATTCTTAGATTACCAGACTTTAATAAAAAGGGCATATTCGATTTCGATAATTCAATCATAGAATGTAGTTTCAATTACTTGTGTCTATTTCGTCAAACATTTATAAAAGCGCATGTATTCTCAGTCCCAAAAATATAAAGGGTAAAAAGGCAAATGAAACTCACCATACTGTATTTCGTAGTAAAAATACATATAACGTCATTGAACAAGTGCAAGGTTGGCCTCGGATTCACGAACCTAAATTAATTATATATATTTATGTGTTGGTCAATATTTATCTAACAAATTAGGTCAAGTCATAGTGTACCACAATCCTAATGCTCGAGACTAATATGCAAAAGTCAACAAAAGTAAATTTGACTCAAAATAATTTCCAAAAATCTATACATGATTAATATATAGTTTAAATATCGTCGTTTTATATTTTTAAATATTTTTAAAAGATTTATTAGAGTAAATAATATAATTTATTTATTAATAAATAAAAATTTATATTAAATTTATATAATAAAATATACTTTTATATATATTAAGTAATAAAATTTATAGGGTTCATTTAATATCATAAAGATAATATGATAGGTATTATTAAAGTAAGTTATTACACGTAGTAAAATATGTTTGTATCACATATTTATTTGATAAAATAATATCTATAATGATAGTAAGTAAAAGTTGTATTATTTTGTAATAATAATTATTATTATAAAAATATCAATATTTATAATTACTAAGATGACATTATGATAAAACGATAATTCTAATTATGATAACTTTAATATTTACGATAATTTTTAATATTATCTTTAAAATAATAATTCTATTTAAAATAATAATAATAATAATGATATTTTATAGTAACAATGACATTTCTATTAAAATGATAATTTTTGTTAAAATGATAGTTTTAATACTAACGATACTTTTAATAATAATAGTAATGATAAAAATAATAAGAACGATAATTTTATCTAAATCAATATCTTATAATATTTTAATTTCATCATGATACTCTTACTCATTATTTCCTAATCGTTTTGTTTAATAGATTTTAATCGTCTTTTATATCGTGTTCATAATAATGATAATAATAGTAATCAAAATAATTAGGTGTTACAAATATTTGTTTTAATTACACTAATATTAATAATGATAGTTACTATAACATTATTAACGATAATACTAATAATTATCTTAATGATAATATAGTAATAATAATAATAACAATAACAATAACCATTTTTAAATAATGATATATATATTAATAATGATAATAATAATAATAATACTAATAATAATAATAATAATAATAATAATAAAAATAATAATAATAATAATAATAATAATAATAATTGGATAATAATAATAATACTAATTATAACTTTAACGATAATAACGATAGTAATAATAATAAAAAAATAACAATTTTTAATGATAAATCCCTTTTATTGATAAAGATAATAATAAGATAAAACTAGAACGACGATAAAAACGACGATAATAATAATCATTTTTAATAAAAATATCAAAAATTCAATTGATTTTAACTTCTAATCCGTTCATCGAAACCATTCGATATCTAAAGGAAAAGTTCTTAATTTTTCGCTAGCTTTCCAAGGACATGCATATCTTATACCTTATCTCAACCGCAAGTGTAACTAATTCAAGATTCAATCTAACCTGTCTAAGGGCAATATCAAAAGTACAAGCATGCATAATCCTAAATACTCGAGCACTAGTTAGAGATACACTATTAGTATGTAAAAGTTAAATTATAAGTACTCACGTATCAATATTGAGATTCAATATTGCAGGAAAGGTACGTAGACGCAACGGAAATGATAAACACTATATTGACCTCACGAGCATACCCATGAACCATACTCAATCACCTCCATAGCTATAACCCATAATTTCCTTAATCCTATCCTACTCGAAAAACAATTTCGAAATCACTCAGACAGCACTCCGTCGTAATATTTTATGTATACTAATAATATCTTGAAATAATACGGAGTAAATATATATATGTAAATCGATTGAGAGAGTTTAGAGAAAAATATTTTCAAGTTTCTATGAAATAATGAAAACTATTGAATTCTATTTATAATAGATTTTTGAATTATTAAAGTGAATTATTAAAGTATGAATTATTAAAGTGAATTATTAAAGTATAAATTATTAAAGTGAATTATTAAAGTATGAATTATTAAAGTGAATTATTAAAGTATGAATTATTAAAGTGAATTATTAAAGTTAAAGTAAAGTAAAAATAAAGTAAATGTAAAGTTTAAGTATAGTAAAAGTATAAAACTATGTACGTATAATACGCGTATAAATATATATAATATTAATTTAAATCGTTATATATATTTAATAAAATAAAATATAAATATCGTTATCTTTATCATACTAGTTAAGTAATGAGTTATCAAAAGTGGTTCTAGATATTTATAAAAGTTATATACGTTTTAATAATAAAGTTCTTTTTAAACTGAAAACGTTTTTGTACGTTTGAAACTAAATAGATCAATCGAGTCTTTATGAGATTCAATCTTCCACTATCCTTTGTCTAGTTCTCAATGATTGACAATTTGTTCTTATTTATAAATCACTTTACCATTTTCCGAATATTGTTAAAATGGAAAGATTTCTCAAATCAACGTGGGCCTTTCAACAGAGACTTGTAATCATAATTCAATATATCTGATAATTCAATCATTTGATCTTATCTTCTAATTTCATTGATAAACATTTTGAAACAGATACAATCATATAAAGTATTTAATCTAATATTTTGTTTACGTTTCAAGTTATAATATATATACACATATACATATATAATCATATTCGTTTAATGGTTCGTGAATCGTTGGAACTTGGTCGAGGTTGAATGAATGTATGAACATAGTTTAAAATTCTTGAAATTTAACTTAACAAATATTGCTTATCGTGTCGGAAACATTTAAAGATTAAAGTTTAAATTTGGTTAGAAATTTCCGGGTTGTCACAGTAAGAATTTGGGTTGATCTATGTAAACAAGTGTGAAGTGCAGATGGTGTTTAGTGTTTTGCAAGATGAAGATGATGATGTTTGTATAACAATTTTTTTTAAGAAAAAAAATAGAATATGAACCGTTTTTTTATTAAAAAACAGGTTTTTTTTTTGGTAAAAATCGATTTCTAAAGTCAAGTTTTTGAACCGGTTTCAAACTCGGTCTCCACTTTATAAACCCCTATACATAGGAACCGGTTTTAAAATCGGTTTCTAAACCCTTAAAAATCGGTATACCCTCAGATTAGTTTGTCTTTTGCCAAAAATAAATAAATAAATAAAAAATAACTCTACCCGGTACCAATAATAAAACATATAGTACTCCGTAACAAATTTTTTGTCCCCACATTGAAGGTATACGATATCTTTTTTCCTTCTCGAAAATTGAAGATTTGAAGTATCAACTAGTTAATTACAAATAATAATCTTATACCATTTTTCAAAAATTAAACACTAAAACATTACTCCCTAAGATCCCTTATAAGTTATACTCGTAACTACTAAAAACTTGAAACATCTACACTAGAATTCTTATACATATGGGCAGGGCAAATGGTCCGAAAAGGTAATTTAAGTTATCCAATTTGACAATCAAAGTAACCCCCAATTTGTCTAAGCCCGAAAATAATTTCAATTTTATTTTTGCTCAAGAAAATGATTGCGATTTGAAAAAGTGTTAAATTGGGGTAATCATCGTCAAATTTATTAACGATCGTTAGTCAAAAGTACACGTTGGTCCCTGAAGTTTGATAAAAAAAATTGCACCATAGGTCCTCTTCATCATCTTCAACAATTTGCAACGAATTGAAGCATGAAATCGATTTAAATATATTCCAGTAGCAGCGATTAGGTGTTTTACGTGAAGATTCAGAGCCAAAAACAACAACACATTGTTGAAAAATCGAAGAACGGTGACATAACTTTCATGAATTTCAAAAAAATCAAACAAAAAAAATCTGTAACGTTTCAGATGTTGTTATCTGAATCAAAGATGCTTAGAATCCTCATACAAATGCTCGAAATTAGTTTTTAATGCCTGAAGATCACAAAATCGTGCTAATTGATTTATTGACCTTCGTTTGACCAAATGAAAAACATTAGATCTAGGATGAATTTGAAGTTGTCAATCATGTATTTTTGAGGATGATGAAGAGGAGGATGTGTGCAATTTTTTTAACAAACTTCAAGGACCAATCATGTATTTTTGACTAACGATCATTAATGAATTTGACGAAGATTACCCTAATTTAACACTTTTTCAAATCATAGTCCTTTTCTTGAGCAAAAATAAAATTGAAATCCTTTTCCGGCTTAGACAAATTGAGGGTTACCTTGATTGTCAAATTGGGTAACTTAGGTTACTTTTTCGGGTCATTTGCCCTATACATATTAGTAACTCCTATATTCTAACATGATTAACATCCCTTGTGGTGGCTACGTAGTTTATCTTGCACGACTATGAACAACTTGCAAAGTGAGTTGTTTCTTCAAGATTAATGGTTCATAAAGCGAAGTTGGATCACTTGAGCTCTAAAGGAAATAAAAGAACATGACATTAACTTCTTTAAACATATATACACATATTACACACGAAGAATCATATAACATAAACTTAGATGAAGCCACACACAAACAATCAATCGAATTTAGCAGAAGTTGTGATGTGGTCCAGTGGTTGGTGGCCTGCCTCCTATTGGGAAGGTCAAGAGTTCGACCCCCGTTGGCTACATATTAAAAACATAATTTCATCCCTGCCATGAAGTATCCACCTATGGAACCTTTCCCATATCGTTTGTGGGGGGGGGGGGGGTTAAAGGTGAGGGGGTTTTACTTGGCCGTGCCCTTGGATCGGTTCCAAGGTTTCCTCCCGGGCAGCGATAGGGGCGGGGTTATTATCGCTGCATCGGCATAGTCGAAACGGGAGATGATTGCAACGGGTGGTTTAGTCCTCCTCGGGTGATCCCAATCGATGTCAAAAAAAAAAATTGAATTTAGCAAAATTAAAGATTGTAAGTAACTAAAGGGGGGAGGGTGAATAGTTACAATACATTTTGAACACTTTTTCGATTGATCGCTAAATTTGATTAACTATGATCAACCAATTCAACTCAAACTTGATGTGTGTGGTGATAATGTTCAAAATGATGAGTAAAGTAATGTAAAGAACATAGAAACAAAGATTTATAGTTCGGGTGGATATTAACTAATGCACCTTAATCTACTCCCCGATTACACTAATCGGGATTTCTTGCTTCACTAGGCACTTTTCTTCAAAATCGGTGGAGATTCGATTTACAAGTCTTCAACTTCTTTGGTAGACAACAAACCTAATCTTTCTAACCCTTTGAAAGACCAACTTCAACCTAGCTCAACTTGTCTTCAACTTGGACAAGTATTAATCTCCAAATGAGATTAATCAACTTTCTAAGTCCCTTTAAGGAAGTAGATCACTAAGCTAGCCTATGCTTCTACTAATTGAAGTTACAAGACTCATACAATTAATGATGATAATCCTAAGACAATTCTAGGAGATACATTACACTAAGTAAACTCACAAGATAAACAAATTTGATTAGTAAATTTACAACAACCAAATTCTATATCTATAAGATCATAGAATCTTCTCTAGCTTAATCACATTTGAGTAGTAATTAAAGCCCTTGTGATCTCTGTAAATATGCCTTTGAAATGTGCAAGAGGGTCAGCTCCAAATGCTCTCTAATGCTTGCTATTTATAGTGGAATTTAAAAACTTGCCGTTGTCACACGGTCGACCGTGGTTAGACCGTGCGCGCCTCTGTCCAAAATTTGTATCTGTTGTATAGCCGTTTGACTCAAATTTGAACACTATATTTTGGAATCTTTACTTCATATAGCACCTGCAAAAGAAACCCAATATCCTATACACGTACTACATGCATTAAGTGTGTGAGATTTGGTCTTATTGTATGAAAATGAAATGACACTCCAAATGTGATAAACCAAACATTCTTGGAAGAGTGTCTTGATTGTCATTTGGGGTAATCTCAGTTTGGTCAAGACTTAGTTAGGCTCATTAATGTATTTGGTTAAATCCTAAGACTAGTCAACAAATCATTAACTTTCTAGTTTCAATTAATCACAAATCATGTTCATTTTAAGATTAAGTAAAGATTAATTGAATGATGTCTTTCTAAGTTAAACATTAAGTGTGTAAAGACATCAATGTTAAGTTGTACTTGGACATGTTACATAATGTGTTACTTAGACAAGACCAAATAGATTATTGATCATTATTATTTATGAACTATGTTACACTTAATTTCTTGAAGTGAACTAGTTATTTGAATCCTAGTGTTCTAGCAAATAACACATAGCAAGTTTAACAACATGTTAACAAGTTGGAAAATTAATAAGTATCAAACATATTAACAAGTAGCAAGTAATACTCACATATAGCAAGAGATAGTTATTCTAACATCAATCATATAGATATTTGCACAACACTATGGTTTAAGCTTTGACAAGTTTACTTGCAATATAACACATTGCATGATTAATGTGCAAGCACACATTAATGTCTAACACATGTACAAGGGAAGAGTAATATCTAGTTGGGACTTGGTGACCATCCTAAATGTATCTAAGTGTATTTTAGAATTACAAGTCTTTACTAGTTACACTTTAACAATGTTATTCTTTATTTAGCCTTAATTTGTCACTAAGTAATCTTTAATTGTAATTAGTGTTCTAGTGACATTAGCTTATGTGTGTTGGTACTTGATGATCATCCTAAGAATGTCTAGACAAGTTTTAACATCACAAGTTATTGATTAACACTTATGTGTTATGCTTAATCATGGTTAAATTGTCATGAAGGTGTAATTAAGCGTGATTAATCAAGATTAGTCTTCCACGGTCAGGTATACAGTCGACCGTACCTTTGACCGTGTAACTTAAATGATCTTTATTTTCATTCAAAGGTTTATTTGATTTGGTCATTTGCAAAACCAAGTATGGATTAATGAACTTGCTTGTTTTATGTTAAGATGTTGATCATCACTTATGCGTATGTATGTGTCATCATCAAAACATATTCTTTAGTTAAGCATCATACTTAACTTTGTCGGTTTGTCCATTAACCAATATTCAACCAACAAAGATGATTTTGAGCGTACTCAAAACTTCATGAACATTGTGACGTTAGACCAATGTCGAATGATAGTAGACTTTCATAACTCGACCATACTTGTTCTAACAAATTCGAACTAATGATACTGCGACCCGCAAGCGCATGCTATACGCAGGCAGGCACTAGTGTGCGCATGTGCATGGAATCTCTACGGTATGCGGTAGCGCATTGAATACTTTGTTCTCGGTATGGCAGTTACTTGTTGACCAAGTTCGATAATCTTTTCTATAATTATATCCGAGATACGGGGGAGTTAGTTATGGAAAGGATTACCACAATCGTGGATGGTTCTAGAATTTGGGTTTGCATATATATGCTAACTAGGGATGAGATCAGTTCTGGAACCGTACCGAACCGTACCAGAATCGGTTAGTACCGGTACCGAAATTAGGTAAAATAGAGAACCGAAACCACACCAAAATTTCAATACGGTACCGGTTTCGGTACCGGTACGGTACTGGTATTTTTCGGGTTTTTACCCACTTGGTACCGCAATTTTTTGACAAGGGTGTAGATAATACGAGTGACGTGGTATGATTCATTTGCATGTTTATTATTTACCTGTTTGGTAAAAATGATGAAAATGTAACACTTAATGCACTTATATCAATTGCATTAGTGTGATTCTTTTGAAAGTTTGATGACGATCATGAGTCTGAAAGTTGATTATTTACGCGTTTGGTACCAAACAATGTAGATTTATTCGATTGGGAATGGATAATTTATTTGCATAATCAATTCATGCATATTAGATTACATGGAGTATATATATGTATATATATGTATATATATATATATATATATATATATATATATATATATATATATATATATATATATATATATATATATATATATATATATATATATATATATATATATATATATATATATATATATATATATATATATATATATAATTAGTTGTTGTTGTAAAGTTTGAAAACAGTGAATATTTGGTTTGTTTATGTAAAAAGACTTCGAAATATGGAGGCTGACATAGTGTGTTTAGCAAAATGCAAATCAAGATTTAAAAAAAAAAAAAACTAGAAAATAATGTCAATACTTACAAACATCACTATATGTAGTTACATTAGCATACTTCTTATCAAATTAAATGCATACATTTTTAATTTAAAAAAAAATTCAGCTAAAATGCATGTAAACATATATAGGAGTTTACCGCGTCGATTAAAGACACCCGTATTGTTTATAATTCTAGTTAGATTAAATGTCAAAGTTTAATTGGTAACTAGATATTTATGGAGTATATAAGTTATATGAGATGGACCTATTATAAAGAATAAAATCTGGAAAGTTAAATTTCGGTACCAAATACCAATTTCCTGAAAAAAATACCGGAACCGTACCGTACTGTACCGAAACCGAAAACCTCCGATTCCTGGAACCGAAACCGATACCGAATCCCTTTCGGTTCCGTTTTTGGTACAGGTATCGGTTTGGTACCGGTTCGGTTTCGGTGTTTCTGTTTATTACCCTAATCGTCATTCTAATCATCAGATCTCACGTAGCACATCTTACGTAACGACTATCACCATCTCTCTAAGGTTAACAGGTTAGTTCTTTCATGACTGTTGCCTACAACCTTATTCAGGACCTTCCGATCGACGACCATCATCGAAGGTGGACTTAATTACTTAGCCACCCCGCCGACATCATCATGTCGGCCAGGGTTATTCACGGTAGCCGGACCGGAGATCTAAGTTCTAAGATCCTTAAACCTCTTTAAATATATTAAGCGTGCATATTAACCTTCTGGAAAATATACGCATGATCAAGTGGTGCTTTCATTGAGAGTCGAATTAATTCAAGACGTGTTTAATTGTTTTTCCTTTTAATAGTTTTGAATTATAAGGCTCGTTACTCACAAAATTTTCGAATTTGTTTTTTCTTTAACAGAATCATGACTTCCGGTGAATTATCAGAACGTACTCAAACGAATAATCAGAACACGCCATCTGGTAATCAGCAGACACAAGCTATGGCTACGGGGGTGGGAGTTATGCCTTACCCTCTGCCTATGTCCGGCGAACCTTTTCAAAGGTATAAGCCGATATACCCGGATGGAATAACACCACCAAGGGCAAACTCGCCGGTTACAACTATGCGGCTAGATTTTTCCGCATTGCAGGGCTCAAAGGTGACCCTGTTAAACAACCTTTTGAGCTACCGACTACTTTTAATAAGTTTCCTCCGCACATAACTGCATATCCGTTTTCGTCAGCGCCGAAGATACCTCACACGCTGGGTACCTATAATGGCTTGACTGACCCAGATGATTTCCTGCAGTGGTTTGAAGGCGCAATGCGCACCCAAGGATGGTGGATCTAGTTGCATGTCAGATATTTCCCATGACACTGCAGGGTATTGCACGCGAATGGTTCAAAAGGCTATCAGCCGATAGTATATCTGGGTTCATGGATTTACGAACAAAGTTCTTGCTGCAGTATCATAATCAGAGGCCGTGCAAACATACTCATATTGAATGCCATGATATCGTACAGAAACCCAAGGAATCTTTGGGTGAATTTCTTACAAGATACACTAATGATGCTTGCGCATACCAGAACTTAAACCGGAGCAGCAGATTTCTGGGCTCATACATGGTATAAGTTCAGAACGTCATCTAATGCTGGTCAGGCGTCTACGCCATACGGTGCTAACAACTTATGCTGAAGCACTTAATGAATGTCACGATTATATTCGGAGTGGCGAAGATAATGATATTCCCATAGCCAGCTCACGCAACGAGAGGAAAGACGATGAAGATCGTTCGCGTGATCAAAGCCGCGGTAACAGTTCTCGCGGAAGGTATCCTAGTGGTGGTCCCATAAGAACTGATAAGGGACGAGCGAGTGGTAGTTATAGAAACAATAATCAGCGCGGCATTAATAATCAGAACTATGCGTTGCTCAAAAGCCTATCTAAAACACCAAAAGAGATTTTAGCCACCGAACCAGTATGTGCAACCTTTGCGGTTCCAACTCCGCTGATAGAATTTGGTAAGCGGGATAAAACAAAGTACTGCGAGTTCCATGACGATCACTGTCATGACACCAATCGGTTTAAAAACTTAATGGAACAGGTGTTGGAAGCATTACGCGCAGGAAAGTTAGATCACCTAAAACCACCAAAGAAAGATAAGGGAAAAGCCGCAGAAGAGGGTTCAAAAGCCAAAACTTTTGCATGGCAAAAAACCGATAAAACTAAAGGTGCCGATTTAACCATCAACATGGTTGACGCAGAGAAAGTTGGTCAGCGAAGAAAATACAATGATTTCCAGGATTGGGAACTTATCCCAATTTCATTCCCTCCTGTCATGTCAATCGACACAGTTAATGAGCCTGTTATCATCAAGTGTCGCATTCCTGATCACGGAATACAGATTAAATGCATGCATGTTGATACCGAAAGCGGTGTCGACATTATGTACGAACACTGCTATCGTTTTCTTCCCACGGAAGTCAAAGCGCAGTTGCGCCAACCCGATATTACGCTATCAGGATTCTCTGGGGAAAGCTCATGGCCGCTAGGCCGGATAGAGCGTGTAGTAGAGCTTGCAGATGATAAGAATCCGCAGTTGGTTAAAAGCGCGTTAATCGACTTTTATGTGGTCCATTCGACTTCGAGCTACAATGCGCTTCTAGGGAGAAATTTCATAAGGCGTTTTAACATCATACCCTCAGTGGTACATGGCCTGATTAAGTTTCCTACCACGGGTGAAATTGCCACAATTGCGTCACATTAAACAACCGAGTTATGTGGTTCAGTTGTGCCTGTAAGCATTCCCAGCGTAGGAGAATAACTTAAAAGCAGTGCGGTCATAGCTAACCGCTTGCATCCGGACAAGCGAATCAAAATTGGCATAGGCTTGTCAGCTGAAACTAAAGCTAAGTTGCACGGTATCTTGTTAGCTAACGCAGATGTTTTCGCATGGCAAGAATCAGACATGACGGGGGTCCCGCATGACATTGCGGAACATAAGTTGAATGTTAATCCATCACTCACGCCCGTTAGACAAAAGAAGTGGCACATGGCCCTTGAGCGCAGTGATTGGTTATGCGCAGAAGTTGATAACTTGGTCAGAGCAAACATCCTGCAGGAAGTACGGTATCAGACATAGGTTGCTAATCCTGTGTTGGTTAAGAAGGCTGACGGTAACTGGCGGATGTGTGTCGATTTTAAAGACATTAACAAAGTGTGTCCTAAAGATAACTACCCTCTCCCGGAGATTGACTGGAAGGTAGAATCGTTATCGGGTTTTCGGTACAAATGTTTTCTGGATGCGTAGAAGGGTTATCACCAAATACTCATGGCCACGGAAGACGAGGACAAAACCACTTTCCATACGCTGTAGGGTATTTATTGTTATATGAAGATGCCATTCGGATTAAAAAACGTAGGCACTATCTATCAGCGCGTAATTGACACAGCTTTCAAGCATCAAATTGGCAGAAATCGTGAAGCATTTGTCGATGACTTGGTAATTAAAAGTAACACCGAAGAAGAAATGCTCGCAGACATCTTAGAAACCTTTGCGTCTTTGCGCAAGATCAACATGAAGCTTAACCCGCTCAAGTGTAGTTTCGGGGAAGAGGAAGACAAGTTTCTAGGTCATGTAGTGATGGCGCGGGGAATCAAGGTGAATCCCAAAAAGATCGAAGCCATTGATAATTTACCATCTCCAAAGACAAAGAAACATGTGCAGAGTCTAACCGGGAAGCTCGCGACGATCACGCGGTTTTTGTCAAAAGCCGCAGAGCGGCAGTTGCCATTCTTCAATGATTTGAAGAATTGTTTAAAGAAAAAAGACTTCGTATGGACTCAGGAAGCAGAATCAGCTTTTCAAGAGATGAAGAAGCTGCTAGCTGAATTACCAACACTCACTGTGCCAGTAGCAGGAGAAACGCTTACGCTGTACCTTGCGGCATCAAAAGAAGCTGTCAACTCTGTTCTTATCGCGGATCGCGGAAAGGTAATCCATTCTCCTTTGTCTACATATATGAATTATTTGTTTTGTGGACAAATAACGCTGAGGTTTTCTCAGATGCAAATGTCAGTCTACTTCGTAAGCAAGACGCTGACAACAAGCGAAGTAAACTATTCACCAATCGAGAAGCTAGTATATGCGCTAGTTCACACAGCGCGACGTTTGCGTCGGTACTTTCAAGCACACCCAGTTGTGGTTCTACCAGATCAGGCGATCAAACAGGTGCTGTATAAGCCTGAGATTTCTGGCCGAATGGCTAAATGGGCAGTTGTGTTAGGACAACACGAAATAAATTTTTCCTCGCGAAGCGCAGTTAAGGGTTAAATACTTGCGGATTACCTAGCAGAGTTACCCACAGATGTTGAAGCATCGGTTGAACATAAGGACGCGCCTGCACTAATTTTGGCACCATGGGAGTTATACACCGATGGTGCCTGTAGCGCAGATGGCGCAGGTGCAGGGATAATTTTAACTGGCCCGGATGGTGAAGAGCATACATATGCGTTGCGGTTTAATTTTGCTGTTACAAATAACGAAGCAGAATATGAGGCTTTGTTAGCAGGCATGCGGATTGCGCACAAATTAAATGTTAAAGTCCTGCACGCTTACGTGGATTCAAAGCTAGTATACAGCCAAGTTAGTGGAGACTTTGAAGGGCATGACATAGCCATGCAGCAATATCTATCGCTTGTTCATAACCTCGCTGACCAGTTTGAGGCTTTTCAAATTTCTCATGTAATGCGAGGGCAAAATAAGAAAGCAGATGCGCTTAGTAAGTTGGCCGCGTCGGCCTTTGATCATCTGGGGAAAAGAGTTCTCATAGAAGAACTGCATGCGAAATCCATTGTTATGATGCCTTTAGTGGCACCTGTTGAAGAGTCCAGCTTAACGTGGATGACACCCATCATTGCTTTCCTGCGGGATGGCACGTTACCCGCGGACTCTGTTGACGCAAAGAAAGTTCGTACCAGGGCGCCAATGTACGCCCTTGAAGGTGATGTCCTATATCGAAGAAATTATTTTGGACCGCATTTAAGGTGTATTGGCCCGAATGAAGCAGAGGAAGTTATACGCGAGGTGAATGAGGGTGCATGCACTCTCCATTCGGGGCACAGGTCTATTGTGTCAAAGATTATGCGGCTGAGTTATTATTGGCCAACCATGTACACAGACACTGCAAGCATAGTTAAGCGCTGCGAATCCTGCCAAATACATGCACCAATCGGCAGAGCACATGCGCATCCCATGATTCCAATTTCCTCACCATGGCCATTCTGTAAATGGGCAATTAACATAGTCCGACCATTTCCAAAAGGCCGAGGTAATATAACCATTTATTTCATATCATACGCTACATACATCGGTATCTTACGCATACTCTGCATACGCAGGAAATATCAAATTCTTGATTGTTGCAATTGACTATTTCACAAAGTGGGTGGAAGCAAGACCGCTGGCAACAATTTCAGGAAAACGAGTGTGGAACTTTGTATGGGAAGACATTGTCTGTCGATTCGGTATACCAAACGAGATCGTTAGTGATAATGGCACGTAGTTTGCAGGAGATCCTTTTCGAAGTTAGTGCACAGAGCTTAATATTAAGCAAACTTTCACATCCGTTGCGCATCCGCAAGCAAATGGCCAATGTGAAGTCACCAACGGAGATATTGTGGCTGGAATCAAAGCCAGATTGGGTCATGGTCGCATCAGTTGGGTGGATGAACTACCAAAGGTGTTGTGGGCACATCGAACAACACCTAAAGCAAGCACTGGTGAGACTCCGTTCAATTTGGTATATGGGTCAGAGGCTGTTGTACCCGCAGAGATTGGGGTACCAACGTTCCGTGTACAGAATTTTGAAGAACAAATCAACTCGGAGGCTTTGCAAGAAAATATTAATTTGCTAGAAGAGCGCAGACTCTCTGCGTCGGTTAAGGAAGCTAACAATAAGCAGAAAATTGCAAAGTACTATAATCAGCGTGTGCGTTCACGCTCTTATAAGAGTAGGGATCTAGTTTGGCGTCAGAATGACGCAAGTCATGCAGAAGATACTGGGAAATTGGGCCCTCGCTGGGAAGGCCCATACAGGGTAGTGAGAACAAGCAACACCAGGGCATACCATCTTGCAACATTGGATGGAAAACCTGTGAAACGCACTTGGCACGCTACGTTGTTGAAAAAATGTTACATGTAGCTGGTTGGAATTGATCACTCCAACAAATTTTAGCGCATTATTTTTTCTTTCTAACTCTATGTAATTTCCGTACGATGTGTCGCGGTTGTAATCATAATTAATGCCAATTAAAATATTTACTCGCGCATACTTTTTCTATACGTATGTTTCATCTTTTCATATGCGGTTTCCTGCTAACATAAGGGGTGTCCTCTAGCCCCTCGTGCGGCAGAAGCCTGTTTGGTTACAAGGCTAGACGTACACAGCAGGTGAAGGGAATTGGTTTTCCCCTATCTAAGCGCCACGCAGACTAGAAGGCTGCAAAGTCGACTTAAAATACTAGCATTGGTTTGCTTGTGCATATTAAATTATCTTAAGTATTGGTTTACTTGGGGAAACTCTTAAGTATAAAAACTTTGGTTTGTTTTTAGTTGCGTTGCTTACCACACAACTAAAGTGCACCTCTAGTACGTGACGAAGCAAGAACGTAGTAACTTTTGAGTCTAAAACGCTTAGGGTAAAATTGATAAAATATTAGTTTATTTTTACGTAGTGCCCATGTATGCGCATGAATTTTGGTTAACTCCTGCGCATAGGCATGCAGTTTACATTTGTTTTAATTCGTGAAATATAAACAGTACAACAAAGACGCATGCAAAAGATAATGTACATCAATATATAATACATAGCATTGTTTAATACTCCTGCCCAACATGGGACTTAGGGCTCAAAAAATAAAAATACACAAGCCTGCCTAAGCATAGGACTTACAGCGCAGTAAATAGGGCATTGTTTCATACTTATAAGTTCTCTTTTAAAAGTTAGTCTATGGGGGCGTTGGGATCCTCGGAGAACGCAGCGAGCTTAGGGATTTCAATGCGTTGGATCGCTTGTTCTGCGCCAATGAGTATTGTTGTAGTATCCTACTTGATACGCTTCTGAACAGCATCTGGATAGGGGGCGCGAGGTCGCAGCATTTGATTACCTCTCTCACGACCTTGTTACGCTCATGGTCCAGGGCTGCGTCCACATATGCGTTGAATTTCTCGGTTACGGGGTCTGAATCCATAACCTTTTGCGCAAGGGACGGAAGAGAGGTGCACAGCTTTGACAGATCCACCTCTGCCAGCTCGCGTCCAGTTACCGCGTCATCCTTTTCTCTACTGACCCTGTCAAGGTCAGCCCGCAGGCGTTCTGCTTCACCCTTTGCCTGATCAATGGCCCCCACCAACTCTTGATTCTTCTTTCACTCGGCAATCAAGGCGGTTTTCACTTCCGTCGCAGTGGTTTCAGTAGCCTTGCGTGCCTCGTCCGCATCCCTCATATCGCTTCTCAATTGATCAACACCCGCTTGCAGCAAACCTAGCTCGGTTTCTTTCCACAGTGCCACTTGGTACAAGTTGGTGGCACAGCGTGCGTGATCCGCAAACATGCCAAAAAACACAAGGCAGTTTTGCATGAAGGCATCGTGTGCTTGGCGGAAGGGCAGCGCGGATAGTTGCTCACGAAATTCCACCGGAAAGATTTGTTGCAAGAAGGCGGACTGTTCGGCGGCATTCTCTGTAGAGGACTGGGTGAGCTGGGCCAGATTGGCCAGCGGAAGCTGCCGCGGGTGGTGTTGGTGTGGTGTCTGAATCCAGGTCTATGGCCCAGTCTTTGGAGGTGGCGGTCGCTTCGAGGTCAGGATTCAACTGCGGCGGTATTTGATGCGTATCATCAATATGCTCTGCAAGGGTGCATAAGTTAGAGCACATAATACGTATGTTGAATGAGTAATGAAATGCTTACCGGTAATTGGAGGAGGCAGGTTTGCAGATGGCTTCTCTATGGGAACGAAGTTGTCATTCCGCATATCTCTTTTTGTTTTGAGGTGAGTTTCTTCTTCTTGGATTGGTTCGTTTGTGGGGTTGCGGTGGCCTTGCGTTTGTTGGCTGAGGTCTGCGAAGCGAATACCTCATTCTCGCCAGTCTTTTCCTACTCCAATGGTTCTTCCACATTCTGTTTGCGAAAGGAGATTGCCGCAATCTCCTCCATGGTTAGCACCTTCTTCATCCTCATCTCTGCATACACAAACATGCAGGTTAAATACTGACATATGAGGCTGTGTAAAATAAATGTACATGTTACTATTCCTACCCTTGCCATTCGGTGCGACTATGGCTGGTCGCAGGTCCTCCCATGGCCAATGCGCATATATCTTCCCCAACCGCAGCATCACATTTCCATAAGCGCGGTGGACAAGCTGTGCGTTTGCGCATTTCGCAAGCAGCTTGGCTTCCTCATCATCCAGTTTTGGGGTTTTGTTCACATATTTTGCTACGCTATCGCACCAAACTAAGGTCTGCGGAAAGTTTGTGCCCACAACGGTTTGGTCGATGAAGAAAAAGGTTTCTTTCCATTGGCCAGCGTTAGATTTGGGGGTTTTCGTGAAATTTTGGCGTGCGAAAAAAGTGAACCAGGACTTATGATGAGTGGCAAGGTGGTATAAATGGCAAAACACGTTGACCATAGGTACTTTGTTTAACGCAGCGCACCACATTTCGAACAGGATTATCTTTCCTATGGCGTATGGGTGTAACTGCCCTAACCCTACGTGGTAATGGTTTAAAACGCCTAGAAAGAAGTCTGACGGTGGAACCCTAAAGTTTCCGTGCTTAAAAGCGTGTTCATAAATGGCTATCTTTTTCTCCGGTGGTTCATGGGCACGTTGGTTGGCTAGGGGTGGCACTGGGTTATACTGTGGTAATGGCGGATATTGCTTAATCAAGGAATCTATGTGTTTCTGCTCGATGATGGATACTACACTATCTACAAAGGTTTCATTCGCTTTCGTCATTTAATAAGAGTGATCGGAGAATTACTGACCTTTTACGATTGGTCGGAATACACGTAGTCTGATCGGAATTGATTTGAGCAGCGTATTGGAGATGATTTGGTTGAAAAAGTAGAAATGAGGGTTTTTTGCGTGTATTTATAGGGAAGCGTGGGGTGGCAATGTCATCGTGGGCGTACACGTGTTTCAATCTAATGGTCATTAATTACAACCCACGAATCATCTATGGTTGCCGTTCCCAATACAGGGCGAGTGGGTCATGCATGCTGTATCACTATTGATTTATGTCTTGTCAGTCGAACAGGCTTCTGTGGCAGTGACAGGCATTAAATGGTCTCGGGCCGCGTGCGGAGCATTTAATGCTCTACGTCTTCCTTTTGCTTAATAGTTTGCTATCATGCGTCTTGTGTCGCATAACACCAAACTGGGGGGGGGGGCATAATGATACCGCGACCCACAAGCGCATGCTATACGCAGGCAGGCACTAGTGTGCGCATGTGCATGGAATCTCTGCAGTATGTGGTAGCGTATTGAATACTTTGTTCTCGGTATGGCGGTTACTTGTTGACCAAGTTCGATAATCTTTTCTATAATTATATCTGAGATACGAGGGAGTTAGTTATGGAAAGGATTACCACAATCGTGGATGGTTCTAGAATTAGGGTTTGCCTATATATGCTAACCCTAATCGTCATTTTAATCATCAGATCTCACGTAGCACATCTTACGTAACGACTATCACCATCTCTCTAAGGTTAACAGGTTAGTTCTTTCACGATTGTTGCCTACAACCTTATTCAGGGCCTTCCGATCGACGGCCGTCATCGAAGGCGGACTTAATCACTTAGCCACCCCACCAGCATCATCATGTCGGCCAGGGTTATTCACGGTAGCCGGACCGGAGAGCTAAGTTCTAAGATCCTTAAACCTCTTTAAATGTATTGAACGTGCATATTAACCTTTTGGAAAATATACGCATGATCACGAACGTACATAAATAAATACATACATCGACTTTTATCGAGAGAACTGAAGCTCTTATGGGTCATCATGTCATATATCATATGATATATAGTTATTATTATTATATAAATATAAATAGCGGATTCAATCGTGAAAACATAATTCTGCAATTAAACTTACATTTTAGCTAGCTATTTAAATATTTCCTTAAACAGAAATATATTAACGGCATGCTAAATTGATCATTGCGTTTATAAAGTGCAAATTACCATATTAATTATTAGACAAAACTTATGGATAGTATCAGGGGTATTTTCGTCTTTTCGTCTTTTCACCTTTTTTTTTCTTTTCCCTTCTTTCTTTCAAGTAACAACACAAAAGCCCCCCACACTTTGTTCAAAAATTAAAATCGGCCCCCACCACAGGGGGTTAAAGCGTCAAATAAAATTTTCATAAAATATCTTAAATAAACTCCGCTCAAATATTCAACAGGTCATATCTTCTCGCTCGCAGCGAGTTAAATTTTTCCGACTCCATCCTTAAACTCGAAATAATTTTATGAACACAAAGTCACTAACTATACGCAAAACGGACACTTTTAAAAAAACACTAAATATTTAGGGTACTTTTCATATATGTTGATTTTTCACTCGCAGGCTCCGTAACTAAACACAATAAAATACATTAAAAATCGAACCCCCGGCGCGAAGCGAGGGTTCGAAAACTAGTTCGGGCTAAGAGACACTTCACACGAGAGTTGTACAAATTCGATATTAATTATTATTTGTTATAATTCAGTAGGCTTATAACTACCTTTAGTGGTTTATCAACTTAGTGTTATAATTCAGTAGGCTTATAACTACCTTTAGTGGTTTATCAACTTATACTAAGCTTATTTATATTGTAAGAGTGAAAGAAAGAAAAATGCAAAAGAAAGAAAGAAGTGATATATTGAGAAATGTGTGTCACAATTACATTCAATTGATGCATATTTATAGTAGATATTTGTGGTATATAATATGAAATTGGTAGTCACTATCTATTGACTTTTGTGGTATGAAATAATGTCATCCACCAATCTTGACTCTATGTATTACAACACTCCCCCTTGGATGACAATATTATTAAGAGAGCAACTAGTACTGCCTCATTAAAATCCTTGCTAAAGAAAACCCATTGGGAAAAAACTTTAGCTAAGGGAAAAAGAGTGCAGCATAGAGTTGACTCTCCCTCAAGTAGACATTTTTGATCTTTTACATCTTTTGAACATGCCTCATGCCAATATTGTGAACATGCGTTCTGAAAATAGCAGTTGGAAGTGCTTTGGTGAAAAGATCGGCAGAGTTTTTGCTGGATTGAACATATCTCATTTCAATCTGGTTATCTTTGATGAGATTTTGAGTATATGAGAAGAATCTAGGAGGTATGTGTTTTGTTCGGTCACTTTTGATATACCCTTCTTTCATCTGTGCTATGCAAGCTGCATTATCTTCATAGATAGTTGTTGGACTTTTATCACGTTCTAGTCCACAAGAATCAGTAATGAGTTTTGTCATTGATCTTAACCAAAAACATTCCCGAGTAGCTTCATGTAATGCAATCACTTCGGCATGATTTGATGATGTTGCAACATTTGTTAATTTTTGAGAACGCCATGATATTGCGGTACCTCCATTTAGGAATACATATCCATTTTGAGATTTAGCTTTATGTGGATCAGATAAATAACCTGCATCTGCATAACCAACCAAATCTTGTTTTGATTCGTTAGAATAAAATAATCCTAAATCAGTAGTTCCTCGAAGGTATCGAAATATGTGTTTGATCCCATTCCAGTGTCTTTTGGTAGGAGCTGAACTGAACCTTGCCAACAAATTGTAGTGACACGAACTTTTCCATATTTATATATATTAAATAAAATTGTTATTTACATGATTAAGTGTTTCCAACATGTTAAGCAATCAAACTTGTTAACACTTGATTAATTTAAATAGGTTTCATATAGACAATGGACCACCCAAGTTGACCGGTGATTCACGAACGTTAAAACTTGTAAAAACTATATGATGACATATATATGATTACATATATAGTTAACATGATATTATGATAAGTAAGTATCTCATTAGATATTTTAACAATGTGTTATATACATAAAAATTGAGTTTATTGAATTAAGAAAGTCGAAACGATATATATAACGATTATCGTTATAACAACGTCTTACTAAATGCATATGAATCATATTAAGATATTAATATACTATGTTTAATCATGATAAATGATAATTAAACATGTCATTAAGTGTATTAACAATGAACTACATATGTAAAAACAAGACTACTAACTTAATGATTTCGAAACGAGACATATATGTAACGATTATCGTTGTAACAACATTTAACTGTATATATATCATACTAAGATATATTAATATATCATAATATCATGATAATGTAATAATTTAACATCTCTTTAGAGATAATAAACAATAGGTTAACAACATTTAATAAGATCGTTAACCTAAAGGTTTCAAAACAACATTTACATGTAACGACTAACGATGACTTAACGACTCAGTTAAAATGTATATACATGTAGTGTTTTAATATGTATTCATACACTTTTGAAAGACTTCAAGACACTTATCAAAATACTTCTACTTAACAAAAATGCTTACAATTACATCCTCGTTCAGTTTCATCAACAATTCTACTCGTATGCACCCGTATTCGTACTCGTACAATACACAGCTTTTAGATGTATGTACTATTGGTATATATACTCCAATGATTTGCTTTTAGCAGCCCATGTGAGTCACCTAACACATGTGGGAACCATCATTTGGCAACTAGCATGAAATATCTCATAAAATTACAAAAATATTAGTAATCATTCATGACTTATTTACATGTAAACAAAATTACACATCCTTTATATCTAATCCATATACCAACGACCAAAAACACCTACAAACACTTTAATTCTTCAATTTTCTTTATCTAATTGATCTCTCTCAAGTTCAATCTTCAAGTTCTAAGTGTTCTTCATAAATTCTATAAGTTCTAGTTTCATAAAATCAAGAATACTTCCAAGTTTGCTAGCTTACTTCCAATCTTGTAAAGTGATCATCCAACCTCAAGAAATCTTTCTTATTTATAGTAAGATATCTTTCTAATACAATGTAATACTAATATTCAAACTTTGATTCAATTTCTATAACTATAACAATCTTATTTCGAGTGGAAATCTTACATGAACTTGTTTTTGTGTCATGATTCTGCTTTAAGAACTTTCAAGCCATCCAAGGATCCTTTGAAGCTAGATCTATTTTTCTCATTTCCAGTAGGTTTATCCACAAAACTTAAGGTAGTAATGATGTTCATAACATCATTTGATTCATATATATATAAAACTACCTTATTCGAAGGTTTAAACTTGAAATCACTAGAACATAGTTTAGTTAATTCTAAACTTGTTCGCAAACAAAAGTTAATCCTTCTAACTTGACTTTTAAAATCAACTAAGCACATGTTCTATATCTATATGATATGCTAACTTAATGATTTATAACCCGGAAACACGAAAAACACCGTAAAACCGGACATACGCCATCGTAGTAACACCGCAGGCTGTTTTGGGTTTGATAATTAAAAACTATGATAAACTTTGATTTAAAAGTTGTTCTTCTGGGAAAATGATTTTTATTATGAACATGAAACTATATCCAAAAATCATGGTTAAACTCAAAGTGGAAGTATGTTTTTCAAAATGGTCATCAAGACGTCGTTTCTTTCGACTGAAATGACTACCTCTTACAAAAATGACTTGTAACTTATATTTCCGACTATAAACCTATAATTTTTCTATTTAGATTCATAAAATAGAGTTCAATATAAAACCATAGCAATTTGATTCACTCAAAACGGATTTAAAACGAAGAAGTTATGGGTAAAACAAGATTGAATATTTTTTGATTGTTGTAGCTACGGGAAATATTGTAACAATTCTATACAAATCATATCCTAGCTAACTTATATTGTATTATACATGTATTCTAATATATTATGTAATCTTGGGATACCATAGACACGTATGCAAATGTTTTGACATATCATATCGACCCATCTATATATATTATTTGGAACAATCATAGACACTCTATATGCAGTAATGTTGGAGTTAGCTATACAGGGTTGAGGTTGATTCCAAAAATATATATACTTTGAGTTGTGATCTAGCCTGAGACATGTATACACTGGGTCGTGGATTGGGTCAAGATAATATATATCAATTTATTTCTGTACATCTAACTATGGACAACTAGTTGTAGGTTACTAACGAGGACAGATGACTGAAAATATTTAAAACAATAAAACGTATTAAAAATGTTGTAAATATATTTTGAACATACTTTTATATATATGTACATATTTGTTATAGGTTCGTGAATCGACCAGTGGCCAAGTCTTACTTCCTGACGAAGTAAAAATATGTGAAAGTGAGTTATAGTCCCTCTTTTAAAATCTAAAATTTTTGGGATGAGAATACATGCAGCTTTATAAATATTTTACAAAATAGACACAAGTACATGAAACTACTTTCTATGGTTGAATGATCGAAGCCGAATATGCCCCTTTTGCTTGGTAGCCTAAGAATTAGGGAACATCACTAATTTTGAGAATTAGTGCACGCCTAATTGACGCAAATCCTAAAGATAGATCCATTGGGCCTAACGAATCCCATCCAAAGTACCGGATGCTTTAGTACTTCGAGTTTTATATCATGTCCGATGGATGTCCCGGAATGATGGGGATATTCTTATATGCATCTTGTTAATGTCGGTTACCAGGTGTTCACCATATGAATGATTATTATCTCTATGTATGGGATGTTTATTGAAATATGAAATCTTGTGGTCTATTATTACGATTTGATAAATATATAGGTTAAACCTATAACTCACTAACATTTTTGTTGACGTTTAAAGCATGTTTATTCTCAGGTGATTATTAAGAGCTTCCGCTGTTGCATGCTAATATATGGACAAGATTTGGAGTCAGCATGCTTGTATAATATTGTTTAAAACTGCATTCGAAAATTTACTTTGTTGTAACATATTAATATTGTAAACCAATATATATTGGTAGTGTGTAAGTGTGATATTTTTTTAGATTATCATTTCTGATAATCTAGGTGGTGTCCTTTTAACTTTGTCGATAAAATAAAGGTTATGGTTTGTTTTTAAAAACGAATGCAGTCTTTGAAAAACGTCTCATATAGAGGTCAAAATCTCGCAACGAAATCAATTAATATGGAACGTTTATAATCAATATGAACGGGACATTTCAGTTGGTATCCGAGCATTGGTCTTAGAGAACCAGAAATTTGCATTAGTGTGTCTTATCGAGTTTGTTAGGATACATTAGTGAGTCTGGACTTCGACCGTGTTTTCTTTAAAAACGATTGCTTAACACTTTTATTGGAAACTATATGTAATTATTATGTGATATATTAACCTCTTAATATGTTTGATATTGTGTGAAAGATGTCTACCACTAGTACAAATCCCATCGACTCACCTGATAATAATGAAGAGTCGAATATACTTTGGGAAGATTCACAAATTCCCGAAGAGGAATCAGAAGAGGAAGAACCGGAAGAGGAGGAACCGGAAGAGGAGGAACCGGAAGAAGAAGAGGTTCCGGAGGAAGAAATATTGATACCTACAGTAAATCAATTAAATAAAATAAAATCCTTAACCAACGGACCAACGTTAAAAATGGTCAATGGTGTTTCCGTCAAGGAAGCAAAATATTGGGAAGATTACCAATTTTGCGATGAATCGGATCCCGATGAGGATTCCGATGATATTATAGAAATTACCTCGACCCAATTTAATAAAGCAAAAGAAAATAATAAGGGAAAAGGTATAAAAATAGAGAAACCTGATTCCAACCCCGATGAACTTTATATGTATCGGTCCGTATTTCCTAAATTGTAACAATAACTCGGGAACCTCTAAACCACCAGGTTTTTCTAAACCATTATGGAAAACGATGGCTCGTATTAGAGGAACACCATATATCCCTAGAAAATTAGGAAAACGAACCAAGTCCGAAGAAGAAAAAACCAGTGATTCAGATTAGAGGGTTGTAATCATGTTATGTATTATGTGTATTGTAGTGTGCTTGTCCTTTTATGTTCTATGTAAAAATTGCTTGTATTGTGAAAGGACCCGTTCATATACATTATAAACGATTCACAATAGTTGATTACATCGCGAGGTATTTGACCTCTATATGATACATTTTACAAACATTGCATTCGTTTTTAAAAGACAAACTTTCTTTACAACGAAAGTTGACGGCATGCACACCATTTCATAATACATCCAACTATAATTGGCTTAATAATAATCTTGATGAACTCAATGACTCGAATGCAACGTCTTTCAAAATATGCCATGAATGACTCCAAGTAATATCCTTAAAATGAGCTAATGCACAGCGGAAGATTTCTTTAATACCTGAGAATAAACATGCTTTAAAGTGTCAACCAAAAGGTTGGTGAGTTCATAGGTTTATCATAACAATCATTTCAATATATTAATAGACCACAAGATTTCCGTTTATAAATATATGTACACTCGCAAGTGTATAAAAGTATTCTATAAGTTGTAGGCACCTGGTAACAAGCCTTAACGTTCATGTTTTACCCTCTGAAGTACACCAGATCAGGTGTGTTTAAAATAACCTCGAAGTACTAAAGCATCCCATAGTCAGGATGGGGTTTGTCAGGCCTAATAGATCTATCTTTAGGATTCGCGCCTACCGTACATAGACAAGTAGTTTAATGTTACCAAGCTAAGGGTATATTTCTGGTTTAAACCCACGTAGAATTAGTTTTAGTACTTGTGCCTATTTCGTAAAACATTTATAAAAACAGCGCATGTATTCTCAGTCCCAAAAATATATATAAAAGGGAGCAAATGAAACTCACCATACTGTATTTCGTAGCAAAAATACATATAACGTCATTTAACAAGTGCAAGGTTGACCTCGGATTCACGAACCTATATTAATTATATATATTTATATGTTGGTCAATATTTGTCTAACAATTTTTGGTCAAGTCATAGTGTACCACAATCCTAATGCTCGAGACTAATATGCAAAAGTCAACAAAAGTCAACTTGACCCAAAATGACTTCTAAAATTTATACGTGTTTATTATATAACTTAACTATAGTCGTTTTATATATTTATTAGATTTTATAATAATAAAAGTCATTTATTAATAAAAATTTATATTAACGTTTATATATAATAAAATATACTTTTATATATCTTAAGTAGTAAAATTTATAAAGTTCACTTAATATCGTAAAACTATAGTGGTAAGTATTATTAATGTAATTATATTACGCTTGGTGAAAAATATCTTTGTATCCCCTATTTATTTGATAAAATAATATTGATCATAATAATAATAAGTAAAAGTTGTATTATTTTGTAATAATAATTATTATTATTCTATAACAATATTTATATTTACTAAAAATAGTATTATGATAAAATGATAATACTAACATAATAGTAATAATGATATTTTATAATAACAATGATATTTCTATTAAAATAATAACGACGATAGTAATAATAATCATTTTAACAATAATACTAAAATTCAGTTGACTATAACTTCTAATCCGTTCATCGAAACCATTCGATATCTAAATGAAAAGTTCTTAATTTTTCGCTAGCTTTCCAATGACATGCATATCATATACCCTATCTCAGTAGCATATGTATCTAATTCAGGATTCAACAAACCTATCTAAGGACAATATCGAATGTACAAGCATGCATAATCCTATATACTCGAGCACTAGTCAGGGATACACTATTGATATATAAAAGTTAAGTTATGAGTGCTCACGTATCAATATTGAGATTCAATATTGCAGGAAAGTACGTAGACGCAACGGAGATGATAAACACTAGATTGACCTCACGAGCATACCTATGAACCATACCCATCACCTCCATAGCTATAACCCATAATTTTTTTAGCTTCGACTCATTCAAAAAACTATTTTGAAATCACTCGGACATCACTCCGTCGTAATATTTTATGTATACTAATAATATCTTGAAATAATACAGAGCAATATATATATATATATATATATATATATATATATATATATATATATATATATATATATATATATATATATATATATATATATATATATATATATATATATATATATATATATATATATATATATATCGATTGAGAGAGTTTAGAGAAATATATTTTCAAGTTTCTATGAAATAATGAAACCTATTGAATTCTATTTATAATAAATTTTTAAATTATTAAAGTGAATTATTAAAGTATGAATTATTAAAGTGAATTATTAAAGTATGAATTATTAAAGTGAATTATTAAAGTATGAATTATTATAGTGAATTATTAAAGTATGAATTATTAAAGTGAATTATTAAAGTATGAATTATTAAAGTGAATTATTAAAGTTAAAGTAAAGTAAAAGAAAAGTAAAGGTAAAGTTAAAGTATAGTAAAAGTATAAAAACTATGTATGTATAATACGCGTATAAATATATATAATATTAATTTAAATCGTTATATATATTTAATGAAATAAAATATAAATATCGTTATATTTATTATACTGGTTAAGTAATGAGTTGTCAAAAGCGATTCTAGATATTTATAAAAGTTATATACGTTTTAATAATAAAGTTCTTTTTAAACTAAAAATGTTTTTGTACGTTTGAAAATAGATTAATAGAATATTATGGAATCCAATTTTCCACTAGCTTTTGTCTAACTTTCGTAAATGACACTTTTTATTTTTATTTATAAATAGCTTTACAAATTATTCCGAATATCGTTAAGAGGAATAGATTTTCTCAAATCATAGTGGACCTCTCAACAGAGACTTGTAATCATAATTCAATGTTTCTGATAATTCAATCATTTAATATATATTTTTTTAATTTCGTCGATAATCATATTGAAACAAATACGTTCATATAAAGCATTATACATTTAAATACTCTGTTGACATTTTCAATTTATAACATATACACATATACATACATATTCATATATGTTCATTTAATGGTTCGTGAATCATTGGAATTTGGTCTAGGTTTAAATGAATGTATAAACATAGTTTAAAATCCTTGAGGTTTAACTTAACAAACATTGCTTATCGTGTCAGAATAATATAAAGATAAAGTTTAAATTTAGTCGGAAATTTTCGGGTCGTCACAGTACCTACCCGTTAAAGAAATTTCGTCCCCGAAATTTGATAGAGGTCGTTATGGCTAACAATGAGAATGTTATTATGACGTAATGATTATGAAGTTTTATCATGTCTAAGAAGTATGGAGAAAATAATTCGATTACTCGAAGCGTACGAGGGAAGTTATCGTAAATGAAGGAAATAAGATTATAGTGATTCATCATATCTTTTGACATCATCACAATTGATCTCCGAATTTAAAGAAAATCTTTGTAATCTATGTTGGATTTGATGATTCGGTGATTAAGGAGATTATGATCCTCTTCGAATTAATACGATAATCCATCTTGATTTCTCTGTCGGGTATTTCACTATAAATCCACCTCCTTCGTTTTCTTACAACTCACACCTTCTATTCTCTCTCCCTCAACTCATATTTTAAAGTATTTGTCAATATGCTTCATCCAGTACTGATTCTCGATATACTCCTCACTTTCATATCTGTCGTTCTTCTTTTTCATCTGCCTCCGGAAGAATCTATTTACTTCTACTATACTCTCGGTTTTATAGTGTTTTTAGTTCTTCCGTGTCTTTATATTGCTATATGCATCGATATATACAGTTTATAATTTTTAGGTGGTTGTTGGGTTTTATATCTTCCCTTATATTTCAAAGCCCCTGCTTTTGTCTTCTATAATCATTGACATCCACAGTTAATGCTCCCTTCTATTTGCTACGATTTATACTCCAATTTCTATTTTGGAGTTTTGTCCTTTCGTTTCTTCTTCTTGCGATTAAGCAACGTTTGTAATGGTTCAGTATTCGCAGATATGAATTTCAGAATGAACTTAGTTAATGTTCTAAGAAGGAAATGGTAATGGCACGATCTTGATTATTAATTTACCAGAATACCCTGAAAAGACCGAATCATCAAGAAAATATATTCTTGATATTTTTAGAGATTAAATAGAATACAAGAGTCGTGTAACATGGAACATGATGACGGCATGGTCTGTGAATCATCATGTCCCATTAGAAACTCAGCATGAATTACTGTAATATAATCACGTTGATCAAGTATCATTATATTATACTAACTCATGCTTCAGCTCCCAACACTTCTTCAAGAATATTCCTATTTTAAACTCGAATGTTTTAGAATTTAGAAACTAAAATAGTTTCTTTTATGATATAATACAGATAGCGCGAAGAGGTAAATGATTTCAGATAAGAATAATTATAAAAATATCTTCAGAAGTATGGATGATATTTATAATGAAAGATACGATGATATCTTAGAATGTCTAATATTAGAGGATGATGAAGGATATTGTCCGCAGGGGTTTAGAGTTAGGAGCAAGGTATTCGTTAATGACTTCAGCAAGTACTGAATCATTTGAATTCTTTGAAGGCAGGTTCAGCCTTTGTGATTTGTCCACAGCCTCCTTCATACTTTGCTCAATCCTTTTTCCAGTTCCAAAGCTTCTCTTTTTCTGAGCTTTGTCAACACACTACTCTTTATCATCAAACTTTTTACTGTTAAGGTCGTTTATAGTTTTTGCTGCTTCATCAGTATTTCGAGAACTAGTTCGCAGTTTAGGGTGTTTTTCAGAAACTTCACAATCAAAGTATATAAGTCCAGAAGATAGACACATATAATTGTTGGCGTAGACATGCTGCGAGATTTCAAAATACTGATAGCTAATTTCTGATGATTCGTATGGCAATTCTCGTTACAAGATGCAGATGAGTAAATGATGGGATTTTGATAAATATAAAGATTTTTCGGAAAGTCAAAGATCAATGAAGTTGTTAATAAGTTTACTGCTAATGTGGCGAGATATGAAAGGTTCCCCGGTAATAATGATGAAGGGGTAATCATTATAATAAGGCTTATTCGAATGAACAATTGAAGTTGGTTTGCTGGAGCTGTGACAAAATCGTCTATTTTTAGAAGGGATTGAAAAGTTATTTTAGCTAGTAAATGCCAAAAGGTCTGACATGGATACATGTTAAATTATGACTTTGGTTTCAAGAGTTTTTCAGGTACGTAACTGTGGATAACATGTGGTTGGATCATCATCTCGATTGTTCATTATTTGAAGTGTCTTCAGGTATTTCGAAGGGCTTGAACACAGATTATAATCGTTAATATACATACGATGTTCTAACACAGTTTTGAAGTTAAAGTATAGCTTTGAAAGATGTAAGAATCTAAGAGTGATGATATCGGTTATAACTTGAATTGAATTCGGCGATTTCAAAATCAGAATATGTAATTAGATTTTTGAATGAGTATGGTTGTTTTGATTTCTATAAAAGAATGTATATTGTTGTGAAAGTAGGGAGTATAATGGATGATTTGCTGAATCAGATTCGAAGAATGTAACATATTAATTGTGAATTTATATATCTCTCGGGTATTACCTACCCGTTAAAAAAAATGTCACAATTAATATTTTGTACAAAAGAATTTTATTACAGTCTTTATAGAAATATATGTGTATATTTCTTCAGATGTAATATAGATTTGATGAGTTAATATTAAATTAAACTCACTTGATTTATGGTTAAGGCTAGGATAGATAATTTCTAAACTTTAGAAATTACATAATCGTCGTAGAATGTTTTCCCAATGAAGTTATGAATCAATACTTCATCGTTGTGGTATTCCTTAGTATCTACAGGGCGTATGACGTAAATGCTCATGGGACAGATTGTGAAGTTGAGATTTACGATGCGATTGTTGTTGGTGGTGGTAATGGTACTGTTGATGTTGTTGATGGTGGTACTGGTTATGTTGCTGGTGCTGCTGCTGGTGTTTGTAACCTTTGCACCATATTCTCCAAAGCCACTACCCGAGCGCGAAGCTCGTTGACTTCTTCTATTACACCGGGGTGATTGTCGGTTCGGACGAGCGGATAAATAAGATCTAGAATTTGGTGTAGTATATAATCATGACGAGATACTCTGGAAATGAAAGAGAAAATTGTGTTTCGGACAGGTTCGCCGGTAAGTGCTTCAGGTTCATTGCCAAGAGAGCAATGTGGTGGATGGAAAGGATCGCCTTTTTCTTGTCTCCAATGATTAAGGAGGCTACGAACCCATCCCCAATTCATCCAGAATAGATGATGGCTGATTGGTTGATCCATTCCAGTCACACTGCTTTCGGAGCTTGAGTGGGATTCCATTTCGGAATCCGAGGAACTTGAACTGATGACGAATTCCATTTCGTACGATTTGATAAAGGATTTTTCGATACGAAATGATTTTCCGACTATCGGGTGGTATTCTAACTACATAGAATATCTATATATATATATAGATCAAAAGATTTCATAGATTACGGAGGAATTTACGGAATATGTCAGGCAAAGTTTACGGTAATAGATACGATAAGATATGATTTAGCAGATACGCTAAGATATGAATTTTGTCTATACACTATTCATGCAATCAATGCAGCAAGACGTGTCTAGACTAAGAATGATAAGCAGGTAATTTCCTAAGGATGGTAAGTAGATGATTTCCGACTAAAAATGATAAACAAAACTTTTGACATGCAGACACGGTCGAAGTCCAGACTCACTAATGCATCTTAACAACTATCAGTTAGACACACTAATGCAAGACCTGGTTCGCTAAGACTACCGCTCTGATACCAACTGAAAGGACCCGTTCATATACATTATAAACGATTCACAATAGTTGATTACATTGCGAGGTATTTGACCTCTATATGATACATTTTACAAACATTGCATTCGTTTTTAAAAGACAAACTTTCTTTACAACGAAAGTTAACGGCATGCACACCATTTCATAATACATCCAACTATAATTGGCTTAATAATAATCTTGATGAACTCAATGACTCGAATGCAACGTCTTTCAAAATATGCCATGAATGACTCCAAGTAATATCCTTAAAATGAGCTAATGCACAGCGGAAGATTTCTTTAATACCTGAGAATAAACATGCTTTAAAGTGTCAACCAAAAGGTTGGTGAGTTCATAGGTTTATCATAACAATCATTTCAATATATTAATAGACCACAAGATTTCCGTTTATAAATATATGTACACTCGCAAGTGTATAAAAGTATTCTATAAGTTGTAGGCACCCGGTAACAAGCCTTAACGTTCATGTTTTACCCTCTGAAGTACACCAGATCAGGTGTGTTTAAAATAACCTCGAAGTACTAAAGCATCCCATAGTCAGGATGGGGTTTGTCAGGCCCAATAGATCTATCTTTAGGATTCGCGCCTACCGTACATAGACAAGTAGTTTAATGTTACCAAGCTAAGGGTATATTTCTGGTTTAAACCCACGTAGAATTAGTTTTAGTACTTGTGCCTATTTCGTAAAACATTTATAAAAACAGCGCATGTATTCTCAGTCCCAAAAATATATATAAAAGGGAGCAAATGAAACTCACCATACTGTATTTCGTAGTAAAAATACATATAACGTCATTTAACAAGTGCAAGGTTGACCTGGATTCACGAACCTATATTAATTATATATATTTATATGTTGGTCAATATTTGTCTAACAATTTTTGGTCAAGTCACAGTGTACCACAATCCTAATGCTCGAGACTAATATGCAAAAGTCAACAAAAGTCAACTTGACCCAAAATGACTTCTAAAATTTATACGTGTTTATTATATAACTTGACTATAGTCGTTTTATATATTTAAATATATTTATTAGATTTTATAATAATAAAAGTCATTTATTAATAAAAATTTATATTAACGTTTATATATAATAAAATATACTTTTATATATCTTAAGTAGTAAAATTTATAAAGTTCACTTAATATCGTAAAACTATAGTGGTAAGTATTATTAATGTAATTATATTACGCTTGGTGAAAAATAACTTTGTATCCCCTATTTATTTGATAAAATAATATTGATCATAATAATAATCAGTAAAAGTTGTATTATTTTGTAATAATAATTATTATTATTCTATAACAATATTTATATTTACTAAAAATGGTATTATGATAAAATGATAATACTAACATAATAGTAATAATGATATTTTATAATAACAATGATATTTCTATTAAAATAATAACGACGATAGTAATAATAATCATTTTAACAATAATACTAAAATTCAGTTGACTATAACTTCTAATCCGTTCATCGAAACCATTCGATATCTAAATGAAAAGTTCTTAATTTTTCACTATCTTTCCAATGACATGCATATCATATACCCTATCTCAGTAGCATATGTATCTAATTCAGGATTCAACAAACCTATCTAAGGACAATATCGAATGTACAAGCATGCATAATCCTATATACTCGAGCACTAGTCAGGGATACACTATTGATATATAAAAGTTAAGTTATGAGTGCTCACGTATCAATATTGAGATTCAATATTGCAGGAAAGTACGTAGACGCAACGGAGATGATAAACACTAGATTGACCTCACGAGCATACCTATGAACCATACCCATCACCTCCATAGCTATAACCCATAATTTTTTTTAGCTTCGACTCATTCAAAAAACTATTTTGAAATCACTCGGACATCACTCCGTCGTAATATTTTATGTATACTAATAATATCTTGAAATAATACAGAGCAAATATATATATATATATATATATATATATATATATATATATATATATATATATATATATATATATATATATATATATATATATATATATATATATATATATATATATATATATATATATATGTAAATCGATTGAGAGAGTTTAGAGAAATATATTTTCAAGTTTCTATGAAATAATGAAACCTATTGAATTCTATTTATAATAAAATTTTGAATTATTAAAGTGAATTATTAAAGTATGAATTATTAAAGTATGAATTATTAAAGTGAATTATTAAAGTATGAATTATTATAGTGAATTATTAAAGTATGAATTATTAAAGTGAATTATTAAAGTATGAATTATTAAAGTGAATTATTAAAGTTAAAGTAAAGTAAAAGAAAAGTAAAGGTAAAGTTAAAGTATAGTAAAAGTATAAAAACTATGTATGTATAATACGCGTATAAATATATATAATATTAATTTAAATCGTTATATATATTTAATGAAATAAAATATAAATATCGTTATATTTATTATACTGGTTAAGTAATGAGTTGTCAAAAGCGATTCTAGATATTTATAAAAGTTATATACGTTTTAATAATAAAGTTCTTTTTAAACTAAAAATGTTTTTGTACGTTTGAAAATAGATTAATAGAATATTATGGAATCCAATTTTCCACTAGCTTTTGTCTAACTTTCGTAAATGACACTTTTTATTTTTATTTATAAATAGCTTTACAAATTATTCCGAATATCGTTAAGAGGAATAGATTTTCTCAAATCATAGTGGACCTCTCAACAGAGACTTGTAATCATAATTCAATGTTTCTGATAATTCAATCATTTAATATATATTTTTTTAATTTCGTCGATAATCTTATTGAAACAAATACGTTCATATAAAGCATTATACATTTAAATACTCTGTTGACATTTTCAATTTATAACATATACACATATACATACATATTCATATATGTTCATTTAATGGTTCGTGAATCATTGGAATTTGGTCGAGGTTTAAATGAATGTATAAACATAGTTTAAAATCCTTGAGGTTTAACTTAACAAACATTGCTTATCGTGTCAGAATAATATAAAGATAAAGTTTAAATTTAGTCGGAAATTTTCGGGTCGTCACATATTGTTTGTTAATTATCTTTTACGAATCTAATCCTTGTCTATTTTAAGGGTAGACAATCGAATATTTTTTAAAGACCTACCAGAGGATATGATTGAGAAACTCTTGTCTAGAGTCGGTCAGAATTCATCAGCACATTTAGTTATTGCGAAATTAACTTGTCAAACATTTGAAAGAATTTCCAGAAATGCCTTAGTTTATATAAGGCTTTCCTTTGATAGGTGGGGTATATTACATTGGGGAGACCGTAAGTTACGCCGTGTTTTCTTTAAAGCGTTAAATGCAGGGAACCCAAATGCAATTTTACGCTACGGGTTAAGAACCTATTTTGACTCAACATATCCCAACATAGGATTTCGTGAGTTAGAAAGAGCTTCTAACATGCAACATAAAGAAGCATGTTATGCTTACGGGTTAATAATGTTCGCTTCTCATCAAATTGAGAAAAAGAACATTGGGTTGCAACTTTTAAATAAAACATTCCCACAAGTGACGGACTCGGTAGTTGAAATGAGAAACAAGGTTTTTAGATTGTTACGGGGCTGTTGGGCATTATGAAACCCTCGTCCTTTTGACGAAATTACAACATGCTGCTTAGCCAATGGTCATAACGGTTACTTTCCACAAAACCAAGGATGGAAAGTCGTCTTAGTAAAACCAGAATGCATGACTTGTTTCTGGACTTATGAATTACGTGTCTTTATTTCTTTTGCTGAACAACTTGCGTATTAACTAGAATTGCCTTTATAGCTGCCGAGTAGCAATGTTATTATGTGTTATATTTCATCCTATATGTATAATAGCGGTATTGTAAGTTTGTAATATTTTGTATAAAGTTTGAACGCTAAATTTTATTGTAATAAGTTTTTCATATAGAAGCGTAGTAGTTAAGTTGTATAGTAGCTAGTAAGTATGAACTTAACGGGTAGGTGCTACCCGAATTAAAACTATAAAATGCTAATATGAAGAAAAAGCTTTTATAAATAAGTTCATATTATGCTACGAAGTACTATTGACTACTCTTAAATTCTATATGATTAACTCAATTCTTTTGGCTATTTTTGAAGAAAATGGCACCAGTAACTCGTCAGAATTTGAACATGAGTGAGGAAGACTTCCGTGTTTTCCTTGCAGCAAACATAGCCGCAGTACAGGCTGCGATGCAAAATAACAATAACTCTGGATCTAGCAGTGGAACTAATTCCACAAGAAATCGTGTAGGATGCTCCTACAAAGAATTCACTGCCTGCAAACCTTTGGAATTTGATGGAACCGAAGGGCTAATTGGATTGAAACGGTGGACCGAGAAGGTCAAATCGGTGTTTACCATAAGTAAGTGTACTGAAGAGGACAAAGTTAAGTACACTACACATACCTTCACAGGTACGGCGTTAACATGGTGGAATACCTATCTTGAGCAGGTAGGACAAGATGCTGCTTACGCACTACCATGGTCAGCATTCAAGCAATTGATGAACGAGCAGTACCGTCCTAGAAACGAGGTCAATAAGCTCAAGGCAGAGCGTAGAGAGTTACGAACACAAGGGTTCGACATTACCACGTATGAACGACGATTCACAGAGTTGTGCCTATTGTGTCCAGGAACATTCGAAGATGAAGAAGAGAAGATCGACGCATTTGTAAAAGGGTTAACAGTAAGGATTCAAGAAGATGTGAGTTCACATGAGCCCGCTTCCATACAGAAGGCAAGTCGAATGGGTCATAAACTCATAAATCAGATTGATGGGAGAATTAAAGAACAGGCGGCCGAAGAAGCCAACACGAAACAACTCAATAGGAAGTGGGAGAAAAACAGTGACAAGAGTCACCAGTACAACAACGACAACAACAATTACAACCACAATCGCAACAACTATCCCAACAACCACAACATAAATCGCAACAACAACAATCGCAATCCCAACAACAACAACTACAATAAACGTCCAAACAACAACAATTACAATAATCGTCCCAAAAACAATAACAACCGCAACAACAACAATAATCAGAAACAGCAATGCCAAAGGTGTGAAGAGAATCACCCGGGGTTCTGCGAAACATTTTGCGATAGGTGTAAAAGAAATGGTTATAGCGCGACAAAGTGTGAGGTCTACGGACCAATGTATAACAGAACTAAAGGAATAAATAATGCCGGAACGAGTAATGTCGGAACAAGTAGTGTCGGTTGCAAGTACTGCCAACGTAGTCTGTTATAAATGTGGAAAACCGGGCCACATTATTAAAAATTGCCCAAATCAGGGGAATACTAATGGGCAGGGCCGTGCAAAAGTTTTCAATATTAATACGGCAGAAGCGCAGGAAGACCCGGAGCTTGTTACGGGTATGTTTCTCATTAACAATATATCTGCTTATGTTTTATTTGATTTGGGGGCGGATAGAAGCTATATGAGTAGATATTTTTGTGCTAAACTAAGTTGCTCACCGACGCCCTTGGATAATAAATTTTTACTCGAATTAGCAAATGGTAAATTAATTACAGTGGATAATATATGTCGGAATCGAGAAATTAAACTAGTTAATGAAACATTTAAGATTGACTTGATACCAGCAGAGTTAGGGAGTTTTGATGTGATAATCGGTATGGACTGGTTGAAAGAAGTGAAAGCAGCGATCGTTTGTTACAAAAATGCAATTCGCATTATACGAGAAAAAGGAAAACCTTAATAGTGTATGGAGAAAAGCAATGCGAAGTTAAACCTTATTAGTAACCTGAAGGCATAAAAACTAATAAGAAAAGGTTGCTATGCTGTGCTAGCACACGTCGAGAAAGTCAATTCTGAAGAAAAGAACATCAATGATGTTCCCGTCGCAAAAGAATATCTTGATGTATTTCCGAAAGAATTACCTGGACTACCTCCACACCAATTCGTTGAATTTCAAATAGACCTTGTACCGGGAGCTGCACCAATAGCTCGTGCTCCATACAGACTCGCACCTAGCAAAATGAAGGAACTTCAGAGCCAATTACAAGAACTTTTAGAGCGTGGTTTCATTCGACCAAGCACATCACCGTGGGGAGCTCCTATTTTGTTTGTCAAGAAGAAGGATGGTACATTTAGGTTATGTATCGACTACCGAGAGTTGAACAAACTTACCATCAAGAACCGCTACCCACTATCAAGAATCGACGACTTATTTGATCAACTACAAGGCTCGTAGATTTATTTGAAGATTGATTTACATTCTGGGTATCATCAAATGCGGGTGAAGGAGGATGATATTCCAAAGACTGCTTTTAGAACACGTTACGCTCATTACGAGTTTATGGTTATGCCGTTTGGGTTGACTAACGCACCAGCTGTGTTCATGGACCTCATGAACTGAGTGTGTGGACCATACCTTGACAAGTTTGTCATTGTTTTCATCGATGACATACTTATTTACTCGAAGAATGATCAAGAGCACGAAGAACATATGAGAAAAGTACTAGAGTTGCTGAGGAAAGAAAAACTGTACGCTAAGTTTTCAAAGTGTGCATTTTGGTTGGAAGAAGTTCAATTCCTCTGTCACATAGTGAACAAAGAGGGTATTCAGGTGGATCCAGCAAAGATTGAAACTGTTGAAAAGTGGGAAACCCCGAAAACTCCGAAGCATATACGCCAATTCTTAGGACTAGCTGGTTACTATAGAAGGTTCATCCAAGATTTTTCCAGAATAGCAAAACCCTTGACTGCATTAACGCATAAAGGGATGAAATTTGAATGGAAGGATGAACAAGAAAAGGCGTTTCAATTGTTAAAGAAAAAGTTAACTACAGCACCTATATTGTCATTACCTGAAGGGAATGATGATTTTGTGATATATTGTGACGCCTCAAAGCAAGGTCTCGGTTGTGTATTAATGCAACGAACGAAGGTAATTGCTTATGCGTCTAGACAATTGAAGATTCACGAGCAAAATTATACGACGCATGATTTGGAATTAGGCGCGGTTGTTTTTGCATTAAAGACTTGGAGGCACTACTTATATGGGGTCAAAAGTATTATATATACCGACCACAAAAGTCTTTAACACATATTTAACCAGAAACAACTGAACATGAGACAGCGCAGGTGGATTGAATTGTTGAATGATTACGACTTTGAGATTCGTTACCACCCGGGGAAGGCAAATATGGTAGCCGACGCCTTGAGCAGAAAGGACAGAGAACCCATTCGAGTAAAAGCTATGAATATAATCATTCACAATAACCTTACTACTCAAATAAAGGAGGCGCAACAAGGAGTTTTAAAAGAGGGAAATTTAAAGGATGAAATATGTAACGACCCGTAAATTTCCGACCAAATTTAAACCTTAAACTTTATATGTTTCCGACACGATAAGCAAAAACCTTAGTGTTGAGTTTAGAAAGTCTAAAATCTATATTTGGATAATCAGATACCTTTTGACCAAGCCTGACGATTCACGAACAATTGTTGTAAATAATATGTGTGTATATATATATATATATATATATATTAGTAAGTAATATATATAATATAATGTTAATATATCAAACTTAATTACAAATTAGTATTTGTTATCATAAATATTTTTAGTATCATTTTTTTATAATTATTAATATAATTAAAATGTTGAATATTAATATTATTATTCTTATATTTATTATTATTAGTATTTTAATTTTTTTTAATTAATTGTACTATAATTAATTATATCTAGTTATTATCATTATTGAATATAAATTATAAATATACAAATATAATACAGATTTTTTTTTAAAAAAAAAAAAAAAGAAAACATACGCTGGATATAATCGTCCTTATCAGTTTCTGTTCCTATTATACCCGTGATTTTGGGTTTTGTCGACATTCATCTTCATTTTCCTTTAAGTAATTCGATCAATTAGGATTTTTAGCAACTGGAAATTTTTCCATTATCCCTAACATATACGCAAACTCAAATACAGTCTTTATGCAACTGAATTTAAATCGAATTAATAAGATTTATTTTTTTTCCTTTCAGCGATGTCCCTGTTTCAATTTGATTTTTTTTTTTTCTCTAAACTCGAATTCAATTAAATCTTCAAATTGTAAGAATGCTGTTATGTTAGTAATCCCTTACTCAAACTATATTCAAAAGTTTCGTGATTAATTTACAAAATTAAGGACGAATTTTTGAAGTTAAAGATTCAAATTTAAAAGACAAAGAAATTGTTCTTGAGTAAATTCGAAGACGTTTTGATGTTTTGAGATAAATTAAAGATAAAGACAGTTTATAAAGAAGATTTGGAACATATTTCGTTTAGAATTTTGGCTTTGAAACCTTGTAAAACTCGAAATCAGTATTTGTGTTCATTAGTGTATCAAATTTTTTTTCTCTGTTGCTCAACTCTTCTGTTATTTAATCAATTAAGATATCACAAAATATGTTTTCGATTTTCAACCTCATTTATAAATCGGTTCCTTAAAATTTCTGATATGATTGGTGATAAATCGAGTAGTCTGAGTTGAATGGGAAGAAGATGAAACTAAACAGCAAAGAATATAGATTATAAATAATTAAAAGGGTATTAAAACAGAAAAACAGATTTGGCTGGATGGTAAGGGAGTGTTACGGAGAGCTAGAGGTCACGGGTTCGAGTCCCATCTCCTGCAATTCTTTTTACAGCAACTTTAGAAAAGGGTATAAATCTTTTTATATAACTATTATTATTATTATCATTATTATTATTATTATTATTATTATTATTATTATTATTGTATTATTAAGACTAATATTGTTATTGTTTTATTAATTACAATATAAAATCATTATCATTAACATTAAGATTACTATTTTTTTTTAACTACTAAAATTATTATAAGTATTATTATTATCATTAGTATTAGTATCGTTTTAGATTATCAATCTTTATATAAATATTTGTGTATAACAAATTAAGAATTTCTATTATATACAATTATAAAGATGAAAACCATTTTCAAATATATATATATATATACAAATTTATTACATAATATATAAAGTTATAGTTATTCGATTACAAGAATAGGCATTAATGAATATACAAATGATATAGGTTCGTGAATCCAAGGCCAACCTTATATTTGATCAGTGGTGTTATATGTATTTTACTACAAAATACATTAGGTGAGTATATAGTCCCTTTTAAACTTTAAATATTTTTGGGCTGAGAATACATGCGCTGTTTTTATAAATGATTTACGTTATGGACACAAGTGACTAAAATTACGTTCTACATGGGTTTGAATCAAAAATCCCCTAGCTTGGTAACTTTAACTATTGGTTTATGAACTGGTAGGCGCGAATCCTAAAGATAGATCTATCGGGTTTTACACCCCCACCCAGATGTTGTTCTAGTCACTACTAAACTAGAAGAACGGGTGTTTAGTACTTCGAGGTTAACGGAACGCACTTGATTCGGTGCACATATTATTATAACTCAGGGGTACACACTCTTGTTAAGGCTAGTTACCGGGTGCCCACTACTTAGAATGCTTTTCATACACTTGCGAGTGTATTATATTTTTTATATATATGAAATCTTGTGGTCCATAGTTATTACGCTGCTAGCATCAAATCTATATATCTCACCAACTTTATGTTGACTTTTTAAAGCATGTTATTCTCAGGTACGAATTAAGTCTTCCGCTGTGCATTTGCTCATGTTAAGGACATATCTTGGAATCGATCATTGCAATGGAACCAAATGTTGATGACTTCGTCCAGGAGGATTAGGACGGGTTGTTACAGTTGGTATCAGAGCGTTGGTCTTAGCGAACCAGGCCTTGCATTAGTGAGTCTGGACTTTGACCATGGCTGCCTGTCAAAAGTTTTGCTTATCATTTTTAGTCGGAAATCATCTGTTTATTATCCTTAGGAAATTACCTGCCTATCATTCTCAAGTCTAGACACGTCCTACTGCATTTAGTGCATCGATAGTGTATAGACAAAATTCATATCCTAGCGCATCTGTAGATTTGCCTGACATATGCCGTAAATTTCTCTGTAGTTTACGAAATCTTTGGTATTATACATAGATATTCTATATAGCTAGAATATCATCCGACATCCGAAAAATCATATCACATCAAAGAATCTTTCTCATACACCAAATTGCCCTTTTGACGATGAACTTGAAAGCACTTACCGGCGAACCTGTTCGAGAAACCATTTACCCTCTCATTTCTAAAATATCCCGTCACGATTATATAATATCCTATATTTCGAATCTTACTCACCCGCTCGTTTCAATCGTCAATCATCCAGACATAATATAAGAAGTTAACGAACTACATGCTCGAGTAATGGCCTTGGAGAATCTGGTGCGGAGAATTACAAACATCAGCAGCAGCACCAGTAGCAAAATCCATACTACTATCATCAACGCCGACAGTACCTTTATCACCCCTATACCACAACCGCGTTGTAAACCTCAACATCGTAACCTGTACCTCGAATATCAACATTTCACGCCTCAATATCACCATCCGTACTTCGAGTATGAACTTCGTTCTACACATCGATCTACGTCGATTATCTTCGCTTTACGTATCATTCTACCTCATTTTTTATTTTTTTTTTCCTCGTTCAACATGGTGATTATGTAATTTCTAAAGTTTTAGAGATTATGTAATCTAGTAATAACGATAAATCAAATGAGTTTAATATCTAATTGACTCATTAAATCCATAATTACATCTGACGAAAATATATATGCAAATATATTTTCATAAAGATTGTAATTAAAAATTCTTTCGTACAAACTGATAATGATGAAAATATTTTAACGGGTGGGTAGTACCCGAGGAATATTTAGAATTCACATTAATAAGTTACACAGTACATTCTTCAAATCTGATTCAACGGTCATCTATTATCCTATTTACAATCACCGATATACGTATCCGTTTACCACAGAATACCTATTTCCGTTCAAATTTCATGTTTGGATTTTGACCTATCATAATCCAACAAGTGGCATAATGAAGAAAACATTGGATATAATAAAAATTGTTAGAAACAAACGGATTAACTAATTGAAATATTGTTAAGGATTCCACGCTAACTGTTCCGGCTAACTGTTCCCAGCTAACATTTAATTTATCGCAATTTACATTCTCGCAATTTACATTCTCGCAATTTTATTTACTGTTATTTAATTTCCGCACTTTACATACCGTCGGGACACGTATGCAAGGTTTCGACTTATCATATCGACCCATCTATATATATATTTCGGAACGACCATAGACACTCTATAGCTGGCTATACAGGGTTGAGGTGGATTCCAAAATATATATATGGTTTGAGTTGTGAGCGACACTGAGACCGGTACACGGGTCACGATATGTATTAATTAATTCGAATATTATATATTTAATTTATATATGAATTTATCGGACTATTGGACTGCTAACTATGGACAATTAAAATGAATTAAAATATTGATTATAACATATGAAACTAAACAATTCTTCAAGTTTGCCACTTGATTCTATCTTAAACCCCATTCGTATCTTGACAATTACAATTCGCGTTCAAATTTTTCATGATTCTTGAAAACGCCTCTATCGAAAAGTTGAACCAGTCGCACCTCGTCTACGGAAAAAGATTTCCTGCATAAAGTTATGCACCTGAAAACTCTCGGAAACTGAATCAACATCTAACACGCAGCAGTGTTAATTTCTTTAGTGTTATTATTACCCAAAATAACTTTGCAATCCCTTTCCAAATTAGCCAATTTTGTCACAGCTCCAGCAAATTGATTTCGATTTTTCGTTCAAAACAACCTTGTTATAACCTCGAAATATATACATGTGTAATTATTGTTACCAGCGCACCTTTTATGTTCCACCATACGACCATAAGCGTTTAATCATCTAAAAACACAATTCGCCCGAAAATACCTCGGAGTGATAACCGACGATTCAGATATGGCTGCATTGAATGCAGAGGAAACAGTAAAATTATAGATGGCCTAAATGGCCAAAAGTTTGATGATAAAGAAGGGAGTGTTAGGAACGCTCGATAGAAAATTTGGTACTGAAAAAAAAAATGGATTGAGCTAACCGTGAAGGAAACAAAGAACAGATACAAGGACTGAACCTGCCCTCAAAGAATCCAAATGATTCAGTACCTGCTGAAACCGTTAGTAAGAACCCTACCCCTTAATCTAACCCTTCTCAAATAATATTCTTCATCATCATCTTATCTTAGATATTATAAGATATCTTCAAATCTTCCGATATACATATTCTCCATACTTCTGGAGATATTTTCACAACTATTCTTATCTGAGGTCATTTATCTCTCAGTAACATCTGCATTACAACATAAAAGAAACTGTGTTAGTTTCTAAGTTCTAAAATCCTTCGAGTTTAAAATAGGAATGTTCTGAAGCAGTGTTGGGAATTGATGCATGAATTATTATAATATAATGAAACTTGATCAACTTCATTATATTACAGTAAGTCATGTTGAGTTGCTAATGAAATGTGATGATTCACAGTACCATCATCATGTGCCATGTTACACGGCTCTTACATTCTATCCAATCTCCAAACATATCAAGAACATAACATCTTGATAGTTCTATCTTTCTGGATATTCTGGTAATTTGACAAATCAAAATTGTGCCATTTCCATTTCTTTCTAAGAGCATCAACTATGTTCATTCTGAAATTTCATACCTACAAATTCCGGACCATTGCTCGCTTGGCTTGAGGACGGGAAGAGGAAATGAAAGAATGAAGCTCCAAAATAGAAACTAGAGTATAAATCGCAGCAAATAGAAGAAAGAGTAGAAGATGTGGGATATGGAAATAAGGGAACGAAGGAGGTAGATTTATAGTAAAATGTCCGACAGAGAAATCGAAATAGATTGTCATATTAAAACAAAGAAGATCCTGATCGCTGAAAAACCAAATCTTATTACGTAAGATTTTCTTAAAATTCCATAAATTCCGGAAATCAAACATAACCACGTCATCGGTTAAGAACAATTCCATATTTACTTATTTCACTCTTTTGTGATAGCTTCACTTGTACGCTTTACATGATCGAATCGTTTTATCCAAATCTTTCAATAATGATAAAACTCTATTATTACCTCATATTCGTCATGAAAACATTCCTATTGTTATTTATGACAACCTCTACCAAATTTCGGGGACGAAATTTCTTTAACAGGTGGGTACTGTAACGACCCGTAAATTTCCGACCAAATTTAAACCTTAAACTTTATATGTTTCCGACACGATAAGCAAAAACCTTAGTGTTGAGTTTAGAAAGTCTAAAATCTATATTTGGATAATCAGATACCTTTTGACCAAGCCTGACGATTCACGAACAATTGTTGTAAATAATATGTGTATATATATATATATATATATATATTAGTAAGTAATATATATAATATAATGTTAATATATCAAACTTAATTACAAATTAGTATTTGTTATCATAAATATTTTTAGTATCATTTTTTTATAATTATTAATATAATTAAAATGTTGAATATTAATATTATTATTCTTATATTTATTATTATTAGTATTTTAATTTTTTTTAATTAATTGTACTATAATTAATTATATCTAGTTATTATCATTATTGAATATAAATTATAAATATACAAATATAATACAGATTTTTTTTTTAAAAAAAAAAAAAAGAAAACATACGCTGGATATAATCGTCCTTATCAGTTTCTGTTCCTATTATACCCGTGATTTTGGGTTTTGTCGACATTCATCTTCATTTTCCTTTAAGTAATTCGATCAATTAGGATTTTTAGCAACTGGAAATTTTTCCATTATCCCTAACATATACGCAAACTCAAATACAGTCTTTATGCAACTGAATTTAAATCGAATTAATAAGATTTATTTTTTTTCCTTTCAGCGATGTCCCTGTTTCAATTTGATTTTTTTTTTTTCTCTAAACTCGAATTCAATTAAATCTTCAAATTGTAAGAATGCTGTTATGTTAGTAATCCCTTACTCAAACTATATTCAAAAGTTTCGTGATTAATTTACAAAATTAAGGACGAATTTTTGAAGTTAAAGATTCAAATTTAAAAGACAAAGAAATTGTTCTTGAGTAAATTCGAAGACGTTTTGATGTTTTGAGATAAATTAAAGATAAAGACAGTTTATAAAGAAGATTTGGAACATATTTCGTTTAGAATTTTGGCTTTGAAACCTTGTAAAACTCGAAATCAGTATTTGTGTTCATTAGTGTATCAAATTTTTTTTCTCTGTTGCTCAACTCTTCTGTTATTTAATCAATTAAGATATCACAAAATATGTTTTCGATTTTCAACCTCATTTATAAATCGGTTCCTTAAAATTTCTGATATGATTGGTGATAAATCGAGTAGTCTGAGTTGAATGGGAAGAAGATGAAACTAAACAGCAAAGAATATAGATTATAAATAATTAAAAGGGTATTAAAACAGAAAAACAGATTTGGCTGGATGGTAAGGGAGTGTTACGGAGAGCTAGAGGTCACGGGTTCGAGTCCCATCTCCTGCAATTCTTTTTACAGCAACTTTAGAAAAGGGTATAAATCTTTTTATATAACTATTATTATTATTATCATTATTATTATTATTATTATTATTATTATTATTATTATTATTGTATTATTAAGACTAATATTGTTATTGTTTTATTAATTACAATATAAAATCATTATCATTAACATTAAGATTACTATTTTTTTTTAACTACTAAAATTATTATAAGTATTATTATTATCATTAGTATTAGTATCGTTTTAGATTATCAATCTTTATATAAATATTTGTGTATAACAAATTAAGAATTTCTATTATATACAATTATAAAGATGAAAACCATTTTCAAATATATATATATATATACAAATTTATTACATAATATATAAAGTTATAGTTATTCGATTACAAGAATAGGCATTAATGAATATACAAATGATATAGGTTCGTGAATCCAAGGCCAACCTTATATTTGATCAGTGGTGTTATATGTATTTTACTACAAAATACATTAGGTGAGTATATAGTCCCTTTTAAACTTTAAATATTTTTGGGCTGAGAATACATGCGCTGTTTTTATAAATGATTTACGTTATGGACACAAGTGACTAAAATTACGTTCTACATGGGTTTGAATCAAAAATCCCCTAGCTTGGTAACTTTAACTATTGGTTTATGAACTGGTAGGCGCGAATCCTAAAGATAGATCTATCGGGTTTTACACCCCCACCCAGATGTTGTTCTAGTCACTACTAAACTAGAAGAACGGGTGTTTAGTACTTCGAGGTTAACGGAACGCACTTGATTCGGTGCACATATTATTATAACTCAGGGGTACACACTCTTGTTAAGGCTAGTTACCGGGTGCCCACTACTTAGAATGCTTTTCATACACTTGCGAGTGTATTATATTTTTTATATATATGAAATCTTGTGGTCCATAGTTATTACGCTGCTAGCATCAAATCTATATATCTCACCAACTTTATGTTGACTTTTTAAAGCATGTTATTCTCAGGTACGAATTAAGTCTTCCGCTGTGCATTTGCTCATGTTAAGGACATATCTTGGAATCGATCATTGCAATGGAACCAAATGTTGATGACTTCGTCCAGGAGGATTAGGACGGGTTGTTACAAAATACCCAAAGGATCGGAGAAGCATCTTGATATTCGAGAAGACGGAACCCGGTATAGGGCTGAAAGAATTTGGGTACTAAAATTTGGAGATATGAGAGAAATGATACTTAGAGAAACTCATAAAACCAGATACTCAATACACCCTGGAACGGGGAAGATATACAAGGATCTCAAGAAACATTTTTGGTGGCCGGGTATGAAAGCCGATGTTGCTAAATACGTAGGAGAATGTTTGACGTGTTCCAAGGTCAAAGAGGAGTATCAGAAACCATCAAGTCTACTTCAACAACCCAAAATCCTGGAATGGAAATGGGAAAACATTACCATGGATTTCATCACTAAATTGCCAAGGACTGCCAGTGGTTTTGATACTATTTGAGTAATAGTTGATCGTCTCACCAAATCAGCACACTTCCTGCCAATAAGAGAAGATGACAAGATAGAGAAGTTAACACGATTGTATTTAAAGGAAGTCGTCTCCAGACATGGAATACCAATCTCTATTATCTCTGATAGGGATGGCAGATTTATTTCAAGATTCTGGCAGACATTACAGCAAGCATTAGGAACTCGTCTAGACATGAGTACTACTTATCATTCACAAACTGATGGGCAGAGCAAAAGGACTATATAAACGCTTGAAGACATGCTACGAGCATGTGTTATTGATTTCGAAAACAGTTAGGATCGACATCTACCGTTAGCAGAATTTTCCTACAACAACAGCTACCATTCAAGCATTGAGATGGCACCGTTTGAAGCACTTTATGGTAGAAAGTGCAGGTCTCCGATTTGTTGTAGTGAAGTGGGGGATAGACAGATTACGGGTCCGGATATAATACAAGAAACTACCGAGAAGATCATCCAAATTCAACAACGATTGAAAATCGCCCAAAGTCGACAAAAGAGCTACGCTGACATTACAAGAAAAGATATAGAATTTGAAATTGGAGAGATGTTCATGCTTAAAGTTGCACCTTGGAAAGGCATTGTTCGATTTGGTAAACGAGGGAAATTTAAACCCAAGGTATATTGGACCATTCAAGGTTATTGATCGCGTCGGACCAGTAGCTTACCGACTTGAGTTACCTTAACAACTCGCAACTGTACATAACACTTTCTACGTCTCGAATTTGAAGAAATGTTTTGCTAAAGAAGATCTCACTATTCCGTTAGACGAAATCTAAATCAACGAAAAACTTCAATTTATCGAAGAACCCGTTAAAATAATGGATCGTGAGGTTAAAAGACTTAAGAAAACAAAATACCAATTGTTAAGGTTCGATGGAATGCTCATAGAGGACCCAAGTTCACCTGGGAACGAGAAGATCAGATGAAGAAGAAATACCCGCACTTATTTCCAGAAGATACGACAACACCTCCAACTGCTTAAAATTTTGGGATGAAATTTATTTAACGGGTAGGTACTGTGGTGACCCGAACTTTTCCATGTTTATATATATTAAATGTAATTGTTATTTACATGATTAAGTGTTTCCAACATGTTAAGCAATCAAACTTTTTAACACTTGATTAATTTAAATAGGTTTCATATAGACAATTGACCACCCAAGTTGACCGGTGATTCACGAACGTTAAAACTTGTAAAAACTATATGATGACATATATATGATTATATATATAGTTAACATGATATTATGATAAGTAAGTATCTCATTAGATATTTTAACAATGTGTTATATACATAAAAATTGAGTTTATTGAATTAAGAAACTCGAAACGATATATATAACGATTATCGTTATAACAACGTCTTACTAAATACATATGAATCATATTAAGATATTGATACACTATGTTTAATCATGATAAATGATAAGTAAACATGTCATTAAGTGTATTAACAATGAACTAATGTAAAAACAAGACTACTAACTTAATGATTTCGAAACGAGACATAAATGTAACGATTATCGTTGTAACAACATTTAACTGTATTTATATCATAATAAGATATATTAATATATCATAATATCATGATAATTTAATAATTTAACATCTCTTTAGATATAATAAACAATGGGTTAACAACATTTAACAAGATCGTTAACCTAAAGGTTTCAAAACAACATTTACATGTAACGACTAACGATGACTTAACGACTCAGTTAAAATGTATATACATGTAGTGTTTTAATATGTATTCATACACTTTTGAAAGACTTAAAGACACTTATCAAAATACTTCTACTTAACAAAAATGCTTACAATTACATTCTCGTTCAGTTTCATCAACAATTCTACTCGTATGCACCCGTATTCGTACTCGTACAATATACAGCTTTTAGATGTATGTACTATTGGTATATACACTCCAATGATCAGCTCTTAGCAGCCCATTTGAGTCACCTAACACATGTGGGAACCATCATTTGGCAACTAGTATGAAATATCTCATAAAATTACAAAAATATTAGTAATCATTGATGACTTATTTACATGTAAACAAAATTACACATCCTTTATATCTAATCCATATACCAATGACCAAAAACACCTAAAAACACTTTCATTCTTCAATTTTCTTCATCTAATTGATCTCTCTCAAGTTCTATCTTCAAGTTCTAAGTGTTCTTCATAAATTCTATAAGTTCTAGTTTCATAAAATCAAGAATACTTTCAAGTTTGCTAGCTTACTTCCAATCTTGTAAAGTGATCATCCAACCTCAAGAAATCTTTCTTATTTACAGTAATATATCTTTCTAATATAATATAATACTTATATTCAAACTTTGATTCAATTTCTATAACTATAACAATCTTATTTCGAGTGAAAATCTTACTTAAACTTGTTTTCGTGTCATGATTCTGCTTCAAGAACTTTCAAGCTATCCAAGGATCATTTGAAGCTAGATATATTTTTCTCATTTCCAGTAGGTTTATCCACAAAACCTGAGGTAGTAATGATGTTCATAACATCATTCGATTCATATATATAAAACTTCCTTATTCGAAGGTTTAAACTTGAAATCACTAGAACATAGTTTAGTTAATTCTAAACTTGTTCGCAAACAAAAGTTAATCCTTCTAACTTGACTTTTAAAATCAACTAAACACATGTTCTATATCTATATGATATGCTAACTTAATGATTTAAAACCTGGAAACACGAAAAACACCGTAAAACCAGACATACGCCGTCGTAGTAACACCGCAGGCTGTTTTGGGTTTGATAATTAAAAATTATGATAAACTTTGATTTAAAATTTGTTCTTCTGGGAAAATGATTTTTCTTATAAACATGAAATTATATCCAAAAATCATGGTTAAACTCAAAGTGGAAGAATGTTTTACAAAATGGTCATCAAGACGTCGTTCTTTCGACTGAAATGACTACCTCTTACAAAAACGACTTGTAACTTATATTTCCGACTATAAACCTATACTTTTTCTGTTTAGATTCATAAAATAGAGTTCAATATGAAACCATAGCAATTTGATTCACTCAAAACGGATTTAAAAACGAAGAAGTTACGGGTAAAACAAGATTGGATATTTTTTGATTGTTGTAGCTACGGGAAATATTGTAACAATTCTATACAAATCATATCCTAGCTAACTTATATTGTATTATACATGTATTCTAATATATTATGTAATCTTGGGATACCATAGACACGTATGCAAATGTTTTGACATATCATATCGACCCATCTATATATATTATTTGGAACAACCATAGACACTTTATATGCAGTAATGTTGGAGTTAGCTATACAGGGTTGAGGTTGATTCCAAAAAAAATATATACTTTGAGTTGTGATCTAGCCTGAGACGTGTATACACTGGGTCGTGGATTGGGTCAAGATAATATATATCAATTTATTTCTGTACATCTAACTATGGACAACTAGTTGTAGGTTACTAACGAGGACAACTGACTGAAAATATTTAAAACATTAAAACGTATTAAAAATGTTGTAAATATATTTTGAACATACTTTGATATATATGTACATATTTGTTATAGGTTCGTGAATCGACCAGTGGCCAAGTCTTACTTCCCGACGAAGTAAAAATCTGTGAAAGTGAGTTATAGTCCCACTTTTAAAATCTAAAATTTTTGAGATGAGAATACATGCAGCTTTATAACTGTTTTACAAAATAGACACAAGTACATGAAATTACTTTCTATGGTTGAATGATCGAGGCCGAATATGCCCCTTTTGCTTGGTAGCCTAAGAATTAGGGAACATCACTAATTTTGAGAATTAGTGCACGTCTAATTGACGCGAATCCTAAAGATAGATCTATTGGGCCTAACGAACCCCATCCAAAGTACCGGATGCTTTAGTACTTCGAGTTTTATATCATGTCCGATAGATGTCCCGGAATGATAGGGATATTCTTATATGCATCTTGTTAATGTCGGTTACCAGGTGTTCACCATATGAATGATTTTTATCTCTATGTATGGGATGTTTATTGAAATATGAAATCTTGTGGTCTATTATTACGATTTTATAAATATATAGGTTAAACCTATGACTCACCAACATTTTTGTTGACGTTTAAAGCATGTTTATTCTCAGGTGATTATTAAGAGCTTCCGCTGTTGCATGCTAATATATGAACAAGATTTGGAGTCAGCATGCTTGTATAATATTGTTTAAAACTGCATTCGAAAATTTACTTTGTTGTAACATATTAATATTGTAAACCAATATATATTGGTAGTGTGTAAGTGTGATATTTTTTTCGATTATCATTTCTGATAATCTAGGTGGTGTCCTTTTAACCTTGTCGATAAAATAAAGGTTATGGTTTATTTTTAAAAACGAATGCAGTCTTTGAAAAACGTCTCATATAGAGGTCAAAACCTCGCAATGAAATCAATTAATATGGAACGTTTATAATCAATATGAACGGGACATTTCACAAATTAACTACAAAAGAAATGTCAGGTCTTGTACAATTTGTGAGATACATAAGAGCTCCAATTGCACTAAGATATGGTACTTCTGTTCCCAGGATATCTTCATGATCTTCACAGGGACGAAATGGATCAGTGTCAACATTAAGTGATCTAACAACCATAGGAGTACTTAATGGTTTTGCCTTGTCTATATTGAAACGTTTTAAAATCTTTTCCGTAAGTTGTTTGATGTATAAGTAAACCATTAGGCATATGCTCAATCTGCAAACCAAGGCAATACTTGGTTTTCCGAGATCTTTCATTTCAAATTCTTTCTTTAGAAGTTGAATGGCTTCATGGATCTCTTTATTTGTACCTATGATGTTAAGATCATCGACATAAACGGCTATGATCACATATCCGGATGTTGTTTTCTTAATGAATACACATGGGAAAATAAGATGATTGGTATACCCTTTGCTTATCAAGTAATCACTTAATCGTTTATACCACATGCGACCCGATTGTTTCAACCCATATAAAGACCTTTGTAACTTGATTGAGTACATTTCTTTGGGTTTTGCATTGGTTGTTTTTGATACCTTAAATCCTTCAAGTATCTTCATATATATATATATATATATATATATATATATATATATATATATATATATATATATATATATATATATATATATATATATATATATATATATCACAATCAAGTGATCCATATAGATAAGCAGTCACAACATCCATGAGATGCATTTCTAAATTTTTAGAAACTGCCAGGCTGATTAAGTATCTAAAAGTAATTGCATCCATAACAGGAGAATAAGTTTCCTCATAATCAATTCCTGGTCTTTGGGAAAAACCTTGAGCTACAAGTCTAGCTTTATACCTTGTAACTTCATTTTTCTCATTTCTTTTTCGCACAAAAACCCATCTATATCCCACAGGTTTCACATCTTTATGTGTGAGATTGATAGATCCGAAAACTTTTCTTTTATTGAGCGATTCAAATTCAGCTCATATTGCTCCTTTCCAATGATCCCAATCATGTCTATTTTGACATTCCATGACAGATTTTGGTTCTGGATCATCATCATCATTCATGATGTCATATGCAACATTATATGAAAATATCTCATCAAGATTTTTCATTTCATTTCGGTTCCATAATATTTTTGAATGTGCATAATTGATTGAAAATTCCGTATTGACATCATCAATCTCCTCTGCAGAAGGAGTATTGATTTGTGGTTCTTCTTGAACACTTTCTTTTACCTCATTATCAGCTGATTTTCTTTTTCGATGATTTTTATCTTTGAAACCAATTGGTCTTCCACGTTTCTGGCGTGGCAAAGACTCAAGAGCGACATTATTGCCAGCTTTTGGAATTTCAATTCGAGCTGGAGCATTTGCTGCTGGTATATATGATTTAGTCACTCTTTTTGTATCTGTAAATGCATCAAGCAATTTATTTGCATATGCATTATTTTTTGAACTTCGGTCTCGCATTCTTTTGTGCGAGGATCAAGATATATTAATTGAGGTTCACACAATGAAACCTCATTTTCTTTATTTTTTATTTCTCCCCCTAATCTAGGGAACAATGTTTCATTAAAGTTACAATCAGCAAAACATGCTGTAAAAACATCACCCGTCATGGGTTCAATATATCTTATGATTGAAGATGTTTCATATCCAACATACATTCCCATCCTTCTTTGAGGACCCATTTTAGTGCGCTGTGGTGGTGCGATAGGAACATAAACCGCACAACCAAATGTTCTAAGGTGGAAAATATTTGGCTGATGGCCAAAAGCAAGTTGCATGGGAGAATATGTATGACTTGCACTTGGTCTAATGTGAATTAATGATGCAGCATGTAAAATTGCATGACCCCATACAGATACTGGGAGTTTTGTTCTCATTATTTATGGTCTAGCTATTAACTGCAATCGTTTAATTAGTGATTCGGCTAAACCATTTTGTGTATGTACATGAGCAACAGGATGTTCAACAACAACCCCAATAGACATGCAAAAATCATTAAATGCTTGAGATGTAAACTCACCAGCATTATCCAATCTCACCCTTTTAATAGTATAATCAGGGAAATGTGCTCTTAATTTAATAATTTGAGCAAGAAATTTTGCAAATACCATGTTTCGACTTGATAATAGACAAACATGAGACCATCTACTAGATGCGTCTATTAGGACCATGAAATATCTAAATGGTCCACATGGTGGATGAATTGGTCCACATATATCACCTTGAATTCTTTCAAGAAACATTGGTGATTCTTTTTCAACCTTAAGAGGTGATGGTCTTATTATCAATTTTCCAAATAATTGCATCATGAGGGATCTTTTGATCCGTCAATGGATGTCCATCTGTATTTTGAATTATTCTTTTCATCATTGTTGATCCTGGGTGGCCTAATCTTTCATGCCACAGATTTATCATTACAGGATCACATGCCTTTTCATTAACTACCATGTGTGTTTCTGGTACATTTATATATGTATAATGTAATCCAGAACTAATTCTTGATAGTTTTTCAATCACATGCTTCTTGTCAGTGATACTTAAATATTTATCATTTTCTGTAGTCACTGACTGATAATCATATCCATTTTGGTATATGTCAGAGAAGCTTAACAAATTTCTCTTTGACATGGGAGAAAATAAGGCATTTTTTATCAGAAAATTTGTACCATTTGGTAACATGAATTTTTCCTTTCCCATTCCTTTTATTAAATCCGCAGGACCTGATATAGTATGTACCGTTCCTTCTGTTGCTTTAAAATCAGTGAAATATTTTTTAGATTTGAGTATAGTGTGTGTGGCACCACTGTCTGCAATACAAAGATCCCCACCATTTGACTGATTTTGCACTCCAGTAGTGTACATCATGAACTTCAAAATATGAGAAACAAATAATGAGTACATAATTCATCAATATATTACATTCAAAAATATGTTATAAATGAAAATACATAATAAGGAAACATATAGTAAAGTAGATATGGTATAGATCGTAAATCTACATCCATTTATTTGATATGGACTTATAATAGGAAATTTATTCATTAAAGTAGTCACTTGTTGGCTCAGTGATTTTTGTATCAAGGTCATCCACAAAGTTTGCCTCTTTTCCTTTTCCTTTTCCTTTTAGGGATTCCTGATATTGATTAACAGAATATTGATTTGTTCAACAGTTTTTAGACCAATGTTCAATTTTACCACATCGATAACAAGAATCTTCAATATTCTTTGAAGAGCTTCCTTCAACATTATGATTTGTGGGATTGTATGGTGGTTGAAATTTATAATTTTGTGGATTATTATTTCTTTGTCCACGACCACGACCACCGTAACCATTATGACTGATGTCATAGCGTGGGGGTACGTGATAGTACTATATTTTACTACGAAATACGTTACAAATTACACAAGTTTTAATTATTTATTTACAAATGGGATATACCTAAACCTTGCTACAACACTATAGGCAGTGTACCTAATCGTAGAGTAGTATAGTTTTTAGTAAGTCCGGTTCGTTCCACAGGGAACGGGCTTATTGCACACTATATTTTAAACAATTATATTCGTACAAAATATATTATATTAATAATATATAAAAGGGGGTTTTACCGTTTAATGACCGGTTTGTCAATTTTGTATTTTAAACGAAGCGTAAAGTAAATGACGATATTTAACTAACAATATAAAATAAATAACAATAATTAAAATGACAATAAATAAAAGTACGAGGAAATATGAAATAAAATATATTATGCTTATTTAAGCTTCCGTAACCATGATGTTTGACGTTTTGATTATTTATTACCCTGGGTTAATTGTCCTTTGACCTGGATTATTTGATAAGTCCATATGGTTTTTGTCCATAATGGTCCATCAGTCATAAATATAAAGTGCGAGTGTCCTCGTCAAATTATCCTTATGTCCGAAGTCAAATATTTCAACTAATTGGGGACTTAAACTGTAACAAGATTTTAATACTTTGTTTAATAATTATACCAGGTTATCGACTGCGTATAACCCAAGGTTTTAATACTTTGTTATCAATTATGCCAAGTGTCCTTGTACATAATTTCACCCCTGTTTTAATAATTCTAGTGACTATTAATCCATTCCCGTGTCCGGTTAAATGAACTATTATTCGTACATATAAATACCCCGCCCATCGTGTCCGATCGAGTGTATATGGTTATTTATAGGGACGTCCAAATGTAAATCTTTATATTAAAATTAACAAACTATCATTTAGTTAAACAAATATAAAGCCCATTAATAGCCCATAGTCTAATTTCCACAAGTGTCGTTCTTTTGTCCAAACCCCAATTATGGTACAAAGCCCAATTACCATGTCTTTAATTTTTAGCCCAACATCATGATTACTTCGGCTCAAATAAGCATAATAATAACTTAAGCATGAGACATTAATTTAAAAAGGAGAACATAGCTTACATTGATTATTTATCACGTAGTGGTACATGAACAGAGCTCCGACTTTAAAACCCGTAAAAATAACTTTTACATAACCCAAACTAATCTAATATAACACTAATCTATACTATATATATATATATATATATATATATATATATATATATATATATATATATATATATATATATATTATATTTATTTATATTATACTACGGAGTATTATTATTATTATTTATTTTTACTCGCAGAATTCGTGACCTTTTATAAGCGTTTTGATTTCTGACAGCTCCGCGTGTCGTGGAGTTTTAAGCCTGCAAACTCCGCGAGTCGTGGAGTTTGAAAATCAAGCTCACAAACTTTTGGCTCCTAGCTTGTCGACATAATAAATATATAAATATAAAATATAAATAATTAATATAATTATTTATATATTATATTATATTCTTGTGCATAGTTGACTTGTAATTTTTGGTCCGTTGCGTCGGGCGTTGATAGTTGACTCATGTCCCGGTTCCGAATTTTCGAACGTCCTTGCGTACAATTTAATATCTTGTACTTTGCGTTTTGTAACTTGTACTCTTGTCATTTTAGATGTTTTTCATCAATAAATTGAACCTTTTGAATTGTATCTTGTACATTTGAGCTTTTTGGACGTTTGTGTCTTCAAATCTTCGTTTTCGCCTTTTGTCTTCGCATTTATTTATTTAAACAATTACAATGAAAATATAATACAATTACATATGAAAACCTATTATTTAGGAGGGATATTGTTATGAAATATATGTTCCTTTTTAGCCTTATCAAATATCCCCACACTTGAGCGTTGCTTGTCCTCAAGCAATACTGAACTTGAAATAAAAACATACATGAATCACTTTTTTATTCATCACACTTTGTACATCAGTGATTTTGATATGGTGGTATAAACAATGATAGTAACGATAGAACCATGGTTAAAGGTGGCTGTGTCATCCACAGTTGCCTCGGGTTTAGGTCAACGACACTTGCAATCAAATAGCCGATTTACTTTAGGTTTCCAAAGCAAATGCACATTTGAAAGGCGGTTTACAGTCCCATATGACTATGAAAATTTAGATCCGCTAGGGAAATTGGATCTTTATGAAAATATTTGATCTTTTGAAAATTCAATCTAGCTTTTACCCTAGATAAGTTTTCCGGAATAACCCTTCACCGGTGTTGCAAAATATTTTTGTGGGTTTTGTGGGTTTCAGATTTGAAAATTTTAGCTCAAAACTTATGGTTTTGTGTCACCCACTTGCTAACCTTGTATTAGGAAAGCAACACGTCGAGTATACTTGCTCCGTATATTACCTTTCGGTAAACTACCGTCCGGTTGTAAAGGAAAGCGTTGAACAAGCAACTGTTAAGGCAATGTCTCCTGACATGCTTTTAATTTTGGTCTATAACGTGTCGGATGCTATTACTATCCTTTGTAGGAGCAATAGTAAAGATCATCCTATGATTTTTCGGTCTGGCACAAGGTCCTGTCTTTGACCATGATATGCAACCACCGTTCTTACGGTTGACACCCGATTTGGTTCAGGTGACCTAATGAATTCCAATGAATTCTCAGGATTTTACGTTCAATGGTAATGAACGCATTAAAAATGGGTTTTCAGAAAACAAATCGGTTTGTAATTTTGATCAAAATATTTTCTCGTTCAAGCTCGAGTTTAGATATCATTGAATTCCATGAGTTTGAATTCTCAATCTTTAAGGTCAATCTCAAGGATTGAGTAATATCAGTCTTAAAAGCTGATTTTTGATCTTTTAAGGAGATTATCCTTTCTGGGGATCTGATTCATTAGTCTTATCAAGCTAATTTGCACGGTATCCCTCCATTGTACGAGATAAATCCTTCTCATGGTTAGGATAAATCTGACCACTTGGCGACCCTGTTTGATGCTGAGGTCCGTGGATTTCCTGCTGATTTTAGTGATGACTTTTCTAGATTTTTCGTCAACCTACAGCTGGTCTGGACGACAACTTCTTGACCTAAATCAAGAAGCGCGTGTCTTTTTCGAAAGACTTTACTTCCTTTTAATGATGGAATTGATTCATCGTGTAGATCCATCTTTTCTTTTCTTTCATCGGGTAAAATAGTTAATTTAGTCCAAAACAAAAGCACCTGCAATAACTTTACGGAAACATGTGCTAGATAGTTTTTAATTGAATAACTAGGTACATTCTCCCCACACTTCGCTTTTTTCATGCGTCTTTTTATATCTTAAATAAATAAATTCAAGCGTTTTAGTTGTTTCTCAATATATGTCCTTTTCGAGGTAACGATAATTTCGGTATTAACACCTAGTTTTCATCGTTCATAAATATGTATAAACATGATTTTGAATTCATTTAGTTGAAATTTTTTTAAAATTTTCACAAAATTTAGAAAATAAGCCAGGAATAGACCCGAGAGAATTTATAACCTTTCCCCACACTTGAGATCATGCAATGCCCCCATTTGCATGAAATCAGACTATAATTATAAATTCATGAGGGTGATTAGTGTAGAAAAGTGATTGAAAATACACAGTTTGTAATTTTAAAGCTCGTTGAATGATAGTTGGCGCGCCTCATCGTTCATTCCTTCTTGTTTTATCACACATGCTTTTTTTCAAAAACGGCTGCTTTTCTGAACTGTTTACTAATATTTGAAAAAGCGTCTTTTACCCTAATCATGCATTTTTATTAACGAGTTATGCACTAACCCGAACCCCTAATTTAACGTTAAGTGGGGTTAGACTTCCCTACACTTAGCTGACGCCATGTGAAGTCGGTAGAATAAGTTCCACGAATTAGAATAGTGAGCCAGTTATTTACATCTCGGGTGGTATAAAATATATAAATGGGTTTAAAGTTTAGAACCACCCGATCGTCACTACTTAATTCTTTTTTAAGTGTAGCTTTTAGTAAATGGATATGTCTCTTTTCTGGTTCTTGGTTAAATGGATCGATATACACCGACATATATATTATAGGGTGGACAATTCCCAACATTTCCTTCCTTTTATTCTCGGGATTAAAGGTTTCACCTCTATTACCCAATTGGGTGAAATTTAAGGTGTCAATATCTATTATAGCTTGTAGTTCATCTTTGGTAGATGACTTGTCTATTGAGAATATTGAGTTGGAAGGTTGTGGAATGGTGAATTTCGGGATCGAAGCAAATTCTTCTTCATTAATGGTACTTATTGGTCCCACCATTTTGGTCTCGAGGGTAAAATTTTCAACGTTATCGTTTTCCCAAGAGTACCAATTTGTCACCCTTACTTCTTCTTCATCCATTGATGGATCGATGATTTCGTTGGTAGAGGCTAATGTGTCGATATGTTGTGAAATTGGTAAAACTGAATAAAAAGTATCATCGGGATAATTGGTGATTTCGAAGCTCTCGAATTCATCAAAATTTGATGATATGAGATTTTCTTGCACAATACTCCACAGATCAACAAGTGTGTAATCTGATAGAGTTTCAGCTTGCCTATTTACAAACTCTCTCATTTGTTCATTTTGAGCATCAAGTTCTTCGAGTTTGATTTTCATATTGTCTAAAAGATTTTCAGACACATAATTTTCCTCGTCTTCTGGTTGTTGAGTTTGGAAATATTCTTGGGAATAATCCCAATTTGAATTGTATTCTTCATAATCGTTCCATTCAGGTTCCATGGGTGCATAATTTTCCATAGGAACGTAATAAAAACATTCCCATGTTGAGTGATAATCTCCACAGATTTCACAACCAGTTATTGTTTCGTCATTTGTGATCCAAGATTGACCGAACGAATTGTCATCAACACCCGTTTGAGAGTATTGATTAAATTGATTTCGGATGTCATAAAGAGTTTCCATAGCCTTGTTTTCAAAATTTTCCATTTTATTGCGATGGCCAAATTTTAGCTACAATGTGGTGTAATTACTAATTATCCTATTAGTTATAAAAATAGAAAAACTTATATAAGTTGTCCAATTAATAGACTTTTCTGCTTTTGGCCACGTTTCGAATAGCCAAAAGATGCAGCAGGGAGCCAGAACCCTTTAAATCGGAAGCTCACAACTCAGCCACTAACAAATCCAACTATTACTACGAAGCAGAAAATTGTCAACGTCCATTAATTTAACCACTTAAATAATTTTTCTTTCCGTTTGAGATATTAGATAGGAAATAGAGAAAATTTCTAAGTCCTAGAAATTAAAGCGTCGAGAAATAAGAAAGAAAAAGAATGCGCGTCGAAAAACGTCGAAAAATAAAAATAAGAAAGAAAAACGTCGAAACTTAAAAGTCTAAAAATTATATCTAAAAAGTTGCCCCTAAAGGTCTAAAGGTAAATGCAATTTTATTCAGAAAACGGCAATTACTTAAAGGCACTAAAATCTATTTAAAACTAAAGCGAAAAACGGCATCGCAAAATTCCAAAGCGCCTAAATTTTAATCTAAAGAAAAAGCACTTAAGGGATTTTACGGCAAATCTTAAAAAAAAACTAGAAATAAAAATAAACTATGGCAAAATACTAAATTTAAAACTAGCTGCGAACAATAAAAATACAAATATTATGCTAAAAAAAATAAAAAAAAAATAAATAAACTTAAAGTTGTAAAAAGTACAATTTTTATAAAAATATTATTTTTATCTTTATTATTTTATAAAAGTATTAATTTTTATTTATAATAAAACTAATTAAAATACAAAATACAAATTAATTTAAAAACTAAAACTAAATATTAATAATAATAAATTAAATAGGGTTTATAAATAATAATAATTAATAATATTCCGTAATTAATGCAAAATAGGGTTTCTGGTCAGGCTGGTCAGGGCGGCTCCGCGAGTCGCGGTTCCTCGTACCAGCAATTCTCCGCGAGTCGCGGAGTTTGCAAAACGTTTTTTTTTTTAAATTTTATATTGTTTTTCTAAAATGATATATAAATATATTTATACAAAAATAAATTAAACATATAGCGTTTCACCGAGTTCACCGGCAGCGGCGCCAAAAACTTGATGTCATAGCGTGGGGGTACGTGATAGTACTATATTTTACTACGAAATACGTTACAAATTACACAAGTTTTAATTATTTATTTACAAATGGGATATACCTAAACCTTGCTACAACACTATAGGTAGTGTACCTAATCGTAGAGTAGTATAGTTTTTAGTAAGTCCGGTTCGTTCCACAGGGAACGGGCTTATTGCACACTATACTTTAAACAATTATATTCATACAAAATATATTATATTAATAATATATAAAAGGGGGTTTTACCGTTTAATGACCGGTTTGTCGATTTTATATTTTAAACGAAGCGTAAAGTAAATGATGATATTTAACTAACAATATAAAATAAATAACAATAATTAAAATGACAATAAATAAAAGTACGAGGAAATATGAAATAAAATATATTATGCTTATTTAAGCTTCCGTAACCATGATGTTTGATGTTTTGATTATTTATTACCCTGGGTTAATTGTCCTTTGACCTGGATTATTTGATAAGTCCATCTAGTTTTTGTCCATAACGGTCCATCAGTCATAAATATAAAGTGCGAGTGTCCTCGTCAAATTATCCTTATGTCCGAAGTCAAATATTTCAACTAATTGGGGACTTAAACTGTAACAAGATTTTAATACTTTGTTTAATAATTACACCAGGTTATCGACTGCGTGTAACCCAAGGTTTTAATACTTTGTTATCAATTATGCCAAGTGTCCTTGTACATAATTTCACCCCTGTTTTAATAATTCTAGTGACTATTAATCCATTCCCGTATCCGGTTAAATGAACTATTATTCGTACATATAAATACCCAGCCCATCGTGTCCGATCGAGTGTATATGGTTATTTATAGGGACGTCCAATTGTAAATCTTTATATTAAAATTAACAAACTATCATTTAGTTAAACAAATATAAAGCCCATTAATAGCCCATAGTCTAATTTCCACAAGTGTCGTTCTTTTGTCCAAACCCCAATTATGGTATAAAGCCCAATTACCCTGTCTTTAATTTTTAGCCCAACATCATGATTACTTCGGCTCAAATAAGCAAAATATTAACTTAAGCACGAGACATTAATTTAAAAAGGAGAACATAGCTTACATTGATTATTTATCGCGTAGTGGTACACGAACAGAGCTCCGACTTTAAAACCCGTAAAAATAACTTTTACATAACCCAAACTAATCTAATATAATACTAATCTATACTATATATATATGTATATATATATATATATATATATTATATATTTATTTATATTATACTACGGAGTATTATTATTATTATTTATTTTTATTCGCAGAATTCGTGACCTTTTATAAGCGTTTTGATTTCTGACAGCTCCGCGAGTCATGGAGTTTTAAGCCTGCAAACTCCGCGAGTCGTGGAGTTTGAAAATCAAGCTCACAAACTTTTGGCTCCTAGCTTGTCGACATAATAAATATATAAATATAAAATATAAATAATTAATATAATTATTTATATATTATATTATATTCTTGTGCATAGTTGACTTGTAATTTTTGGTCCGTTGCGTCGGGCGTTGATAGTTGACTCATGTCCCGGTTCCGAATTTTTGAACGTTCTTGCGTACAATTTAATATCTTGTACTTTGCGTTTTGTAACTTGTACTCTTGTCATTTTTAGACGTTTTTCATCAATAAATTGAACCTTTTGAATTGTATCTTGTACATTTGAGCTTTTTGAACGTTTGTGTCTTCAAATCTTCGTTTTCACCTTTTGTCTTCGTACTTATTTATTTAAACAATTACAATGAAAATATAATACAATTACATATGAAAACCTATTATTTAGGAGGGATATTGCTATGAAATATATGTTCCTTTTTAGTCTTATCAATGACCACGACCACCACCACGACCATTACCATAAGGGTGATTTCGAACATAGTTATGCTTTTTATTATTGTTATGGTAATTTCCATGATGATGGTTTTGGCCAATATGACCACGACCTCGCCCACGTCCTCGTCCAGGTGCATTTCTTTTTTTATTATTATTGTTAATAGCATTAGCTTCAGGGAATGCTAGCGCACCCGTAGGACGAGATTCTTGATTCTTCATCAGTAATTTTTTATTTACTTCTGCAACTAAGAGATAAGTTTGAAGTTTGGAAAAAGTTTTGTAATTCTGCAATCTTAAATTTTCTTGTATAGTAATGTTTGCAGAATGTATTGTGGAGAAAGTTTTTTCCATCATATCAGCATAACTTATTTCTTGACCATAGAATTGAAGCTTTGAACGGATCTTGAACATGGCCGAGCTGTATTCACTTACCTTTTTAAAGTCTTGGAACCTTAGATTTCTGCATTCTTCCCTCGCAGCTGGGAGTAATATTTCCTTTTGATTATCGAATCTACTCTTGATACTTTCCCATAAAACATGTGGATCTTTGATAGTGAGATACATATGTTTTAAGGTGATATCAATATGTTTGCGAATAAAAGCAATTGATTTTAATTTATCTTGATCAGAACAAGTATTGTTTTCTTTTAAAGTTTCTAGAATACCCAATGATCCAAGATTTATTTCTACATCCATGACCCATGATGTGTAGTTTGTTCCCGATACGTCTAGGGCATCAAACTCAAGCTTTAATAAGTTTGACATTTTCTATTTTTAGAAAGATGAACAACATAAATTATAATCATAATCAATTTCTAACAACATGAAATTAGAATCATTTTAAATTCATAAGTAGCAAACAACATAATAATGGTATGATTACAAATAATAAAACCACAAGGGCATGATAGAATATAGGTTCACCCGGTGGTATATTAGCAACAATGATGATAGTTAATATGACCAATACAATCGGAAAAATCATCCTTGTGTGAATCATCTTTACAAAAATTTTTAAGGGTGGCAATCTGAGAAAATGAAGATTGATTTGTGAAAATGTGAAAACAGAGATGTTTATTTTATATTTGAAAAATATAGTCGTTGTAACGTCGTCAGTTAACGTTAACAACCGTTATGTATATATGACCGTTGTAACGTCGTTAGTTGACGTTAACGACTGTTATGTACTCATTGTATTAAAAATAATTTTAATAAAAGAATTTTATTAGTATAAATATGATTACTATAAAATACATTTAGTATAAATACATTTAGTATAAATACGAAGATTAAGAGAATAAACATATTATGCATAAATAATAAATTTAAGAATAAACATTAGTATGCATGAAATAAATAATGATTAATTGCATAAGTAATCATAAATGTTAGATAACATAAATATAAATGTTAGTGAAGTTAATAAGAGTTAGATTACAGAAATATAATTCATGCGGTGTAACCGACCATATATAACATAAATATAAATGTTAGTGAAGTTAATAATAGTTAGATTATAGAAATATAATTCAGGCGGTATAACCGACCATATATAACTTAAATAACATAAATATAAATGTTAGTGAAGTTAATAAAAGTTAGATTACAGAAATATAATTCAGGCGGTATAACCGACCATATATAACTTAAATAACATAAATATAAATGTTAGTGGAGTTAATAAAAGTTAGATTACAGAAATATAATTCAGGCGGTATAACCGACCATATATAACTTAAATAACATAAATATAAATGTTAGTTATGATGATAATAATATTTACCTTACTAATAAATAATAGAAGATATCGTTAAAGAATTTTTATTATTATTATTACCTTGAATAGTGATTTGTGCTTGCTTAGATAAACTTTGATTATACGGAGCACTTCGTGCTGATAACGTGTTATAATTCAGTAGGCCTATAACTACCTTTAGTGGTTTATCAACTTAGTGTTATAATTCAGTAGGCTTATAACTACCTTTAGTGGTTTATCAACTTATACTAAGCTTATTTATATTGTAAGAGTGAAAGAAAGAAAAATGCAAAAGAAAGAAAGAAGTGATATATTGAGAAATGTGTGTCACAATTACATTCAATTGATGCATATTTATAGTAGATATTTGTGGTATATAATATGAAATTGGTAGTCACTATCTATTGACTTTTGTGGTATGAAATAATGTCATCCACCAATCTTGACTCTATGTATTACAACATATCTTTATTCATATATAGTCATAGTCATATTCATTTGCTTTAAACATTTATTACCAATTACCTATACATTGGGCGATTAATTGAAAACGATACTTAATTAGCCTCATGATTAATCCCCATCACGGCTCGAGAGATGGATAATCGGTGTACCCAACATGTGGATCATCAGTATAATCCGTGCACCCAACTTGTGTATTAGGGATGAAAAATGTATCCCTCTTATTAAGTTCCGCGTTAAGTTCAAACCGTTTAGGCAAATATGGGTTCGCCAAGTGTTGTATTTAGATAGTTTCTAGACATACCAGAAATTATACGGTGGAAGCGGAAAGATCGTCGTTTAGATCACCGATCGGGAAAGCAATCACAAAAGGAAAGCTTTCATGGTTCACAACCTAAGAATTTTTTTTTTTTTTTTTTTTTTTTTTTTACATTAAATGAACACGGACCAAACAAGAACAATATCTTGTTTCTATAGATGTTTCTCTCAACTTAATTGTGTGTTTGTATCTTTTCTTGTGTGTTTAACAAGAAGTGATTAACCCTTTATTTAGAGACATAAGTGTACTTATTACTACATTAGTGTACTACCAAAAGTACATGGTATTAATTAACTCATGAGTGTACTACCACAAGTAAATGGTATTACCACTAAAAATAATGGTAGGTCAATTTAGTTTGTGGGTGTACTAAGATTTCCAACATCTCCCACTCGCACACAAACGAATTTGATATACTCATTATATCTCGAGAGAACAAACGTGTAATTTGCAAACAGTTCATACTAGAAAAATAGGTCGTGCGACCGACATACATTGAGAGCACATGCGCTATACATCTGTTAGGAATATATAGCGTCTCAAATAAAAATGATAAGAGTAGATTTAGTATGCAATATCCTAGATCATTAATCACATTAATAACTCACATGATCTTAGTTTTGCTCATAAAATATATTGTATTCCCAAATATCATTTATCACTAAGATTTGTCACTGAGACAAGATAATTGGCCGACCGGTGAATACAAATCAATGCGAACTTCAAATGATCTTCCTTTCTCTTAGAATCCTTTGGCCTTAACTCGACTTGATTTTCTAAGAACGTCCCGCCAGGTTGAATCGCTCATCAAACTAAGCATCAAGAGACAAGAAAAAGTAATAAGGATATTAATTGAGGTTACTAATACCTCAAGGGACTCACATTACATAGAAGTAGAGATCTTTTCTTCTATTTCCCTTATTGGTCGTTTTGATCACATGTGGTATGAATCACATGATGCAACATTTCTCCTTTCCCAATGGAGGTATGTCTTTAAATTAATGTTGCACAGATGATAGCTTAAACATACTCAATGTTCAAACTCGAGTTCACTATCTACTCATAAAAATACGTATTTCTCACAAGAACTCACATCTGGATATATAAGACAGATTATGTGAAATTTAAATAATTCACATATTGTTGTAAACATTACAACTTCATCATCAAATATTTTAAGTTTGTGCTCAGTTGTCACTCAGACAATATACTTAAAATGCCCTATTTCACTAGTCACTACTAAAATGATGGAGCTGATCACCCATGTGAGTGGGCTGATCTCTAATCTGTCCGACTTTCTTTTCTCACAATAATACTTTGTATATAAGAGTTAACAAACACATTGTCATGGATATCAAACACTAAATATGTTGGGAAAAATAAAAACTCAATACAATCTCAAAATCTACGTAACCTCTGAGACGTGACATGTCACATAAACATATCTCTCTAGGCATGGATTTCTTAAATGATTTACAACCATTTCATTCGTAGATATGTACTACATATTTACTAAAACTCTTGCAACCATGTCTCTAAGTAATGATGCATTTTACAACTATGTGTTTGACTTACAATGAACCTTGGAATGAACTACAAAGTACTAATTATTTGAGTAAACTATTACTCAATCTATAACTTTGTTATAAACTCCAAGTTTCTCAAAAGATTGGTTAAGCTACACAGCTTATTGAACCTTAGTTGACTTTAAAAATCCGCCTTCATTGTAAACAAGGCTTCATATAACTAATTCTTGTTACTCCATGAGATAACAACCTAGTCAATATGTGTACAGCCATTTGATTTCAAATCATTTTCATTAAAGCACAATAAGATAACATTACTACTTAGATACCTTAGTATCATTTTCATGGCTTTTCAATTGCTTTCTATCCTAAATGGAAATTAATCAACTTTGTACATTGCATAACGTATAAAGGATTTCCAACATTATTCGCATAAACAACAATCTTCATTTGCTCATTTCATATTAGAGTCTAAGGACAAAAGATATGCTCAATATTCACCATAAGATTCTCAGTGAGATTATTTAACACGTTCAAGGATCTTGTTAATATAAGCTCTTGTGAAAGAGATATTAACTTCCTTGAATAATTTCTTGAAATTCTAATTTCAAGAATTCATGAAAATTTTCTCACATTATTATTATTCTTATTTATTCAAGCCACAAAAATATCATCAACGTATAACGATAAAATAAACATTTTGACCTTTTAGTACATATTCATGATCCTTATTGATCATAACGAAATCATTCGATATGATTACATTGTGAAAGTACATATATCATTTTCTCAAAGACTGTTTGAGGCCATAGATTAATTCAAAAAATCTACAAACCATATGTTTGTAGCCATTGTTTAAAAAATCTACATACTGATTTTTTTGCTACAGTTCTTCATTGAGAAGTTAAGACTATTAACAATGGTATAATGTAATTCACGGTCTATTGTTTGTCATTATGGCTAGAATCAATCTAACTTGGTGAAATTATAACAAGATACGAGGTTCTCACAAAGTAAACTTTTCTTGTTGGTTGTAGCCTTCTGCCACATATTGACCTTTGTATCTTCCGGATACTCACTCCAATTCTTATTCAATCTCATATCGAATAAGGGTTAGAACGACAAATTCTTTGTTGTAATTGAGATTGAAACTAATTCTTGGTATCTCATAAGCTCCCACTCAAATCAGAATTATTCTCATTCGCAATAGTTTGAGGAATCGTGCATAGATAAACAAATTCAATCGTGCATAGATAAACAAATTCTCTAACATCATTCCTCAAATTTCTTCCACTCGAATGAGATAAATATGTGGTATCAAATAAAGACGAATCTTTAATTTGATGATATGAATTCCACTACTCCATAAGACTTAAAGTTAGGCTTTATTACATATTTTTTTTGTATAATAGGATGTGATTAGTTATTTAATATGAAATTGATTAAAACCTATATCAAATAGAGACTCCCACTGACGTGTTCACGTATGAACATATAACCTCTTGATTGTTAACGTACTTGGTGAAAACAAATTTCCACCTCTTGAACCTATTTTCCCAATTTTATTTGATAAATTTAATATATACGTTTCACAACCTAAATGTCCTATGACATTGTAATTGTGGTCATAATCATTCCATAACTTGTGGAAGTTACTAATATTTAAGGACATTCAATTAGGTATTATTGTGGGATTTCAGATCGCCCCATCATCGCCCTATCCAATTAGAGGAGCGTTTATTCCAACTTTCCAAAACATCTTTTTGCTGTGGAGTTATTGGAGTAAGAAATGAAGTTTGAATACCTTTAGCATCACACAATGCTATGAACTAATCACAAGATATTCACATCCTCGATTGGACCTTTATACCGAGTATATGTCTTTAATAATTTTTCGCGCAAGTTAATTTTTAACAAAATTCACATAATTTTGAAATTTAATCCAATGCTTTGGATATTCGAGAAAACAACTAACACGGGGAAATTATTAACAATCTGTCCTTTATCTTTCTCAAACGTTCATAAGACCACATAATTCAAATGAGTCAAGTGCAATGGAATAAAAAATTTAGTTTTCTTTCTACATGATTTTTCGTAGCTTTTTCCTTGGCGATGCTTACAAGTGCAGCTTTTCACTTTATCACTATCTAGGCAGTAAAAAAAAATGGTAGACTAAGCTAGAAGTATTGTTAGTCAATATGACTAAACTAGCATGTCGTACTTACTTCATTAAAACATATTGAAGTTGTAAGTGAGGAAATTTCATTTAGTTATCACTTAGATAACAATAAAATCATTTAGAATAAAATTAATATTAATTGAGCTTGTTCTTAAAGAGAACTCAACCGCATTTTGTGAAATTAATAATGAAAACTAATATAACATAGATATTAATTTTTGATGAACAAGCATGTAAGGATCCATATTCGATCATCATCCAAGACTAACTTGTATGACTGATGTTATGCGAGGTGTATACAAAATAGTAGTAATTTTTACAAGGAAATACTATTAAATACGATACAATTTTTTATTAATTTACGAATGGGATATACCTAAACCTTGCTACAACACTTATAGGCAGTGTACCTAATCGTAGAGTAGTATAGTTTTTAGTAAGTCCGGTTCGTTCCACAGAGAGACGACTTATTTTACACTATATTTTTAAACAATTATATTTGTACAAAATATATTATATATAGTAATAATATATAAAAGGGGGTTTACCGTTTAATGACCGGTTTGTCGATTTTAAAACTTAAGCGTAAATATAAATGACAATAATTAAAGTGCGTAAAATAAATAACAATATAATAATTATGCTTATTTAAACTTCCATAACCATGATGTTTGACGTTTTGATTATTTATTACCCTGGGTTAATTGTCCTTTGTCCTGGATGTATTTGAAACCTATCTGGTTTTTGTCCATAATAGTTCATCGGTCATAATTATAAAATGCTCGGCAAATTTAACCTTATACCCGAAGTCAAATATTCCAACTAATTGGGGATTCGAACTGTAACAAGGTCTTAATACTTTGTTTAATGAATATACCAGGTTATCGACTGTGTGTAAACCAAGGTTTTAATACTTTGTTAACAATTACACCAATTACCCTTGAATGTAATCCACCCCTGTTTTAATGAGTCCATTGACTATTAATCCATCCCCGTGTCTGGTCAAATGAACAATAATTTGTATTTATAAATATCCCGCCCATCGTATCCGATTAAGCGTATGTGGTTATATATAGATACGTCAAATTGTAACCTTTATATTAAATTAATGAGGTATCGTTAATTTAATATAAAGCCCATTAATAGCCCATAGTCTAATTTCCACAAGTGTCGTTCTTTTGTCCAAACCCCAATTATGGTCCAAAGCCCAATTACCCCATCTTAATATTTAGCCTAACATCACGATTACTTCGGCTCAAATAAGCATAATAATAACTTAAGTACGAGACATTAATTTAAAAAGGAGAACATAGCTTACATTAATTATTTATCGCGTAGTGTTACATGGACAGAGCTTCGACTTCAAAACCCGTAAAATAACCTTTACATAACCCAAACTAATCTAATATAAAACTAACCTATACTATATATTTATTATATTACAGAGGGAGTATGATAAAAATTGGTGTGTTTAAACTGGCCAAACTCGTTGCCTTTTATAGATGTGGCCTGATTTCTGAAGCCATGCGATCGCATGGAATTTTCTCTTCCAAGCCACGCGATCGCATGGCCAGCTGAATCCAGCCACATTGCTTTATTTTCTTCTTTGTCGACGTTATTTAATATAATATATAATATATAAATAATTTATATAATTATTTAAATATTATATTATATTCTTGTGTATAGTAGACTTGTAATTTTTGGTCCGTTGAGTCGGGCGTTGATAGTTGGCTCAGGTCCGGGTTCCAGTTTTTCGAACGTCCTTTCGTATAATTTAATGTCTTGTACTTTGCGTTTTGCGGCTTGTACTCTTATCATTTTTGGACGTTTCTCATCAATAAATTGAACCACTTGGATTGTACTTTGTACTTTTTAGCTTTTTGGTCATTTGCGTCTTCAAATCGTCGTTTTCTTCTTTTGTCTTTGCACTTATTTATTTAAACGAATATTACATAAAAATAAAACAATTACAACTAAAAGCTTTACATATTGGAAGGATATTGTGCCTAAATATATGTTCATTTGGAGCACTATCTAATATCCCCACACTTGAGCGTTGCTTGTCCTCAAGCAATACATAACTTTGAAATAAAATCACACTTCACTCGAATCACTTTTTTTATTCTCACACTTTATACATCAGTGATTTTGATACGGCGGTATAAACAATGATAGTAACGATGTGGTTTACAGTCCCACATGACTATTAAAAATTTAGATCCTTTAAGGAAATTGGATCTTTATGAAAACATTTGATCTTTTTGAAAATTCAATCTAGATTTTACCCTAGATAAGTTTTCCGGAATAACCCTTCACCGGTGTTTGCAAAATATTTTTGTGGGTTGCGTGGGTTTCATATTTTTAAATTTTAGCTCAAAACTTACGGTTTTGTGTCACCCACTTGCTAACCTTGTATTAGGAAAGCACACGTCCAGTATACTTGCTCTGTATATTACCTTTCGGTAAACTACCGTCTGGTTGTAAAGGAAAGCGTTGAACAAACAACTGTTAAGGCAATATCTAATGACATGCAGATGTTCATGGTCTAAAACGTGTCGGATGCAATTACTATCCTTTGTAGGAGCAATAGTAAAGAACACCCTATAATTTTTCGGTCTGGCACAAGGTCCTGTCTTCGACCATGCTATGCAACCACCGCTCTTACGGTTGACACCCGATTTGGTTCAGGTGACCTAATGAATTCTAGGTGAATTCTTAGTATTTTACATTCAATGGTAATGAACGCTTTGAAAATAGGTTTTCAGAAAACAAATCGGTTTTAATTTGATCAAAATATTTTCTCGTTCAAGCTCAAGTTTAGATATCATTGAATTCCATGAGTTTGTAATTCTCAATCTTTAAGGTCAATCTCAAGGATTGAGTAATATCAGGCTTAAAAGCTGATTTTTAATCTTTAAGGAGATTATCCTTTCTGGGGGTCTGATTCATTAGTCTTATCAAGCTAATTTGCACGGCGTCCTCCCCATTTTACGAGACAGATCCTCTCATGGTTAGGATAAGTCTGACCACTTGGCGACCCTGTTTGATGCTGAGGTTCGTGGATTTCCTGCTGATTTTAGAGATGACTTTTCTAGATTTTTCGTCAACCTACAGCTGGTCTGGACGACAACTTCCTGACCTAAATCAAGAAGCGCGTGTCTTTTTCGGATGACTTTACTTCCTTTCAATGATGGAATTGTTTCATCGTGTAGATCCATCTATTCTTTCAGATAAATCGGGTAAAGCGGTTAATTTAGTCCAAAACAAAAGCACCTGCAATAACTTTACAGAAACATGTGATAGATAGTTTTTAATTGAATAACTTGGTACATTCTCCCCACACTTAGCTTTTATTTTATCTTTCTTTGCCTTTTTATTCTCTTCTATTCCATTTTAAATGAATTCAAGTATTTTGGGTTGTTTCTCAATTTATATCCTTTCCAAAGTAACAATAATTTCGGTATTATCACCTAGTTTTATCGTTCATAAATATGTATAAACATGATTTTGAGTTCATTTAGTTGAAAATTTTTCAAATTTTCACAAAATTTGGCAATTAAACCAAGTGTAAACCTGAGAGAATTTATAACCCTTCCCCACACTTGAGATCATGCAATGCCCTCATTTGCATGAAATCAGGCTCTAATTATAAATTCATGAGGGTGATTAGTGTAGAAAAGTAGTTAAAGATACCCAGTTTGTAATTATAAAGCTCGTCGAATGATAGATGGTGCACCTCATCGTTCATTAATTCTTGTTTTATTCCCCATGTTTTTCTTAAAAAACGGTTGCTTTTCTAAACTGTTTGCTAATCTTTGAAATTGCATCTTTTACCCTTACTCATCATACCTTTTTATTAACGAGTTATGCACTAACCCGAACCCCTATTTTAACGTTAAGTGGGGTTAGACTTCCCGACACTTAGCTAACGACATGTGAAGTCGGTAGAATAAGTTCCACGAATTAGAATAGTGAGCCAGTTATTTACATCTCGGGTGGTGTATAATATATCAATGGGTTTAAAGTTTAGAACCACCCGATTGTCACTACTTAATTCATTTTTAAGTGTAGCTTTTAGTAAATAGAAATGTCTCTTTTCTGGTTCTTGGTCAAATGGATCGATATACACCGATATACATATTTCTATAGGGTGAACAATTCCTAACATTTCCTTCCGTTTATTCTCTGGATCAAAGTTTTCACCTCTATTACCCAATTGGGTGAAATCTGAGGTGTCATTATCTATTACAGCTCGTAGTTCATCTTCGATAGATGACTCGTCTATTGAGAATATTGGTTTGGAAGGTTGTGGAATGGTGAATTTCGGGATCGAAGTAATTCTTTTTCATTAACGGTACTTATCGGTCCCACCACTTTGGTCTCGGGGGTAAAATTTTCAACGTTATCGTTTTCCCAAGAGTACCAATTTGTCACCCTTACTTCTTCTTTATCCATTGATGGATCGATGATTTCGTCGGTAGAGGCTAATGTGTCGATATGTTGTGAAATTGGTAAAGCCGAATAAAAAGTATCATCGGGATAGTTGGTGATTTCGGAGCTCTCGAATTCATCAAAATTCGATGATATGAGATTTTCTTGCACAATATTCCTCAGATCAACATGTGTGTAATCTGATAGAGTTTTAGCTTGCCTATTTACAAACTCTCTCATTTGTTCATTTTGAGCATCAAGTTCTTCGAGTTTGATTTTCATATAATATAAAGAATTTTCAGACACATAATTTTCCTCGTCTTCTGGTTGTTGAGTTTAGATATATTCTTGGAAATAATCCTAATTAGAATTGTATTCCTCATAATCATTCCATTCAGGTTCCATGGGTGCATAATTTTCCATAGGAACGTAATAATAACAGTCCCATGTTGAGTGATAATCTCCACAGATTTCACAACCAGTTATTGTTTCGTCATTCGTGATCCAAGATTGACCGAACGAATTGTCATCAACACCCGTTTGAGAGTATTGATTAAATTGATTTCGGATGTCATAAAGAGTTTCCAAAATATTCTCGAGATTTTCCATAATGCGCTTATTACCAAATTTTAACTACAATGTGGTGCATTTACTAATTATCCTATTAGTTATAAAACTAAAAATTATATAAGTTATCAAATTAATAGACTTTTCTGATTTTGCCCACGTTTCGAATAGACAATAGATGCAGCAGGTAGCCAGGACCCTTTAAATCGGAAGCCCACAACTCGCCACTAACAAATTCAACTATTACTACGAACCAGAAAATTTGGATGTCTATCAATTTAACCGCTTAAAATAATTTTTCGTTTGGAATTTAAAGAAATTTTAGAGAAGAAATAGAAAATTCTATGTCCTAAAAACTAGAGCGGCGAGAAATAAGAAAGAAAAAGATCGCGTCGGAAAACGTCGAAAAATAAAAGGTCGAAAAATAATAAAAAGAACGTAGCGCGTCGAAACTTAAAAGTCTAAAACTAAGAATTAAAGGTTGCGTCTAAAGGTATTAAAGCTTAAAAGAAATTCTATATCCAAAACGGCAATTACTTAAAAAAGTACTAAAATATTAAAACGGCGTCGCAAAATTCTAAAGCACCTAAATCTTAGTCTAAAGAAAAAGCACTTAAGGGATTTTACGGCAAAGCCTAAAAATCTAGAAATAAAAATAACTATGGCAAAAACTATGACTTAAAACTAATTATGAGCGAAAAATACAAATATTACGAATAAACGATAAAAATACAAATTGTAATTAAAATGATAAAAATACAAATTTTATAAAAATATTATTTTTATATTATATATTTTATAAAAGTATTAATTTTTTTTATAATTATAAAACTAATTAAAACTTAAATTATAAATTAAATTAAAACTAAAACTAAATATTAAAATAAATAACCCTAAATAATAATAATAATAAATAATACCCCGTAATAAATGCTGAATAAGGGTTTCTGGCGTGTCAGATCAGGCCATCCGACCGCATGGTTTTAAGACACCCAGTCATGCGACCGCATGGGCCTGGGTTTCTGGGTTTTTTTTTTTTTTTTTTTTTTTATAATTTTGTATTGTTTTTCAAAAAATTATATATAAATATATTTACACAAATATATATTAAAAATATAGCGTTTCGCCGAGTCCCCGGCAGCGACGCCAAAAACTTGATGTTATGCGAGGTGTATACAAAATAGTAGTAATTTTTACAAGGAAATACTATTAAATACGATACAATTTTTTATTAATTTACGGATGGGATATACCTAAACCTTGCTACAACACTTATAGACAGTGTACCTAATCGTAGAGTAGTATAGTTTTTAGTAAGTCCGGTTCGTTCCACAGGGAGACGACTTATTTTACACTATATTTTTAAACAATTATATTTGTACAAAATATATTATATATACTAATAATATATAAAAGGGGGTTTACCGTTTAATGACCGGTTTGTCGATTTTAAAACTTAAGCGTAAATATAAATGACAATAATTAAAGTGCATAAAATAAATAACAATATAATAATTATGCTTATTTAAACTTCCGTAACCATGATGTTTGACGTTTTGATTATTTATTACCCTGGGTTAATTGTCCTTTGTCCTGGATGTATTTGAAACCTATCTGGTTTTTGTCCATAATAGTTCATCGGTCATAATTATAAAATGCTCGGCAAATTTAACCTTATACCCGAAGTCAAATATTCCAACTAATTGGGGATTCAAACTGTAACAAGGTCTTAATACTTTGTTTAATGAATACACCAGGTTATCGACTGTGTGTAAACCAAGGTTTTAATACTTTGTTAACAATTACACCAATTACCCTTGAATGTAATCCACCCCTGTTTTAATGAGTCCATTGACTATTAATCCATCCCCGTGTCTGGTCAAATGAACAATAATTTGTATTTATAAATATCCCGCCCATCGTATCCGATTAAGCGTATGTGGTTATATATAGATACGTCAAATTGTAACCTTTATATTAAATTAATGAGGTATCGTTAATTTAATATAAAGCCCATTAATAGCCCATAGTCTAATTTTCACAAGTGCCGTTCTTTTGTCCAAACCCCAATTATGGTCCAAAGCCCAATTACCCCATCTTAATATTTAGCCTAACATCACGATTACTTCGGCTCAAATAAGCATAATAATAACTTAAGTACGAGACATTAATTTAAAAAGGAGAACATAGCTTACATTGATTATTTATCGCGTAGTGTTACATGGACAGAGCTTCGACTTCAAAACCCATAAAATAACCTTTACATAACCCAAACTAATCTAATATAAAACTAACCTATACTATATATATATATATATATATATATATATATATATATATATATATATATATATATATATATATATATATATATATATATATATTTATTATATTACAGAGGGAGTATGATAAAAGTTGGTGTGTTTAAACTGGCCAAACTCGTTGCCTTTTATAGATGTGGCCTGATTTCTGAAGCCATGCGATCGCATGGAATTTGCTCTTCCAGGCCATGCGATCGCATGGCCAGCTGAATCCAGCCACATTGCTTTGTTTTCTTCTTTGTCGACGTTATTTAATATAATATATAATATATAAATAACTTATATAATTATTTAAATATTATATTATATTCTTGTGCATAGTAGACTTGTAATTTTTGGTCCGTTGAGTCGGGCGTTGATAGTTGGCTCAGGTCCCGGTTCCGGTTTTTCGAACATCCTTTCGTATAATTTAATATCTTGTACTTTGCGTTTTGCGGCTTGTACTCTTATCATTTTTGGACGTTTCTCATCAATAAATTGAACCACTTGGATTGTACTTTGTACTTTTTAGCTTTTTGGTCATTTGCGTCTTCAAATCATCGTTTTCTTCTTTTGTCTTCGCACTTATTTATTTAAACGAATATTACATAAAAATAAAACAGTTACAACTAAAAGCTTTACATATTGGAAGGATATTGTGCCTAAATATATGTTCATTTGGAGCACTATCAATGACGATATTTACAACTCCATCTAAAGAGTTATTCCCACATATCTTCACTTTATTTGAAAAAGTGAAATTCATCAAAAGTCTACAAAGATTTCGTTATCCTTTAATAAATAGTTTCCCATGTTCAAACCTACTATCCACAGAGGATAAAATACAAACACAGAGTTTACCAACCATGGTAACCTTATACAATCTAAAACGAAACTTGATGTTTTCATTATAAGTAAGGTGCAACGTCATATGCTCCAATACTTTGAGGTAAGAAAATAATTAAATCTTGAACCAATGTTCATGCGTAAGACTTTAATCATCGTATATTATTTTTAACAATAATAAGTCGTTAAAGCTAAAAAATTACTCAACAACACGATGTGAGTGACAGTTTAACTTGTGTAAAGTGTCGCACACTTCACACGCCCACTTAATTAGTGATTTATTTTCTTTCTCATATACATTTCTTAAATATGGTAAGAGCATCTTGAGCCTCTTGCTCTTCCAAACACATTGGGTATTCATGGTTCTCAATTTTCAAAAAATTGTTTATTTTAACTTAAAATCCCCGTTAAGTTAAACAACGTTGTTGGATGTGAAAATCATGATAGAACACAAAGTTAAAATGAGACAATTTTAAATCGAACCACGTTCAATACATAGACAATTATGCAAGCTAGACTAATTAATATCCATCCATATATACAAAACACTTTGTCAATAATAAAATCATGTTAAATAATAGTTCACGGTAGGTCGTGAAGAAAAAGTTCACTATGTTCCCAATTATCGTCCACAAAGTCTACCATGAAACTACAATTAACATAATCAATCATGCAAAGTTATCTAATTATAGCACATATGCTATTTTCATAAAGGTTCTAATTTCACTAAGAAATTACTTTTAAACGTATAAAAAAGTTTAATTATTATACTTAGTAATGATTCATGTTTATTATATTTCACTAAGAAATATAAAATTTGGCCCCCGTAGAAACTTTTCTTTCTTTTCCTTAATAGTTTCTATAACAAATATAGAATCGAAGGATAATATTAAATTGGATACATAACCTCACTTCATGTTAAAACAAAATTAACATGAATCGATTTGATAAATAAACAAATCAAAATGCCGAAATATATATTTACACCAACAAATGGTTAATATATCCAGTATTTCACATAGTCATACCTATTCCAAATGATAAAAAGGTATAATATTTACTTTCAAACGAAATTAAAGTTTATCATAATTATTACTAAAATAATTAAATGTTATGATCACAATTTCATTAATTTAAAAAAAAATTGATAATCATCACGAAAATGATTAACCAAGTTTTGTCCTTGATACAAAACTTTCTTTATCTATAACGTATATAGAAGAACATCAGTGATTTTAACAATTATCACAAAGATAATTTAATGGACCAAAATTTAGTATTTTCCATTTCTAAATTCGTTTAATAATTTACCGTAAATACATATTAGTTATTACAAAAATAACTATAAAACTTTGCAATCTAAAAACACAATATTTATGAAACAATATTTATGATTCATGTTTTTACTTGGATTTATTAGAGAACTATGAGTTACATAACTCATTCAACTTATTCATATACAACTCATGAAAATAACAACACTTTAATGTATGAAAGTTACAAAAAATCCAAAGTCTCTTCATAATAGAAAAATAATTTTATTGTAACTAATTTGAACCGTTAAACAATTCATCTCGTGTCACGTCTAACATAGTAGTCAATTTAAAATTCACATATTCATATCAAAAACACATTTTATTTGAATATACTCACCATTAATATAATCAATAAATTTAATAATTACAAAATACATTTAGAATTTTTTCTAAATAAATTTGAGAGATAGTGAACCATATTAATACTAATTTAATTTAATATGAAGATGAATATGAATGTATGTAACAATATAAACATAAACATATACAATATAACAGTTACATCCTACTTCGTATTACACATGCAAATTTCAAGAGATTCCAAACCAATTAAGGAGTAATTGTTAAAGATTTCAAATGTAGTGATTTAATCACTTTCTTATGACCCACCACACAAAAAAAAATTAATAAAAAATCAATTAATTACTTTTTTTAATCGTTAAATAATACTCCGTATAACATTAAATTGAGTTGGTAACAAAAAGATGAGAGACCCACTGGTGTCCAACATGGAATAAATTAACTCATGTATACCCAACCCATTTTCAATTATAATCCCATCTCAGTTTTAATCATAGGAAAACAACAATGAGTATTAGTTCAATAGTAACGAAAACAATATTATTTTAATCATAAAACTCCGATCAATTTGCTTACATGTTAGTGAACTAGTATCAACATAATATTGCAGCATTTACGTATGAAATAATTAAATCACACCTTCTATATGTATGGTATTAAATTTCTAATTTTAGTTTGGATGAACCATTTTATATACTCATATAAAATAAACAACTCATGCAATCAAAGGCAGTGATAGAAATCTTAGCATAAAACCAGGAAATAAACTTCATAGCTTTGATACCAATGTTATATTTAGATAGTTTCTAGACATACCAGAAATTATATGGCGAAAACGGAAAGATCGTCGTTTAGATCACCGGTCGGGAAAGCAATCACAAACGGAAAGCTTTCATGGTTCACAACCTAAGATTCTCTTTTTTTTTGTTTGCATTAAATGAACACGGACCAAACAAGAACAATATCTTGTTTCTATAGATGTTTCTCTCAACTTAATTGTGTGTTTGTATCTTTTCTTGTGTGTTTAACAAGAAGTGATTAACCCTTTATTTAGAGATACAAGTTTACTTATTACCATATTAGTGTACTACCAAAAGTACATGATATTAATTAACTCATGAGTGTACTACCACAAGTAAATGGTATTACCACTAAAAATAATGGTAGGTCAATTTAGTTTGTGGGTGTACTAAGATTTCCAACATCAAGAAAAGCCGCCCGAATGCAACCAAATCTACATTGCCATTGACTACAGCATTGTTTCCGTTATCCTTCTTATAACCACCAGCGCTAATAACTGTACAGCTTTCTTCATCGGATGACTACAATATGGAGTTTCGAAAGTGTCCCCCATTTGCACCATTCTCGGCTCAATTACATGGAGACAAACGAGATCATACTTATTGAGTGCGTTGGACATGTAAAGTCCTAGGGCTTCTGGGTTAGAGTCACCACACTCCATGTAATTGTAATATGGGGATAGCCTTATACCAACTCTGTCTGATCCGATCTCATTTTTGACTGCTTCTATAATTTCTAAGGCGAGACGACATCTGTTTTCTAAGGTTCCACCATATTCGTCTGTTCTGTTGTTCACTCTGTCTTTTAAAAAGTGATCAATTATGTATCCATTTGCTCCATGAATCTCAACCCCGTCAAAACCTAGATTAAATGGACTATGCTATGAGTTATATATATATAGGAAAAGTAAATATGTGGCTGTTATACACCTAATTTGGTGTAGAACCAAAAAGAGATTGGTGCATATGATTATGAAAAGTTTAAAACTTTGAAAACTATGCACCCAACTTGTTTTTTAACCAATAAAATGTTGGTTCTATACCCAACTTATATGTATAACAGCCACATATTCCCTATCCTCTCTCTCTCTCTCTCTCTCTCTCTATATATATATATATATATATATATATATATATATATATATATATATATATATATATATATATATATATTTATATATACATTAAAAAAATTGTTAAGATAATTAAACTTGCCAGCATCAATGGCATTTCGCACATCTAGCCTAAAGTCATTTATTAGAGACGGGATTTCGTAGATCCTTAGTCTACGAGGAGGAGACCGTTCTCCTCCCGGTGTCATTTCTTTGTCACTAAAAGATATTTGAGATTCGCCATTGGGTTGGTATCCTTATCAATAATCAACATTGAAAGAAAACAAGAAAAATAAGAAACACCAAATAATAACACTTATACACACTATATAACAAAATGACACAATTTTTTTAAAAATTTAATGTTTAAATGTATAGTTACATGACGATTGACATACCGTAGTTTGATACACGACCTACATGCCAAATTTGACAAAAGAATACACCACCCTTCTCATGGACAGCATTCACAATCGACTTCCATGCCTCAACTTGCTCGTTAGTCCAAATTTCGGGTGTTCTAGGGTACCTTTTATATTTCATATTAGACAATAGTATCAATCTCGTTCAATTCCTTGTTATTCAAGACTTAACATTAATGAAAATCTATCTTATAGCTTACCCTTGAGAAGTGTTTGAGACCCCAGTTGCTTCGCTGATAAGAAGGCCGCCTTTGGTCACTCTTTGAGAATAGTAAAAAGGGCATGTGGTTGTGGTACATTTTCATATGATCTATTTCTCGTCAATGGTGCAAGTACAATCCTATAAATTTTTTGAATCGTAAGTTCAAAATAAATATTGTGCGTTCTGTATAAAAATGAAGTTAGCTATGAGAAAGATTGAACTTGCCTATCCGGTAAGGAGTAAGAAGTGGCATTGTGGGTGCCATTGAGCTATGTGAAGGTATGAATTCTTCCCTCTTAAGATCTATTATTTATACACAATATGGAAACTCTTATGAATAACGTTGCGAATACATCGAAAGGTCATGATCAAGGTCAGGATGGGCTCATGGTCAAATCAATAGACAATACATTATAGTTATATCTTGATATATCAAAATGATACTCATCCGTCTAAGAAAATTAATTCCTTTTAACAATTTTTTGTTGTAAGTAATGTATGGACAAATAGTTAAAAAAGTACCCCAACTATTGGATCGTGGGTATAAAATGTGTCCATGTTATACTTATTAAATTCTCACCAAGTTCAAACCTTTTGGGCAAATTGAGGTTGGTTCGTTTAAAATTTAAGGAGCTATAGCTCGATTCAAATTCACCTTGTGCTTGGCTTGTTGGGTATGATACAAGCTAACACGAGCTCGAGTCGTTTATATATATATATATATATATATATAAGACACGTTTAGTAAACAAGCTAACACGAGCTCGAGTCGTTCATCATAGAAGTTCAAGATCAAGCTAGTTTGTTTACTAAACGATCTTTAAAACATGTTAAAGTTCGAATATTACCTCGTTTAAGCTCGACTCGGGTTAAACTTTTAACAAGTCAAACTCAAAGTTGCTCACTTTATTTGTAAAACAAGATTTTTCTTCTTTATAAAAGTTAGCAATATTAACCTAAGATGTTTACCCTAGAGGACACGTATATATATTGATATATACATCTACATCTACATCTACATCTACATCTACATCTACATCTACATATATAATAAAATGCTTGACAATAATTCTATGCGTCAACTCCTGATTAAATGCTGCCACATGTCACCTCCGTATTTAATGTTGCCACATGTCACTCTCTCTATAATTAAAATTTTTAAATTAATATATTATATTTTAGATAAATATTTACGTGAAATATAAATAAATATATGATGATACTTATCGTATTTATATGTTTCCTATCTTATACGGAGTATCATTTTTATTAATTATTATTTAATTATATTGTAACAACCCGACTTTTTTCGTTACTATCGTTACTTGTCCGTTAAATATTTAACGGTGTTTACTTAGAACTTAATGTGTTTAATTGATTTAAATGCATACTTGATTCTATTGGATTATTTGAATTAATATGTTATATTAATTTATGAACTTGTTTCGGATAGCGAAATACTTAGAAAACATTACGATTAAGATAATTGCCTAGAAAGCTTTTCAGTTTACGGAACTTAGAAAAATGATAATTTAATTATTTTTAATAATTATTAACTTTATGAAAACTTTATTTAATTTATTATTTATTTAATGAATTAAACCCGGTGATTTCGTTTCAATGACTAGTTAACGTTCCGGAGACCCGGTATGGTTAACGACACTCGAAACTGACCACATGCATATGCGTATTTAACAAAAATCGAGCCCGAGACCCCCTTATAGGGTAGGCCCTAACCCGAACTATATAAGGCAATAAATTAGATCACAACCCTCATTCTTTTCTTTTCTTGATCGACAATTTGTTCTCCTCCCTCCCCCTTGAGGCCGTCGACATACATACCGCCACCATCATCATCAAACTTCAAAACTAAACAAAGTCTTGTGCATCAAAGATGCTCTCTTGATCGTTCTCTACGCGATTGTATAAGTTAATTGTGTTTTTAAGGTGTAACTCATAACCCTAATATTTTTAGATCAGTTTTTTATTCAATTTTATAGTGTAATCATGTTTAGTGCTCAATTGATTGCGTATAGAGTTGTCGTTAGTCGTTAAATTGCTCGATTGTTGTCGTTTGCATGTATCACGAATTTGTATGTTATAGATCTGATCAAATTAGTTTATGTACTGATTTTGTATTACATCTACATGGATAGGTGTCAAAAAATTAATAAGTTTGGACTTTGATTTTGCTTGATTTCGTTATCGTATGCTCAAGTTATGATTAATCGAAGTTTCGTTAGGGTTTTACATGATATACGAATTTTCTGGTTTATGTGCTTTGTGAATCAGTTATTGAAATGAGTACCTTTGTATTCCTTGTTAAAAATCATGCAAGTAGGACTTAATATTTGCGTCAAAAACATTTGTAATGCTCTCGATGTGTCAAAACGAAGATTAGTGTTTTGTAAGTGAGCTGAAACTGTTTTCGAATGCAAAAGAAATTATCTCATGTGAACTAGAAATTGATTGAGACCATGAAATTTTGGAATATGATTGTTTATATGTTCCTTAGTGTATTTCATTTGTATACCAACTTCTGAAAACGTGATTTTCCATGAGTTATATGCTTGACCAAATGACATGTCTGATTGTTGTTCGAAAACTGAAGTTCTGAATTCATTGAATTAACTGTACAAATTGACTACATGAAAGTCTTTGGTTATTTTACCACTAAAACTTTGAAGTGTCTGGAGTAAGTTCTAATTAGCCATTCGTTAAAAACTGTTTTCAATATTAAATGAGAATTTTTCTAAAATGCGCGTGTAGAAACTGATTTGGTAAACCTGAAACGACTCCAAACAGTTTAATTAAAATCGGCTAAGTTTTTTTTTTTAAACAGGTGTGGCGCTTTCAATAATAGGAGCGGCGCTTTTGTATCATGGGAGCAGCGCTTTTGCTGACTGATCAAAAAGGCTACAACCTGCAGACAAAGAGCGGCGCTTTTGGTCCTGAACAGGTGCAGGATCAAATTTTTCTAAGTGTTTAACCAAACCATTAAAATCCAAACACACGTTTACAATTCCAGGACTCAAACACAAGCTTAATGTGACCCAAATTACATATGTTCCCACATTTAAGTCCTAAAACACATGAACAAATCATTAGTTGCAACAAGAGGCCCATTACAATTAAGGTGATAATTTCGACCCAATTGCACTAAATCAAGGATTAAGACTCGACATCCCAACCCAATACTATGAGCATGATCCCGGGGATTTTTACCAATCCCCCACCCAAGTCCAAAGGCTACAAGCCTATCCGCCATGCACAAAACCTCCTAAGCGTCCAGTCTAGGAACTAGATAGCTTCAAGCCAAATCTTCCAGTACTTATAAAAAGATAAACAACGAGGGAGTAAGCAAATGATTAGTGAGTGCAATACTTGTGTGCATACATACATAACCTGCTTCCTTGCATAAACCAACATAATTCCGCATACAAGCTAGTAATGCAACCACATATTTACACAAATCCGCATACAAGCTAGCATCGCAAAAGCATATAAACACAATATAATATGCTACACAACAAATACACAAAATATGGTTAACCATACATAATAGTGTTAGTCATCAAATGAATTAACACTACCATACAAGTGCACATGGCCGCGAAGACACCTTTCGGATGGCACTGCCATGTACACACGAATGTGGTCGTCGAAGAGTGTATTATGTAATGACCCGTCTTTTTCCGTTAACTTTCCGTTTAACTATTTTAGGTCCGTTATTTAATTATAACATCACCCGTTTACGCTAGCGTATTTAAATAATTCGTTTGGTTAATTCACGCATCCGCTTTTAAACTCGAGGGACTAATGTTGCCAAGTGACCAAAGTCTTGACTAGATCAAATGGTCAACCTCCATCTTCCTCCACTCATTCACCTCCCCATTTTCTTACTACTTCCACTCTTACTCTCAAACCCACTCATCAAGGATTCATCATCTATTCAAGATCTAGCAAGCCTCAACCCAAACAAATTGTACTTTTGAAATCCTCTCATCATCCTCTACACATAGATATCAATTCCATTACTTGGGGTAAGCTTTTCAAAAACTCTAGATTTTTGTTCTTGGTGTTCTTGACTAATAGAATTGTTAGTTAGTGTCTATGGCTCGAGTCTAACATGAATATATGAATTTTTTGCTTATTCTTGATGTTTTGAGTTACTAGCTTAACTTTGGAAAAATGCCTAGTTTAATTTTGGATTTTGGTTGATTAAATGTTGTTAGATGTTAAAGTCCATGTATTAAATGTGTTACTAGCATCATTAGCTTCAATTTGATGTGTAGGTTGACTAAGAAAACTTCACTAACATGATTATTGATTTTGTGATTTTTGGTTAGGGTTTGATAGACTTAAATATGAACTTTTGATGCATTGAGTGCTATGAAATATTGTTAGTAAGTATTTAGTTGCATTGTATATTTAAGTACCTTCGAAACGGCATATCATACATGTAAATTGGTTGCCCGAATCATGAAACGTATTTAATGAACTTGGAGTAATTATGTTGAGCATAAATGTTGGAATTTTGTGTAATAAATGTTAGATTTAGTTGATGATATGTATTTAGTTTTATTCCTCGTTAAAATACCTTTCCAACGATGTATGGTATGCGTTTTAAATGTTTTCGGTTCATAATTTGTATTTGAAAGAAGTTTGGTTCGTGCACTTGTGAAATTTTAGCAATTTCAGCAGCTCAGGTGTTTGGACGCCGTCCCAAACATTGGACGCCGTCCAGGCCTTCATTGCTGGACGCCGTTCAGCCATTTTGGACACCGTCCATATGAACTCAAAGGGCTGTCCAACTTGTCATTTTTCGTTTAATTCTAACTATGCTACACACCTCCGATTAACATGCAACTTGTTCTAACATGCTCATATATGATTATATGACTTTTTTGTTGACTTTGACGTTAACCAAAGTTGACTTTTATTTAAACTTAACCAAATACTTATGCAATCGTTCTAACTTGCTTTTATACTTGTATCTTGCATGAAACTTGAAAATTTGACTCACATGCTATATAATCGAGTCGTATCGAGCCATAGAACTGATTGAACAACTTCGACCGACCTCGTGTTTTACCGATATTGATACAACCTACTTGTTTAGGTCAAGACTAGCATTCGTTCTTTGCACACGTTTACTTTGTGAAGTACATATATACTCGTGCACTCAAGGTGAGATCATAGTCCCACTTTTACTCTTTAATACTTATACTTGGGATGAGAAAACATAAACGTTTCATTTTTACAAAGTGAACACAAGTACGAAAACAAACATTCTACGTGCGAGTTAGAACAAAAATCCTCTAGTCCAATTATCATTAGTTACACTTGTAGGGTGTAAGCGAGAACTTATGTTGTGTGGATCCATACGAGCTTGACGAGCCCTCATTCGGACGGTTCGCTACCGTTAGCAGATGAAATATATTTTCGAGTATAGTGTAGGTTCTAACACTATGATTCAGAGGTACCATTCAGTTAAGCCTTGATAATTGGGTGCTCGTGATACAAACAACATCTTTTGGAATGTAAACAATTTGGATAATCAATTTATACTAAATCTTGTTGTTCAATACAATATACTTACTAAACCTATGATTTCACCAACGTTTTCGTTGACAGATTTTCTATGTTTTTCTCAGGTCCTTGAATGCTAAGTGATACATGCTTCCGTACACCATTTTGATACTTGCTTGGATGTCGAGTATACATGCATACATGGAGCGTCTTTTGACTTTACTTTAAATTGTGTCGCATAGGTTTCATTTTTACTTTAAAATGTTGTAACGTAATTAGTTGTTGAACTACTTTGTAAACTTTGAAACATCTTTACATTTGAAATGAATGCGACATATTTTGGTCAAACGTTGTTTTAAAGACTTATGACCACGTAAACGAGACCTAAGTTGACGACGCCGTCAATGACGATTTTGGCTGGTTGCCACATAGTCGTTGAGTGACACTCACCACATCCCTAAACAATGTGTGGCCGCTGAAGAGTGAATAACACTTACCACAACTACATTCACAAACGTAGTCACGAAGAGTGAGACCTTACGGGTAACACTCACCACCTTGCGCCAAATGGCCACGAAGAGTGAACCTTACAATCAGTGTCACTCGCCACTTCACCTACAAGCAAACAACTTATATACATGCACATATAAATACTTCACTCACCTTGGGACGCAAGCACATGCCATGTATATAATACCATCGCCACCACATCCAAACAAGAAATCACCTATATAGATATAGGCACACAAACATATAAACACTTATTCTATGAAAGAGAATCTAATACCAACACCCTTAACCAAGGGTTTCCACCTTGCTCACTAACACTTGCCCATTTAGACATCTAAATGGACATCACTAAATTACCACTACGTGTGGTAATTTCAACCCACACATAACAAGTGCCATTCAACCGAATTGCACTCGACCCAAAAGACCCGAACCATCCCCACTACATGTGATAAATTGAGCCCAACAACACCCTAATATTATAGACACATACACCATGTTTACAATCCCAAGCAATAACACTTTGCTCACTTTTCACCCAATTTACCCAAACCGAACAGCCCCTTTCTGACAGCAGAATTTGACCCATTTATTCACCACAACAGTAAATACAAACTTATTCTTTGGAAAGTAGACTCAAATTCCTTTCCAAAAAGTGCTCGTACGCCTTAAACGGAGTCACGTTTTGCAAGATATGACCTTTACAAAATCATGTTTCGTGCAGTTTGTATGGTGACGGGTTTCACCCAAAATGACACCATTTCGACCCAAAACGAACCAAAACACTTTTACTTGATTAAAATCAGTTTATATACCTTTTAAGTACTCATTTTAACAATAAAAATCATCATCAACAACACAAGATTTTAGTTGAGGCATTTCATCGAACACTTGGTGTGCATGACTCACTTTTAACCATCTAACAGCCATACATGTTCTTAAGAACCTCCAATTCACCAAAAACACAATCTAACTAGTTAGTAACACCCAAATTATGATGACTAACTCACAAAATTCATCATCCAACTCAAACCCACATTCAAAGATGTTTACACACTTCAATGGACACCATTAACCCCAAATTTCCAAGTGAAATGGGGTTTACAACAATTAATGACCCAACCCTAACACAAGAGCAAGATTAAACGGTAGAAATTTAAAATAGGTTTTACCTTATCATCAACATTATGCTAGACATCAGCAACATCCAAGTTGGGCTCCAATTTTGTCATGCATCTTCATCTCCTTCACCAATTTAAGCTTTCTCACTCTAGAAAGCTCTTTATCTCTCTAGGTTGAAGTTTGGTAGGTGAAAAATGAGATGAAATGAGGAATAAGCTGATCTAGATATGTTTTTAGCCTAAAATCCATCCATATGCAAAAAGACCACAATGCCCCTTATTTAAATCTCCAAAAATACAATCAGCACCTAAACATGCACAAAAGCGGCGCTCCTAGACCAAGAGCGGTGCTTTTGGAGCCTTTCAGCTCACAACTTGAAATTAAAAATGTCCGGGCTCGAATTACGGTCGTCTGGGCTTTTGATTTGTCTCAATCCGAGTTCGTATGAGGAAGTTATGGCCCAAATGGATAACGCACGCATAACCTCGCATCATACACCAAAATTTTACACATCAAACTCTCGACATTCCAAATACCAAATTTTTGGGTCGTTACAAAACCGTAACTAGACCCTTTCTGAAACCCGACTTGTAGACATCGTATCAGGCTTGGGTTAGACTTTTGGAATCGATTTTGAGTCTAGTTGTGATCTCGAGTTTGCCTTGTTTTCATGACTTATGTGCTAAGAGTTATACTCGTTGTTCTCTGTGATTTGCGTATTTTAAAGGACATGTGATAAACTGCAAACGTGCAAATTATTGAAATATGAACTGTAACATGTTACTTGACTTAGGAATGACATGTTGACCATGATTGCATGACCTACTGATATGTTTGACTTTAGTTGAACACTTTGACCAAGTTGACTTTTAGTTTGACTTTGGTTGACTTGCTTGGACTAGTTGACTTTTACTTGCTTATTGAGTCAGTCTGGCCACTAGGGCTATGCGTACACTGTGGGTTGACATAGTGTGATCTATATATTTACTTAAGATGACCTATTTAACTAGGTTGCGTTGTTCGGTCGTGATTGTTCGACTACAGTGCTGTTTTTACTAAGAGATTTTCAATGCTTTGCTAAGGTGAGTCTACAGTCCCTACTACTTTTTACATGGGATAAGATAACATGATTTTTCAAATGTTTTACATATTAGGCACGAGTAACTAAATGATATACATATGAGTTCAGATCAGAAATCCCATAACTTGATTATATTAATTACTTTACGTAAGCTCGACTTATAGGGACGGTACCGTTAGGTTTGACAAACCTAGCCTCAACCTACGAGGTGCTTATTCTGTTGTAACTTGTACACTTGATCGGTGTATGCTTAGAAAGGGTAAAAGGAAGACGCGTAGCGCTTTAGCTATCCGCAAGGTTAAAGTCTTATAATCAAGTGCTCATGCTATGTATAAATTTTACGATGCTTTTATTTCAGAAATCTTGTGGCCTAACTTACGAAATGCTTTACTAAACATGTAGATTCACTTAATGTTTTTCGTTGACATTTTGCATGTTTTATCTCAGGTCTATAGAGGTATTGCTTCCGCTTTGCTGAAGTTGTCTACTTGTTTGCCGCTAGTACTGGATGTTGTCTAGCATATTTTTGTCATGACTTGTGTCATGAACATATATTCGCATTGAAAACCGTTTGTTTTGAATAGTGTTTTGAGCTACTTAAGTTGGTTATTTATGTCAACTGCTTTTCAGGATTATTTCTTTAATAAATGACTTTAATTTAAAATTTAATGCGAATACTTTTCGGAAATGTCTCATATAGAGGGCGTGTCCGTTAAACTATAAGACCGGAGTTAATACACCGTTAGTGGATTCTGACGGGGTATTACATATATAATGTTAAAATAAATCTACGTGAACTATAAATATAAATAAATATATTATACTAATCTTACTTATATGTTTCCTATCATATTCATTCATTTTTATTAATTATTAAATCAAATATATAATATTTTGTGATTGCCTTAACTGAATATAAATTTTAAAATTGAGTGTCTAAAACTCGCTTCCTTTATATATATATATATATATATATATATGAATAAGAATATATCAAAGATATTAGAATAAGATAAGATTTAATAATTATTTTTTAGGTAATTTAAAAATATCATGCAACACATGGACTCTTTCATAGAGGATTATTATAAAGCTTAACAATTATATTTTATTTATGTGTTCATGTTCCTAATGATAGTTACATTTGATCGGTAATATCTGTACTTATCGTCAATACTAAAGATTTTTAAAACTAATATTTATAATTTTCGTCCAATGGACGAGCTCATAAAACTAATATATATATATATATATATATATATATATATATATATATATATATATATATATATATATATATATATATATATATATGTATGTATGTATGTATGTATGTATGTATGTACGTATGTATGTATGTACGTCTGTATGTATGTATGTATGAATGTATGTACGTCTGTATGTATGTATGTATGTAAAGTTAATATAAGCAAATCATCAACTATTGAATACTCCCTATGTTCTTTAATAAGTGTTTTGTTTTGATTTTTCAAAGTCTTTTTTTCTCAACTTTGACTTAAAATAAATCTATTTGTATTCTATAATATTTGATAAAAGTTATATGAGTAGATTGGGTTTTAAATGTACTTTTTATTGGTATGAGTTTCATCAACTATTATATAACACAAATAAGATATTCTAGGTCAAAGTTTAAAAGAAAAGACTTTGAAAAATCAAAACAGAACACTTATTATGAGACGGAGGGAGTAGTATCTTAAGACTCTACCTAATAATTAAAGACGTCACCTTAGACCAATCCCAACGGTGAGTTATACACCATGTCATCATTAATGTCACATGAGGGCACCGATGGCATTGGTGCCGCCCTCGGTCACCCTCAACCGCCCTCGTCACCATCGCCCTCACAAAAGTCATCCCTGAGCATTTTCAAGTACGGGAGGCAACGTATAAATTGAGTATAACGGATATATTTCCAGTTTATATATATATATATATATATATATATATATATATATATATATATATATATATATATATATATATATATATATATATATATATATATATATATATATATATATATATATATATATATATATATATATATATATAGACACACACACACACACACTATATATATATAAACAAAACACTAAAACTCAAACACTTCAAAATAAACTCAAACACTTCAAAATAATAAACACACACTTCACACACAACTTCAAAAATGGTAACAACTCCCCCAATGATCGTGTCGTTCGATGTTTATTACGGCAGTGGATTCGACTACGAATCCAAATTGTACGATTATGAACGTGGTTCAAAAATTTCGTTTGAAGACATTGACATTCGAGATGTTTGTTTAGACGAGTTGCTTGAATTTTTGAAGAAAAATGTACCGTTTGAACATACAGACGTGTTATATTATGAAGACGACTGTGTTCCGGAATTGTCCGCTCTCTAACTTCGGACCGAGGAACAATGGAACGGTATAAAAGAAACTCTCATCTTCCGTTCAAATCGGATTTCTCTGTATTTGGAATTTGATCATGATGATGTATCATTTGACCTATATGAAGGTGATCCATCTCATCCAGATTCTCGTTGAAAATAAATCGTACGTTTTAATGTTTATAATTTTAAAATAAAGTAGTAATTGTATTGTATTAGGACTTACTAATTATTGTAATTTTTAAGTTTTTAGGATTTGCTAATTATTGTAATTTTTAATTTTTTAGGATTTTTAATAAATTGTAATCGTTTTCTTTTATCAATTTAAGTGTGTTTTTATTTTAATAATAGTATTATTTATAAAAATGAATATTATATCAAAATTTAATAATAAAAAATAATAAAATATGAGAAAGTATGTCATGGTTGATAATGATGTGTTATGGGAGTGTTATAGGAGGAAGTGGTGACGAAGTTAGAGAGAGAAAACTGATGTAGCGCTGAGAAAGTGTTGAGGAAGGTGTAATAATTGGGATTGGTCTTACTAAAAGAAAAATAACCTACTAGCCAAACAAGGTACCTTTTAATATGTCCTTACATATAATTTACTTTTTTTTTTCATTTCTATTTTTAGCGAGGTGCAAACAATATCAATAAAATTATTATATTATATTATACTATATTATATTATAAAAGTTAAATAAATGAGATACTATTTAATATGTCCTTACATGTCATCTACTTTTTTTTTTCATTTTTATTTGTAACCAATCAATTGCAAACAATATCAACAAAATTAATTATAATTACCATAATATCCTCTCATCACATTACATATCAAGATTTTTTTAAATCTAAAATAGAGGTAGATGCCATTCATTGATTGAAAGTTACTAAACCACTACCACTATCAACCTTTTACCAACACCACCATCAATCAACTCTGACCGCCACAATGGATCACCAGCTATCACACTACCACCGCAACTGTCGCACTCCGGCCACCACCATCAATGATCGTCGAGCGGTGGTAATCGGTGGAGTAAGGAAAGAAGGAGGGAGATGGTGGTTAATAGTGGCAGAAAGGGAGATTAGGGTTGGATTGAGAATGATGATGACCGGAGGTGTAGGTGGTCGCGGCAGCTGGATTGGGGTGGGAGGGAAGTTGGAAGTTTTTTAGGGGTTAGGTTTTCCCTATACAGAAAAATTGGGCGATGAAATTTGAATGGTGATGGTGGTGGTTTTTTGATGGTCATGATGACATGTTGTTGGTGGAGATTGAAGCGGTTTGTTGGTGGTGGTGACCCACAATGGGATAGCCAAATAAGAAATTAGCTGAATATGAAATGGTTGTGAGATGCAATTTTACAAATAAAAAGCTATCCATTTGTAGTAGTATATTTTAAAATGATTAAATGTTTTAAAATTCAAAAACCCTTGGACGTATATATTAGTAATAATCTGACTTTCCATAAGGAAGGTAAGGGGTTCGATCCTCATGTTTAAAAATACACATCTCTCTCTATCTCTCCCTCTCTTTATATATATATATACATATATATATATATATATATATATATATATATATATATATATATATATATATATATATATATATATATATATATATATATATATATATATATATATATATATATATATATATATATATATATATTTGTATAGGCAGGTTCAAATGAGAACCACAAAAATGTCGAGAATTGCAAGAACTTTTTAATTTCATAGTTTCTATGCATTTAAATGCAACAAATTACATGCAAATATTAATTAATGCTCAAATTATTAACAAACATATGTTCATTACCATAACATGTTAAATTGTAAATTATAATAAATGTTTACATGTTCACAAACAAAGATGCACATGTGAACGAGAAACTATATATTTAATTATATAAGTAAAAATATAAGTTTTTGCAAACTATTTTATGTTCCTTCTTACTCTCCATCAACATTTATGAGTGATTCAATCTACTCAAATGTGAAATTCTTTTTAAATTAAAAGTTCTCGCAGTTCTCGCCTATATATATATATATATATATATATATATATATATATATATATATATATATATATATATATATATATATATATATATATATTGCAAAAAAATGAAAATTTTATTACTATGAAACCATGAAATGCAAGAAAGATCCAACTACCTGATATCAGCAAAAAAAAAAAAAAACATTTTTTTACACCCGATATTCAGCGTAAAAATATATCAAATATTTAACTTTATCAAAGATTTAAGCATTTATCTTTTATTTGGTAGATCAAGTGATTATATTGACGATGCAAGAAGAATCGAAGAAAAAAAAGACTAAAAACGTGTAAGATCTTGAATTTTGTGCATCAGAAAATATTTTTGAAAGTGTCAGTAAATGTGTGCATCAGAAACTGCCACTAAAATTCAACCTAACACTTATGCATTTTCAGAATTTGCATCAGAATCTGACTCAGACAATTTCAGTCCCTGAAAGAAGCTGATGTTTCAGTTTTGCACTATAAGGCGCGCCGCGGCTCCTACCTGGTGGAAGTTCCTTGTTTTTATTTTAAATGAAGGGCATTTTGGTCAATTCACATGGAGACGGGACAAAGTATGGGGTGCAGATTCTTATCTTCATTTTATCTCCTTTCTCATCCACAAAACTCTCTCATCCTATCCTAGTGAGAGAAACCCATTTTTAGAGAGAGAGAGAGAGAGAGCTCAATCGAGGAAGAAGAAGCTCGAATCGGGTGAAAGCGCAAGAATTAAAGTTGTTCCTCTTGCTCTTAGCTACGTTTGGGTAGTGGTGGTAAGTCTTAACTCCGATTTTATTTACTTTGATTTTGATTGGGGTTAGGGTTTGTGCTAGTTAGGGTTATAAACCCCATTTCCTGTGAAATTTGGGGGTTTTGTGTATTTTTAGTGTAAGTGAACCCGATTATTATGGGTTTAGGGTTAGATGATGAATTTAGAAGTATTTGTCATGGTTTGAGTGTTAAACCACTAGGTTGTAAGTGTATTAGTGTTTTGATGTTCTTAGGAACAAGTATTGGTCAAAATGGGTGTTGACTTTGAATTGGTGTCAAACTAAGTTTTGAGTCAAGTTTTGGTGAATCAAGTATGTAAATACTTGGTTTAGGTGTTAATTAGTTTTTTGGAAATATAATCACTAGCCGTTAGTGATTATGGGCGTTTTGTGACTTGTATCAAAATGGGTAAATTGAATTTGGTCAAAGTTGATGATGACACTAGTTTTGGTCAAATGGATATTTAAACACTTGTGTTAAGTGTTAAATGACATTTTTGGAAGTAATCACACATGAGAAGTGATTTTGAGTCAAAATGATACTTTAACATAAGTCAAAGGTGGTCAAAAGCAATATAGGTCAATATTGCACATGTTGTAGCTTTGGTGTAAATGACATTTTGAAATGATCACTACCTAAGTAGTAATCTAGTGTCGAGACCTAGGTTGGTCTAATTGGTGTAAAGTATAATTTGGGTTAAATTGTACTTTGTAGAGTGGGTTTGAATTACCACCCGAAGTGGTAATTGGTTTGTGTCCATTAAGTGTTTTTTTTTGAAAGGCGTGTCCATTAGGTGTTAAATGAACGGGTTTTTGGTGCGCAAGGTGTGATCCCTCGGCTAAGGGATGATTGCGTTGGATTCTGTTTTAGAGAATGTATATTTATGTGTATATTGTGCCTATGTGTATATTTATGTGTATATGCATATATTATTATACTATATGTATAGTGTATGGTGTCGTAGTGATGAGTCCAATGGTGGGGCTTGGGTACTTGGGGGTTTTGGATAGTCCAGTTTAACGATGGGGCTTTACATGTTTAGAGGTGATTGTGCGTTATATTGTGTGAATGGTGTGCTACTTTGGGTAAAGTACTTTGTGTGACCATGTGAAAATGGTAAGGTACGCAATTGTAATAGTGACTGATCACCATTATTACGAAAGTGTATCTTGACACCATGCATGACATGACGAGTACCGAACGGAGGAAATGTAGCAGGGTTAGGGTAGATTCGAGACGATATAGGAATCATGTATTGGTTCCTAGGATATAGTTGTCTCGGGTGATGTGCTTGTTTTCACATCTGGTTCGTTGTGAGTTGGGAAATGTTACGGTGGATTCAGTTAGTTAAGGTGAGTGATCAAACTCACGAGCTTGGTGCGTGCTTAGTCACCCTAAATAGTGGGTGTACTATTGAGATTGTCATTGGTTGTATTTACATATCGTAACTAGGATGACCGACTTATGTGTACGCGCATTTGCGACGAGGACTTGAATTCCGTAATGGGATGCAACAAGTCTAAGAATTGTAGTTTGGGGTTACACTCGGTAGATTGTGTGGTTAGATAATCGTGTAGGGATTCTAGTTGTGATTTGTAGTGACCCGAACTTTTTCATGTTAATATATATTAATTGAGATTGATATTTACATGATTAAATGTTTCCAACATGTTAAACAATCAAACTTGTTAAGACTTGATTAATTGAAATATGTTTCATATAGACAATTGACCACCCAAGTTGACCGGTGATTCACGAACGTTAAAACTTGTAAAAACTATATGATGACATATATATGGATATATATATAGTTAACATGATACTATGATAAGTAAACATATCATTAAGTATATTAACAATGAACTACATATGTAAAAACAAGACTACTAACTTAATGATTTTTAAACGAGATATATATGTAACGATTATCGTTGTAAAGACATTTAATGTATATATATCATATTAAGAGATATTCATACATGATAATATCATGATAATATAATAATTTAAAATCTCATTTGATATTATAAACATTGGGTTAGCAACATTTAACAAGATCGTTAACCTAAAGGTTTCAAAACAACACTTACATGTAACGACTAATGATGACTTAACGACTCAGTTAAAATGTATATACATGTAGTGTTTTAATATGTATTTATACACTTTTGAAAGACTTCAATACACTTATCAAAATACTTCTACTTAACAAAAATGCTTACAATTACATCCTCGTTCAGTTTCATCAACAATTCTACTCGTATGCACCCGTATTCATACTCGTACAATACACAGCTTTTAGATGTATGTACTATTGGTATATACACTCCAATGATCAGCTCTTAGCAGCCCATGTGAGTCACCTAACACATGTGGGAACCATCATTTGGCAACTAGCATGACATATCTCATAAAATTACAAAAATATGAGTAATCATTCATGACTTATTTACATGAAAACAAAATTACATATCCTTTATATCTAATCCATACACCAATGACCAAAAACACCTACAAACACTTTCATTCTTCAATTTTCTTCATCTAATTGATCTCTCTCAAGTTCTATCTTCAAGTTCTAAGTGTTCTTCATAAATTCTACAAGTTCTAGTTACATAAAATCAAGAATACTTTCAAGTTTGCTAGCTCACTTCCAATCTTGTAAGGTGATCATCCAACCTCAAGAAATCTTTATTTCTTACAGTAGGTTATCATTCTAATACAAGGTAATAATCATATTCAAACTTTGGTTCAATTTCTATAACTATAACAATCTTATTTCAAGTGATGATCTTACTTGAACTTGTTTTCGTGTCATGATTCTGCTTCAAGAACTTCGAGCCATCCAAGGATCCATTGAAGCTAGATCCATTTTTCTCTTTTCCAGTAGGTTTATCCAAGGAACTTAAGGTAGTAATGATGTTCATAACATCATTCGATTCATACATATAAAGCTATCTTATTCGAAGGTTTAAACTTGTAATCACTAGAACATAGTTTAGTTAATTCTAAACTTGTTCGCAAACAAAAGTTAATCATTCTAACTTGACTTTTAAAATCAACTAAATACATGTTCTATATCTATATGATATGCTAACTTAATGATTTAAAACCTGGAAACACGAAAAACACCGTAAAACCGGATTTACGCCGTCGTAGTAACACCGCGGGCTGTTTTGGGTTAGTTAATTAAAAACTATGATAAACTTTGATTTAAAAGTTGTTATTCTGAGAAAATGATTTTTATTATGAACATGAAACTATATCCAAAAATTATGGTTAAACTCAAAGTGGAAGTATGTTTTCTAAAATGGTCATCTAGACGTCGTTCTTTCGACTGAAATGACTACCTTTACAAAAACGACTTGTAACTTATTTTTCTGACTATAAACCTATACTTTTTTCTGTTTAGATTCATAAAATAGAGTTCAATATGAAACCATAGCAATTTGATTCACTCAAAACGGATTTAAAATGAAGAAGTTATGGGTAAAACAAGATTGGATAATTTTTCTCATTTTAGCTACGTGAAAATTGGTAACAAATCTATTCCAACCATAACTTAATCAACTTGTATTGTATATTATGTAATCTTGAGATACCATAGACACGTATACAATGTTTTGACCTATCATGTCGACACATCTATATATATTTCGGAACAACCATAGACACTCTATATGTGAATGTTGGAGTTAGCTATACAGGGTTGAGGTTGATTCCAAAATATATATAGTTTGAGTTGTGATCAATACTGAGATACGTATACACTGGGTCGTGGATTGATTCAAGATAATATTTATCAATTTATTTCTGTACATCTAACTGTGGACAACTAGTTGTAGGTTACTAACGAGGACAACTGACTTAATAAACTTAAAACATTAAAATATATTAAAAGTGTTGTAAATATATTTTGAACATACTTTGATATATATGTATATATTGTTATAGGTTCGTGAATCAACCAGTGGCCAAGTCTTACTTCCCGACGAAGTAAAAATATGTGAAAGTGAGTTATAGTCCCACTTTTAAAATCTAATATTTTTGGGATGAGAATACATGCAGGTTTTATAAATGATTTACAAAATAGACACAAGTACGTGAAACTACATTCTATGGTTGAATTATCGAAATCGAATATGCCCCTTTTTATTAAGTCTGGTAATCTAAGAATTAGGGAACAGACACCCTAATTGACGCGAATCCTAAAGATAGATCTATTGGGCCTAACAAACCCCATCCAAAGTACCGGATGCTTTAGTACTTCGAAATTTATATCATATCCGAAGGGTGTCCCGGAATGATGGGGATATTCTTATATATGCATCTTGTTAATGTCGGTTACTAGGTGTTCACCATATGAATGATTTTTATCTCTATGTATGGGATGTGTATTGAAATATGAAATCTTGTGGTCTATTATTATGATTTGATATATATAGGTTAAACCTATAACTCACCAACATTTTTGTTGACGTTTTAAGCATGTTTATTCTCAGGTGATTATTAAGAGCTTCTGCTGTTGCATACTTAAATAAGGACGAGATTTGGAGTCCATGCTTGTATGATATTGTGTAAAAACTGCATTCAAGAAACTTATTTTGTTGTAACATATTTGTATTGTAAACCATTATGTAATGGTCGTGTGTAAACAGGATATTTTAGATTATCATTATTTGATAATCTACGTAAAGCCTTTTAAACCTTTATTGATAAAATAAAGGTTATGGTTTATTTTAAAATGAATGCAGTCTTTGAAAAACGTCTCATATAGAGGTCAAAACCTCGCAACGAAATCAATTAATATGGAACGTTTTTAATCAATAAGAACGGGACATTTCAGTTGATATCCGAGCGTTGGTCTTAGAGAACCAGAATTTTGCATTAGTGTGTCTTATCGAGTTTGTTAGGATGCATTAGTGAGTCTGGACTTCGACCGTGTTTACTTGAAAAATGATTACTTAACAAATTTTGTTGGAAACTATATATTTTTAACATGTGAATATTATGTGATATATTAATCTCTTAACGCGTTTGATATTATGTGATAGATGTCTACCTCTAGAACAAGTCCCATTGACTCACCTAATAATAATGAAGAGTCAAATGTAAATTGGAATGATTCGTGGACAGATTCACAAGTTCCCGAAGAGGAACCGGAAGAAGAGTCGGAACCGGAAGAAGAATCGGAACCGGAAGAAGAATCAGAACCGGATGAAGAAATAGAACCGGTGGGGGAAATAATAAAACGGTTAAGTAAAAGAAAATCCTCAACCAACCGACCAAGGTTAATTATGGTCAATGGTGTTTCCGCCAAGGAAGCAAAATATTGGGAGGATTACCAATTCTCCGATGAATCGGATTCCGATGAGAATTCCGATGATGTTATAGAAATTACCCCAACTGAATTTAAAAAGGCAAAAGAAAATAATAAGGGAAAGGGCATAAAAATAGAGAAATCTAATTCCAACCCCGATGAACTTTATATGTATCGTCAACCCCTGAAGTCCTTAAGTTGTAACAATGACCCGGGAACCTCTAAACCACCAGGTTTTTCTAAACCAATGTGGAAAACGACGGCTCGTATTAGGGGAACATCATATATCCCTAGAAACTTGGCAAAATGAACCAAAACCAAAGAAGAAGAAACAAGTGAGTCGGAATAAGATAGTTGTATTCGTGTGGTGTAATATAGGTAATATAGTGTGCTTATGCTTTATGATATATGTAAAAATTGCTTGTATTAATAAGTATTTTTTTTATGAATCTAAGTCTTGTCTATTTTACAGTATAAAAACACAAAATGGATAGACAACCCAATATTTTAAGAGACCTACCCGGAGACATGATTGATGAAATCTTGTCTAGAGTCGGTCAGAATTCTTCGGCACAACTATTTAAGGCGAGATCAGTTTGTAAGACATTCGAAGAACGTTCCAAGAATGCCTTGGTTTATAAAAGGCTTTCGTTCGAAAGATGGAGGATATCACATTGGGAAATCCATAAGTTACGATGTGTTTACTTTGACGCATATATTGCGGGGAACCCAAATACTATTTTACGCAATGGGTTAAGAAATTATTTTGACTCAATATATCCGAATATTGGACTTCGTGATTTAGAAAAAGTGGCTAACATGCAACATAAAGAAGCATGTTATGCTTACGGATTAGTAATGTTCGCTTCTCACCAAAGTGAGAACAAGAACATCGGGCTACAACTATTAAACAAAACATTCCCACAAGTGACGGAGTCGGTAATTGGGGTAAGAAATGAGGTTTTTAGATTGTTACGGGACTGTTGGACATTACGTAACCCTCGTCCCTTTGACGACGTTACAACACGCTATCTTATCAACGGCCATAACGGTTATGTTCCACAAGACCACGGATGGGAAGTAATCCTAGTAAAACCAGAATGCATGACTTGTTTCTGGACGTATGAATTACGTGTCTTTATTGCCTTTGCTGAACGACTTGTGTACTAGCTAGAATTAGCTTCACAACCATCTTGTATCAAATTTATTGTGTGCTATATTTCATGCTATATGTAAAATAAGCGGTATTGTAAGTTTGTAAAATATTGTGTAAAAGTTTGAACGCGAAATATTATTATAATCAGTTTTTCATATAGAATTGTAGTAGTTGAATTGTATATTAGCTACTAAGTATGAACTTAACGGGTAGGTACTACCCGAATTTAAACTTATAAAACGCTAATATGAAGAAAAAGCTTTTATAAATGAGTTCATATTATGCTACGAAATACTATTAACTACTCTTAATATTCTGTATGATTAACTTGTTCCATTTGACTATTTTGAAGGAAATGGCACCGACTACTCGACACACCGTGAATATGAATAAAGAGGAATTCCGTACTTTTCTAGCTTCAAACATAGCCGCAGTACAGGCTGCGCTACATACCAACAATAACCTTGGATCTAGCAGTGCAGGAAATCGTGTAGGATGCACCTACAAAGAATTCACTGCCTGCAAACCTTTGGAATTTGATGGAACCGAAGGACCGATCGGATTGAAACGGTGGACCGAGAAGGTCGAATCGGTGTTTGCCATAAGTAAGTGTACTGAAGAGGACAAAGTGAAGTACGCTACGCATACCTTCACAGGTTCTGCGTTAACATGGTGGAATACCTATCTAGAGCAAGTGGGACAAGACGATGCGTACGCACTACCGTGGTCAGCATTCAAGCACTTGATGAACGAGAAGTACCGTCCCAGAACCGAGGTCAATAAGCTCAAGACAGAACTTAGAGGGTTACGAACCCAAGGATTTGATATTACCACGTACGAAAGACGATTCACAGAATTGTGCCTATTGTGTCCGGGAGCATTCGAAGATGAGGAAGAGAAGATCGACGCATTTGTGAAAGGATTACCGGAAAGAATCCAAGAAGATATAAGTTCACACGAGCCCGCCTCCATACAACAGGCATGTAGAATGGCTCACAAACTAGTGAACCAGATTGAAGAAAGAATTAAAGAACAGACTGCTGAAGAGGCCAATGTGAAGCAAGTCAAAAGAAAGTGGGAGGAAAACGGTGATAAGAATCACCAATACAACAATAACAGCAATTAGAACAATAATCGCAACAATTATCCCAACAATCGCAACATCAATCGCAACTACAACAAATGGCCCAACAACAACAACAACAACAACAACAACAGCAGCAACTACAACAATCATCCCAATAACAATAATAACCGCAACAACAACAACAATCAGAAGAAGCTATGCCAAAGGTGTGAAAAGTATCACTCGGGGTTCTGCACCAAATTTTGCAACAAGTGTAAAAGAAATGGTCATAGTGCGGCAAAGTGTGAGGTCTATGGACCAGGGGTTAATAGAACGAAAGGAACAAATGGTGTCGGAACGAGTAATGGTGGAGCAAGTAGTGTCGGAGCAAGTTATGCCAATGTAGTTTGTTATAAATGTGGAAAATTGGGCCACATTATTAGAAATTGCCCGAACCAGGAGAACACGAATGGACAAGGCCGCGGAAGAGTTTTCAATATTAATGCGGCAGAGGCACAGGAAGACCCGGAGCTTGTTACGGGTACGTTTCTTATTGACAATAAATCTGCTTACGTTTTATTTGATTCGGGTGCGGATAGAAGCTATATGAGTAGAGATTTTTGTGCTAAATTAAGTTGTCCATTGACGCCTTTGGATAGTAAATTTTTACTCGAATTAGCAAATGGTAAATTAATTTCAGCAGATAATATATGTCGGAATCGAGAAATTAAACTGGTTAGCGAAACATTTAAGATTGATTTGATACCAGTAGAGTTAGGGAGTTTTGATGTGATAATTGGTATGGACTGGTTGAAAAAAGTGAAAGCAGAGATCGTTTGTTACAAAAATGCAATTCGCATTATACGAGAAAAAGGAAAACCCTTAATGGTGTACGGAGAAAAGGGCAACACGAAGCTACATCTTATTAGTAATTTGAAGGCACAAAAACTAATAAGAAAAGGTTGCTATGCTGTTCTAGCACACGTTGAGAAAGTACAAACTGAAGAAAAGAGCATCAATGATGTTCCCATTGCAAAACAATTTCCCGATGTATTTCTGAAAGAATTACCGGGATTACCCCCACATCGATCCGTTGAATTTCAAATAGATCTTGTACCAGGAGCTGCACCAATAGCTCGTGCTCCTTACAGACTCACACCCAGCGAGATGAAAGAACTACAAAGCCAATTACAAGAACTTTTAGAGCGAGGTTTCATTCGACCAAGCACATCACCGTGGGGAGCTCCTGTTTTGTTTGTCAAGAAGAAAGATGGTACATTCAGGTTGTGTATCGACTTCCGAGAGTTGAACAAACTTACCATCAAGAACCGCTACCCACTACCAAGAATCGACGACTTATTTGATCAACTACAAGGCTCGTCTGTTTATTCAAAGATTGACTTACGTTTCGGGTATCATCAAATGCGGGTGAAAGAAGATGATATTCCAAAGATTGCTTTCAGAACACGTTACGGTCATTACGAGTTTATGGTCATGCCGTTTGGTTTACCTAATGCACCAGCTGTGTTCATGGACCTTATGAACCGAGTGTGTGGACCATACCTTGACAAGTTTGTCATTGTTTTCATTGATGACATACTTATTTACTCAAAGAATGACCAAGAACACGGTGAACATTTGAGAAAGGTGTTAGAAGTATTGAGGAAGGAAGAATTGTATGCCAAGTTTTCAAAGTGTGCATTTTGGTTGGAAGAAGTTCAATTCCTCGGTCACATAGTGAACAAAGAAGGTATTAAGGTGGATCCGGCAAAGATAGAAACTGTTGAAAAGTAGGAAACCCCGAAAACTCCGAAACACATACGCCAGTTTTTAGGACTAGCTGGTTACTACAGAAGGTTCATCCAAGACTTTTCCAGAATAGCAAAACCCTTGACTGCATTAACGCATAAAGGGAAGAAATTTGAATGGAATGATGAACAAGAGACAGCGTTTCAGTTATTGAAGAAAAAGCTAACTACGGCACCTATATTGTCATTACCTGAAGGGAATGATGATTTTGTGATTTATTGTGATGCATCAAAGCAAGGTCTCGGTTGTGTATTAATGCAATGAACGAAGGTGATTGCTTATGCGACTAGACAATTGAAGATTCACGAACAAAATTATACGACGCATGATTTGGAATTAGGCGCGGTTGTTTTTGCATTAAAGACTTGGAGGCACTACTTATATGGGGTCAAAAGTATTATATATACCGACCACAAAAGTCTTCAACACATATTTAATCAGAAACAACTGAATATGAGGCAGCGTAGGTGGATTGAATTATTGAATGATTACGACTTTGAGATTCGTTACCACCCAGGGAAGGCAAATGTGGTAGCCGAAGCCTTGAGCAGGAAGGACAGAGAACCCATTCGAGTAAAATCTATGAATATAATGATTCATAATAACCTTACTACTCAAATAAAGGAGGCGCAACAAGGAGTTTTAAAAGAGGGAAATTTAAAGGATGAAATACCCAAAGGATCGGAGAAGCATCTTAATATTTGAGAAGACGGAACCCGGTATAGGGCTGAAAGGATTTGGGAACCAAAATTTGGAGATATGAGAGAAATGGTACTTAGAGAAGCTCATAAAACCAGATACTCAATACATCCTGGAACGGGGAAGATGTACAAGGATCTCAAGAAACATTTTTGGTGGCTGGGTATGAAAGCTGATGTTGCTAAATACGTAGGAGAATGTTTGACGTGTTCTAAGGTTAAAGCTGAGCATCAGAAACTATCAGGTCTACTGCAACAACCCGAAATCCCGGAATGGAAATGGGAAAACATTACCATGGATTTCATCACTAAATTGCCAAGGACTGCAAGTGGTTTTGATACTATTTGGGTAATAGTTGATCATCTCACCAAATCAGCACACTTCATGCCAATAAGAGAAGATGACAAGATGGAGAAGTTAGCACGACTGTATTTGAAGGAAGTCGTCTCCAGACATGGAATACCAATCTCTATTATCTCTGATAGGGATGGCAGATTTATTTCAAGATTCTGGCAGACATTACAGCAAGCATTAGGAACTCGTCTAGACATGAGTACTGCCTATCATCCACAAACTGATGGGTAGAGTGAAAGGATGATACAAACTCTTGAAGACATGCTACGAGCATGTGTTATTGATTTCGGAAACAGTTGGGATCGACATCTACCATTAGCAGAATTTTCCTACAACAACAGCTACCATTCAAACATTGAGATGGCGCCGTTTGAAGCACTTTATGGTAGAAAGTGCAGGTCTCCGATTTGTTGGAGTGAAGTGGGGGATAGACAGATTACGGGTCCAGAGATTATACAAGAAACTACCGAGAAGATCATCCAAATTCAACAACGGTTGAAAACCGCCCAAAGTCGACAAAAGAGCTACGCTAACATTAAAAGAAAAGATATAGAATTTGAAATTGGAGAGATGGTCAAGCTTAAAGTTGCACCTTGGAAAGGCGTTGTTCGATTTGGTAAATGAGGGAAATTAAATCCAAGGTATATTGGACCATTCTAGATTATTGATCGTGTCGGACCAGTAGCTTACCGACTTGAGTTACCTCAACAACTCGCGGCTGTACATAATACTTTCCACGTCTCGAATTTGAAGAAATGTTTTGCTAAAGAAGATCTCACTATTCCGTTAGATGAAATTCAAATCAACGAAAAACTTCAATTCATCGAAGAACCCGTCGAAATAATGGATCGTGAGGTTAAAAGACTTAAGCAAAACAAGATACCAATTATTAAGGTTCGATGGAATGCTCGTAGAGGACCCGAGTTCACCTGGGAGTGTGAAGATCAGATGAAGAAGAAATACCTACATCTATTTCCAGAAGATTCGTCAACACCTTCGACAGCTTAAAATTTCAGGACGAAATTTATTTAACGGGTAGGTACTGTAGTGACCCGAACTTTTCCATGTTTATATATATTAATTGAGATTGATATTTACGTGATTAAATGTTTCCAACATGTTAAACAATCAAACTTGTTAAGACTTGATTAATTGAAATATGTTTCATATAGCCAATTGACCACCCAAGTTGACCGGTGATTCACGAACGTTAAAACTTGTAAAAACTATATGATGACATATATATGGATATATATATATAGTTAACACGATACTATGATAAGTAAACATATCATTAAGCATATTAACAATGAACTACATATGTAAAAATAAGACTACTAACTTAATGATTTTTAAACGAGATATATATGTAACGATTATCGTTGTAAAGACATTTAATGTATATATATCATATTAAGAGATATTCATACATGATAATATCATGATAATATAATAATTTAAAATCTCATTTGATATTATAAACATTGGGTTAACAACATTTAACAAGATCGTTAACCTAAAGGTTTCAAAACAACACTTACATGTAACGACTAACGAAGACTTAACGACTCAGTTAAAATGTATATACATGTATTGTTTTAATATGTATTTATACACTTTTGAAAGACTTCAATACACTTATCAAAATACTTCTACTTAACAAAAATGCTTACAATTACATCCTCGTTCAGTTTCATCAACAATTCTACTCGTATGCACCCGTATTTATACTCGTACAATACACAGCTTTTAGATGTATGTACTATTGGTATATACACTCCAATGATCAGCTCTTAGCAGCTCATGTGAGTCACCTAACACATGTGGGAACCATCATTTGGCAACTAGCATGAAATATCTCATAAAATTACAAAAATATGAGTAATCATTCATGACTTATTTACATGAAAACAAAATTACATATCCTTTATATCTAATCCATACACCAACGACCAAAAACACCTACAAACACTTTCATTCTTCAATTTTCTTCATCTAATTGATCTCTCTCAAGTTCTATCTTCAAGTTCTAAGTGTTCTTCATAAATTCTACAAGTTCTAGTTACATAAAATCAAGAATACTTTCAAGTTTGCTAGCTCACTTCCAATCTTGTAAGGTGATCATCCAACCTCAAGAAATCTTTATTTCTTACAGTAGGTTATCATTCTAATACAAGGTAATAATCATATTCAAACTTTGGTTCAATTTCTATAACTATAACAATCTTATTTCAAGTGATGATCTTACTTGAACTTGTTTTCGTGTCATGATTCTGCTTCAAGAACTTCGAGCCATCCAAGGATCCATTGAAGCTAGATCCATTTTTCTCTTTTCCAGTAGGTTTATCCAAGGAACTTAAGGTAGTAATGATGTTCATAACATCATTCGATTCATACATATAAAGCTATCTTATTCGAAGGTTTAAACTTGTAATCACTAGAACATAGTTTAGTTAATTCTAAACTTGTTCGCAAACAAAAGTTAATCCTTCTAACTTGACTTTTAAAATCAACTAAACACATGTTCTATATCTATATGATATTCTAACTTAATGATTTAAAACCTGGAAACACGAAAAACACCGTAAAACCGGATTTACGCCGTCGTAGTAACACCGCGGGCTGTTTTGGGTTAGTTAATTAAAAACTATGATAAACTTTGATTTAAAAGTTGTTATTCTGAGAAAATGATTTTTATTATGAACATGAAACTATATCCAAAAATTATGGTTAAACTCAAAGTGGAAGTATGTTTTCTAAAATGGTCATCTAGACGTCGTTCTTTCGACTGAAATGACTACCTTTACAAAAACGACTTGTAACTTATTTTTCTGACTATAAACCTATACTTTTTTCTGTTTAGATTCATAAAATAGAGTTCAATATGAAACCATAAGAATTTGATTCACTCAAAACGGATTTAAAATGAAGAAGTTATGGGTAAAACAAGATTGGATAATTTTTCTCATTTTAGCTACGTGAAAATTGGTAACAAATCTATTCCAACCATAACTTAATCAACTTGTATTGTATATTATGTAATCTTGAGATACCATAGACACGTATACAATGTTTTGACCTATCATGTCGACACATCTATATATATTTCGGAACAACCATAGACACTCTATATGTGAATGTTGGAGTTAGCTATACAGGGTTGAGGTTGATTTCAAAATATATATAGTTTGAGTTGTGATCAATACTGAGATACGTATACACTGGGTCGTGGATTGATTCAAGATAATATTTATCGATTTATTTCTGTACATCTAACTGTGGACAACTAGTTGTAGGTTACTAACGAGGACAGCTGACTTAATAAACTTAAAACATTAAAATATATTAAAAGTGTTGTAAATATATTTTGAACATACTTTGATATATATGTATATATTGTTATAGGTTCGTGAATTAACCAGTGGACAAGTCTTACTTCCCGACGAAGTAAAAATCTGTGAAAGTGAGTTATAGTCCCACTTTTAAAATCTAATATTTTTGGGATGAGAATACATGCAGGTTTTATAAATGATTTACAAAATAGACACAAGTACGTGAAACTACATTCTATGGTTGAATTATCGAAATCGAATATGCCCCTTTTTATTAAGTCTGGTAATCTAAGAATTAGGGAACAGACACCCTAATTGACGCGAATCCTAAAGATAGATCTATTGGGCCTAACAAACCCCATCCAAAGTACCGGATGCTTTAGTACTTCGAAATTTATATCATATCCGAAGGGTGTCCCGGAATGATGGGGATATTCTTATATATGCATCTTGTTAATGTCGGTTACTAGGTGTTCACCATATGAATGATTTTTATCTCTATGTATGGGATGTGTATTGAAATATGAAATCTTGTGGTCTATTATTATGATTTGATATATATAGGTTAAACCTATAACTCACCAACATTTTTGTTGACGTTTTAAGCATGTTTATTCTCAGGTGATTATTAAGAGCTTCCGCTGTCGCATACTTAAATAAGGACGAGATTTGGAGTCCATGCTTGTATGATATTGTGTAAAAACTGCATTCAAGAAACTTATTTTATTGTAACATATTTGTATTGTAAACCATTATGTAATGGTCGTGTGTAAACAGGATATTTTAGATTATCATTATTTGATAATCTACGTAAAGCCTTTTAAACCTTTATTGATGAAATAAAGGTTATGGTTTGTTTTAAAATGAATGCAGTCTTTGAAAAACGTCTCATATAGAGGTCAAAACCTCGCAACGAAATCAATTAATATGGAACGTTTTTAATCAATAAGAACGGGACATTTCATGATTCGCCTTGGAATTGGCGAGTCAAAGAGTCTTCGGGTCGTTAAACTCATGTGAGTGAGACCCGTATGACGATGATTGTGTTAATGTGTTGTGGATTATAGGGCAACATTCCTAACGGAATATCCCTTGTAGACTTGTAGTAGTGGTTTTATCGAGGTGTGGAAGCTTGTAAGACTTGGTGTTCCCAAGCATGTCCTTAGTGTTAGATGAATGGTTTCGTTAGGCTATATCGTTTGGCCTTGTGGAATTGTGGGTAGCGTGTGATCGTTAGGAAATTTTGATAAGATGATAAACCGTAAGGTTTGTCGGGTAGGTATGACTTCGGGTCATGATTGTGGAGAGATGGGTGACATCGGGTATATGAAACCCAAAGATTGAGTTTCTAAATCTCGGTAGGTTGTGGTGGGAGTCTGCATGACAATGCTTTAGGTGCCTTCTTATACCTGCTAGTGTAATGTTCAACTCCGGTGATGGTGTGATCACTTTATGCTTAGGGTGCCCGTGAGATACCCTTGGAAGCAGCATAGATTACAATAGTGATCGACGACGATAGTAATTCTATAGTTGCGAAAGTCGAAGTTAAGAATATTATAGTAAATAGTTCTTATGAAGTGACGGATGAGCGAATCTTGTCGCTCTTAAGTGATAGATGGGTAAATATGACCGGTGAGCCAGTGACGGACTTAATGTTTGGTTAAACCGAAGGTTATGATGAAGTGTTGATATTGCGGTCGACGCAATTATTGTGTTGGATTGGTCACTCTTCTCCATGAGAGTGAGCAATTGTTGATAAAGGTTCGTTGAATGGAAGGTCGGGCGATCTCGACCGGGATGCATGAATGACTAAGTGAAGTGGCATATTCCTAGATTTAGAGGCGTATGTGGGACTTTGGTGGAGTTCGCTTTGCGAACAATTAAGGCAGTTGATTGTGATTTGTGGTATGAAGGTGCGATGTCATCGCGTGTATGACATTTCAAGTGAATGTGTACGTCAACTCTGAGAGCCTTAAGTGAATTTGTGGTGGGTTGATGTTTATGACCAATGATGAGATTGATCATGTGTGTCGTGGAAAGACAATTTCGTGGGATGTTATCATTTTCGTGGTGAGAGTGTGGAGTTGAATTCTAAGTGGGGTAGTTTTTACTGCCGCCCGAGGAAGCTCAGGTGGTGTTAAATTTAGTGAAGTATCGGGGTGTACATTGATAGGCATCAATAGGGATTTAGAGTTCCTAACAAGGAAGAGTGACATATTGTTAATGTCGACTCGAGATCGTGCGTTATGATTGTAAGTTACGATTCCGTAATGTTACGTGTGGAGTTGTGATGATGGGATCGAATGAAGTGTAAGTATTCTTATGTGAGGTGGTCGTGTAGTACCAAAGTGTGGTACGAGACCAAGTGTGAAGTTTCAGATCACGGAAGTGAGAGAATGTAACTGTCATTGTGGGTGCTCTCGTGATGTAAAATTGGGTTGGTGTGAAACTTGGATAGTACTGTTGCGTGAGTACAAGTTCGACATTGTGGTGGATACTGCATTTTCCCTGTCGGGAAACGTGATTGTGGAAATTGCCAGTGGATTATTCCACTTTATTGATGATTGTAAGGCGTGGAGTGTCGCTTCCGATTGTCTCACATAGAGACACACGGATGTTGTTTGTTTGCAAGGGTGTGTTCCTTAGTAATGCGACCCGTTGGTTGCATTGAAATGTCGAGGTTATCCTTAACGGACGGTCTAGGCAAGTGGATTCACCCCGACGTTGGTGAATATTTTGTGGGTCGTGTGGCGAATTGCGGTATTGTTGTGATGATAATTCGCTGTTGACAGGATTCTAGTATACGAATAGTTTCCATGCTAGTACTAGGAGGCCGTCTTGTGTGGCTGTGTTGTAGTGTTTAGAGGAGAAATCTTGTGTCGAGTGTTGATGTATTGTTTAGCACGTGGTGTATTATTGTCGTCCTGGATTAGTCCAGTGACGGATGGTCGTGTTCGGATCAATTGATGGGAAGGTGGTGTTCCTAAAGTGACTATTTTGGGGTTATCGAAATTTCTTCGTAGAAGGAATAACCCGGTTGTGGAAACGGGGGAAGTTAGTTCTTGATTCAGAGAGCATTCATGATTAGCCGGTTGGGTGGTGCGTTTACGAGTCGTTGAAGTACGGAGTACTATCGCAGCATGGATCCTTCTTGATTTGAATTAATGCAAGACTTGGTTCACGGGGTAGTGGACCTAGAAGATCGCGTTAGGTGATATAGTTATGGATGTAGCTTGTGGCGAGTTTTTAGCCTAGAGAACTTGAAGGGATATATGGTGTTTTCCGTATTTCCTAAGTGAACATTTTGAACGTTGAGTGTATGAGATACCGTTTGTTGCGGTAATGCACGCAGTGATTATTAGCGTGTGGTGGGATATTCGGGATAATGGAAATCGTTGTGGACATCAAGTTGGATGTGTGTCGGAGGACCATAGAGTGTGGGTCCGGTTGGTTAAGTGATGGAGGGCCCGGTTGGTTAAGTGACGGAGATCACGGGGACGTGATCCAGTTTAAGTGGGGGAGAGTTGTAAGATCCTGAATTTTGTGCATCAGAAAATGTTCTTGAAAGTGTCAATAAATGTGTGCATCAGAAACTGCCACTAAAAGTCAACCTAACACTTATGCATTTTCAGAATTTTCATCAGAATCTGACTCAGACAATTTCAGTCCCTGAAAGAAGTGTTGTTTCAGTTTTGCACTATAAGGGGCGCCGCGCCTCTATGGGGCCGCGCCGCGGCTCCTACCTGGTGGAAGTTCCTTGTTTTTATTTTAAATGAAGGGCATTTTGGTCAATTCACATGGGGATGGGGGTAAAGAGTGGGGAGCAGATTCTTATCTTCATTTTATCTCCTTTCTCATCTACAAAACTCTCTTATCCTATCCTAGTGAGAGAAACCCAAATTTTAGAGAGAGAGAGGGAGCTCAATCGAGGAAGAAGAAGCTCGAATCGGGTGAAAGCGCATGAATTAAAGTTGTTCCTCCTGCTCTTAGATACGTTTGGGTAGTGGTGGTAAGTCTTAACTCCGATTTTATTTACTTTGATTTTGATTGGGGTTAGGGTTTGTGCTAGGTAGGGTTATAAACCCCATTTCTTGTGAAATTTGGGGGTTTTGTGTATTTTTAGTGTAAGTGAACCCGATTATTATGGGTTTAGGGTTAGATGACGAAATTGGAAGTATTTGTCATGGTTTGGGTGTTAAATCACTAGGTTGTAAGTGTGTTAGTGTTTTGATGTTCTTAGGAACAAGTATTGGTCAAAATGGGTGTTGACTTTGAATTGGTGTCAAACTAAGTTTTGAGTCAAGTTTTGGTGAATAAAGTATGTAAATACTTGGTTTAGGTGTTAATTGGTGTTTTGGAAATATAATCACTAGTCCTTAGGGATTATAGGCGTTTTGTGACTTGTGTCAAAATGGGTAAATTGAATTGGGTCAAAGTTGATGATGACACTAGTTTTGGTCAAATGGATGTTTAAACACTTGTGTTAAGTGTTAAGTGTTAAATGACGTTTTTGGAAGTAATCACACATAAGAAGTGATTTTGAGTCAAAATGATACTTTAACATAAGTCAAAGGTGGTTAAAAGCAATATGAGTCAATATTGCACATGTTGTAGCTTTGGTGTAAATAACGGTTTGAAATGATCACTACCTAAGTAGTAATCTAGTGTTGGGACTTAGGTTGGTCTAATTGGTGTAAGGTTTAATTTGGGTTAAATTGTACTTTGTAAAGTAGGTTTGAATTACACCCGAAGTGGTAATTGGTTTGTGTCCATTAGGTGTTAAATGGGCGGGTTTTTAGCGAGCAAGGTGTGATCTCTCGGCTAAGGGATGATGCCACTGAAACGACCCCAAATTCATTTACCAAAAACGAAGCACATTTTTTTTATATATATAAGTTAGGTCCCGTTAATACATAATATTTCCAACTCTGTTTTAATCCAATACATAATACCATAATGACACGTTTAACAATTTATAACGACCCTTGGTACACAATTGACACATTAGAAAAGCATTTGTGATAATGAACCAATCATACAAATTACGGGTTAATACTCAACAACCCAACCCGATACCAAGATCATAATCCCGGGGACTACCAAATCTCCCAATCCGCGTCCAAATATCCAAAAGCTAATCCTCCAAGCTTAAGCAACGTCTATCAATCCTAGTCTAGCAATTAGGTAACTCCGCATCAACAATACCTAGAAAAAGGTAAACAACGAGAGGGGTAAGCATAAATCTTAGTGAATGCAATAGTTATACATATACATATATAATCTACTTACTTGCATACACTTACACAAATACTGCATACGAGCTAGCAATTCAACAACCATGCAATCACAATGCAAAACTAAATATCCGCAATTCACAATAAGCTAGCATCACCAATAGCATATAGTTCACAATTTTATATGCCAAAACTACAACACATAACTATGGTTAACCAATAGCACAAGGGAATGGTACTCGCGAAAGACCATCGGAGTTCACAATATCCATTAGTGTACTTAACACCGCGTATCACTAACCCCCGGGTGGCATTTTAACACCTCGATACTTCACCCCGGGTGGCATCTTAACACATCGATACTTCACCAGTCAAACTTCCTAGAGTGGTGTCTTAACACTTCGACACTTCACTCGTCTTACATTTCGGAGTGGTGTCTTAACACTTCGACACTTCACTGGTCACGTGAAATGTGGTTTCTTAACACTTCGACACTTCACATCTCACGCTACACAAATAAATACATCATAACATACGCATATAATTATTCCACTCACCTTGGAATGCCCGCATAAGTCATGCATAAGATGATCTTCATCCTTAAATCCGAGCAAGTAACCACCTATATCACACATAGGCACAATATACACATAAATATATATTCTCTAGAAGAGAACCCGACAAAAACATCCCTTAGTCGAAGGATCACACCTTGCTCGCCAAAATCCTCCCATTTAACACCTAATGGAATTCAAACCCAATCTACAAAGTACAATTTAACCTAAATCATACTTGTCACCAAATTGACCAACCTAGGTCCCGACAATAGGTTACTATTTAGGTAGTGATCATTCCAAACCATTATTTACACCAAAATCACAACACGTGCAATATTGACCACGTTTGACTTATGTTAAAATGCCATTTTAACCCATAATCACTTCCTACGATTACTTTCATTCAAAAATGTCATTTAACACTTAATAAAAGTGTTTAACATCAATTTAATCCAAAATTAGTGTCATTACCAAATTCGACCCGATCAGAGTCAACCCATTTTGACATAAGTCCCAAAAACTCCCAAAATCACTAACGACTTAGTGATTATATTTCTAAAACATCTATTAACACCTAAATCAAGTATTTACATACTTGATTCACCAAAACTTGACTCAAAACTCATTTTGACACCAAACCAAGTCAACACCCATTTTGACTAGCAACTTGTTCTTAAGAACGTCAAAATCACTAACAAACTTTCAACCTAGTGATTTAACACCCCAAACCATGACAAATACTACCAATTTCGTCATCAAACCCTAAATCCACAATAATTTGGTCTACTCACACTAACCATAACCAAAATCCCTAAATATCACAATAAATTGGGTTTATAACCCTAACAAGCATAAACCTTAAACACAAACAAGAATCAAACACTACAATTCGGATTAGGGTTTACCTCAAGTACCAAAACGAGCTCTAGTAGCTAGAAACACCAACAAGCACCAAGAACCACTCCAATTTGGGCAAGAATCACCATCTTCATCACCATTTGAAGCTTCCTCTCTCTAGAACTCTTCTCTCTCTCTAAGATGTTTGGTGGGAGAGAAATGAGTGTAAAATGAGCTCATGATAAGGTTGGATCAGTTTTGTGGCCAAAAATCTGACTCCAAAGTGAAAGGACTAAAACACCCTCCAAAATCCCCTTAAAAACGAGTTCAAGACATCAGGTCTGCTACATTGTCGCGTTTCGCGACATCTAGTCGCGTTTCGCGACAACCCAAACGCGATAAAATAAATTGGAACGCGATGAAGTGACCATGACTTAGATTTTTAAGGCTTCGTGTTTTGACCCAGCTCCGCGACGTACCAAAACACGACACATACGCTCCAAACGTGATGCTTGTAGTTTCCAGCTTCAATTTAAAAGTTCGGGGACTGAGGTTGATAGATTCTGATTCTGATGTAAATTCTGAAAATGTATAAGTGTTAGGTTGACTTTTAGTGGCGCTTTCTGGTGCACACATTTACTGACACTTTCAGGGACATTTTCTGATGCATAAAATTCAGGGTGTTACAACTCTCCCCCACTTATAATAGATCACGTCCCCATGATCCTCATCACTTACCAATGGGTAAGTACTACATTGCCTTAACCCTTACATACAATAGGTACCATGCCCTACGATCCTACGAAACACAACCAAGCTCGACATCCATAATATATTGCGTAAATTCGAAGATTTCACCACACGCTAATAACCACTAGCGTGCATTACCGCAATAAGCTGTATCTCATACACTCAATGTCCAAATGCCCACTTATGAAAATACGGAAAATACCATTATCCCTTCAAGTTCTATCGGCTAAAACTCGCAACAAGCTACATCCATAACTATATCACCCAACGTGATCTACTAGGTTCACTACACCGTGAACCAGGTCTTGCATTAATCCAAATCAAGAAGGATCCATGCCTCATTAAAACTCCGTACTTCGTCGGTTCATAATCACATCACTCAACCGGTCAAATCACGAATGTTCTCCGAATCAAGAACCAACTTCCCCCGTCACCATCATCTGGTTATTCCTTCAATGAAGAAATTTCGGTATCCCCAAATAATCATACTGGGAACACAACTTTCTCATCAATTGATCCGCACACGACCATCAGTCACTGGATTAATCCAGGACGACAACAATACACCACGAGCTAGACAAAGCATCAACACTCGACACTGGGTTTCTCCCCCTGAACCCCCCAACACATCCTTACAATTACGGCTTCCTAGTACTAGCATGGAAACTATTCGTGCACTAGAATCCCGTCAACAACGAATTGTCATCACAACAATTCGTAATTCTTCATGCGACCCACAAAAATATCCACCAATGCCTGGTGAGTCCTCTTGCCTCGACCGTCTGTTAAGGATGGCCTCGACATTTCAATGCAACCAACGGGTCGCATCACTAGGGAACACACTCTCGCAAACAAACAACAACCGCGTGTCTCTATATGAGACAATCAGAACCGGTACTCCCCGCCTCACAATCAACCATAAAGTGGAATAATCCACTGACAATTTCCACGATCACGTTTCCCGACGGGGAAAATACAGTATCCACCACAATGTCGAACTCGTACCCACTCTACAATACTATCCAAGTTTCGCACCAACCCAAGTTTATATCACGAGAACACCCACAACGACAGTTACATTCTCTCACGTCCATGATCTCAAACTTCACACTTGGTCTCATACCGCACTTGGTATTGCACGACCACCTTACACAAGAAGACTTACGCTTCACTTGATTCCATCATCACAACTCTACACATAACATTTCAAAATCGTAACTCACAATCGTAACGCACGATATCGAGTCAACATCAACAACCCGTCACTCTTCCTTATTAGAAACTCCAAATCCCTATTGAGGCTTAACATTGTACACCCTAATACTTGGCTAAATTTAACACCACATGAGCTTCCTCGGGCGGTAGTAAAAACTCCCCCACTTAGGATTCATCTCCACATTCTCACCGCCAAGATGATAACATCTCAAGGAATTGTAATTCCTCGTCACACATGACCATTCTCATCGTTAGTCATACACACCAAATCACCACAAATTCACCTTAGGCTCTCAGAGCCGTCATACACAATCACTTGAGATGTCGTACACGCAACAACATCGCACGTTCATACCACAAATCACAATCAACTACCTTAATCGTTCGTAAAGCGAACTCCACCAAAGTCCTACATATGCCTCTAAGCCTAGGAATATGCCACTCCGCTTTATTAGTCGTGCTTCTCAGTCGAGATCACCAAACCTTCCACTCAACGGACCTTTATCAACAATTGCTCACTCTCATGGAGAAGAGTGACCAATCCGACATAATAATTGCATCGACCGCTATATTAACACTTCATCATAACCTTCGGTCTAACCAACCATTAAGTCTGTCACCGGCTCATCGATCATCTTTACCCGTCTATCACTTAAGAGCAACAAGAGTCACTCATCCGTCACTTCATAAGTGTGACGACCCGGAAATTTCTGACCAAATTTAAATCTAATCTTATTATGATTTCGACACAATAAGTAAAGTCTGTTATGTTGAGTCTCAAAAATTTGAACTGGTTATAGGAATTCATTTAACCTTTGACTACTCCCGACGATTCACGAACAATTATTTGTATTTAAATATAAATAAGCATATAAATATATATATATATATATATATATATATATATATATATATATATATATATATATATATATATATATATATATATCATATTTTGAAATAAGATTTAATTAATAAATTAAATATGTAAACGACTTACGATATAATAAAACATGTTATATATTCAGACAAAGTATACTGAGTATATGTATATGGTTTCAAATTTATTTGTATATGATAGAAGCACTCATTTATCATTCGATGGTTATTTAAACAAGTTAAATTCAAACTTATACGATTTTAAAATAAACGGTGATCCGAAAACGAGTTATATAATTTGTAGCTTTATTAAAAATGTATTTAGAATCTATTTGATTAATTTTAAAAATATTTAATTTTGAGTTGGGATCGAGCTCGAATGACAGGTAAATTTTTATGGTTGATATTAAACAAGTCTAAATACGAATTCATGATGAGATCTAGATAAACGTTGATACATAATTAAGTTATATAAAATTTAGGATTTATTAAAAATATTTTTATTTTGATGAGTTGGGTTTTAATACTTCGTATAGATTACTTGAAATTAAAAATAAATATTAGACGTACCTTTTTGATCAGGTTTCAAACATTTAATGACCAAAATAAATAAATATATTTAATTTAAAAATTGGGGATTTTTCGGAAGACTTTTATATATTAACTGTTTAGCAATAGACCACGAAACACTATCCGTTAATACTGTCGGCAGTATACATTCCATTAATTGTCACGAGAATGGAACTATTATGGATCACTGTTTCAACTTTTCATATTCAAATATCTCTAACATATGCATATATATATATATATATATATATATATATATATATATATATATATATATATATATATATATATATATATATATATATATATATATATATATATATATATATATATATATATACATATATACATACTACATAGATATAGGAACCCATCCACACCACTTCACCACCGATGGCTTCCACAACCACCATCCACCACCGGCATCCTCCATCGTCGGTCACCTCTCCGCCATCTCCTACAACCACCATGGATAACTACCATCGACTACCACTAAAAACAACCCATATAATCCACCATCTTTTCATATTTTTGTTGTTGAGTAACCATGCCATCGCCACCCCTATCCGTCACCTATAATCGTCACTTCCTCACTATCTCCCTTGTCCCATGACCATCAAACGCCACCACCACCGAACACCTCATCACCACCAAGAACCACCTTCATCACCCAAGAACATCGAACAACACCCACTACTATTACGCGTTTATTTTTTTTATGTTTTCTTTTTCTATATCGAACCACCGATCACCATATACAACAAGAATCATCATCACCATCACAACCACTTCCGCCACCTTCGAAGACCACCATCACTTTCCCTCTCTTCTCTCTCTCCTCTCTCTCCCGTTTCTGGACGAGAGCATCAGAGGTCACCAACCCAATACCTTCGATTAAGTGCTTCTGCTACACGCTATTGTTGATGTACGAAACCATCTCACACCACCATAACCGTCACCCTACATCACCACCTCCATGAACACCATGAAACCACCTGCATATTATTTTCGTTGATGCTGCTACAGTTATATTGGCTAACAATTTACGCGTTTCGTGTATGTGAATTCCGATGTTGATGATCGAGTTATAATTGGATGTTAACTGATGGGAAATAGGAAGAACTGCTTATATATATCTTGGTCCGATTTATTTCTGAATAATTGAAGTGGACGAGTGGTTTGAGGTGGAGTGGGTTATCCTGGAGGTCACGAGTTCGAAACTCATAGGTGACTTATTTTCATATTTGTTTAGGTAGTTTAAGTTAATATTATTGTTATTGTTATTGTTATTGTTATTATTATCATTATCATTATTATTATTATTATGAACTTATTATTATTATTGTTATTACTATTAATATACATGTTGTTATTACTAAGTATTATTATTATTATTATTATTATTATTATTATTATTATTATTATTATTATTATTATTATTATTATTATTATTATTAAGTATTATTATTATTAACGTAATTATTATTATTGTTATTATTACTACTATTATTAATAATATTATTATTAGTATTATCATTAAGATTATTATTAGTATTATCATTATTGTTATTGTCAAAAAAGTTATTATTATTATTATTAATAATATCATTATTAATATTAATACTATTATTATTATGATTATTATTATTATACCACTACAATAATAAAGCGAAACTTATTATTTTTAACTTTATTATTATTAATATTATACGTATTAATTTATATATACGAACCATAAAAAATATAAACATTCTATATATGTACATAAGTATTTATTATATACGAAACATAACATAGTTATATATACATTATAAAATATGGATATAGCATTAATTAGATTATGTATATTGATATTAATATATTTTATAATGCATATAAACATTAATATATAATATAAATATATCATAATAAATATTATATATCATAATTATAAATAATAATTACAAATTACTAAAGTATTATAATAAAAATTTATTATGTTAACATTAATAATGTATCCTTTAAATTAATATTAGATATTATTTAATTATTAAGAATATAAAAAAATAAATATATTTAATTTATTAATATAACAAATTAATACAAAAAAATATAATATTAATAATATATATTCTTGTTCAAGCACTATTATGTGTTTATAATATTATTTGTCATATATGAATAGGTTCGTGAATCCGAGGCAAACCCTGCATTGTTCAGTTTCGTCATATGTATTTTTGCTACAAAATACAGTATTGTGAGTTTCATTACTCCCCTTTTAAATGCTTTTGCAATATATATTTTTGGGACTGAAAATACATGCGCTTTTATAAATGTTTGACGAAATAGACACAATTAATCGAAACTACATTATATGGTTGAATGGATCGAAACCGAATATGCCCCTTTTAGGCTGGTAATCTAAGAATTAGGGAACTAGCCCCTAATTGACGTGAATCCTAAATATAGATCTATTGGGCCCAACAAGCCCCATCCGTTGTTGCGGATGCTTTAGTACTTTGAAATTTATCATGTCCGAAGGGAGTCCCGAAATGATGGGGATATTCTATATGCATCTTGTTAATGTCGATTATCAGGTGTTCAATCCATATGAATGATTTTTATCTCTATGTATGGGATGTTTATTTATGAGAAATGGAAATGAAAATCTTGTGGTCTATTAAAATGATGGAAATGAATATTGACGATAAACTAATGAACTCACCAACTTTTTGGTTGACACTTTTAAGCATGTTTATTCTCAGGTATGAAAGAAATCTTCCGCTGTGCATTTGCTCATTTTAGAGATATTACTTGGAGTCATTCATGACATATTTCAAAAGACGTTGCATTCGAGTTGTTGAGTTCATCAAGATTAATATTAAGTCATTTATAGTTTGGATATATTATGAAAGGATATGCATATCTGTCAACTTTCGATGCAAGGGAAGTTTGTCTTTTAAAAACGAATGCAATGTTTGTAAAATGTATCATATAGAGGTCAGAACCGCGTAATGAAATCAACTGATATGAATCATTTATAATCGATATGAACGGGTCGTTAAAATAAGAAGTATTTATCGCAATGCTCTTAAACTTTAACTTTCGTAACCGTCAAATTACTATCGCCCGTCGATCACTATTATAATCCCCGCTGCTTCTAAGGGTATCTCACGGTCACCCTAATCACAAAGTGATCACAGCATGACCAGAGTTGAACATCACACTAGCAGGTATAAGGGGGCACCTGACGTAGTGTCATGCAGACTCCCACCGCAATCTACCGAGATTTAGAAACTCGATCTTTGGGTTCCATACACACGATGTCACCCGTCTCTCCACAAGAATGACCCAAAGTCATACCTACTCGACAAACCTTACGGTTTATTATCTTATAAAAATTTACTAGCCATCACAAGCTACCCGCAACTCCACAAGGCTAAACGATATATCCTAATGAAGCCCTTCATGCAACACTAAGGAGATGCTCAGGAACACCAAGTCTTACGCCCTTCCACATATCGGCATAACCACAACTACATGGGATATTTCGTTAAGAATGTTCCCCTATAATCCACAACACCTTAACACACTAATGCAACCATTGTCATATGGGTCCCACTCCCATGAGTTTAACGACCCGAAGACTCCTTGATGCGCCAATTCTAAGGCGACCCAAAACTAGAATCCTTACACGATTCTCTAGCCACACACACTCTACCGAGTGTAACCCAATTCTACAATCATTAGACTCGTTGCATCCCATTACGGAATTCAAGTCCTCGACACACACACACACGCACACATTAATCGGTCATCATAGTTATGATGGGTAACTACAACTAACGGAAACCTCAATAGTGCACCCACTACTTATGGTGACTAAGCACGCACCATACTCGTGAGTGTGCTCACTCACCTTAGCTAACCAAAACCACCGTAACACTTCCCGACTCACAACGAATCCGATGTGACAAAAAGCACATCACCCGAGACCACTATATCCTTAGAACCAATAAAAGATTCCTAATTCGTCCCGATTCTACACCAACCATGCCACGTTTCCTCCGTTCGGTACTCATCATGTCATGCTTGGTGTCAAGATACACTTTTGTAATAATGGTGATCATTCACTATTACAATTGCGTACCTTACCATTTCCACATGGTCACGCAAAGTACTTTACCTGGACTGACGCAACATTCACACAAAATAACACGCGATAACTCCTAGTACCCGAATGACCAAAGTCTTTACCGTGAACTTGATCACTCAAACCGCCAAACATGCGAATGTCTCTAATAGATTCGCCTCTAGGACACCGCACCAATAGATACCTGTATATACACATATATACAATATAATAATAAATATACACATGTACACCGCAACTACAAGTCAACCTACAACCTAGGTGAATATCACTAAAACAACGTCCTAGTTTGCCTACTTACATTAGGCACTAGAAATCTAAGGCACTAATTTACTCACGAAATAAGGCTCAACATAATCCAACATCGGACAAGCACAAGTCCTAGTTAGTCACCTACTCTAAGGCACTAACAAATCTCAATCCGACCCGTATTCCTACAAGTCCCGCAAATAACGCACCACTGTCAATAAGTCTAAGACTTGGCACCTACTCCAAGATCACCTAATTCCCTTAGACTATGCTCTGATACCACTTGAAACGACCCCAAATCCGTTTACCAAAAATGAAGCACATTTTATATATATATATATATATATATATATATATATATATATATATATATATATATATATATATATATATATATATATATATATATATATATATATATATATATATATATATATATATATATATATATATATATATAAGTTAGGTCCCGTTAATACATAATATTTTTAACTCTGTTTTAATCCAATACATAATACCATAATGACACGTTTAACAACTTATAACGACCCTTGGTACACAATTGACACATTACAAAAGCATTTGTGATAATGAACCAATCATACAAATTACGGGTTAATACTCAACAACCCAACCTGATACCAAGAGCATAATCTCGGGGAATACCAAATCCCCCAATCCGCGTTCGAATATCTAAAAGCTAATCCTCCAAGCTTAAGCAACGTCTATCAATCCTAGTCTAGCAATTAGGTAACTGTGCATCAACAATACCTATAAAAAGGTAAACAACGAGAGGGGTAAGCATAAAGCTTAGTGAATGCAATAGTTATACATATACATATATAATCTACTTGCTTGCATACACTTACACAAATACCGCATACGAGCTAGCAATTCAACAACCATGCAATCACAATGCAAAACTAAATATCCGCAATTCACAATAAGCTACCATCGCCAATAGCATATAGTTCACAATTTAATATGCCAAAATTACAACACATAACCATGGATAACCAATAGCACAAGGGAATGGTACTCGCGAAAGACCATCAGAGTTCACAACATCCATTAGTGTACTTAACACCGCGTATCACTAACCTCTGGGTGGCATCTTAACACCTCGATACTTCACCTCAGGTGGCATCTTAACACATCGATACTTCACCCGTCAAACTTCCCGGAGTGGTGTCTTAACACTTCGACACTTCACTCGTCATATGTTCCGGAGTGGTGTCTTAACATTTCGAAACTTCACTCGTCACGTGAAATGTGGTGTCTTAACACTTCGACACTTCACATCTCACGCTACACAAATAAGTACATCATATACATACGTATATAATTATTCCACTCACCTTAGAATGCCCACACAAGTCATGTATAACATGATCTTCGTCCTCAAATCCGAGCAAGTAACCACCTATATCACACATAGGCACAATATACACATAAATATATATTCTCTAAAAGAGAACCCGACAAAAACATCCCTTAGCTGAGGGATCACACCTTGCTCGCCAAAACCCTCCCATTTAACACCTAATGGATACAAACCAATTACCACTTCAGGTGGTAATTCAAACCCAATCTACAAAGTACAATTTAACCCAAATCATACTTGTCACCAAATTGACCAACCTAGGTCCCGACACTAGGTTACTATTTAGGTAGTGATCATTCCAAATCGTTATTTACACCAAAATCACAACACGTGCAATATTGACCACGTTAGACTTATGTTAAAATGCCATTTTAACTCAAAATCACTTCCCACAATTACTTTCATTTAAAAACATCATTTAACACTTAATAAAAGTGGTTAACATCCATTAAATCTAAAATTAGTGTCATTACCAAATTCGACGCAATCAGAGTCAACCCATTTTGACATAAGTCCCAAAAACGTCCAAAATAACTAACGACTAGTGATTCTATTTCTAAAACATCAATTAACACCTAAATCAAGTATTTAAATACTTGATTCACCAAAACTTGACTCAAAACTCATTTTGACACCAAACCAAGTCAACACCCATTTTGACTAGCAACTTGTTCTTCAGAACATCAAAATCACTAACAAACTTACAACCTAGAGATTTAACACCCCAAACCATGACAAATACTACCAAGTTCATCATCAAACCCTAAACCCACAATAATTTCGTCTACTCACACTAACCATACCCAAAACCCCAAAATATCACAATAAATTGGGTTTATAACCCCAACAAGCATAAACTATAAACACAAACAAGAATCAAACACTACAATTCGGATTAGGGTTTATCTCAAGTACCAAAACGAGCTCTAGTAGCTAGAAACACCAACAAGCACCAAGAACCGCTCCAATTTGGGCAAGAATAACCATCTTCATCACCATTTGAAGCTTCCTCTCTCTAGAACTCTCCTCTCTCTCTAAGTTGTTTGGTGGGAGAGAAATGTGTGTAAAATGAGCTCATGATAAGGTTGGATCAGTTTTGTGGCCAAAAATCTGACTCCAAAGTTAAAGGACCAAGACACCCTCCAAAATCCCCTTAAAAACGAGTTCAAGACATCAGGTCTGCCACATTGTCGCATTTCGCAACATCTGGTCGTGTTTCACGACACCTCAAATGAGACAAAATCAATTGGAATGCGATGAAGTGACCAGGACTTGGATTTTTAAGGCGTCGCGTTTTGACCCAGTTTGTCGCGTTCCGCGACATACCAAAATGCGACACATACGCTCCAAACGCGATACTTGCAGTTCCCAGCTTCAATTTAAAAGTTCGAGGACTGAGGTTGACAGATTCTGATTCTGATGTAAATTCTGAAAATGCATAAGTGTTAGGTTGACTGTTAGTGGCGCTTTCTGGTGCACACATTTACTGACACTTTCAGAAACATTTTCTGATGCACAAAATTCGGGGTGTTACAGTCACTTTAATGTAAATTTAAACTCAAACTCTTATGATGTTGAAAATTTATGACAAGATAAGCAAATTGTTGTGTTACATTAAAATGCTTTCATACATTTAATTACCCTTTCAACCATTTCGACGATTCATGAACTATGTTTTTGATGAACTTACTTATATATATACATGTATATAAAAACTTGAAACCCATTAATAAAATATTACAAATACGATTTTATAGTAACAAACTTACATTTTATTTTGAGTATTTAAAATGGGTACATTGATTAATAAATAAATTATAAAAAATTTAAATTACTTAAATATATTTATATTCTTATTTTTTTACTAGAAATATAAATACTATGTTATCGTAATACGTATGTTTTATTTCAAACATATATAGTATTTTAACAAATAAATAAATCTTTTTGCAAAAGTTTTACAAGTTTGAATTAATTAATGATACAATTAATCTATAATCTTAAGTTTGTTAAATATAATTTTTATTATCTTAAACTAGAAATTTTAACATTTTAGTAGTATGTACATCTTACATTAAATATATAGATATATAGTAGTTTTACGGATAAACAAACCTTTTTACAACTGATTTTACAAAACTTAAGACCAAAATAAAAATATGTATTCAATCCGTCACTGATTAGTAACAGAGCACGATATACCACTCCGTGTAAAAATTGTCGACACATAGAAACAAATTGAATGGCTGCTAACTTGATTATTTCACATTGCCTTTTATCTATATATTATTATATTATCAACTTGATATATCCTCATGCATATATATATAGAGATATTGTGTGTTCATTTTTCTTCCATGACATAACATACACACAACACACGTATACTATATCTATATTATTATTATTATTATTATTATTATTATTATTATTATTATTATTATTATTATTATTATTATTATTATTATTATTATTATTATTATTATTATTATTATTAAGATTACAATTATTATTATTATCATTATTATCATTATTATCATTATTATTATTATTTTAAGATAAAAATAAAAATAATATACTATAACGAGGTGATAAGAGGGTGTTTTAATTCGGGATTAAAATCGGTTTAAACTAAAGAAATTATGGGTATTGTTCGGGTGTATTGTTCGTGAGTCTAAGGCCAACCAAGCATTTGTCCACTACGCTGCATCTACATATTTTTACTGCAATATCGAACCACAATATTGAAATGTGAGTTTTATAGTCTCCCTTTTTAATTGCTTTTGCAATCTATATTTTTGGGCTGAGAATACATGCGTTGTTTTATAATTGTTTTACAAAATAGACACAAGTACTAAACTAAATTCTACGTGGATATGAATCAAAAATCCCCTAGCTTGGTAACTTTAACTATTGGTTTATGAACTGGTAGGCGCGAATCTTAAAGATAGATCTATCGGGTTTAACATCCCCACCCTGGATGCTGCACAGACATTAGAGCTAGTGGGCAGGTGTTTAGTACTTTGAGGTAATTATCGTACTTAATTCGGTGCACTTTATACATTCAGGGGTATTCATTATTATTATTGTTAAGGCTTGTTAGCAGGTGCCCATAGTTGTAGAATGTTTTTTTATTACACTGCGGTGTAAGGATATTTATGGAAATTGAAATCTTGTGGTCTATTACTATTACTGAAATCATTATTTATGATAAACCTATGAACTCACCAACCTTTGTATTGATTGCTTTAGCATGTTTATTCTCAGGTCCTAGAAGTCTTCCGCTGTGTATTTGCTAATTCAAAAAGACATTACATGGAGCCATTCATGACATATTTTCAAAAGACGCTGCATTCAAAATCATCACCATGTATCATATTTGGATTGTCATGGGTGTATTATTGTAAACTATTATTTATGGTGATTTTCTATATATAGATATATCATCAGATGTTGAAAACCTTGGATTTATATATTTATTGACGATGTATCTTTTAGAAGAATGAAATGTTTACAAAACGTATCATATAGAGGTCAATACCTCGCAATGGGACCGATGAATAACATCCGTGTCAATAAGGATTTTGGCGGGTCGTTACAGTTGGTATTAGAGCGTTGGTCTTAGCGAACCAGATTTTGCATTAGTGTGTCTAACCGGTCTTTGTTAGGATGCATTAGTGAGTCTGGACTTTGACTGTGTCTGCATGTTAAAAGTTTTGCGTATCATTTTTGTCGGAAATTACATGCTTATCATTTTTATTCTAGACACGTCTTACTGCATTTATTGCATAGAGAGTGTATAGACAAATTCATATCTTAGTACATCTATTACAGTAAAGTTTGCCTGACATCTTTCAAAAAATCCTCCGTAATTTATGGGATTTTGGTATTATATATACATATATAAATTATGTTTTGAAGAACACCAATCTAAATTCTATAACCTATTTCATATAAAAAAAATCATTTCCCTGATTGTACAAAATGGATCCCGCAACTAGTTCGAGTTCCTCGGATTCTGATAGATATTCTGATATGGAAATCCATTTGAGCTCTGAAAGCAGTGTAACTGGAATGGATCAACTAATTAGCCATCATCTGTTCTGGATGAATTGGGGGTGGGTTCGTAGTCGAATTAATCAATGAAGACGAGAAGAAGGTGATCATTTCCACCAACCAAATTGCCCTATTGGCGAAGAACCTGAAGCACTTACCGGCGAACCAGTCCGAAACACCATTTTCTCTCTCCTTTCCAGGATATTTCGACATAAGTATAATATTACCAATATTATTCAGGCTATCCGACCCCTACTCCGCATCAATAATCAACCAAATCTAGTAGATGAAGTTAATGAACTTCGTACTAGAGTGGTGGCTTTGGAGAATATGATGCAAAATTTACAAGCACCACGGGCACCGCAACCACCAGCACCAGCAGCACTACCAACATCAGCACCAACAGCACCAGTACCACCAACAACAACTTCAGCAGCATCACAAGCCTCAACATCACAATCTGTACCACGAACATCAACATCATACGCACCATAGACACCAAGGAATACCAATAATAATGAATGATGAAGTATTGATTCATAAATTCATTTACGTTGAAGAAATATTCCGAGACGATCATGTAATCTCTAAAGTTTTAGGGATTATTCATTTCTAGCTCCAACCGTAAACCAAATGAGATTAATATAATATTAACTTATTAAATCTGTATTACATCTGAAGAAAATATACATACATATATTTTCATAAGGAATGTAATAAAAATTCTTTTGTACAAAATATTACTTGTGAAATTGTTTTAACGGGTAGGTAATACCCGAGAAATAATTTAGTTCAAATTAATATGCTACAATTTACATTCTCATCGATGAATTAACCACCAATATCTAAATTCTCTATATTACAAATCCTATCACAAGAGTTAAGAATTCTAATTAATACATACTTCCGTCTTAAAGTATCCGAAGTTGTTTAGAAAACATCTCGATAAATGGACAATCGAGAGGTGATACCAGCTAAATTTCATCTACGTATTTTGTAACATTTGTCAATGGGAAGAAAGATATATGCATATGGATATGCACCTGGAGGACTCCTAAAACCTTAGTAAAACTTTAATAAGCGTCATCACCCCGACAATCACAATAATTATTTTACTAGAACCCTATCTTGTATTCATTTGCGCCATGTAACGGTGATTACCATATCAAATACCCGGAAGCATCGTTCATTACTTCGAACTCCGTAACATTCCTACGTCAACAGCTAAATATATAACATCTATCTCATGCACTTATATACGTCAGTTCTGAAAAAAAATTTATGTTTATCACTTAGATCCGCAAACCAGTTCTTTGAAGTTGTTAACTTTGAGAATGTTGATGAAACAACTACAACTGTAGACGGTCATAACGGCCAAAAGTTTGATGATAAAGAATTGTATGTTGGAAAAAGCTCAGAAAAAGATCGGAGGGAAATTAGAAGTGAAAAACGGGTTGAGCAAACTATGAAGGAGGTTGTAGAAAAATCACAAGAGCTAAACTTGTACATAAAGAACTTAAATGAAGCAGTTTCAGATAAAAACCTTAGAAAATATTTTACTCCTTTTCAGACAAAAATTTCTGGCAAAAAGAAATTTCTTTGTCATTCTTCATTATAAATATCTTCAATATTTCCAAAAATATTCTTATATTATTCTTCATTACAAATATCCTCAGTATTTCTGGGATATCTTTATAACGATTATCATCCATAATTAATTCTGCCTTCGTGCTATCATTAGAACAACGTGTAGGAAACTGTTTTGAGTTCAAAGTTCTGGTGAACGACATTTGAATCTAAAATTCATTGATATTTTGAAGTAATGTTGGAAAGAAAGCATGAGTTAGTCAATATAATGACACTGGATCGTCGTGATTATATTGCAGTAAGTCATGTGAAAGTTTTAATGGAACATGATGATGATAAAACTTGATCGACTTTACCATCACCACGTACCATGTTACATGACTCTTTGATTTTACTTGTTACTATCTGAAAACACCACGCCATATTCTTCTCGTGTCATAATATTTATATGATTCCAGCAGTTACTGTAAGCTATTCGTACTATTGCGCTTCTTATTCGAAATGTTGGTTACGTTCATTCGTGATTTCTAGAAATATCCATTTATTCTTCCACAATCAATTTTTCTATCTACTTATGATGGAGGATAAAACAAATGCATGAAGATTCGAAATATAAGTGAGAATTAACACGACAACAACCGAAAATTATTAACCATTTATATCAATACGAATGGCAATATAGAGACACGGCAGAATTAAAAATAATATAACCCTAAGGTAATAGTAGAAGTAAATTGATTCTTTCGGTGGTAGCTTAGAAAGAAGGATGACTGTTACGACAGTCAAAATAATATCGAGAATCAAAACTGGATGGTGTATTTTCACAGAATGTTTGAAAATAGAAATATTAAAATGAAAAGATTGGGGTTGAGAAAATATGGAAACGGAGACGAATAATTTTGTAGCGAAAGTTTCAAGTCATAGCAATGCATCGAAAGAGGAAGATCACGGTATTAAATTTAAGAGAAATCTAAATCCTTAGTTATCAAACATCAAATCCTATCAATCTAAAAAGATTTCAAATCCCTTAAATTTCAGAAATCAACAATGTTTACACTAAAAAGTCAAGGCGGATAATTATTATCTCATCACAATTATTGATGACAACTTCTTTCGTACATTCCGCGTAATCTTTAAAAAAAAATTATCCACCTTTCTCAATAGTGAGCAACACTACACTCAATTCTGACATCATATTTCGTACTCTCCAAGTAATTGAATTCTTTCATTCATTTTTTTTAATAATGAAAAACTCTATACTCATTTGATTCGTATCATCATGATATAAAACTCAGTTCGTGAAAGGCATTCATAAAACCTTTCCGTATATCAATCTCGAGGAAATATTTACTCTTGTTTAACTCTGATATTATTCTCGTAGAGAATTTGAATTCACATAAGTTCTATTGATACAAAAATATTATTGTTCTCAATATCGAATACCATCAGCCAAATTTCGGGACGAAATTTCTTTTAATGGGTAGGTAATGTCACGACCCGGAAATTTCGATCTAAATTTAAACTCAAACTCTTACGATGCTGAAAATTTCTGACAAGATAAGCAAATTGTTGTGTTACATTAAAATGCTTTCATACATTTAATTACTCTTTCGACCATTCTGACGATTCATGAACTATGTTTTTGATTAACTTATATATATACATGTATATAAAAACTTGAAACCCATTAATAAAATATTACACATACGATTTTATAATAACAAACTTACATTTTATTTTGAGGATTTAAAATGGGTACATTGATTAATAAATAAATTATAAAAATTTTAAATTACTTAAATATATTTATATTCTTATTTTTTACTAGAATTATAAATACTATGTTATCGTAATACGTATGTTTTATTTCAAACATATATAGTATTTTAACAAATAAATAAATCTTTTTGCAAAAGTTTTACAAGTTTGAATTAATTAATTATACAATTAATCTATAATCTTAAGTTTGTTAAATATAATTTTTATTATCTTAAACTAGAAATTTTAACATTTTAGTAGTATGTACGTCTTACATTAAGTGTGTATATATATATATATATATATATATATATATATATATATATATATATATATATATATATATATATATATTACAGGTAAACAAACCTTTTTACAACTGATTTTACAAAACTTAAGACCAAAATAAAAATATGTATTCAATTAAAAAAAGTAAAATTTTTATTTATACTTTTACCCGTCACTGATTAGTAACAGAGCACGATATACCACTTTGTGTTAAAATCATCGGCACATAGAAACAAATTGAATGGCTGCTAACTTGATTATGGCACATTGCCTTTTATCTATATATTATTATATAATCAACTTGATATATCCTCATGCATATATATACATATATATATATATATACATATATATATATACATATATATATATATACATATATATATATATATATACATATATATATATATATACATATATATATATATACATATATATATATATACATATATATATATATACATATATATATATATATATATATATATATATATATATATATATATAACATCCAGTTTTTCATCATACATGTCCGAGGTACGTATTTAATCTCTTGAACGTTTATACTTGGTTATGTATGTGGTTAAACGACTTAGGAAAATGAGTTTAGGGACCCTACTGGTAAACTGTCGCGTTTTAATGGGGTTCATCGCGTTTTGGACCATCGCGATATGCGATGGTATGGGTTGGAACGCGACAACTTCAGGACCCTTGACCTGATACATTTATTGCGTTTGGATTGTGGGTGTCGCGTTTAAGACGTCGCAGAACGTGACAAGTCATCGTGAAACGCGACATAGGCGCTGAATGGAAAATTATAACCCGTTTTTAATGGGGTCTTTTGGGGTGTTTTAGTCTTTTTACATGATGAACGGTTTTAGGGACTTAAAAGCTGATACAATCTTATCTCTAACACATTTATCACTTCCTCATCTATCTAAATTAAATCTAGAGAGAGATAAGGTTTTAGAGTGAGAGAGCTCACTTTGGGGAAGAAGAAGAAGGAATCTTGCCTAAGCCCGAGTTTTAAAGTTGTTCCCTATGTCTCTAGCTACATTGTGATTGTATTGGTAAGTCTTAACTCTGTGTAATGAGTTTAATTTGATTTATGGCTAGGGTTTTGTTCATTTGAGACTTCTGAGACCCATTTGGGGGTTAAATGGATGAACTTGGGTTAAATTGGTGTAGGAAAACCCTAAGGCTTGTAATCTAGGGTTTGGTTTTGAATTTGGTGTTTGTAAGTGTTAATTTTATTGTTAAAACACTAGTACACTTGTAAATTAGTGAAAGGTTGTTAATGGGTTCAAGTTTGACCAAATATGTAGTGACCCGGAAAATTTCGACTAATTTTAAATCAAACTCTCGATACGATATTGTATTTTTGACACGATAAGCAAAGTCTGTTAAACTGAGTCTCTAAATTTTTGAACTGTTTTCATATATGCATTTACCCTTCGACCGTTTCCGATGATTCAAGAACAAATAATTGTAAATGAATGTATATATATAAATAATAATTTGAAATATAATTTGAAATATTATATGTTGTTATTAAAATTAATTATGTAAAATAAAATAAATATAGAATATTATAATTATTATTTAAAACATATCTATAAATAAATAAAGTATATTAAAAATAAATATTAAATGATTGTAATACTCGTTTGATATTCCGATTGATATTAAGCGAGTTAAATACAAACTTATATGATTTTAAAATAAACGGTGATCCAAAAATGAGTTAAATAAATTATAGGCTTATTAAAAATGTATTTAGGCGCTACCTGTTAAATTTTAAAACTTTTTATATTTTACTCAGGATCGAGCGCGGAAAGTGATTTGAATTTTATTTATATAATTTTAACAGTTAATGATCAAAATTTATAAAATAATGACTAAATTAAATAAAGATAGTTATTGTAAAAATTTGAGATTTTTCAGAAACCTTTTATCCACCACGGATTAACAACGGAGTATGAAATCCAGCCCGTAAATGATGATGGCTAACTTATCACACGTTTGTTATTAAATTATATTATAATTTGAAATAACTATGCATGGTTTGGATTCACTGTACCTAATTGATGTATGATTGAATTACCTAATTGATATATGATTGAATATATTACTGTACCTACTTTATGATGTAAAATATCTATCTCTAAATGATACGAAGTATTAGATACAGATATAGGTAACCATCACCAAGTTACTTTCTGTTTCATGTCCATTTCACTTTGCACGATTCCTTTTCATTCTTTTCATTTAATTACTATTCTGATCATTGATTACTTCCTGTTTGGAGTTCCTTTCAAAGTTATAGTCATTAATATATTATTATTATTAATTAATTAAATTATATTACAATATAAATATATATATATATATATATATATATATATATATATATATATATATATATATATATATATATATATATATATATATATATATATATATATATATATATATATATATATATATATATATATATATATATATATATATATATATATATATATGATATATGATATATGAATATATGAAATCACGAACACCTAGCTTAATCCATCATCACCGGACAACCATCAACTTACTCCATCACCGATCATTTTATTTCCGTTTAATCATCAAGCACAAGGACCACCTTCTTTATCGAGCTTCCATCTCCCTCTCTCTATCTCTCACTTCTCCGTAAAACACCATCATTTGTCACCAACAACTTGCAAAACCCATTTGTAGATTCTTGCTTCTTGACTCCCATCTCCATCTCAACCATCCACCACAAACCACCTTGAACAACCCATCAACAAACCATCACTTAACCGTCTTCGATCATCAACCGAAACCCAACCTCACCGAATAACTTTTCTTGTTCATTATGATATACGAAACCCATCAACCACAAAAACCTGTTCGATGCTATTGTCCAGGATCGAATTCGAAGTTATGTGCTGCTGCAACATTCGAGTACCCCACAAACACCACCACCCTCATTTAGTCGATTCCCAATTCTGTTTTATTTCTGCTGTTGACGAACGGAACGACCACCACCCTTGTAAAAATTATTACGGTTTACCTACTGCTACAGTCATGGTTTCTTTTTCTTGTTTTACCACAACCGTCACCATCATGAACCTCACGAAGGAGGAGATGAACAGTGACAGAAATGTTGAAACATACAACGAGGATGATAACCGTAATGTTATGATGATTGTGATATTAATGATGATGTATGATATCATTATGTTAATGATGGCGTTAGAACGATGTTGATGACGATTAAGATAGATTGATGTTAAGATTGATGATACGTTAATTATGATAACGATGATGGTGAATTAGTGATGCTAGGAAGAAACCAAAACCCTACTGTTTATCTTCGACAATTACAGACTTTAACGATTTTTTTTATTATTGCTACTGGATCATTAAACCTATTAGTGAATTGGGCCGAGGACTAGAAATCTGTTGGGCCGAGATTTTATCTCAGTTGGGCCGAATATGATATTGGGCCGATGGCAGACAGAGCATAGAATCAGAATTTTGGTATAAATGAATTTGCGTGTGAGATTTTAACATATAAAATGGATCGGACGAGTGGCTTAAGGGTTTTATGGGTTTTCGAGAGGTCGTGGGTTCGAGTCCTGGCAGCAGCGTTCTTTTTTTTTTGGACTTCTCATCAAAGGTTGTAACCCTTTATATTTACTATTATTATTATTTGTATTATTATTATTATTATTATTATCAATTATTGTTATTATTAGTTGTTATTATTATTAATACTAGTAATATGTTTATTATGATAATTAAAAGTAAAATTATTATTATTGTTACTAAATATAACTATTATTATTATTAACATAATTAGGAACGTTATTGTTATTATTATCAATAGTTTGAAAATAATAAAATTTATTATTATTTTCCTTAAATATTAGTATTAGTATCATTTTATTAGTTATTAGTATTATTATTATCAATATTAACATAAGCATCATTAAAAATAATATTTATTGTTATTATTATTACCATTATTAATAAAGTTATTATTATGTGTATTAGTAACCAAATAATATCAAAACTATCATTATATATTTTTTAAAATATACTTATTACGTATACTATAATTATATTAGTATTTCACATAACTATATATAATAAACCTATTAATATTTTTCTTTATATATAAAAATTTACATATAACAAACTATTAATTTATAAATATAACCCTAAACAATTATGTATATATATGGATATATTAATATAACTAAATGTATATATTTTAACCATTTTAAATATATATAAAATAAGTAAATATAACATATACTTTAAGATATAATATATGTATATATTTTTTTTAAACGAAATTTAATATAAACTATATAAACTACAAACACATAAATAATATACAATTAATAAAGGAAATTATGTGAATTCCTGTATATGTATTAATATATATATACAAATGATATAGGTTCGTGAATCCGAGGCTAACCCTACTTTTTGTTCAATATCGTCATATGTATTTTTACTACAAAATACAATACGGTGAGTTTCATTTGATCCCCCTTTTACTCTTTACATTTTTGAGGCTGAGAATACATGCAAATGTTTTATTAACTGTTTTACAATAATTATATGCGTGAGTTTCATTTGCTCCCATTTTTACCCTTTACATATTTTTGGGCTGAGAAAACATGCGCAACTTTTATAAATGTTTTACGAGATAGACACAAGTAATCGAAACTACGTTCTATGGTTAAATGATTTTTATCTCTAGTAAGATGCGAAATGCCTGCTATGAGATGGTTGGTTGATATGAATGTTTTTTATCTCTAGTAAGATGCGAAATGCCTGCTATGAGAAGATGGCGAAATAACTGATTTGAGATAGTAACTTTATCTCTTCAGATGGCGAAATAACTGATTTGAGATAGTAACTTTATCTCTGCAGATGGCGAAATACCTGATTTGAGATAGTAACTTTATCTCTTCAGATGGCGAAATACCTGATTTGAATAGTAACTTTATCTCTGCAGATGGCGAAATACCTAATTTGAGATAGTAACTTCTTCTCTGCAGATGGCGAAATACCTGATTTGAGATAGTAACTTTATCGCTGCAGATGGCGAAATACCTGATTTGAGCTAGTTATTATGAAAAACGAAAATCTCGTGGTCTATTAAAATGATGAAAATGAAATGATTACTATAAACTAATGAACTCACCAACCTTTTGGTTGACACTTGAAAGCATGTTTATTCTCAGGTATGAAAGAAATCTTCCGCTGTGCATTTGCTCATTTTAAAGATATTACATGGAGTCGTACATGGTATATTTAGAAGAGTACCTCGCAATGGGACCATATGTTGATGACTTCATCCAGATGGATTAGGACCGGGCGCTACAGGTGGTATCAGAGCGGTGGTCTTAGTGAACCAGGTCTTGCATTAGTGTGTCTAACATATAGTCGTTAAGATGCATTAGTGAGTCTGGACTTTGACCGTGTCTGCATGTCAAAAGTTTTGCTTATCATTTCTAGTCGGAAATCATCTACTTACCATCCTTAGGAAATTACCTGCTTATCATTCTTAGTCTAGACACATCTTACTGCATTGATTGCATGAATAGTGTATAAACAAAAATTCATATCTTAGCGTATCTGTTACTGTAGACTTTATCTGACGCGTTTCTTTAATTCCCTTCGTAATCTACAGGATCTTCTGTACTATGTATAGGTATTCTATGTAATTAGAATATCATCCGATATGCGAAAATCATTTCATATCGAAAAATCCTTTATTCAATCGTACAAAATGGAACTCACAACTAGTTCAAGTCCCTCGGATTCCGATATGGAGTCCCACTCTAGCTCCGAAAGCAGCGTCACCAGAATGAATCAATTAATCAGCTATCCTCAATTCATCGGATAGGTTCTTAGTCTACTCAATCATGGGAGACAAGAAGAAGGCGATCCTTTTCACCAACCAAATTTCCCTCTTGGCGATGAACCTGAATCACTCACCGGCGAACCAATCAGAAACACCATTTTCACCCTCATTTCCCGAATACCTAGCCATGATCATATACTATCTCAAAATTCAAAATCTTATTCACCGCTTGTTTCAACCAGCAATCATCCCGGAGTAACCGAAGAAGTCAACAAGCTTCGAGCATGAGTAATAATTTTGAAAAATATGGTGCAAAATGTACCAGCTTCAGCAACATTACCGGCATCAACAGTACCACCAACAATAACATCCGCATCCCAAGCCTCAATTTCACAATCTGTCCCACGAACATCAACATCATGCGCACCATAGATACCAAGAAGTACTAACAGCAATGAACGATGAAGTATTGATCCATAACTTCATTAATATTCTGCGAAGAATATGTGGTTCCTAATAGTTTTAGAGATTACTTATTCTAGCTCAAACCGAAAATCAAATGAGTCTAATATTATATTGACTCATTAAATCCATAATTACATCTGAAGAAAATATATATGTATATATATTTTCATAAAGATTATAATTTAAAAATTCTTTTGTACAAACTATTATTGGTGAAAATATTTTAACGGGTAGGTAATACCCGAGGAATATTTAGTTTTCACATTAATAAGTTACACTGTACAATCTTTAATTCAGATTCAGCGGTCATTAACAATACTGCCTAAATCCACACATATACATATCTGTTCATCAAAGAACAACTATTTTCATTCAAATTCAATTTCACATTCAGATTTTGACCAATCAGAATCCAAGTCAAGATTTGACAAGTGGCATAATGAAGAAAATAATGGACAAAAATAAAATTGATTAGTAACCAATTAATTAACTACGTAAAACTTTAAACCTATATTAACCTCGGACTATTGGACTACTAACCTTGGACAATTAAAAAGTATTAAAAGAATATGAAATATTAATTATAACACATTTTGATTTAAAACATCGTTAATAAGTTACATCTTCTACAGTAAAGAATTCCTCAAGTTTGCCACTTGATTTCATCTTAAACTTCATTTGTATCTTGACGATTTCAATTTGCGTTCAAACCTTTCATAATTCTTGAAAACACCTCAATCGAGAGAATGAACCAACCGCACCTCATCTATGGAAGAAAAGATTTATGCATATAGTTATGCACCTGAAAAACTCTGGGAAACTGAGTAAACGTTTAACACATAGCTGTGCTAATTCCTTTAGCATTATTATTAACGAAAATAACTTTACAACTCCTGTTCGAGATAGCCAGTTTTGTCACAGCTCCAGCAAGTCAACTTTGACTTTTCGTTCGAATCAACCTTATTATAATTTTGATATATACGTTTGCCATTGCTATTGTTACTAAGAAACCTGTTATATATTCTACAACATTACCAACAGACGTACCAACAACCTCGTTGCTCCTCGGCTTAAATCTATCCGATAAATCACAATATTTATCTATTTAAGTCTTATCATGTACTCATCGACATCTTGTAGCAATAGTTTCCATACCAAATACCGGGAAGCATTAATCATTAATTCTCGAATTTCGCAGTGTTCCTACGTCAACAGTTACATATCTATATATAACGTATATCTTTTAGACCGACGAATTTCAATTCGGAATCTCTGATTTTCCTGAAAAACCCTCTAGCTTACGAATCAGATCTCTGAGTTCTGAAAATGCTGATGAGGCAGCAAAAGTTGTAAATGGTCTTAATGGCCAAAAGTTTGTTGATAAAGAATGAAGTGTTGGAAACACTCAATAGAAAATTGATAGTGAAAAACGAATTGAGCAAACCATGAAGGAGACTGTGGACAAATCACAAGAGTAAACATGTACTTAACGAATCCAGACGATTCAGTACCTGACGAAATCTACAGTGAATATCTTGCTTTCTACTTATTTCAATTCTTTGCAGAAAAAGTTTTTGCATCACCCTTTAATTTCAGGTTTAAGAAATCCAAGATATCATCCTATCTTCCGTTATAAATATCTTCGATATTCCTGAGGATACCGTCACAGCTATTCTTGTTCAAAATTATTTATCTTTTCGTGCTATCTATATTACATCATAAAAGAAACTGTTTTAGTTTCTATATTCTGTAACAATCGAGTTTAAATTATGAATGATTTCCTAGAGAAGTGTTGGGAATTGAAGCATGAGTTAGTATAATATAATGACGTCAGGCCAACGTGGTTATATTACAGTTAGTCATGCTGAATTTCTAATGGAGCGTGATGATGGTTCACAGATCACACCCTCATTATGTGCCATGTTACATAACTCTTTCATTCTACTTAATCTCTAAGCATATCACGGAAATATTTCCTTGATATTTCTGTTCTTTCGTAATTTTAACATATTGCTAATAAATCGTGCTATTACATTTTCTTTCTGATTAGAAGATTTCCTTAAATTCCTTGAATTCCGAAAATCAACCGTGACTACGTCAAAAGTCAAGACGAATATTTATTACCACATTTCACTCTTTTGCGATAGCTTCATTCATACCATTTGAGTAATCGAATTATTTTATCCCAATTACTCAATAGTGATAAAACTCTATTTACAACTCATATTCGTCATGAAAACATTCTTATTGTTAGCCATGACAACCTCGATCAAATTTCTGGACAAAATTTCTTTAACGGGTAGGTACTGTAGTGACCCGGAAAATTTTGACTAATTTTAAATCAAACTCTCGATACGATATTGTATTTTTGACACGATAAGCAAAGTCTGTTAAACTGAGTCTCTAAATTTTTAAACTATTTTCATATATGCATTTACCCTTCGACCGTTTCCGATGATTCACGAACAAATAATTGTAAATGAATGTATATATATAAATAATAATTAGAAATATAATTTGAAATATTATATGTTGTTGTTATTAAAATTAATTATGTAAAATAAAATAAATATAGAATATTATAATTATTATTTAAAACATATCTATAAATAAATAAAGTATATTAAAAATAAATATTAACTGATTGTAATACTCGTTTGATATTCCGATTGATATTAAGCGAGTTAAATACAAACTTATATGATTTTAAAATAAACGGTGATCCAGAAATGAGTTAAATAAATTATAGGCTTATTAAAAATGTATTTAGGAGCTACTTGTTAAATTTTAAAACTTTTTATATTTTACTCAGGATAGAGCGCGGATAGTGATTTGAATTTTATTTATATAATTTTAACAGTTAATGATCAAACTTTATAAAATAATGACTAAATTAAATAAAGATAGTTATTGTAAAAATTTGAGATTTTTCACAAACCTTTTATCCGCCACGGATTAACAACGGAGTATGAAATCCAGCCCGTAAATGATGATGGCTAACTTATCACACGTTTGTTATTAAATTATATTATAATTTGAAATAACTATGCATGATTTGGATTCACTGTACCTAATTGATGTATGATTGAATTACCTAATTGAATATATTACTGTACCTACTTTATGATGTAAAATATCTATCTCTAAATGATACGAAGTATTAGATACATATATAGGTAACCATCACCAAGTTACTTTCTGTTTCATGTCCATTTCACTTTACACGATTCCTTTTCATTCTTTTCATTTAATTACTATTCTGATCATTGATTACTTCATGTTAGGAGTTCCTTTCAAAGTTATAGTCATTAATATATTATTATTATTAATTAATTAAATTATATTACAATATAAATATATATGTATGTGTGTGTGTGTGTATATATATATATATATATATATATATATATATATATATATATATATATATATATATATATATATATATGAAATCACGAACACCTAGCTTAATCCATCATCACCGGACAACCATCAACTTACTCCATCACCGATCATTTTATTCCCGTTTAATCATCAAGCACAAGGACCACCTTCTTTATCGAGCTTCCATCTCCCTCTCTCTATCTCTCACTTCTCCATAAAACACCATCATTTGTCACCAACAACTTGCAAAACCCATTTGCAGATTCTTGCTTCTTGACTCCCATCTCCATCTCAACCATCCACCACAAACCACCTTGAACAACCCATCAACAAACCATCACTTAACCGTCTTCGATCATCAACCGAAACCCAACCTCACCGAATAACTTTTCTTGTTCATTATGATATACGAAACCCATCAACCACAAAAACTTGTTCGATGCTATTGTCCAGGATCGAATTCGAAGTTATGTGCTGCTACAACATTCGAGTACCCCATAAACAACACCACCCTCATTTAGTCGATTCCCAATGCTGTTTTATTTCTGCTGTTGACGAACGGAACGACCACCACCCTTGTAAAAATTATTACGATTTACCTACTGCTACAGTCGTGGTTTCTTTTTCTTGTTTTACCACAACTGTCACCATCATGAACCTCACGAAGGAGGAGATGAACAGTGACAGAAATGTTGAAACATACAACAAGGATGATAACCGTAATGTTATGATGATTGTGATATTAATGATGATGTATGATATCATTATGTTAATGATGGCATTAGAACGATGTTGATGACGATTAAGATAGATTGATGTTAAGATTGATGATACGTTAATTATGATAACGATGATGGTGAATTAGTGATGCTAGGAAGAAACCAAAACCCTACCATTTATCTTCGACAATTACAGACTTTAACGATTTTTTATTATTATTGCTACTGGATCATTAAACCTATTAGTGAATTGGGCCGAGGACTAGAAATCTGTTGGGCCGAGATTTTATCTCAGTTGGGCCGAATATGATATTGGGCCGATGGCAGACAGAGCATAGAATCAGAATTTCGGTATAAATGAATTTGCGTGTGAGATTTTAACATATAAAATGGATCGGACTAGTGGCTTAAGGGTTTTATGGGTTTTCGAGGGGTTGTGGGTTCGAGTCCTGGCAGCAGCGTTCTTTTTTTTTGGACTTCTCATCAAAGGTTGTAACCCTTTATATTTACTATTATTATTATTTGTATTATTATTATTATCAATTATTGTTATTATTAGTTGTTATTATTATTAATACTAGTAATATGTTTATTAGAATAATTAAAAGTAAAATTATTATTATTGTTACTAAATATAACTATTATTATTATTAACATAATTAGGAACGTTATTGTTATTATTATCAATAGTTTGAAAATAATAAAATTTATTATTATTTTCCTTAAATATTAGTATTAGTATCATTTTATTAGTTATTAGTATTAATATTATCAATATTAACATAATCATCATTAAAAATAATATTTATTGTTATTATTATTACCATTATTAATAAAGTTATTATTATGTGTATTACTAACCAAATAATATCAAAACTATCATTATATATTTTTTAAAATATACTTATTACATATACTATAATTATATTAGTATTTCACGTAACTATATATAATAAACCTATTAATATTTTTCTTTATATATAAAAATTTACATATAACAAACTATTAATTTATAAATATAACCCTAAACAATTATGTATATATATATATATATATATGGATATATTAATATAACTAAATGTATAGATTTTAACCATTTTAAATATATATAAAATAAGTAAATATAACATATACTTTAAGATATAATATATGTATATATTTTTTTAAACGGAATTTAATATAAACTATATAAACTACAAACACATAAATAATATATAATTAATAAAGGAAATTATGTGAATTCCTATATATGTATTAATATATATATATACAATTGATATAGGTTCATGAATCCGAGGCCAACCCTACATTTTGTTCAATATCTTCATATGTATTTTTACTACAAAATACAATACGGTGAGTTTCATTTGATCCCCTTTTACTCTTTACATTTTTGGGGCTGAGAATACATGCAAATGTTTTATTAACTGTTTTACAATAATTATATGCGTGAGTTTCATTTGCTCCCCTTTTTACCCTTTACATATTTTTGGGCTGAGAAAACATGCACAACTTTTATAAATGTTTTACGAGATAGGCACCAGTAATCGAAACTACGTTCTATGGTTAAATGATTTTTATCTCTAGTAAGATGCGAAATACCTGCTATGAGATGGTTGGTTGATATGAATGATTTTTATCTCTAGTAAGATGCGAAATGCCTGCTATGAGAAGATGGCGAAATAACTTATTTGAGATAGTAACTTTATCTCTTCAGATGGCTAAATAACTGATTTGAGATAGTAACTTTATCTCTTCAGATGGCGAAATACTTGATTTGATATAGTAACTTTATCTCTTCAGATGGCGAAATACCTGATTTGAGATAGTAACTTTATCTCTGCAGATGGCGAAATACCTGATTTGAGATAGTAACTTTATCTCTGCAGATAGCAAAATACCTGATTTGAGATAGTTATTATGAAAAATGAAAATCTTGTGGTCTATTAAAATGATGAAAATGAAATGATTACTATAAACTAATGAACTCACCAACCTTTTGGTTGACACTTGAAAGCATGTTTATTCTCAGGTATGAAAGAAATCTTCCGCTGTGCATTTGCTCATTTTAAAGATATTACATGGGGTCGTTCATGGCATATTTAGAAGAGTACCTCGCAATGGGACCATATGTTGATGACTTCGTCCAGATGGATTAGGACGGGGCGCTACAAAATCTGTAAGCCTAAGTGTTAAAATGGGTCAAATAGGAAATGGTTGACCAAGTTGGGTAAGATGGGTATGAAATCTAAGTTTGTGTTAGTTGGTGTTAGTAGACTTTAATCACTAGCTTTTAGTGATTAATGATGAGTCTTGGCCTTAAATGGGAGGTTTTAATGTAAATGGGTCATTTAATACAATTGGGTCATTAAATGCTCAAGAGTTAAGTGTTGGTGGTTAGTTCCACTAGTTTGTATGTTGATTTGGGTACTTAATGTATTAGGTACTTTGCTTGAATCTTATGGAAGTGTTTAATCATCACCGACATGATTAGGTGAGTAGAATAATTATAAGTGTAGGTATATAATGTATTTATTTGTGTAGTGTGAGATGTGAAGTGTCGATGTGCTAAGACACCACGTTTCACGTAATGAGTGAAGTGTCGATGTGTTATGACGCCACCCGGGGTGAAGTGTCAAAGTGTTAAGACGCCACCCGGAGTGAAGCATCGAAGTGTTAAGATGCCACTCGGAGTATAGCATCGAAGTGTTAAGATGCCACTCTAAGAAATATGACGGGTGAAGCATCGAAGTGTTAAGATACCACTCGTGGTGAAGTATCGAAGTGTTAAGATGCCACCCAATGGTTTAGTGATACGAAGTGCTAAGTACACTAACAGATGTTATGAACACCGATGGTCTTTCGAGAGCACCCCTCCCTTGTACGATTGGTTAACCATTGTTATGTGTAGTAGTATAGCATATTATATTGTTCGTGTTATATGCTATTGTTTGTGCTATCTCGTGATATCGGGGATTTAGCGTTGTACTTTGAGATGATATGCTAATTTAAAATGCTAGCGTGTATGAAGTATTTGTGTAAGTGATTGCAAGTAAGTAGGTTATATATGTACGTGTATAATTATTGCATTTACTAAGCATTTTTCTTACCCCTCTCGTTGTTTACATTTTTAGGTGCAATTATGGAGAAGGGAAAAGGGGTTGCCGGGGATTAGATATTTCCATGTTGATAGTTGAAGCTTTTGGAAGTCGACCTAGTGTTTTCGGTAGTTTAGCCCCAAACCATGCTCGAGTGTTGTTTGGATTAAAACTATCATTTATGGGTCAAACTTGAAATACATTTGGTTAAAGGCCTTTGTGCCTATTTGTAAACATTAAAACTTGTTTTATGTTTAAACGGGTTGTATGAAACGGTTTACATCATGTGACCATTCGAATGGCGCGTAAATGGTTTATTGTTTAAAAAAAAAATTGTCGGGTTGCATACTAGTTGGGTTGTTTCAAGTGGTATCAGAGCATGGTCTTAGGGATTTAGGCGACTTGAGATAAGTGTCTAGACTTAGACTTTATTGTGTATGCGTTTTATGTGGGACTTGTAGGAGACGGGTCTGACCGGGTTTGGTTGGTGCCTAGGTTTAGGTGAACTAACCATGCGCTAATTATTTTGAGTTGTGTTTGTAATCATCAAGCGAGATAGACGTTGTACTAGCAAGTTAACGCGGCGTGCTTGTGTAACAATGACTAGCTACCATATCTAGGTGTTCAGATCGTGTCAAACAAGTGATGTACGACGATTGTCAAGCAAGATGGGGCGGCGTGGTATATGTATGTCGTTTTCTTTTTGTTTCGTTGTTTAATATATATATATATATATATATATATATATATATATATATATATATATATATATATATATATGCATTCTTTAGAATGAAGACGGAAGATGGAATCGGAATGAACGCACCTACTCATGAAAGGAAGGATGACTTAACGGCGAGGGTTGAGGTCGTGTTTGAACAATATGTCTCGGTTTTCACCGACAAAGTTAAGGAAGTAACCAAGGAGTTAGTTGAAGGATGGGTAACGGAAATGGTCCGAGACCAAGTAGTTAAAGTCGTAAGGGAAGAGTTTGATAAGAGGTTCCCAAACCTCAAGTTAGTGGCGGTGAAAGTATTAGTGAGCTTTGAATCACATTCTCCGAAAATATTCGATCGCTTTTTGAGTAAGGGGAAGTTTAAGTCACAAGGTGCTCCTAGTACGAGGGCGAGAAGTACGCCCGAGGGTGTTGAAAATGTGAAGAAGAGGAGTAAGGGAGGTTATGGACCTACGTGCTATAATTGCGCACAAAAAGGTCATTTGTCGCGTGATTGCACAATTGCACCTCCTAAAAGCAACATATGTTTTGAGTGTTAAATGGATGGACACCGAAGGTTGGAGTGTCCTGAGTTGTTTTATGATCAAGGTAAAGGTGTAATTGGGAACACAGGTAGCATGAGGAAGGGAGTGTCGTGCCCCAGTATGTCTAAATGTTACAATTGTGGACATGAGGGACATAAGTCTCGTGAATGTCCGTCGGATAAGACTATATGTTTTTATTGTCGGAAGGAGGGGCATCGAAAGTCAGAGTGTCCCGATTGGGTCGCTAAACAGACTAGAAAGTTGGGAGGTGTCATGCCTACGAGTTATAATTGTCTACAACAAGGTCATATGGCGCAGGATTGTTCGGGTGTACCTTTAAGCACGATCGGGTGCTTTAATTACCAGAAGGGGGACACAAAAGGTTGGAGTGTTTCGAATCATTTACTGATCGGGTTAAGAGGTTAGAGCGCGAGTATTCGATGGATAGCGAAGCACGGAAGTCCAACGATGCGGCTTTAGGTACTTTCATTTTCGATACAAATATGCCTTATGATTATTTGTTGAGTATCGATGGATTCGTTTATGTGTTAGAAGACTTAATTCTCGTTTCGAGACCTAACTAGTCTCGAGTGAACGTGTATGTAATTAGTACCCATAAGGGTCCGGGTTAGTGAACTCGGTGACGATTTGACTTGTTAGTGAGTTCGATGATGGTGCACTGGGTGATGCTTGAGTCGTTAACTCGTGATAGTGTGACCTGAGTCGGGTGTATTGTGTTAATACATAGTATTATTATGGGTAGCATTTCTAATGGAATTACCCTACGATTGACGGTCGGATTGACGGGCGAAGGGCGTAAGACTTAATCATTTTAAGCATTCCTTAGCATTGAGTGAAGGGTTGGTTTTACCAACCTATATAAATGGGCCTTAGTGTTGGTTGATAACGCATGCTCGTTGTGGTGTCAGAAGTTGAAGAACCGTAAGGTTCATAGGTTGGTTATGATTGAAGTCATTTAGTCGTGAGACTGGTAGCATCGGACGATTGGAATAGTGTGATGTGACGTACTAATCGTGAGATTACTAGACTGGTAAATTTCATTTCCCTAATGAGATGGTTGTGCAAGATTGTTGGGGATGCGGGCACGGACTTGACAGTCAAACAAGTTAAGGACGGTGTTTGATGGCGAAGATGTGAGTAACACAATTGTTATGATAACCTTGCTCACTCTTTTTCCAGAAGATAAGCATAGGTGTAGTGTTGGTCGGACAAATTCAGGTACAATGGGTCGAGTGAACCTACTGGTTGGAAAGTCTACCCTGCGGGTAGCGGCATCTTTGATATACAAGGTACGAGTTATGTTGGCAGTAGGTCGTTGCTTAATTGACGCCAACGGGTGACAGTGAGCGTCGGTGTTATGGTAAAAAGAATTCGCGAGAATTCGTGGGCTATGATCGATGAAGAGATTGGTCGTATAGGTCGAGGTGTTGTGCCTTGACTCTGTTGTTTGAGTCTTTGGTTGTCTAGGCTTTTTACGTTGTGGTTTTTGGGTCGTTAAACTCGTTCGAGTGAGACCCGTAGGATTTGTCGATTGTGTTGAGCATTATAGTGAAACCAATTAGGGTGTAACCGGAGTGTAGTTGTACGTTTGACGATATTAACATGCTAGGAGGTATATACATGTTAATTGGTGGTTCAATTTCGTTGGCTCGGATACGATGTGGCGAGTGTGGTACGCTCTTGACGGCCGCTCTTTTCTTCTATGATTTTCGGGTGTATACATGGTGTGCCATTCGAGAGGCATTTTTGTTAACCACGATTGCGGTTTGATGCGGTGCGCGTAGCGAGTGTTCATAGAATTTATGTGAGAAGGTAACCGTGATGATGTTTATGACGAAGTTGGAAGAGTATAAGCCTTGGTGTTTCCAAGCATCTCCTTAGTGATGAGTCGAAGGGTTAATAGGCTAGTGGTGCGACCTAGATGAGTTGAGACTAGAAGGTGTCACTAGAAAGTTGTGGGCCTTGAGCCGTAAGGTTTTGGAAATTATGTGACTTCGAATAGTCAAAAGACATGTGACACCAAGAGTAGACCCCGTAAGGGTCGAGCTCTTGAGACTCGGTAGTAGTGATGGGAGTTGCATAACACTGCGTCAGGTGCCTCTTTATACCTGCTAGTGAAATGTTTCACTCCGATGGTGAGATTACTTTGTATTTGAGTGCCGGTGAGGAACCCGAAGATACAACTGTGGTTTACTGCAGTGTTTAGCGGGCATTAGCGTTGACCGATTTGAAGGATCGAGGTTCAAATACCATGTTATAGGTCCGCAAAGAATTGTTGAGTATGACCAGCGTCGAGACCGGTCATGTGGGTTTGTGTAATGTCAAGATTTTGTGAAATGTTATCACCTTGGCGGTGAGTGTTCGGGATTAGAATCCTAAGTGGGGGAGTAAGTACCGAAGATTTTGGAATAATCCCAATCTAGTAGACGTGATGGGCGAATGGGTGTCGCTTAATTAGGAAAGGAAGACTTCGATGGTCTTCGGAGAGGTCCCAAGTTGGGCTTTGGAATAAATTGTGAAGGATATTTTGGCGACATGAGTTGAAATGGCGAAGTTCCCGAATGGTGGATACGAGAGATTTTCGAAAAATGTCGGGATGATTCCCGAATATTCCAGGATGGAAAGGCATGATGACGATAATTGTCGGTAAATTGTTCTACTTTAGGGCGATTGTGAAGTGTATGGTACGAGTTTGGATACTCGGCGTAGGAGCAAACGGTTACGATTGTTTTGTCTCGTGGGTTGATTACCCGATATTGTTGAAAATAATGGAATGATAAGGTAATTGGAGGAATAATATGAAGTTTCCACGGTGTACTTCCGAGTGAGTGGTGGAAATTTTGGTTGAATGGAAGTATAAAGTACGGTTGTTTTAAAATGATGCGTTAGTATACGAAGCAAGAATTCGGATGCGTGATTTACTATATGTGTGACTCCGTGTTGGAAGCGAAATTGTTCGAGGGAGAAGTGCTTAACTTCTAGTGTTGGTGCGGATCACGAGGACATGATCCAATTTAAGTGGGGGAGAGTTGTAACATCCCGTTTTTCATCATACATGTCTGAGGTACATATTTGATCTCTTGAACGTTTATACTTGGTTATGTATGTGGTTATACGACTTAGGAAAACGAGTCTAGGGACCCTACTAGTAAACCGTCGCGTTTAATTGGGGTTCATCGCGTTTTGGGCCATCGCGATACGCGATGGTATGGGTTGGAACGCGACAACTTCAAGACCCTTGACCTAATGCATTTATGACATTTGGATTATGGGTGTCGCGTTTAAGACGTCGCGAAACACGATAAGTCATCGCGAAACGCGACATAGGTGCTGAATGGACAATTATAACCCGTTTTTAATGGGGTCTTTTGGTGTGTTTTAGTCTATTTACATGGTGAACGGTTTTAGGGACTTAAAAACTGATACAATCTTATCCCTAACACATTTATCACTTCTCATCTACCTAAATTAAATCTAGAGAGAGATAAGGTTTTAGAGTGAGAGAGCTCACTTTGGGGAAGAAGAAGAAGGAATCTTGCCTAAGCTCGAGTTTTAAAGTTGTTCCCTACGTCTCTAGCTACGTTGTGATTGTATTGGTAAGTCTTAACTCCGTGTATTGAGTTTAATTTGATTTATGGCTAGGGTTTTGTTCATTTGAGACTTGTGAGACCCATTTGGGGGTTAAATGGGTGAACTTGGGTTAAATTGGTGTAGGAAAAAACTAAGGCTTGTAATCTAGGGTTTGGTTTTGAATTTGGTGTTTGTAAGTGTTAATTTTGTTGTTAAAACACTAGTACACTTGTAAATTAGTGAAAGGTTGTTAATGGGTTCAAATTTGACCAAATTTGTAAGCCTAAGTGTTAAAACGGGTCAAATGGGAAATGGTTGACCTAGTTGGGTAAGATGGGTATGAAATACCCTAAGTTTGTGTTAGTTGGTGTTAGTAGACTTTAATCACTAGCTTTTAGTGATTAATGATGAGTCTTGGCCTTAAATGGGCGGTTTTGGTGTAAATGGGTCATTTAATGCAATTGGGTCATTAAATGCTCAAGAGTTAAGTGTTGGTGGTTAGTTCCACTAGTTTGTATGTTGATTTGGGTAATTAATATATTAGGTACTTCGCTTAAAGCTTACAGAAATGTTTAATCATCACCGACGTGATAAGGTGAGTGGAATAATTATATGCGTAGGTATATAATATATTTATTTGTGTAGTGTGAGATGTGAAGTGTCGATGTGCTAAGACACCACGTTTCACGTAATGAGTGAAGTGTCGATGTGCTAAGACACCACTCCAAGTAATATGACGGGTGAAGTGTCAATGTGTTAAGACGCCACCCGGGGTGAAGTGTCGAAGTGTTAAGACACCACCCGGAGTGAAGCATCGAAGTGTTAAAATGCCACTCGGAGTGAAGTATCGAAGTGTTAAGATGCCACTCTAAGAAACATGGCGGGTGAAGCATCGAAGTGTTAAGATGCCACTCGGGGTGAAGTATCGAAGTGTTAAGATGCCACCCGAGGGTTCAGTGATACGAAGTGCTAAGTACACTAACGGATGTTATGAACACCGATGGTCTTTCGCGAGCACCATTCTCTTGTACGATTGGTTAACCATGGTTATGTGCTGTAGTATAGCATATTATATTGTTCATGTTATATGCTATTGTTTGTGCTAGCTCGTCATATCGGGGATTTAGTGTTTTACTTTGAGATGATATGCTAATTTAAAATGCTAGTGTGTATGAGGTATTTGTGTAAGTGATTGCAAGTAAGTAGGGTATATATGTACGTGTATAATTATTGCATTCACTAAGCATTTTGCTTACCCCTCTCGTTGTTTACATTTTTAGGTGCGATTACGGAGAAGGGAAAAGGAGTTGTCGGGTATTAGATATTCCCATGTTGATTGCTAGTTGAAGCTTTTGGAAGTCGACCTAGTGTTTTGGGTAGTTTAGCCCCAAACCATGCTCGAGTGTTGTTTGGATTAAAACTATCATTTATGGGTCGAACTTGAAGTACATTTGGTTAAAGGCCTTTGTGCCTATTTGTAAACATTAAAACTTGTTGTATGTTTAAACGCGTTGTATGAAACGGTTTGCATCATGTGACCATTCGAATGGCGCGTAAATGGTTTATTGTTTTAAAAAAAAAATTGTCGGGTTGCATACGGGTTGGGTTGTTTCAATATAGATATTGTGTGTTCATTTTTCTTCCATGACATTAACATACACACAATACACGTATACTATATTATTATTATTATTATTATTATTATTATTATTATTATTATTATTATTATTATTATTATTATTATTATTATTATTATTATTATTATTATTATTATTATTATTATTTTAAGATAAAAATAATAATAATATACTATAATGAGGTGATAAGCGGGTATTTTAATTCGGGTTTCAAATCGGTTTAAACTAAAGAAATTATGAGTATTGTTCTGGGGTATTGTTCGTGAGTCCAAGGCCAACCAAGCATTTGTCCACTACGATGCATCTACATATTTTTCCTGCAATATTGAACCACAATATTGAAATGTGAGTTTTATAGTCTCCTTTTTTAATTACTTTTGCAATCTATATTTTTGGACTGAGAATACATGCGTTGTTTTATAACTGTTTTACGAAATGGACACAAGTACTAAACTAAATTCTACGTGGGTTTGAATCAAAAATACCCTAGCTTGGTAACTTTAACTATTGGTTTATGAACTGGTAGGCGCAAATCCTAAAAAGGTAGATCTATCGGGTTTAACATCCAAACCCTGGATGTTGTACTAGACATTAGAGCTAGTGGGCGGGTGTTTAGTACTTCGAGATTATTATCGCACTTGATTCAGTGCACTTTATACATTCAGGGGTATTCATTATTGTTATTGTTAAGGCTTGTTACCAGGTGCCCATAGTTGTAGAATGTTTTTTTTATTACACTGCGGTGTAAGGATATTTATGGAAACTGAAATCTTGTGGTCTATTACTATTACCGAAATCATTATTTATGATAAACCTATGAACTCACCAACCTTTGTGTTGACGCTTTAGCATGTTTATTCTCAGGTCCTAGAAGTCTTCCGCTGTGTATTTGCTAATTCAAAAATACATTACATGGAGTCATTCATGGCATATTTCAAAAGACGTTGCATTCAAAATCATCACCATGTATCATATTTGGATTGTTACGGGTGTATTATTGTAAACTATTATTTATGGAGATTTTCTATACATAGATATCATCAAATGTCGAAAACCTTGGATTTATATATTTATTGACGACATGTCTTTTAAAAGAATGCAATATTTACAAAACGTATCATATAGAGGTCAATGCCTCGCAATGGGACCGATGAATAACGTACCGCATCAATAGAGATTTTGGTGGGTTGTTATAGATGATTGCGTCGGATTCTCTTTTAGAGAATGTATATTTATGTGTATATTGTGCCTATGTGTGATATAGGTGGTTACTTACTCGGATTTGAGGACAGAGATCATGGTATACATGACTTGTGCGGACATTCCAAGGTGAGTGGAATAATTATATGTGTATGTATATGGTGTATTTATTTGTGTGCTATAGTATGAACCACGGAGCCGATAGTGCCATAGCATGTGCGAGTGTGCTATGATGTGAACCACGGAGCCGATAGCATCATGGTACGTGTGTTGTAATGTGAACCACGGAGCCGGTAGCATTATAGCATGAGTTGTTAAGGTGTGAACCATGGAGCTGGTAGCGCCTTAGCGTGAGTATGACTTAAGTTGTGATGTGAACCACGGAGCCAGTAGCATCATGACAAATGCGTATGGTGTGAACCACGGAGTCGGTAGCACCATGACGCGAGTATGGTTAACCATATTGTGTGTGTGTGTGTGTGTGTGTGTTGTTTATATAGCATTTTATATTGTGATGAATATATGCTATTGGTTATGCTAGCTTGCGGTATTGGAGATTATTAGCCTTATACTTTGTGATGGCATGCGAATTAAATTGCTAGCATGTATGCGGTAATTGTGTAAGTATTTGCAAGTAAGTAGATTATATATGTATATGTATAATTATTTCATTCACTAAGATTTATGCTTACCCCTCTCATTGTTTACCTTTTTATAGGTATCAGTGATGCGGAGTTACCTAGTTGCTAGACTAGGGTTGATAGACGTTGCTTAAGCTTGGAGGATTCGCTTTTGGATATTTGGACGCGGATTGGGGATATGGTAGTCCCCGGGATTATGCTCTTGTTATCGGGTTGGATTATTGAGTCTTAACCTGGTTTGTAGTGTAAATGGGTCTTAATTACCCACTTATTGTGTAATGGGTCAAAAGGCGTCATATTGTACGATTTGGATTTAGTTACATGTTAAACACATATTTTCTATTATGGGTCATTCGTGTACCAAGGATTGCGATAAAACATTTAATGTGTTGATATGACATTGCGTATTTAAGTAAAACTTGTATTGTTTAAAGTTGGGATTTTAATTTAACTTAAAGTCAGCATCAGGTCAGGTTATAAGCCAGTCCTAGTGTATTTTGGAAACAGAAGTTTGGCTCTTGCTGACCATCTGTTTCAGTGTGGACCGCGCCACGTCTGGTCGCGCCGCGCCTTATACCTAAAACAGTGGTCAAGCTTTAAAAAAATGCGTCGAATTTGGTTAAATGGTTTTGGGGTCGTTACAAAAAGAACAAAATAGATCGAAATTGTGAAACACAAGTTACGATCCAGGAAATCAAGTTTCGATCCAACAACAAACGAAAACAAGCTAAAATGGCTCACCCGGGGTGCCCATTCTACACTGGGTGCATACTTGGGTTGCCCACACTGCTGCTTCACCTGGGCATTGTACACGAGGAGATTTTACACGGCTGGCTTATCCGAGGGTTGTACACGGGGTGCCCAATTTACACGGGCTGTGTGCTCGGCTTGCCAGGGTCAAGGGTCAAAAAATCGTATAAATAAGGCCATTGTTTGTTATTTCAAAACACACCCCTACATACTTACACTACACTTTTCTCAATAGAAACACTTTCTCACTATAGAAAGTGAGCTACTTTCGAGGCCTTCTCACCTCTAGCGCAAAACACACTTAGAGGCGAACTTTGAAGATCGTAATGGGGTCAAAGAGTACGTCTAGGGAATGTCAACATTTGTAACGGTCAAGACCTCGTTTGTATAAAGTGAACGCTTTCTTTTAACTAATTTTATGGTTATGTTATTTTAATGCGCTTTCATCATATGCTCATCTAGCTGTTATAACTGTTTGTATGTTGAATATTATTATTTATCCAAAAATATTATTATTTATCCAAAAATTTTATATTGTTATGCTGAAACTTTGTCCGACTTAGAAGTCTAATTTATGGATCACCCTTTCCAATTACCCACGTGACTATAACTTAGTATTAAGTCTTGATCACTTTTAATTATAGGGTAAATAGTTATATGTTTTTAATGCCACAATAGGATATAGTACCTAGGTATAGATTGCACCTGTAAATTGTATAGTTTGTCATCAATCTAGAAGAGTTGTCCAGTTGAAGATCATGGTTAGAGATGTTGTAAATTATCGATAACATGGTTCGCGTCAGAAGTAGGATCTTAGAGATGTTGTAAATTATTCGAGGTTGCACAATTGCATTGAAAATGAGAGACCTCTATTCTAATTAACAGTACCTTAGGAAGCCTAAGATTGCGCTCTATTAATGCTGAAGCTGAAGGAAAATCGTATGTACTTTTAAATCTGATTAACGCAGCGGATAGTTAAAATAATAATCTTTTATTATTTTATAAAACATTCACATAATTAAATAACCATTTAATTAATAAAACATGCACACAATTAATCAATCCCATAGAGATCCAGTTACACCACTAATAATTGTCTAGCTATATAAATTCACAAAGTGGAGTTAACGATATACCTTTCTGAATTGATGTCCACGTGAAGGTTGAAACGAACTCCTTTGATGAAGAGAAACCTACGACCAAAAGTATGATCGTCTCTTTGGATAGTCCACTACACTTTCAAGCAACGTCAATGGATGCTAGTCCAAACTCAAGTAACTTATTATAATAATCTAATTATTATAATAAATAAATAATCAAAAATACTCCCTGTATGATCGCGTGAAAAGAACATGTGTTGGTCTTTTACACCAAGAAATTTTGTGCAAGCTATTTTAGTTTTGTTTGTTTTGTATCTTAGGCAAAAAGAATAAGTCAGAATGTCTGGGTTTTTTTTTTTTGTAGAGAACAAAAGGGAACTTGGTGTTTTTTTGTGTGATAAACAATGAAAGTTTAGGATATTTATTTCTCTGCTTTCGTTACCAAAAGAAACGACCTTAAGATCAATATTGTGACTACCCGAAAATTTCTGACCAAATTTAAACTTAATCTTTATATGTTTCCGACACGATAAGCAAAGTCTGTAATGTTGAAGTTTCAAAAACTTTGAACTGTGTTCATGTATACATTTGACCTTTGACTAATCCCGACGATTCACGAACAATTGTTGTTAATAAATAAGTGTATATATAAATATATAAATATAAATATATGTGTATAAATAATAATGTGAAATAATAAAATACAAATTTAACATTAGAATTAAATATGTAAAGTATGATACAAAATAATTAAACTGTTATTAAAATGAATCTATGTAAATAGATATATATGATTTTTTTACAATTAATATACTATATATATTGTAGTAAATATTCGAATATGCTATATGAATATTACATAATTAATAATATGTAATGTTAATATATTAAATATAATTACAAGTTATAATATAATTATTATATATTACTTTCATTAATAATAATGAAACCAGTATTATTAATATTATTAATTTAATACATAATATATAAATATGAGATTTGATAAGCATAATTTGTTAGATCCATATTACCCTCATTATTAGTATTAATATTAGTATCAGTATTAGTAATTGTATTATTAATATTATTAGAGTATATATTAGATAGATATGAAAAATGAAACATGTAACTTGTGATTACTAGTATTATTAAGTATTATCATTAAAAATCAGTATTTTCATTATTATCATTAATGATATAATCATTACCATTTTTATAGTTATTATTATAATTACCATTATTTATTATCATTAATATTATTATTAGTGATATAATTATCATTATTATAATTCCTATTATTATTATGAGTATTATTTTGATTAATAATATTTTTATTGTTATTATTTTCTATTATCAGTATTTTTTTTTACTATTTCCAGTAATACTAATAATATTATTATTATTAATATATTTAATTATATTTACAAATTCTTAATATTAATTAATATTAATTATAAATAAATCATACAGAATCACTTTCAGATTGTATATCACGATCGAACTGTGCAATATTCTTGTTTCTGTCTTTAATCTATTTAACATGTCTATCTCATAAACACTACACACCAAATTCTGTTAGCAGTCGATCTCCAATTCTTGTATTCTTCTGTTTTTGATTATGTTTTTAATTGATTATCTGTCAAACCGAATAACCCCACAAATCAAATTATTTGTCCTTCTAATTATTCTATAAACGATTATAAAGTAACCTCAATCACTCAGTATATTGTATTCACAGCAATTAACGAAAAATCACTCAAAAGTTATAAGAAAACTTTCGACTGCCCTGTTCTTGCTTTCATTTTCAAACAAATCAATTTTGAAATCAATTCAAAAATGTGTTAATGCAGTATCATTAGAAATCATTCATTCAAACTAACTGCAAAGTTTCAAATTCCAATTTTTCATAACGAATCCAAATTTTGAGGTCAAAGATTTAAATTTAAAAGTCAACCGAAGTGTTTATGGTTAAATTTGAGTTCGTTTTTGTGTTATAGGATCAATTGATGAATCATATAGTTTACATAAACGATTTAAAACCTTTTTCATGTTATAATCTTATTCTAAAACTTTCTCAAATTACCAAATCGATTTTTAAATCGTGAAGAAAACAAAAGAGCTGTTACAGCCATTTAATTTTAATTCTTTCTGTTTCTGATTAATTTTTAGCACTCAACAAATTCATTTTTTTATTTAAAACCTGGAAACACTTTTGAATTAATGGTTTTAAGATTAGTGAATATTGGTCGATTTCTTTAACTGAGGAAGAAGAAGAAGCTTTTATTTTACGGGTTAAATATAAATATTTTCTGTAATACTTTGGATAAAGGGGCAACAGCCCAATGGTTAAGAGTGTTGGTAGTTAACGAGAGGTCGGAGGTTCGAGCCCGGGTATTGGCAGCTTTTTTTTTAAAAAAAAAACTCTTTGTGTGGTAGTTTCCTATTTATTATTATTATTATTATTATTATTATTATTATTATTATTATTATTATTATTATTATTATTATTATTGTAAATTATTATTGTTATTGTTATTAGTGTTATTATTATTATTATTATTAGTATTATGAACTTAGTTATTTTAATAGAATAAGTATTATTATTATTATGGTTATGATTAAGATTATTGTTATTATATATTCATTAACATTGTTATTATTATTATTATTATTATTGTTATTTATATCAAACTCAATAAAAGTATTTTTATTAAAACCTTAGAATTACTAGTATTATCAATATAGGTATTACCATTACCACTATGATTATGAATATTACAATTATTATTATTTTCATTAATATTAATATCATTTTATAATTATTAGAATTATTATTATTTATATTACAAACATAAGTATCATTATAAATATTATCATTATTATTATTAATATAATTACTACTATTTGTATTGTTATTAATAAAAATTTTGTTTTCATTATTAACAAACATCATTTTATTATCACTAAAGCTATCAGTATTATTATTAGTATTATCAATATTATTAACATTAAAATTATTATGAAAATAAAAGTTTTAAAGATATTATTAAGGTTATAAGTATGTACTAATCATATTAACAATTTTATATAAATATTCATAAATAACAAATTAAGTATTTTTAATATATTACAAATCAGATATATATATTAATATAACTATATAGATATTAATCATTTTTTAATATATACACAAATTAAATATATAATATATAAATTAAGATATAATAAATAAATTTGTTCGATTACGATTATGTGTATTAATAAATATACAAATGATATAGGTTCGTGAATCCGAGGCCAACCATGCATTGTTCAATGTCGTCATATGTATTTTTACTACAAAATACAGTATTGTGAGTTTCATTTGCTCCCTTTTTAAATGCTTTTGCAATATATATTTTTGAGACTGAGAATACATGCGATGCTTTTATAAATGTTTGACGAAATAGACACAAGTACTCGAAACTACATTCTATGGTTAGATTATTAAACCGAATATCACCCCTTTTAGCCTGGTAACCTAAGAATCAGGCATACGAGAGGTTATGTTCCTAATTGACGCGAATCCTAAAGATAGATCTATTAGGCCTAACAACCCCCATTCAGGTTATGGGTGGCTTTAGTACTTCGAGATTATGATAATGCAGATGAGAGGTTCTGTTTATAATTATGAAAATCTTGTAGTCTATTAAAATTATGGAAATGATGAATTACGATAAACTAATGAATTCATCAACCTTTTGGTTGACACTTTAAAGCATGTTTATTCTCAGGTATGAAAGTGAAGGTATTTCGTATGCCCGAGAGACATATTAAATTAACGTGGCTAACATGTTATGATCCAAGTCGGGTCATACCCAATAACAAACTTACCGACACCTTATTCGTATTTAACCTTGGCGATTGGTTCGTTGATTAAATACGCGACACTTGAACTTTAAGAAAATGGTTTTCTTAAATATTACTTGATATGTTTATATATAAGTTATGGAATAACTTATATAACAAGGATTTAATTATTTATAGGTTAAATAATTAATTAAGTTATGTTACATTTTCATAAAATTGGTTTTATAAAATATACATAACAAATAATATACAAGTTTATAATATGTGTTTTATAAAATCATGTTATATAAAAGGAAAAACTGATTTTGTAAATTCAGTTTTTTTATAAATGTATATTATAACATGATCCTTGTGGTGGCATTGGGAGTTTAAGAAGCATGCTATAGATTCTTCATTGAATGGCCCATACTTTTCCTAGTTTTCTACAAGCATGCTCCTTGACTAAATGCTAACCAAGACTTGAAAATACATCAAGTAAAAAGAACAAAAACTGCATTCTGCAGCTGCCCAAAACCGTGGGGTTTGAGGCACCAAATAAAGTTCTTCAAGCTCATTTTGCAAGCCAATTTCAAGTGCAAAGAAATCCTAACTAATAGTAAGGGTGTTGGTGCATAGTTTGGGGTATTATCTCTTGAGGTTTCATGCTTTTGGAACTTGCATTCATCATCATTTCTTGAGAGCTGCTGTCCAGAATTTTGGGTACATAAAAGTGGGTTTCAAGCTAGATTAACAAGAGTGTTGAGGTTACAAAGTCTAGCTAACTTAGGGGTGGTGTTGGAGGATCAAAAGCTTGGAGCTTTAACTCACTTGTTCATCATATCCTTGTGTTAAACAACCCTCAACTAGCTTGAGGAGGTAAATGCAAATCTTCTCCTCTTGTTCTTAAATTTGTAGGCATAATTTCAAGACTTGATATTACATGGAATTCAATTACATATGGTTTAACATATAAACTTGTTTTCTTAATAATTATGCTTCCGCTTGTTACAACTCTAAATGAATTGGTTTCATGATTAAGTTAACATTGAGAAACTTGTTATTATGTTGAATTCCATCAATGGTATCTAGAGCCGGAGTCTATAGATTATGCTTCTTATATATGGTCTTTAAAACCCATCAACTTTGCATTCTACTAACATGCATGAAAGTAAAATGCAAAATTAATGGATTTGGGAGGGTTTCTCATTATGGCCGAATTTGGAGGGTTCCAAAAGTGGTTTTGGGTTTGCTATTTGGTTCATATTTGTTGATATATTGATGTTCACAATCATAGCCAAGACCTTGTGTTTGAATGAATATTTATTTGGTTGATTTGTTAATCTTTCCATGTGGTTGTTATATTCATTCATTTGGTTTGTAAAATTAATTATTTCATTTGGTATGTAATATTAATTTTGGTTATGTAATTTATTTTATATTTGGCATGTAAAATAGATTAGGTTGTATTTTCATTTTCTAGACAAAATGTATTAGGATATATTTTGTAACAAGATGAAGATGCATGAAGATCACAAGGAGCATGTGGATGCAAAGTTAAGTGGGAGGTTAAAACCTCTTACTTTGTGTTTTACCCATTGACCGGTGGCATTTTGTTTTCGGCTAAACAAAATGTCCACCAAAAGGCTTGATTGTGAACATTTGTTTTGCATGCGTGGTTGTTTTAATCTCTTGTATGATTGTGGATTGTGTATGTTATTACAACAAGTTATTACACAAGTTAACAACAAGCAAAACTACAATTTAATTGGTTAAATTACACATTATTAACAACATGCAAAATGACAATTTAAATGGTTAAATTGAAATGGCAATAGGATTATAATAATTGGTTATTAAAACACATATAAAATGGTTTATATCAATGTAATGTAATTGGCATTATTACATGACATGAAAATGGATTTCAAATGAACCATACACTAAATGCATGTTGGTGTATGGCATAAAAGTTTTCTCAAACTAGAATTAATGAAAACTTAAATCCCTTTTACTAACAAGGTAAACAAGTTTAACGCCATCCTATTGTGTGACACTTAAAAGTATTAGGTAACTCATGATGGGATAAAGGTCACCTAACCGTTATGAGCAAACTAATATGATTAAGGTAAATTTTGCATGCTTGTGGGATAAAGGTCACCTAACCACTTGTATGTTAAATTTACAAGTCTATACAAGTAGGACGACTTGATTTGGGAATCATGAACTTAGGGTCACCGAAGCATGAGAAACAAAGAGGCGTTGATGGGATAAATATGCCATGCAAAAGGATTGCATGATCCCATACTCTAGAAGTTGCAAATGGATTGCAATTGTCATTTATTGACTACCTAGCTAAATCAAATTGCGGGATAAAGGTCACCTAACCGAAATTTGGTTTACCGTTGGATTCTAGAATTTAATAATTCAATTTGATTTAAAGGGTATTGAATGTTAAATTAAAATCGATACTTAAACGAACTTTGTTAATTTTGTAGATGGCCGCCAATAACAACAACAACATTCCAAACGCACCACTTAACTTAAACCACCTATCATTAAGGTCTCTCTTAGAGAAAGACAAACTCAACCATACTAACTTTATGGATTGGTTCCACAATCTTCGGATTGTCCTCAAACAAGAGGATAAAATGTATGTGCTTGAGGACCCCATTCCCGATCAACCGGATGAGAATGATGTGGAGGCAATGGCCTCTTACGATAAGTATTGCCACGACTCCCTTCAAGTCTCATGCTTAATGCTTGGGACTATGATACCCGAACTCCAAAAGGATTTCGAGCACCATAGTGCATACGACATGATAACGCAATTGAAGGAGATGTTTCTCCAACAAGCGCATGTCGAGCGCTTCGAAATGGTTCGGGCGCTTCATGCTTGTCGTATGGACGATACCCAATCGGTTTCATCTTATGTACTCAAGATGAAAAGCCTTATCGATCGTGCTAACCGACTTAACCTAAACATATCCAATGAGTTAGCCACCGATCTTATCCTTAACTCCCTATCAAAAAGGTTTGATCAATTTGTAATTAATTACAATATGAATGGGATGGATAAGAGCATAGGTGAGCTTCACGGTATGCTTAGAACGGCTGAAACTAGCATGGGTAAAAGGGCTTTACCCGTGTTAACAATTGATCAAGGTGGGTCCAAAGGTAAGACCTCTAAGCCAAAGGTGGCTAAGAGAAAAGGACCCGCTTACCAAGGCAAAGGGAAGGGGAAGATGGTTACCCCAACCATCAACAAGGCTAAGAAGCAAAAGGTAGCCGAAAAGGCAAACCCCAAGGAATACCCATGTTTCGGTTGCGGTGAGACAGGTCATTGGAAACGAAACTGTCCGGTCTACCTTAAGGAGTTGAAGGAGAAGAGGGATGCGGGGCAATCCTCAGGTAATATATATATGGTATATATAGAGCTTAGCATTACTTCTTCTAATACATGGGTATTAGACACTGGATGTGGAACTCACATTTGCAATTCTTTGCAGGGGTTCAAAAGAAGTAGCAAACAAACGGGAACATCAAGTCTCTACATGGGTAATGGAGCCAAAGTGCAAGTGAAGGCTCAAGGAGACTTTGTGTTAAAGCTTCCAAGTGGTTTGGAACTTATTTTGAAAGATGTTTTGTATGCACCCGACTTATGTCGAAACATTATTTCTATTTCCCGTTTGAAACAATGTGGTTTTAATCTTAATTTTGTTAATGATGATATCCATATTTATTTAGATAATATATTCTATTTCAAGGCTTCACCTTCAAATGGAATTTATGAATTGGTTCATGATGACACATCATCTAGTAGCTCAATGTACCATACAAGCACCAAGAAACTCAAAAAGGATTTGAGTGATTCCTACTTATGGCATTGTCGCCTTGGTCACATAAACAAGAACCTAATACATACACTTCAAAAGAATGGACTTTTGAAATCAAATGAAATGGATTCGTTTGAAGTATGCGAATCTTGTTTACAAGGCAAGATGACTAAAGCACCTTTCAAAGGGACCTATGAAAGGGCTAAAGATTTATTGGGATTAATACATTCGGATGTATGTGGACCCTTTAAACCCATGACTAGGAATGGTGAAAGATACTTTGTTACTTTCATTGATGACTTTAGTCGTTTCGGATATGTCTACTTATTAAGACACAAGGACGAAACGTTTGAAGCATTCAAAGAATATCAAAACGAAGTACAAAATCAACTCAATAGGACAATTAAGGTACTTCGTACCGATAGAGGAGGTGAATACCTAAGCGATGCCTTCCAAGATCATCTTAGGAGTCGTGGGATTATCTCACAACTTACTCCACCCAGAACACCCCAACTTAATGGAGTTTCCGAAAGGAGGAACCGAACCCTAATGGATATGGTTCGATCTATGATGGCAAGAAGCTCGTTGCCTCTATCATTTTGGGGTTATTGTCTAAGCTCCGCGGCTCGTATTTTAAATATGGCCCCAACCAAGAAAGTGGAACGAACTCCTCACGAGATGTGGTTTGGTAAACCTCCATCTCTATCATACTTAAAGGTATAGGGATGTGAAGCTTATCCTAAGCGTTACGTCCCTAATAAGTTGAATGCTCGATCCACGAAGTGTATCTTCATAGGATATCCCAAGGATGATATGGGATACTATTTCTATGATCCATCCGAGCAGAATGTATTTGTTGCTCGGAAGGCGGAATTCCTTGAAACTAAGTTCCTAATGGAAGGAAATAGTGAAAGGAAGATAGATCTTGAAGAGGTTCAAGATCAAGTAGATGATACATAATTGGTTGACACTAGCACTCAACATGAAAATGTTGATAGTGATCAAATGGATGATCAAAATACACAAGGCATTCGTAGATCTGGTAGGATTAGCAATCCTCGTGAGAAATATGGGTTTCTCATAGATGGTTGCTATACGGTTGATTTGGATGAACCAACAAACTACAAAGATGCTTTATCAAGGATTGATAAAGATAAATGGCAGGAAGCCATGAACGCCGAGATGCAATCCATGTATGAAAACCAAGTGTGGGAACTTGTTGAGAAACCTCCTAGCTCTAAGCTAGTTGATTGCAAATGGCTTTTCAAAATGAAAACCGACATACATGGAAACTTGGATACATATAAAGCTAGACTTGTAGCAAAAGGTTTCACTCAAACTCAAGGGGTTGATTATGATGAAACTTTCTCGCCAGTGGCAATGCTAAAGTCTATTAGGATATTATTTGCCATTGCTGCTCACTACGACTATGAAATATGGCAAATGGATGTCAAAACCGCTTTCCTAAATGGATATCTTATGGAAGATGTCTATATGGTCCAGCCTGAAGGTTTTGTTGATCCAAAATATCCTAAAAAGGTATGCAAGTTAAAGAAGTCAATCTACGGATTGAAACAAGCATCTAGAATGTGGAATCATCGTTTTAATGAGGAAGCCGAGAAATTTGGCTTCATTAAAAATGGTGATGAAGCTTGTGTATATAAGAAAGCTAGTGGGAGCACTATCATGTTCCTTGTACTATATGTGGATGATATATTATTATTTGGGAATGATATTACCACAATGCAAGGAGTCAAAACTTGGCTAAAGAGTTGCTTCTCCATTAAGGATCTTGGAGATGCACAATACATATTGGGGATAGGGATCTATAGGAATAGATCCAAGAGATTGATAGGTTTAAGTCAAAGTACATACATTGATAAAGTCTTGAAAAGGTTCAAGATGGAAAACTCTAAGAGAGGTTTGGTACCTATTCAAAAGGGAACCGTTCTCAGTTCATCTCAGTGTCCTACCACGAAAGATGAACAAGAGAGAATGAAGAAAGTCCCATACGCATCTGCTATTGGGTCTATCATGTATGCAATGATATGTACTAGACCGGATGTGTCATGCGCTCTAAGCTTGACAAGTAGATACCAGAACAACCCAGGAAATTGTCATTGGATTGCTGTTAAAAGCATATTGAAATACCTTAGGAGGACTAAGGATATGTTTCTAATATATGGGTCTGGTGAGGAGGAACTCACTGTAAAAGGTTACGTGGACGTGAGTTTCCAAACTGATCGAGATGACTCTCGATCACAATCCGGTTATGTCTTCATGTTAAATGGTGGTGCGGTCTCTTGGAAGAGTTCGAAACAGGAGGTTGTTGCGTTATCCACTACAGAGTCGGAGTACATTGCCGCCTCACTGGAAGCTCAGGAAGCTGCATGGATGAAGAAATTCATCGACGACTTAGGAGTGGTCCCTTCCATTCAGGACCCTCTTGAGATCTTTTGTGACAACGAGGGTGCGATTGCTCAAATCAAGGAACCTCGTACTCATCAAAAGACTCGTCACATTGAGCGGAGATTCAACTACATCAGGGATGAGGTTGAAAAGGGAAAGATATGTATTCACAAAGTTCACACAGATCAAAATGTTGCGGATCCACTCACGAAGCTTTTATATGGGCCAAAACATGAGGGACATGTTTGTGCATTAGGGCTTCGATATTCTAGTGATTGGATATGATCTATTTTATGTATTGTACCGGAACGAAATTATTCAAACTCATTAATATAACTATGGTGTTAATTTATTTGAGTTATGTTCCTATTTTGCATATTTCATCCATGAATAAGTAATTATTCTAAATTTCCGTAGTCGATCACATTTGTGGGAACAAGTGTGAGGTTAAGACTATTATGAACTCGGATTGGTATACATTCATAGGTTGAATGTGGGGCAAGGTTGCAACCAAGGTTCATAGATATTTGTGGGAAACAAATATTGGAAGACCCGCTCTCAAGAATTACTGTATAGAGCCTTTGTGGGTGATCACATGTAATCTTGAGTAAAGGCGAATATCATTGTATCCTCTGACCTGAGATACATATTGGGTTCGGATATTCACCAAATACTGTGCCTTGATTCTTTCCTTCGCTATTCTGAAACATGGTAGTACATAAGGAAGAACTCAGGTATATTACAAAGTGTATATCTAGGACGTATGTAGTCAAGATGGAATTTGTCCCTCTTATTCGTTGAGAGTCAGATGTCTAAGGCCTGAAAAGTTAAATCTATAAGAGAGTGATCACTCTGTATCTCTTGGATTTAACATGACATCTAGGACGAAAGGAAATAATGAAAGATTCACCTAATCATATTCGAAATGGGAACTCGAAAGGGATGATGTTATTGAATGGCACAAAGTCATAACATATTAGGGGTGATGGACGGTGTGTTAGGCTGTATCCATCACTTGCATTAATTTCTTATGTTTCTCGTGCAAGTGGGAGATTGAAGGTATTTCGTATGCCCGAGAGACATATTAAATTAACGTGGCTAACATGTTATGATCCAAGTCGGGTCATACCCAATAACAAACTTACCGACACCTTATTCGTATTTAACCTTGGCGATTGGTTCGTTGATTAAATACGCGACACTTGAACTTTAAGAAAATGGTTTTCTTAAATATTACTTGATATGTTTATATATAAGTTATGGAATAACTTATATAACAAGGATTTAATTATTTATAGGTTAAATAATTAATTAAGTTATGTTACATTTTCATAAAATTGGTTTTATAAAATATACATAACAAATAATATACAAGTTTATAATATGTGTTTTATAAAATCATGTTATATAAAAGGAAAAACTGATTTTGTAAATTCAGTTTTTTTATAAATGTATATTATAACATGATCCTTGTGGTGGCATTGGGAGTTTAAGAAGCATGCTATAGATTCTTCATTGAATGGCCCATACTTTTCCTAGTTTTCTACAAGCATGCTCCTTGACTAAATGCTAACCAAGACTTGAAAATACATCAAGTAAAAAGAACAAAAACTGCATTCTGCAGCTGCCCAAAACCGTGGGGTTTGAGGCACCAAATAAAGTTCTTCAAGCTCATTTTGCAAGCCAATTTCAAGTGCAAAGAAATCCTAACTAATAGTAAGGGTGTTGGTGCATAGTTTGGGGTATTATCTCTTGAGGTTTCATGCTTTTGGAACTTGCATTCATCATCATTTCTTGAGAGCTGCTGTCCAGAATTTTGGGTACATAAAAGTGGGTTTCAAGCTAGATTAACAAGAGTGTTGAGGTTACAAAGTCTAGCTAACTTAGGGGTGGTGTTGGAGGATCAAAAGCTTGGATCTTTAACTCACTTGTTCATCATATCCTTGTGTTAAACAACCCTCAACTAGCTTGAGGAGGTAAATGCAAATCTTCTCCTCTTGTTCTTAAATTTGTAGGCATAATTTCAAGACTTGATATTACATGGAATTCAATTACATATGGTTTAACATATAAACTTCTTTTCTTAATAATTATGCTTCCGCTTGTTACAACTCTAAATGAATTGGTTTCATGATTAAGTTAACATTGAGAAACTTGTTATTATGTTGAATTCCATCAGAAAGAAATCTTCCGCTGTGCATTTGCTCATTTTAAAGATATTACTTGGAGTCATTCATGGCATATTTCAAAAGACGTTGCATTCAAGTCGTTGAGTACAATAAAGATTATTATTAAGTCAATTATAGTTGGATATATTATGAAATGGTATGCATGCCTGTCAACTTTCGATGAAATGAAAGTTTGTCTTTTAAAAACGAATGCAATGTTTGTAAAATTTATCATATAGAGGTCAAATGCCTCGCAATGTAACCATATGTTATTGTATTCATCCTTATGGATTAGGACGGGTCGCTTCACGTGGTATCAGAGCGGTGGTCTTAGCGAACCAGGTCTTGCATTAGTGTGTCTAACAGATAGTCATTAAGATGCATTAGTGGGTTTGGACTTCGACCTTAACTGCATGTCAAAAAAATTTTCTTATCATTTCTTGTCGGAAATTACATGCTTATCATTCTTAGTCTAGACACACCTTACTGCATTGATTGCATAAATAGTGTATAGACTAAATTCATATCTTAGTGTATCTGTTACTGTAAACTTTGCCTGACATATTCCGTAAACTCCTCTGTAATCTACGAAATCTTTTGTTCTATATATATAGATATTCTATGTAATTAGAATACCATCCGATAGCCGGAAATCATTTCATATCACAAAATCCTTTATTCAAACGTACGAAATGGAAATCGCCACTGGTTCAAGTCCCTCGAATTTCGATATGGAGTTCCACTCGAGCTCCGAAAACAGTGTGACTGGAATGAACCAACCAATTAGCCATCATCTATTCTGGATGAATTGGGGATGGGTTCGTAGCCTACTTAATCATTGGAGACAAGAAGAAGGCGATCCCTTCCATCCACCACATTTCCCTCTTGGTGAAGAACCTGAAGCACTTACTGGCGAACCTATCCGAAACACCATTTTCAGCCTCATTTTCAGAGTAGCTCGACACGATTATATTCTATCCACAATTCTAAACCTTATTCATCTGCTCGTTCCGACCGACAACCATTCCGGAATAATGGAAGAAGTCAACGAGCTTCGCGCTCGAATAGTGACTCTGGAGAATATGGTGCAATATCTATGAGCATCAGCAGCACCAGCAGCATAACCAGTACCACCATCCACAACAACCACATCCGCACCGCAAACCTCAACTTCACAATCTACCCCACGAGCATCAACGTCGTACGCGCCATAGGTACCAAGGAGTACTAATAAAAATCAATGATGAAATATTGATTCATAACTTCATTGGAGAACTATTAGGTGGCGATTATGTAATCTCTAAAGTCTTAGAGATTATTTATTCTAGCTCAAACCGAAAAGCAAATGAGATTAATATCATATTAACTCATTAAATCTATGATTACATCTGAAGAAAAAATATATATGTATATATGTTTTCACAAAGATTGTAATTAAAAATTCTTTTGTACAAACTGTTAATGGTGAAAATATTTTAACGGGTAGGTAATACCTGAGAAATATTAGATTTCACATTAATAAGTTACACTGTACATTCTTCCAATCTGATTCAACAGTCATTTACTATCCTACTTACATCCACAGATATACGTATCCGTTCACCGCAGAATAACCATTTTCTTTCAATTTCATATTTGGATTTTGACTTATCATAATCCAACAAGTGGCATAATGAAGAAATATTTGACAAAATAAAATTTGTTAGAAACAAACAAGTTAACTATGAGAAATTTTGTTAAGAATCCACGCTAACAAAATCCTAGCTAACTGTTCCTAGCTAACTGTTAATTCCTTATTACATTTATTTATCGCAATTTATTTATCGCAATTTTAATTCTCGCAATTTTATTTATCGTCATTTAATTTCTGTTATTTATTTTACGCACTTTAAATATCGTCGTATAAATCGAGACACATATACAATGTTTTGACATATCATATCGACGTCATCTATATATATTATTTGGAATAACTATAGACACTCTATATGCGGTAATGTTCGAGTTAGCTATACAGGGTTGAGGTTGATTCTAAATAATATATATACTTTAAGTTGTGATCGAGTCTGAGACATGTATATAATGGGTCACGACACATATTAATTAATTCAAATATTATATATAAAACTATATATGAATTGTTGAACTACTAATTGTGGACTACTAGCTGTGGACTAATAACATTTAACATTGAACAATTAAAATGAATAAAATATTGATTATAACATATAAAACTAAACATTTCTTCAAGTTTGCCACTTGATTGCATCTTAAACCTCATTTGTATCTTGACGATTACAATCTGCGTTCAAACCTTTCATGATTCTTGAAAACACCTCAATCGAGAGGATGAACCAACCGCACTACATCTACGGAAGGAAAGATTTATGCATATAGTTATGCACCTGAAAAACTCTCGAAAACTGAATAAACATTTAACACGTATCTGTGCTAGCTCCCTTGGCATTGTTATTACCGAAAATAACTTTGTAACCTCTTTCTAAATTAGCCAATTTTGTCACAGCTCCAGCAAGCCAACTTCGACATTTTAGTCAAACTATCCTTACTATAACCTTAATATATACGTTGTCTTTCCGCCTTCGTTACCGGGGAACAGTTTATATCCCACCACATTAGCAGTAAATTTACCAGCAACTTCGTTGATCTTTGACTTTCCGAAAAATCATTATATTTATCGAAACCCTATCATATACTCATCTGCATCTTATAAAGAGAATGGCCATACCACTTACTGAGAACTAGCAATCAGTATTTTGAAATCTCGCAGCGTTACTACATCAACAGTTATATGCATATAACATTTATCTCTTAGAATTATGATCTTCCATTCTGAAATTCTGAAAAAGCAACCAGTCTGCGAATCAATACTCTGAAATTTGAAAAGTTGAATGAAGCAACAAAAACTGTAAACGACCTTAACAGTCGAAAGTTTGATGATAAAGAATAGTATGTTGGCAAAGCTCAGAGAAGGTTTGGGACTGGAAAACGGATTGAGCAAACCATGAAGGAGGCTGTGGACAAATCACAACGACTAAATCTGCCTTCAAAGAATCCAAATGATTTCGTGACTGCTGAAGTCTTTAGCGAATATCACGCTCGTTACTCTAAACCCTTACGGATAATATTCTTCATCATCCTTTGATATTAGAAATTCTAAGATATTATCGTATCTTTCATTATAAATATCCTTAATATTTTTGAAGATATCTTCATAAATATTCTCGTCCGATATTAATTACCTCTCCGCGCTATCTGTGTTATATCATAAAAGGAAACAGCTTTAGTTTCTATATTCTATAAAACTTCGAATTTAAAATATGAATGTTTTGAAGCAGTGTTGGGAACTGAAGCATGAGTTAGTATAATATAATGACACTTGATCAATGTGATTATATTACAGTAAGTCATGATGAGTTTCTAATGGAACTTGATGATTCACAGACCATAACGTCATCAGGTACCATGTTACACGACTCTTACATTCTACCTAATCTCCAAACATGCCAAGAACATAATTTCTTGAAAGTTCTATATTTTCTCTTGCATTCTGGTAATTTAACCAATCAAGATCGTACTATTACAATTTCTCTTTGAGAACGTTAACTATGTTCATTTCAAATTTCATATCTATGAATTCTGGACCATTATTCGCTTGACTTAAATTCGGGAAGAGAAAACAAAAGGATAGAACTCCAAAATATAAAGGAAACGAAGGGAGTAGATTCATAGTAAAATATCCGACAGAGCAATCAAAACAGATTATCGCATTTAACCATAGAGGATCTAAATTTTCTTAATTATTGAAGAATCAAATCTTATTACGAAGATTTTCTCTAAATCCCTGGAATTTCAAAAATCAACCATGACTACGTCAAAGGTTAAGACGAACCTCTCTTTCTTTATTTCAAACTTTTGCGATAGCTTCACTTATACTCTTCGCGTAATCGAATTGTTTTATCCATATTACTCAATGATGATAAAACTCTATTTATCAACTCATATTCGTCATGAAAACATATTTATTGTCAACCATGACGATTTCAATCAAATTTTGGGACGAAATTTCTTTAACGGGTAGGTACTGTGACGACTCGAAAATTTCGACCAAATTTAAACTTAATCTTTATATGTTTCCGACACGATAAGAAAAGTCTGTAATGTTGAAGTCTCAAAAACTTTGAACTATGTTCATGTATACATTTAACCTTTGACTAATCCCGACGATTCACGAAAAATTGTTGTTAATAAATAAGTATATATATAAATATATAAATATAAATATATGTGTATAAATAATAATGTGAAATAATAAAATACAAATATAACATTAGAATTAAATATGTTAAGTATGATACAAAATAATTAAGCTGTTGTTAAAATGAATCTATGTAAATAGATATATATGATTTTTTTACAATTAATATACTATATATATTGTAGTAAATATTCGAATATGCTATATGAATATTACATAATTAATAATATGTAACGTTAATATATTAAATATAATTACAAGTTATAATATAATTATTATATATTACTTTCATTATTAATAATGAAACCAGTATTATTAATATTATTAATTTAATACATAATATATAAATATGAGATTTGATAAGCATAATTTGTTAGATCCATATTACCCTCATTATTAGTATTAATATTAATATCAGTATTAGTAATTGTATTATTAACATTATTAGAGTATATATTAGATAGATATGAAAAATAAAACATGTAACTTGTGATTACTAGTATTATTAAGTATTATCATTAAAAATTAGTATTTTCATTATTATCATTAATGATATAATCATTACCATTTTTATAGTTATTATTATAATTACCATTATTTATTATCATTAATATTATTATTAGTGATATTATTATCATTATCATTATTATTCCTATTATTATTATGAGTATTATTTTGATTAGTAATATTTTTATTGTTATTATTTTCTATTATCAGTATTTTTTTACTATTTCCAGTAATACTAATAATATTATTATTAATATATTTAATTATATTTACAAATTTTTAATATTAATTAATATTAATTTTAAATAAATCATACATAATCACTTTCAGATTGTATATCACGATCGAACTGTGCAATATTTTTTTTCTGTCTTTAATCTATTTAACCTGTCGATCTCATAAACACTACACACCAAATTCTGTTAGCAGTCGATCTCCAATTCTTGTATTCTTCTGTTTTTGATTAGGTTTTTAATTGATTATCTGTCAAACCGAATAACCCCACAAATCAAATTATTTATCCTTCTAATTATTCTATAAACGATTATAAAGTAACCTCAATCACTCAGTATATTGTATTCACAGCCATTGACAAAAAATCACTCAAAAGTTATAAGAAAACTTTCGATTGCCCTGTTCTTGCTTCCATTTTCAAAAAATCGATTTTGAAATCAATTTAAAAATGTGTTAATGCAGTATCATTAGAAATCATTCATTCAAACTAACTGCAAAGTTTCAAATTCCAATTTTTCATAACGAATCCAAATTTTGAGGTCAAAGATTTAAATTAAAAAGTCAACCGAAGTGTTTATGGTTAAATTCGAGTTCGTTTTCGTGTTATAGGATCAATTGATGAATCATATAGTTTACATAAACGATTTAAAACCTTTTTCATGTTATAATCTTATTCTAAAACTTTCTCAAATTACCAAATCAATTTTTAGATCGTGAAGAAAACAAAAGAGCTGTTACAGCCATTTAATTTTAATTCTTTCTGTTTCTGATTAATTTTTAGCACTCAACAAATTCATTTTTTTATTTAAAACCTGGAAACACTTTTGAATTAATGGTTTTAAGATTAGTGAATATTGGTCGACTTCTTTAACTTAGGAAGAAGAAGAAGAAGCTTTTATTTTACGGGTTAAATATAAATATTTTCTGTAATATTTCGGATAAAGGGGCAACAGCCCAATGGTTAAGAGTGTTGGTAGTTAACGAGAGGTCGGAGGTTCAAGCCCGGGCATTGGCAGCTTTTTTTTTTAAAAAAACTCTTTGTGAGGTAGTTTCCTATCTATTATTATTATTATTATTATTATTATTATTATTATTATTATTATTATTATTATTATTATTATTATTGTAAATTATTATTGTTATTGTTATTAGTGTTATTATTATTATTATTATTATTATTATTATTATTATTATTATTATTATTATTATTATTATTATTATTATTATTAGTATTATGAACTTAGTTATTTTAATAGAATAAGTATTATTATTATTATGGTTATGATTAAGATTATTGTTATTATATATTCATTAACATTGTTATTATTATTATTATTATTGTTATTTATATCACAATCAATAAAAGTATTTTTATTAAAACCTTAGAATTACTAGTATTATCAATATAGGTATTACCATTACCACTATGATTATGAATATTAAAATTATTATTATTTTCATTAATATTAATATCATTTTATAATTATTAGAATTATTAGTTATATTACAAACATAAGTATTATTATAAATATTATCATTATTATTATTAATATAATTACCACTATTAGTATTGTTATTAATAAAAATTTTGTTATCATTATTAACAAACATCATTTTATTATCACTAAAGCTATCAGTATTATTATTAGTATTATCAATATTATTAACATTAAAATTATTATGAAAATAAAAGTTTTAAAGATATTATTAAGGTTATAATTATGTACTAATCATATTAACAATTTTATATAAATATTCATAAATAACAAATTAAGTATTTTTAATATATTACAAATCAGATATATATATATATATATATATATATATATATATATATATATATATATATATATATATATATATATATATATATATATATATATATATATATATATATATATTAATATAACTATATAGATATTAATCATTTTGAATATATACACGAATTAAATATATAATATATAAATTAAGATATAATAAATAAATTTGTTCGATTACGATTATGTGTATTAATAAATATACAAATGATATAGGTTCGTGAATCCTAGGCCAACCTTGCATTGTTCAATGTCGTCATATGTATTTTTACTACAAAATACAGTATTGTGAGTTTTATTTGCTCCCTTTTTAAATGCTTTTGCAATATATATTTTTGGGACTGAGAATACATGCGCTGCTTTTATAAATGTTTGACGAAATAGACACAAGTACTCGAAACTACATTCTATGGTTGGATTATTAAACCGAATATCACCCCTTTTAGTTTGGTAACCTAAGAATTAGGCAGACGAGAGTTTATGTTCCTAATTGACGCGAATCCTAAAGATAGATCTATTGGGCCTAACAACCCCCATTCAGGTTATAGGTGGCTTTAGTACTTCGAGATTATTATAATGCAGACGATGGGTTCTGTTTATAATTATGAAAATCTTGTGGTCTATTAAAATTATGGAAATGATGAATTACGATAAACTAATGAACTCACCAACCTTTTGGTTGACACTTTAAAGCATGTTTATTCTCAGGTATGAAAGAAATCTTCCGTTGTGCATTTGCTCATTTTAAAGATTATCTTGGAGTCATTGATGGCATATTTCAAAAGACGTTGCATTCAAGTCATTGAGTTCAATAAAAATTATTATTAAGTCAATTATAGATGGATATATTATGAAATGGTATGCATGCCTGTCAACTTTCGATGAAATGAAAGTTTGTCTTTTAAAAACGAATGCAATGTTTGTAAAATTTATCATATAGAGGTCAAATGCCTCGCGATGTAACCGTATGTTATTGTATTCGTCCTTATGGAGGGGTCGCTTCAAATATATATATTACTTAATATATATACACCGACTTAAGGATACACGTCTTTTTAATATTCCACCAAAAACTTCATATATGTAAATATGGAGTATATCATAACCGACTCAAATTCTGTAGAAAAACAAGTAGGATTTTATTTCCAATTCCATTTTCTAACTTGTTGATCAAGTTACTAAAATTTTCATTTAATCAAATTAAATAATTCAAATTAATTAATTACTTAATTAATCAACTAATTATTTTAATTTGTTTCTTTACTTGAGTAATATATATACATCATATATATTTCTTTTGACGTCTACGTGTATATATGTGTGACCCCGAATGAAACGACCCGTCCTTATCCACCTGGACGAAGTCACCAACATTTGGTCCCATTGCGATGATCGACTCCAAATAATGTCCTTAAAATGAGCATATGCATAGCGGAAGACTTAATTCGTACCTGAGAATAAACATGCTTAAAAGTGTCAACCAAAAGATTGGTGAGTTCATAGGTTTATCATAACAATCATTTCTATACCTTAATAGACCACAAGATTTCATATTCATAAACATTTCAATATAAATATTCTAAGTTGTTGAGCACTTGGCAACCATACTTAACATTTAATCAACGTCGCATATTCCCTTTATTATGAAATCTCCCTACACCGTACCAAGTGTAGTCACCGAAACGAAGTACTGTGCAACCGTTGAATACTGGTCGTCCAGTCCGGTTGGGGTTGTCAGGCCCGATAGATCTATCAACAGGATTCGCGTTTACAATACCCATGTAAATAGTAGTTACCAAGCTACAGGGAAATATGCCAGTGGTACAACTCAACGTAGAATATATTTTTAAGTACTTGTGTCTATTTTGTAAACATTTATAAAAGCAGCGCATGTATTCTCAGCCCAAAAATATATATTGTAAAAGCAATTAAAAAGGGAGCAAATGAAACTCACCATACTATATTTTGTAGTAAAAATACATATGACGTCATTGAACAAATATAGGGTTGGTCTCGGATTCACGAACCTATATCATTTATATATATATTAACACATATAATTGTAATCGAACGAATTTATATATTATTAGTGATTTAATTGTTATTTTAATTATGTGTTTCATTAATAACCTAATTAATATAAAATATTACTATAGTCATGTTAGATGTAGTAAATATAGCTTTATATAGCTAACAGTTATTGTTAAAATAATATTGATAATAATAAATAAATATATGTTTTTGTTTTATAATAATAATAGTAATAATAACAAAAATGATAATTCTTATAAAAATAATACTTTTAAAAATGTTAATTTTAATAGTAAGGAATATTAATAGTAATAATTATAGAAAATGTTGATTTTACTAATAATAATGATACTAATATTTATGTTAATAGTAATAATGATAATATTAATAATAATACTTATTTTAGCAACAATAATAATAATAATAATAATAATAATAATAATAATAATAATAATAATAATAATAATTAATTTTTGTAATGAAAACTACCTTCCAAAAGCTTTTCTAAAATTAAAAATGCCCTGAGCTGGGCTCGAACCCGCGACCTCTCGATCAACAAACACACACCATAACCATTGAACTGCTTTCGTGTTTTATGATTTCTAACCCCGAATTATATATAACACCTTTTCAATATATTCCTACATATGATCCACTTCCTAGCCCAGCAATAAAAGAATTGGCCCAATACTTATACAGCCCAACAATTAAAACGATTTTTGGCCCAAGATCATTACGATAACCGTCCCCTGTAGGGTTTTATGTCGACAGGAAAGAAAAAAATATAGGAACAAAAATGGAATGGCAAGTGGGTCTCGGTTTAAAACAGAAACATAATAGAGTACAGTAGTAGTAACATTCCACCATCGTTCAAAATTACTGTCCATCTTCTTCATTATCGAGTGTCATCTTCATACGTTGCCACCATCATCATCACTTTGTTATCACTGTTACCCATCATGTTACCATTTACAGCGAATTCATCATATTCGTTTTATTGTAACAGAAGTAATAGTGAGCGGCACTTATGTCGAATGAAACAGAAATTATAGAAGCTGTAGTAACAGTCGTGTGTGGTGGTGATAGAATAACGGAATAGAAAAAAAAATAACAGTAGTCAGTGATGGTGGTTGTTGTAGTACTGTGGTAGTTGATGAAGGGTGATTGTGGATGTTGATTTGGATTGGGTTAGATCAAGCAAGAAACAGAGATAAAGGTTTGTGTTGTGAGGGTGGTTAGTTGTGATTGTGGAGGGAGTGGAGACGACGGCAGAGGTGGTGGTGAGGGTGCCGGAGGTGAAGTGGGTTTTGGGTCTCGGTTGCAACCGATGATCGAATCATGAAGAAACACACAACTTGATAGTTGTGGTGGCGGTTTATTGTGGTATCCGGTGGTGATCTTGAAGAAGAGAAAAAAAAATGTAAAGTGATTATGGGTTGATCAATTTCTCTGTGATATGTGTATATGTTTAAATATAGATGGATATAGAGAGAGCTGATAGTTAAGGTGACTGGGTTTGTGAAACAAACAAATACATATACAGTATATTAAATGTTAACTCCTGAATTTACGGATAAAAATTATAATATAATAATATAAATAAATCATATGAAGTGAAACGTGTAAAAGCATAGTTCAGCAGCCGGATTCTTAACTTATTAATGTTTCACGGGGTATTAAATCGTGTCTAATGCTAATCAGTTGTCGTATAAAAGTGTTCCTAAAAATCCCGAACTTTTAGATTAAATAGATTTAATTATTTCACTCATTACCTGTTTGAAACCTAATCAAAAAGGTTCAAAAATTATTTATTTTATGTACCAATTTATATGTACGGAGTACTAAAATTTAATCTAAAAGGATAAAAATATTTTTAACAAATCTAGAATCTTCGTAATCAATTTACACTCCAATTTTTATTTTAATCTTTCATAAACATGTACTATATTTATATTAAAACTAACGAAACGTCAACCGAGTGTCACTGACGATTACTAATTAGGCTCGAGATCAATTACTTTTAATATATTCTCTTTCTATATGCGAACAGTTTTAACTAGCAAGTTTTAACTACTAAAAATAAATATATTATATATTTTTAAACAATTAGATTTAATATAATTTGATATATTTACAAGAAACATTTAGATATACATATATATACATATCTATATATTTATAATAGTAGTTTTCATTACATCGCATATTATTTTACATATTTATTTCCTAAAATTAAATCATATATTATATCAAATAATATTTCAAATTATTATTATATATTTAAATATATATATATGTATCTATTTACAATTAGTTGTTCGTGAATCGTCGAGAACAGTCGAAGGTCAATTGAATATATAGATCAGTTCAAAATTTTTGAAACTCAACCTAACAGACTTTTCTTATCGTGTAAAGAAAATATTAAATCATATCAAGAGTTTGATTAAAAATTAGTCGAAATTTTCCGGGTCGTGACAGTACCCACCCGTTAAAGAAATTTCGTCCCGAAATTTGATCGAGGTCGTTATGGCTAACAATAAAAATGTTTTCATGATAAAAATGAGCTGATAAATAGAGTTTTATCATTATTGGTTAATATAGATAAAACAATTCGATCATGTGAAGCGTACGGGTGAAGCTATCACAAAAGAGTGAAAAGTTTCGTCTTGACTTTTGACGTAGTCATGGTGAATTTCCGGAATTCAAGGAATTTAAGGAAAATCTTCTAGTCAGGAAGAAAATGTATAACACAATTTATTAGCAACTGTTAGAAGTACGGAAAAACATAAATATCAAAGGAAATATTTCCGTGATATGCTTAGAGATTAAATAGAATGAAAGAGTCATGTAACATGGCACGTGATGAGGGTAAGGTCTGTGAATCATCATCACGTTACATTAGAAATTTAGCATGACTTACTGTAATATAATCACGTTGGCCAAGCGTATTATATTATACTAACTCATGCTTCAATTCCTAACACTTCTCCACAATTCATTCATAATTTATACTCGATTGTTACAGAATATAGAACTAAAACAGTTTCTTTTATGATGTAATATAGATAGCACGAAAAGATAAATAATTTCGGACAAGAATAGCTGTGAAGGTATCCTCAAGAATATCAACGATATTTATAACGGAAGATACGATGATATCTTAGGATTTAGAATATTTAAGATCAGAAGATGATGAAGAAATTTGTCCGCAAGGATTTAGGAGTAAGGTATTCGCTAAAGAGTTCATCAGGCATTATTTGGATTCTTTGAAGTCAAACTTATTCTTTGTGATTTGTCCACGGCTTCCTTCATAGTTTTGCATAATCCACTTTTCGGTACTAAATTTTCTATTGAGCGTTCCTAACACTTCCTTCTTTATCATCAACTTTTGGCCATTAAGACCCTCTACAACATGCTGCTTCGTCAGCATTTTCAAAGTTAACGGATCTGGGTCATCGGTTATCAAACCGAGATGGTTTCAGGAAAATTGTGTTTTTAGATGATTAAACACCGATGGTAGTATGGTGAAATATAAAAGGTTTTCTGGTAAAAAAATGAGCACGCAAATATATCAAGGTTATAATAAGGTTGTTTCGGATGAAAAGTCAGAGTTGACTTGCTGAAGCTGTGACAAAATTTGCTACTTTGAAAGGGATTACCAAATCATTTTGGGTAATAATAACACTAAAGGAATTAGCACAGCTACGTGTTAAACGCTTACTCAGTTTCCGAGGGTATAACTATATGCATCAATCTTTTATTCCGTAGATGAAGTGCGGCTGGTTCATCCTCTCGATCGAGGTGTTTTCAAGAATCATGAAAGATTTGAACATGGATTGGAATCGTCAAGATTCAAACGAGGTTTAAGATGAAATCAAGTGGCAAACTTGAAGAAATGTTTAGTTTTATATGTTATAATCAATATTTTAATTCATTTTAATTGTCCAATGTTATTAGTCCACAGTCGATAGTCCACAGTTAACAATCCAATGATTCATATATAGTTTAATATATAATATTTGAATTAATTAATACGTATCGTGACCCGTATACGTCTCAGACTTGATCACAACTCAAACTATATATATTATTGTAGAATCAACCTCAACCCTGTATAGCTAACTCTCACATTACTGCATATAGAGTGTCTATGGTTATTCCAAATAATATATATAGATGCGTCGATATGATATGTCAAAACCTTGTATACGTGTCCCGATATTTAAAGTGCGTAAAATAAATAACAGAAATTAAATGACGATAAATAAAGTGTGTAAAGTAAATAACAGAAATTAAATGACGATAAATAAAATTGCGAGAATGTAAATTGCGATAATTAAATTGCGATAAATAAAATGTAATCAGTTCGCTAGGAACAATTAGCTAGGAACAGTTAGCGTGAATTCTTAACAAAATTTCTCATAGTTAATTTGTTTGTTTCTAACAAATTTTATTTTGTCAAATGTTTTCTTCATTATGCCACTTGTTGGATCCTGATAAGTCAAAATCCAAATATGAAATTGAATGAAAATGGTTGTATTGTGGTGAACGGATACGTACATGTGTGGATTTGAGCAGTATAGTTAATGATTATTGAATCTGAATTGAAGAATGTATAGTGTAACTTATTAATGTGAGATCTAAATATTCCTCGGGTATTACCTACCCGTTAAAATATTTTCACCATTAACAGTTTGTATGAAAGAATTTTTAATTGCAATCTTTATGAAAATATATATACATATATATTTTCTTCAGATATAATCGTGGATTTAATGAGTTAATGTGATATTAATCTCATTTAATTTGTCGTTATAATAAGAATATATATAATCTCTAAAACATTAGAGATTACATAGTCGCCATGCCGAATGAAGATAATTGATGCAGAACGATAGTAGGATGAAGATAAAGTAGATAGAACAATACGTAGAACGATGATTATGCTCGAGGTACAGAATGAGTTGTTGAGGTATGTGATGTTGAGGCTACTGGTGCTGGTGGTACTGTTTATACTGGTGATGTTGTTGAAGCTGGTACGTTTTGCACCATATTCTTCAAATTGATTACTCGAGCACGAAGCTCGTTGACTTCTTCTATTATTCCGGGTTGATTATTAGTCGGAACGAGTGGATCAATAAGGTTTAGAATTGTGGATAGAATATAATCATGTCGAGATACCCTGGAAATGAGGGTGAAACTGGTGTTTCGAATAGATTCGCCGGTAAATGCTTCAGGTTCTTTGCCAAAAGGAAAATTTGGTTGGTGGAAAGGAATTGCCTTCTTCTCGTTTCCATTGATTAAGTCGACTACGAACTCATCAGATGAATTGGGAATGGCTGATTGATTGATTCATTCTGGTGACACCGCTTTCGGAGCTTAGGTGAATATTCATGTCGGAATAGCTGTCGGAATAGCTATCGAAATCTGAGGGACTCGAACTGGTGGAGGGATTTATCTCGTACGATCAGATGCAGGATTTTCGATAAGAAATAGATTATAGGATGTAGATTAGTACCCTGCAATACATAATTTACATATGCATATATAATACTAAAATCCCATAAGTTACGGAGGAATCTACGGAAGCTGTCAGGAAAAGGTAACACTAACAGATACGCTAAGATATGAATTTATCTATACACTGTCTATGCAATAGAGGCAGTAAGACATGTCCAGACTAAGAATGATAAGCAGATAATTTCCTAAGGATGATAAGCAGATGATTTCCGACTAGAAATGATAAGCAAAACTTTTGACATGCAGACACGGTCGAAGTCCAGACTCACTAATGCATCTAAACAACTATCAGTTAGACACCCTAATGCAAGACCTGGTTCGCTAAGACCACCGCTCTGATACCACATGAAACGACCCGTCCTTATCCACCTGGACGAAGTCACCAACATTTGGTCCCATTGCGATGATCGACTCCAAATAATGTCCTTAAAATGAGCATATGCACAGCGGAAGACTTAATTCGTACCTGAAAATAAACATGCTTAAAAGTGTCAACCAAAAGGTTTGTGAGTTCATAGGTTTATCATAACAATCATTTCTATACCTTAATAGACCACAAGATTTCATATTCATAAACCTTTCAATATAAATATTCTAAGTTGTTGAGCACTTGGCAACCATACTTAACATTTAATCAACATCGCATATTCCCTTTATTATGAAATCTCCCTACACCGTACCAAGTGTAGTCACCGAAACGAAGTACTGTGCAACCGTTGAATACTGGTCGTCCAGTACGGTTGGGGTTGTCAGGCCTGATAGATCTATCAACAGGGTTTGCGTTTACAATACCCATGTAAATAGTAGTTACCAAGCTACAGGGAAATATGCCAGTGGTACAACTATATTTTTAAGTACTTGTGTCTATTTTGTAAACATTTATAAAAGCAGCGCATGTATTCTCAGCCCAAAAATATATATTGCAAAAGCAATTAAAAAGGGAGCAAATGAAACTCACCATACTGTATTTTGTAGTAAAAATACATATGACGTCATTGAACAAATATAGGGTTGGTCTCAGATTCACGAACCTATATCATTTACATATATATTAACACATATAATTGTAATCGAACGAATTTATATATTATTAGTGATTTAATTGTTATTTTAATTATGTGTTTCATTAATAACCTAATTAATATAAAATATTACTATAGTCATGTTAGATGTAGTAAATATAGCTTTATATAGCTAACAGTTATTGTTAAAATAATATTGATAATATTAAATAAATATATGTTTTTGTTTTATAATAATAATAGTAGTAATAACAAAAATGATAATTCTTATAAAAATAATACTTTTAAAAATGTTAATTTTAATAGTAAGGAATATTAATAGTAATAATTATAGAAAATGTTGATTTTACTAATAATAATGATACTAATATTTATGTTAATAGTAATAATGATAATATTAATAATAATACTTATTTTAGTAATAATAACAATAATAATAATAATAATAATAATAATAATAATAATAATAATAATAATAATAATAATAATAATAATAATAATAATAATAGTAATAATAATAATAATAATAATAATAATAATAATAATAATTAATTTTTGTGATGAAAACTACCTTCCAAAAGCTTTTCTAAAATTAAAAATGCCCTGAGCTGGGCTCGAACCCGCGACCTCTCGATCAACAAACACACACCATAACCATTGAGTTTCTTTCGTGTTTTATGATTTCTAACCCCGAATTAAATATAACACCTTTTCAATATATTCCTACATATGATCCACTTCCTAGCCCAGCAATAAAAGAATAGGCCCAATACTTATACAGCCCAACAATTAAAACGATTTTTGGCCCAAGATCATTACGATAACCATCCCCTGTAGGGTTTTATGTCGACAGGAAAGAAAAAAATATAGGAACAAAAATGGAACGGCAAGTGGGTCTCGGTTTAAAACAGAAACATAATAGAGTACAGTAGTAGTAACATTCCACCATCGTTCAAAATTACTGTCCATCTTCTTCATTATCGAGTGTCATCTTCATACGTTGCCACCATCATCATCACTTTGTTATCACTGTTACCCATCATGTTACCATTTACAGCGAATTCATCATATTCGTTTTATTGTAACAGAAGTAATAGTGAGCGGCACTTATGTCGAATGAAACAGAAATTATAGAAGCTGTAGTAACAGTCGTGTGTGGTGGTAATAGAATAACGGAATAGAAAAAAAAAATTAACAGTAGTCAGTGATGGTGGTTGTTGTAGTACTGTGGTAGTTGATGAAGGGTGATTGTGGATCTTGATTTGGGTTGGGTTAGATCAAGCAAGAAACAGAGATAAAGGTTTGTGTTGTGAGGGTGGTTAGTTGTGATTGTGGAGGGAGTGGAGACGACGGCAGAGGTGGTGGTGAGGGTGCCGGAGGTGAAGTGGGTTTTGGGTCTCGGTTGCAACCGATGATCGAATCATGAAGAAACACACAACTTGATAGTTGTGGTGGCGGTTTATTGTGGTATCCGGTGGTGATCTTGAAGAAGAGAAAAAAAAAATGTAAAGTGATTATGGGTTGATCAATTTCTCTGTGATATGTGTATATGTTTAAATATAGATAGATATAGAGAGAGCTGATAGTTAAGGTGACTGGGTTTGTGAAACAAACAAATACATATACAGTATATTAAATGTTAACTCCTGAATTTAAGGATAAAAATTATAATATAATAATATAAATAAATCATATGAAGTGAAACGTGTAAAAGCACAGTTCAGCAGCCAGATTCTTAACTTATTAATGTTTCACGGGGTATTAAATCGTGTCTAATGCTAATCAGTTGTCGTATAAAAGTGTTTCTAAAAATCCCAAACTTTTAGATTAAATAGATTTAATTATTTCACTCATTACCTGTTTGAAACCTAATCAAAAAGGTTCAAAAATTATTTATTTTATGTACCAATTTATATGTACGGAGTACTAAAATTTAATCTAAAAGGATAAAAATATTTTTAACAAATCTAGAATCTTCGTAATCAATTTACACTCCAATTTTTATTTTAATCTTTCATAAACATGTACTATATTTATATTAAAACTAACGAAACGTCAACCGAGTGTCACTGACGATTACTAATTAGGCTCGAGATCAATTACTTTTAATATATTCTCTTTCTATATGCGAACAGTTTTAACTAGCAAGTTTTAACTACTAAAAATAAATATATTATATATTTTTAAACAATTAGATTTAATATAATTTGATATATTTACAAGAAACATTTAGATATACATATATATACATATCTATATATTTATAATAGTAGTTTTCATTACATCGCATATTATTTTACATATTTATTTCCTAAAATTAAATCATATATTATATCAAATAATGTTAAATATATATATATGTATCTATTTACAATTAGTTGTTCGTGAATCGTCGAGAACAGTCGAAGGTCAATTGAATATATAGATCAGTTCAAAATTTTTGAGACTCAACCTAACAGACTTTTCTTATCGTGTAAAGAAAATATTAAATCGTATCAAGAGTTTGATTAAAAATTAGTCGAAATTTTCCGGGTCGTGACAGTACCCACCCGTTAAAGAAATTTCGTCCCGAAATTTGATCGAGGTCGTCATGGCTAACAATAAAAATGTTTTCATGACAAAAATGAGCTGATAAATAGAGTTTTATCATTATTGGTTAATATAGATAAAACAATTCGATCATGTGAAGCGTACGGGTGAAGCTATCACAAAAGAGTGAAAAGTTTCGTCTTGACTTTTGACGTAGTCATGGTGAATTTCCGGAATTCAAGGAATTTAAGGAAAATCTTCTAATCAGGAAGAAAATGTATAACACGATTTATTAGCAACTGTTAGAAGTACGGAAAAACATAAATATCAAAGGAAATATTTCCGTGATATGCTTAGAGATTAAATAGAATGAAAGAGTCGTGTAACATGGCATGTGATGAGGGTAAGGTCTGTGAATCATCATCACGTTACATTAGAAATTTAGCATGACTTACTGTAATATAATCACGTTGGCCAAGCGTATTATATTATACTAACTCATGCTTCAATTCCCAACACTTCTCCACAATTCATTCATAATTTATACTCGATTGTTACAGAATATAGAACTAAAACAGTTTCTTTTATGATGTAATATAGATAGCACGAAAAGATAAATAATTTCGGACAAGAATAGCTGTGAAGGTATCCTCAAGAATATCAACGATATTTATAACGGAAGATACGATGATATCTTAGGATTTAGAATATTTAAGATCAGAAGATGATGAAGAAATTTGTCCGCAAGGATTTAGGAGTAAGGTATTCGCTAAAGAGTTCATCAAGCATTATTTGGATTCTTTGAAGTCAAACTTATTCTTTGTGATTTGTCCACGGCTTCCTTCATAGTTTCGCATAATCCGCTTTTCGGTACTAAATTTTCTATTGAGCGTTCCTAACACTTCCTTCTTTATCATCAACTTTTGGCCATTAAGACCCTCTACAATGAAATGTCCCGTTCTTATTGATTAAAAACGTTCCATATTAATTGATTTCGTTGCGAGGTTTTGACCTCTATATGAGACGTTTTTCAAAGACTGCATTCATTTTTAAAACAAACCATAACCTTTATTTCATAGATAAAGGTTTTAAAAAGCTTTACGTAGATTATCAAATAATGATAATCTAAAATATCCTGTTTACACACGACCATTACATAATGGTTTACAATACAAATATGTTACAACAAAATAAGTTTCTTGAATGCAGTTTTTACACAATATCATACAAGCATGGACTCCAAATCTCGTCCTTATTTAACTATGCGACAGCGGAAGCTCTTAATAATCACCTGAGAATAAACATGCTTAAAACGTCAACAAAAATGTTGGTGAGTTATAGGTTTAACCTATATATATCAAATCATAATAATAGACCACAAGATTTCATATTTCAATACACATCCCATACATAGAGATAAAAATCATTCATATGGTGAACACCTGGTAACCGACATTAACAAGATGCATATATAAGAATATCCCCATCATTCCGGGACACCCTTCGGATATGATATAAATTTCGAAGTACTAAAGCATCCGGTACTTTGGATGGGGCTTGTTGGGCCCGATAGATCTATCTTTAGGATTCGCGTCAATTAGGGTGTCTGTTCCCTAATTCTTAGATTACCAGACTTAATAAAAAGGGGCATATTCGATTTCGATAATTCAACCATAGAATGTAGTTTCACGTACTTGTGTCTATTTTGTAAATCATTTATAAAACCTGCATGTATTCTCATCCCAAAAATATTAGATTTTAAAAGTGGGACTATAACTCACTTTCACAGATTTTTACTTCGTCGGGAAGTAAGACTTGGCCACTGGTTTATTCACGAACCTATAACAATATATACATATATATCAAAGTATGTTCAAAATATATTTACAACACTTTTAATATATTTTGATGTTTTAAGTTTATTAAGTCAGCTGTCCTCGTTAGTAACCTACAACTAGTTGTCCACAGTTAGATGTACAGAAATAAATCGATAAATATTATCTTGAATCAATCCACGACCCAGTGTATACGTATCTCAGTATTGATCACAACTCAAACTATATATATTTTGGAATCAACCTCAACCCTGTATAGCTAACTCCAACATTCACATATAGAGTGTCTATGGTTGTTCCGAAATATATATAGATGTGTCGACATGATAGGTCGAAACATTGTATACGTGTCTATGGTATCTCAAGATTACATAATATACAATACAAGCTGATTAAGTTATGGTTGGAATAGATTTGTTACCAATTTTCACGTAGCTAAAATGAGAAAAATTATCCAATCTTGTTTTACCCATAACTTCTTCATTTTAAATCCATTTTGAGTGAATCAAATTGCTATGGTTTCATATTGAACTCTATTTTATGAATCTAAACAGAAAAGTATAGGTTTATAGTCGGAAAAATAAGTTACAAGTCGTTTTTGTAAAGGTAGTCATTTCAGTCGAAAGAACGACGTCTAGATGACCATTTTAGAAAACATACTTCCACTTTGAGTTTAACCATAATTTTTGGATATAGTTTCATGTTCATAATAAAAATCATTTTCTCTGAATAACAACTTTTAAATCAAAGTTTATCATAGTTTTTAATTAACTAACCCAAAACAGCCCGCGGTGTTACTACGACGGCGTAAATCCGGTTTTACGGTGTTTTTCGTGTTTCCAGGTTTTAAATCATTAAGTTAGCATATCATATAGATATAGAACATGTGTTTAGTTGATTTTAAAAGTCAAGTTAGAAGGATTAACTTTTGTTTGCGAACAAGTTTAGAATTAACTAAACTATGTTCTAGTGATTACAAGTTTAAACCTTCGAATAAGATAGCTTTATATGTATGAATCGAATGATGTTATGAACATCATTACTACCTTAAGTTCCTTGGATAAACCTACTGGAAAAGAAAAAAATGGATCTAGCTTCAATGGATCCTTGGATGGCTCGAAGTTCTTGAAGCAGAATCATGACACGAAAACAAGTTCAAGTAAGATCATCACTTGAAATAAGATTGTTATAGTTATAGAAATTGAACCAAAGTTTGAATATGATTATTAACTTGTATTAGAATGATAACCTACTATAAGAAACAAAGATTTCTTGAGGTTGGATGATCACCTTACAAGATTGGAAGTGAGCTAGCAAACTTGAAAGTATTCTTGATTTTATGAAACTAGAACTTTTGGAATTTATGAAGAACACTTAGAACTTGAAGATAGAACTTGAGAGAGATCAATTAGATGAAGAAAATTGAAGAATGAAAGTGTTTGTAGGTGTTTTTGGTCGTTGGTGTATGGATTAGATATAAAGGATATGTAATTTTGTTTTCATGTAAATAAGTCATGAATGATTACTCATATTTTTGTAATTTTATGAGATATTTCATGCTAGTTGCCAAATGATGGTTCCCACATGTGTTAAGTGACTCACATGGGCTGCTAAGAGCTGATCATTGGAGTGTATATACCAATAGTACATACATCTAAAAGCTGTGTATTGTACGAGTACGAATACGGGTGCATACGAGTAGAATTGTTGATGAAACTGAACGAGGATGTAATTGTAAGCATTTTTGTTAAGTAGAAGTATTTTGATAAGTGTATTGAAGTCTTTCAAAAATGTATAAATACATATTAAAACACTACATGTATATACATTTTAACTGAGTCGTTAAGTCATCGTTAGTCGTTACATGTAAGTGTTGTTTTGAAACCTTTAGGTTAACGATCTTGTTAAATGTTGTTAACCCAATGTTTATAATATCAAATGAGATTTTAAATTATTATATTATCATGATATTATCATGTATGAATATCTCTTAATATGATATATATATATTAAATGTCTTTACAATGATAATCGTTACATATATGTCTCGTTTAAAAATCATTAAGTTAGTAGTCTTGTTTTTACATATGTAGTTCATTGTTAATATACTTAATGATATGTTTACTTATCATAGTATCATGTTAACTATATATATATCCATATATATGTCATCATATAGTTTTTACAAGTTTTAACGTTCGTGAATCACCGGTCAACTTGGGTGGTCAATTGTCTATATGAAACATATTTCAATTAATCAAGTCTTAACAAGTTTGATTGCTTAACATGTTGGAAACATTTAATCATGTAAATATCAATCTCAATTAATATATATAAACATGGAAAAGTTCGGGTCACTACAGTACCTACCCGTTAAATAAATTTCGTCCCGAAATTTTAAGCTGTTGAAGGTGTTGACGAATCTTCTGGAAATAGATGCGGGTATTTTTTCTTCATCTGATCTTCACGCTCCCAGGTGAACTCGGGTCCTCTACGAGCATTCCATCGAACCTTAACAATTGGTATCTTGTTTTGCTTAAGTCTTTTAACCTCACGATCCATTATTTCGACGGGTTCTTCGATGAATTGAAGTTTTTCGTTGATTTGGATTTCATCTAACGGAATAGTGAGATCTTCTTTAGCAAAACATTTCTTCAAATTCGAGACGTGGAAAGTGTTATGTACAGCCGCGAGTTGTTGAGGTAACTCAAGTCGGTAAGCTACTGGTCCGACACGATCAATAATCTTGAATGGTCCAATATACCTTGGATTTAATTTCCCTCGTTTACCAAATCGAACAACGCATTTCCAAGGTGCAACTTTAAGCATGACCATATCTCCAATTTCAAATTCTATATCTTTTCTTTTAATGTCAGCGTAGCTCTTTTGTCGACTTTGGGCGGTTTTCAACCGTTGTTGAATTTGGATGATCTTCTCGGTAGTTTCTTGTATAATCTCCGGACCCGCAATCTGTCTATCCCCCACTTCACTCCAACAAATCGGAGACCTGCACTTTCTACCATAAAGTGCTTCAAACGGCGCCATCTCAATGCTTGAATGGTAGCTGTTGTTGTAGGAAAATTCTGCTAACGGTAGATGTCGATCCCAACTGTTTCCGAAATCAATAACACATGCTCGTAGCATGTCTTCAAGCGTTTGTATCGTCCTTTCGCTCTGCCCATCAGTTTGTGGATGATAGGCAGTACTCATGTCTAGACGAGTTCCTAATGCTTGCTGTAATGTCTGCCAGAATCTTGAAATAAATCTGCCATCCCTATCAGAGATAATAGAGATTAGTATTCCATGTCTGGATATGACTTCCTTCAAATACAGTCGTTCTAACTTCTCCATCTTGTCATCTTCTCTTATTGGCAGGAAGTGTGCTGATTTGGTGAGACGATCAACTATTACCCAAATAGTATCAAAACCACTTGCAGTCCTTGGCAATTTAGTGATGAAATCCATGGTAATGTTTTCCCATTTCCATTCTGGGATTTCGGGTTGTTGAAGTAGACCTGATGGTTTCTGGTGCTCAGCTTTGACCTTAGAACACGTCAAACATTCTCCTACGTATTTAGCAACATCGGCTTTCATACCCGGCCACCAAAAATATTTCCTGAGATCCTTGTACATCTTCCCCGTTCCAGGATGTATTGAGTATCTGGTTTTATGAGCTTCTCTAAGTACCATTTCTCTCATATCTCCAAATTTTGGTACCCAAATCCTTTCAGCCCTATACCGGGTTCCGTCTTCCCGAATATTAAGATGCTTCTCCGATCCTTTGGGTATTTCATCCTTTAAATTTCCCTCTTTTAAAACTCCTTGTTGCGCCTCCTTTATTTGAGTAGTAAGGTTATTATGAATCATTATATTCATAGATTTTACTCGAATGGGTTCTCTGTCCTTCCTGCTCAAGGCATCGGCTACCACATTTGCCTTCCCCGGGTGGTAACGAATCTCAAAGTCGTAATCATTCAATAATTCAATCCACCTACGCTGCCTCATATTCAGTTGTTTCTGGTTAAATATGTGTTGAAGACTTTTGTGGTCGGTATATATAATACTTTTGACCCCATATAAGTAGTGCCTCCAAGTCTTTAATGCAAAAACAACCGCGCCTAATTCCAAATCATGCGTCGTATAATTTTATTCGTGAATCTTCAATTGTCTAGACGCATAAGCAATCACCTTCGTTCGTTGCATTAATACACAACCGAGACCTTGCTTTGATGCATCACAATAAATCACAAAATCATCATTCCCTTCAGGCAATGACAATATAGGTGCCGTAGTTAGCTTTTTCTTCAATAACTGAAACGCTTTCTCTTGTTCATCATTCCATTCAAATTTCTTCCCTTTATGCGTTAATGCAGTCAAGGGTTTTGCTATTCTGGAAAAGTCTTGGATGAACCTTCTGTAGTAACCAGCTAGTCCTAAAAACTGGCGTATGTGTTTCGGAGTTTTTGGAAGTTTCCCACTTTTCAACAGTTTCTATCTTTGCCGGATCCACCTTAATACCTTCTTTGTTCACTATGTGACCGAGGAATTGAACTTCTTCCAACCAAAATGCACACTTTGAAAACTTAGCGTACAATTCTTCCTTCCTCAATACTTCTAACACCTTTCTCAAATGTTCACCGTGTTCTTGGTCATTCTTTGAGTAAATAAGTATGTCATCAATGAAAACAATGACAAACTTGTCAAGGTATGGTCCACACACTCGGTTCATAAGGTCCATGAACACAGCTGGTGCATTAGTTAAACCAAACGGCATGACCATAAACTCGTAATGACCGTAACGTGTTCTGAAAGCAGTCTTTGGAATATCATCTTCTTTCACCCGCATTTGATGATACCCGGAACGTAAGTCAATCTTTGAATAAACAGACGAGCCTTGTAGTTGATCAAATAAGTCATCGATTATCGGTAGTGGGTAGCGGTTCTTGATGGTAAGTTTGTTCAACTCTCGGTAGTCGATACACAACCTGAATGTACCATCTTTCTTCTTGACAAACAAAACAGGAGCTCCCCACGGTGATGTGCTTGGTTGAATGAAACCACGCTCTAAAAGTTCTTGTAATTGGCTTTGTAGTTCTTTCATCTCGCTGGGTGCGAGTCTGTAAGGAGCACGAGCTATTGGTGCAGCTCCTGGTACAAGATCTATTTGAAATTCAACGGATCGATGTGGGGGTAATCCCGGTAATTCTTTCGGAAATACATCGGGAAATTCTTTTGCAATGGGAACATCATTGATGCTCTTTTCTTCAGTTTGTACTTTCTCGACGTGTGCTAAAACAGCATAGCAACCTTTTCTTATTAGTTTTTGTGCCTTCAAATTACTAATAAGATGTAGCTTCGTGTTGCCCTTTTCTCCGTACACCATTAAGGGTTTTCCTTTTTCTCGTATAATGCGAATTGCATTTTTGTAACAAACGATCTCTGCTTTCACTTCTTTCAACCAGTCCATACCGATTATCACATCAAAACTCCCTAACTCTACTGGTATCAAATTAATCTTAAATGTTTTGCTAACCAGCTTAATTTCTCGATTCCGACATATATTATCTGCTGAAATTAATTTACCATTTGCTAATTCGAGTAAAAATTTACTATCCAAAGGCGTCAATGGACAACTTAATTTAGCACAAAAATCTCTACTCATATAGCTTCTATCCGCACCCGAATCAAATAAAACGTAAGCAGATTTATTGTCAATAAGAAACGTACCCGTAACAAGCTCCGGGTCTTCCTGTGCCTCTGCCGCATTAATATTGAAAACTCTTCCGCGGCCTTGTCCATTCGTGTTCTTCTGGTTCGGGCAATTTCTAATAATGTGGCCAGGTTTTCCACATTTATAACAAACTACATTGGCATAACTTGCTCCGACACTACTTGCTTCGCCACTACTCGTTCTGACACCATTTGTTCCTTTCGTTCTATTAACCCCTGGTCCGTAGACATCACACTTCGCCGCGCTATGACCATTTCTTTTACACTTGTTGCAAAATTTGGTGCAGAACCCCGAGTGATACTTTTCACACCTTTGGCATAGCTGCTTCTGATTGTTGTTGTTGTTGCGGTTATTATTGTTGTTGGGATGATTGTTGTAGCTGCTGTTGTTGTTGTTGTTGTTGTTGGGCCGTTTGTTGTAGTTGCGATTGATGTTGCGATTGTTGGGATAATTGTTGCGATTATTGTTGTAATTACTGTTGTTGTTGTATTGGTGATTCTTATCACCGTTTTCCTCCCACTTTCTTTTGACTTGCTTCACATTGGCCTCTTCAGCAGTCTGTTCTTTAATTCTTTCTTCAATCTGGTTTACTAGTTTGTGAGCCATTCTACATGCCTGTTGTATGGAGGCGGGCTCGTGTGAACTTATATCTTCTTGGATTCTTTCCGGTAATCCTTTCACAAACGCGTCGATCTTCTCTTCCTCATCTTCGAATGCTCCCGGACGCAATAGGCACAATTCTGTGAATCGTCTTTCGTACGTGGTAATATCAAATCCTTGGGTTCGTAACCCTCTAAGTTCTGTCTTGAGCTTATTGACCTCGGTTCTGGGACGGTACTTCTCGTTCATCAAGTGCTTGAATGCTGACCACGGTAGTGCGTACGCATCGTCTTGTCCCACTTGCTCTAGATAGGTATTCCACCATGTTAACGCGGAACCTGTGAAGGTATGCGTAGCGTACTTCACTTTGTCCTCTTCAGTACACTTACTTATGGCAAACACCGATTCAACCTTCTCGGTCCACCGTTTCAATCCGATCGGTCCTTCGGTTCCATCAAATTCCAAAGGTTTGCAGGCAGTGAATTCTTTGTAGGTGCATCCTACACGATTTCCTGTACTGCTAGATCCAAGGTTATTGTTGGTATGTAGCGCAGCCTGTACTGCGGCTATGTTTGAAGCCAGAAAAGTACGGAATTCCTCTTCATTCATATTCACGGTGTGTCGAGTAGTCGGTGCCATTTCCTTCAAAATAGTTAAATGGAACAAGTTAATCATACAGAATATTAAGAGTAGTTAATAGTATTTCGTAGCATAATATGAACTCATTTATAAAAGCTTTTTCTTCATATTAGCGTTTTATAAGTTTAAATTCGGGTAGTACCTACCCGTTAAGTTCATACTTAGTAGCTAATATACAATTCAACTACTACAATTCTATATGAAAAACTGATTATAATAATATTTCGCGTTCAAACTTTTATACAATATTTTACAAACTTACAATACCGCTTATTTTACATAAAGCATGAAATATAGCACACAATAACTTTGATACAAGATAGTTGTGAAGATAATTCTAGCTAGTACACAAGTCGTTCAGCAAAGGCAATAAAGACACGTAATTCATACGTCCAGAAACAAGTCATGCATTCTGGTTTTACTAGGACTACTTCCCATCCTTGGTCTTGTGGAACATAACCGTTATGGCCGTTGATAAGACAGCGTGTTGTAATGTCGTCAAAGGGACGAGGGTTACGTAATGTCCAACAGTCCCGTAACAATCTAAAAACCTCATTTCTTACCCCAATTACCGACTCCGTTACTTGTGGAAACGTTTTGTTTAATAGTTGTAGCCCGATGTTCTTGTTCTCACTTTGGTGAGAAGCGAACATTACTAATCCGTAAGCATAACATGCTTCTTTATGTTGCATGTTAGCCGCTTTTTCTAAATCACGAAGTCCAATATTCGGATATATTGAGTCAAAATAATTTCTTAACCCGTTGCGTAAAATAGCATTTGGGTTCCCCGCAATATATGCGTCAAAGTAAACACATCGTAACTTATGGGTTTCCCAATGTGATATCCCCCATCTTTCAAATGAAAGTCTCTTATAAACCAAGACATTCTTGGAACGTTCTTCGAATGTCTTACAAACTGATCTCGCCTTAAATAGTTGTGCCGAAGAATTCTGACCGACTTTAGACAAGATTTCATCAATCATGTCTCCGGGTAGGTCTCTTAAAATATTGGGTTGTCTAACCATTTTGTGTTTTTATACTGTAAAATAGACAAGAGTTAGATTCATAAAAAAAAATACTTATTAATACAAGCAATTTTTACATATATCATAAAGCATAAGCACACTATATTACATATATTACACCACACGAATACAACTATCTTATTCCAACTCGCTTGTTTCTTCTTCTTCGGTTTTGGTTCGTTTTGCCAAGTTTCTAGGGATATATGATGTTCTCCTAATACGAGCCGTCGTTATCCACATTGGTTTAGAAAAACCTGGTGGTTTAGAGGTTCCCGGGTCATTGTTACAACTTAAGGACTTCGGGGGTTGACGATACATATAAAGTTCATCGGGGTTGGAATTAGATTTATCTATTTTTATGCCCTTTCCCTTATTATTTTCTTTTGCCTTTTTAAATTCAGTTGGGGTAATTTCTATAACATCATCGGAATTCTCGTCAGAATCCGATTCATCGGAGAATTGGTAATCCTCCCAATATTTTGCTTCCTTGGCGGAAACACCATTGACCATAATTAACCTTGGTCGGTTGGTTGAGGATTTTCTTTTACTTAACCGTTTTATTATTTCCCCCACCGGTTCTACTTCTTCATCCGATTCCGATTCTTCTTCCGGTTCCGATTCTTCTTCCGGTTCCGACTCTTCTTCCGGTTCCTCTTCGGGAACTTGTGAATCAGTCCACGAATCATTCCAATTTACATTTGACTCTTCATTATTATTAGGTGGGTCAATGGGACTTGTTCTAGAGGTAGACATCTATCACATAATATCAAACGTGTTAAGAGATTAATATATCACATAATATTCACATGTTAAAAATATATAGTTTCCAACAAAATTTGTTAAGCAATCATTTTTCAAGTAAACACGGTCGAAGTCCAGACTTACTAATGCATCCTAACAAACTCGATAAGACATACTAATGCAAAATTCTGGTTCTCTAAGACCAACGCTCGGATACCAACTAAAATGTCCCGTTCTTATTGATTAAAAACGTTCCATATTAATTGATTTCGTTGCGAGGTTTTGACCTCTATATTAGACGTTTTTCAAAGACTGCATTCATTTTTAAAACAAACCATAACCTTTATTTCATAGATAAAGGTTTTAAAAAGCTTTACGTAGATTATCAAATAATGATAATCTAAAATATCCTGTTTACACACGACCATTACATAATGGTTTACAATACAAATATGTTACAACAAAATAAGTTTCTTGAATGCAGTTTTTACACAATATCATACAAGCATGGACTCCAAATCTCGTCCTTATTTAACTATGCGACAGCGGAAGCTCTTAATAATCACCTGAGAATAAACATGCTTAAAACGTCAACAAAAATGTTGGTGAGTTATAGGTTTAACCTATATATATCAAATCATAATAATAGACCACAAGATTTCATATTTCAATACACATCCCATACATAGAGATAAAAATCATTCATATGGTGAACACCTGGTAACCGACATTAACAAGATGCATATATAAGAATATCCCCATCATTCCGGGACACCCTTCGGATATGATATAAATTTCGAAGTACTAAAGCATCCGGTACTTTGGATGGGGCTTGTTGGGCCCGATAGATCTATCTTTAGGATTCGCGTCAATTAGGGTGTCTGTTCCCTAATTCTTAGATTACCAGACTTAATAAAAAGGGGCATATTCGATTTCGATAATTCAACCATAGAATGTAGTTTCACGTACTTGTGTCTATTTTGTAAATCATTTATAAAACCTGCATGTATTCTCATCCCAAAAATATTAGATTTTAAAAGTGGGACTATAACTCACTTTCACAGATTTTTACTTCGTCGGGAAGTAAGACTTGGCCACTAGTTTATTCACGAACCTATAACAATATATACATATATATCAAAGTATGTTCAAAATATATTTACAACACTTTTAATATATTTTGATGTTTTAAGTTTATTAAGTCAGCCGTCCTCGTTAGTAACCTACAACTAGTTGTCCACAGTTAGATGTACAGAAATAAATCGATAAATATTATCTTGAATCAATCCACGACCCAATGTATACGTATCTCAGTATTGATCACAACTCAAACTATATATATTTTGGAATCAACCTCAACCCTGTATAGCTAACTCCAACATTCACATATAGAGTGTCTATGGTTGTTCCGAAATATATATAGATGTGTCGACATGATAGGTCGAAATATTGTATACGTGTCTATGGTATCTCAAGATTACATAATATACAATACAAGTTGATTAAGTTATGGTTGGAATAGATTTGTTACCAATTTTCACGTAGCTAAAATGAGAAAAATTATCCAATCTTGTTTTACCCATAACTTCTTCATTTTAAATCCATTTTGAGTGAATCAAATTGCTATGGTTTCATATTGAACTCTATTTTATGAATCTAAACAGAAAAGTATAGGTTTATAGTCGGAAAAATAAGTTACAAGTCGTTTTTGTAAAGGTAGTCATTTCAGTCGAAAGAACGACGTCTAGATGACCATTTTAGAAAACATACTTCCACTTTGAGTTTAACCATAATTTTTGGATATAGTTTCATGTTCATAATAAAAATCATTTTCTCTGAATAACAACTTTTAAATCAAAGTTTATCATAGTTTTTAATTAACTAACCCAAAACAGCCCGCGGTGTTACTACGACGGCGTAAATCCGGTTTTACGGTGTTTTTCGTGTTTCCAGGTTTTAAATCATTAAGTTAGCATATCATATAGATATAGAACATGTGTTTAGTTGATTTTAAAAGTCAAGTTAGAAGGATTAACTTTTGTTTGCGAACAAGTTTAGAATTAACTAAACTATGTTCTAGTGATTACAAGTTTAAACCTTCGAATAAGATAGCTTTATATGTATGAATTGAATGATGTTATGAACATCATTACTACCTTAAGTTCCTTGGATAAACCTACTGGAAAAGAGAAAAATGGATCTAGCTTCAATGGATCCTTGGATGGCTCGAAGTTCTTGAAGCAGAATCATGACACGAAAACAAGTTCAAGTAAGATCATCACTTGAAATAAGATTGTTATAGTTATAGAAATTGAACCAAAGTTTGAATATGATTATTACCTTGTATTAGAATGATAACCTACTGTAAGAAACAAAGATTTCTTGAGGTTGGATGATCACCTTACAAGATTGGAAGTGAGCTAGCAAACTTGAAAGTATTCTTGATTTTATGAAACTAGAACTTTTGGAATTTATGAAGAACACTTAGAACTTGAAGATAGAACTTGAGAGAGATCAATTAGATGAATAAAATTGAAGAATTAAAGTGTTTGTAGGTATTTTTGGTCGTTGGTGTATGGATTAGATATAAAGGATATGTAATTTTGTTTTCATGTAAATAAGTCATGAATGATTACTCATATTTTTGTAATTTTATGAGATATTTCATGCTAGTTGCCAAATGATGGTTCCCACATGTGTTAGGTGACTCACATGGGCTGCTAACAGCTGATCATTGGAGTGTATATACCAATAGTACATACATCTAAAAGCTGTGTATTGTACGAGTACGAATACGGGTGCATACGAGTAGAATTGTTGATGAAACTGAACGAGGATGTAATTGTAAGCATTTTTGTTAAGTAGAAGTATTTTGATAAGTGTATTGAAGTATTTCAAAAGTGTATAAATACATATTAAAACACTACATGTATATACATTTTAACTGAGTCGTTAAGTCATCATTAGTCGTTACATGTAAGTGTTGTTTTGAAACCTTTAGGTTAACGATCTTGTTAAATGTTGTTAACCCAATGTTTATAATATCAAACGAGATTTTAAATTATTATATTATCATGATATTATCATGTATGAATATCTCTTAATATGATATATATACATTAAATGTCTTTACAACGATAATCGTTACATATATGTCTCGTTTAAAAATCATTAAGTTAGTAGTCTTGTTTTAACATATGTAGTTCATTGTTAATATACTTAATGATATGTTTACTTATCATAGTATCATGTTAACTATATATATATCCATATATATGTCATCATATAGTTTTTACAAGTTTTAACGTTCGTGAATCACCGGTCAACTTGGGTGGTTAATTGTCTATATGAAACATATTTCAATTAATCAAGTCTTAACAAGTTTGATTGCTTAACATGTTGGAAACATTTAATCATGTAAATATCAATCTCAATTAATATATATAAACATGGAAAAGTTCGGGTCACTACATACAACATGCTGCTTCGTCAGCATTTTCAAAGTTAACGGATCTGGGTCATCGGTTATCAAACCGAGGTGGTTTCAGGAAAATTGTGTTTTTAGATGATTAAACGCCGATGGTAGTATGGTGAAATATAAAAGGTTTTCTGGTAAAAAAATGAGCACACAAATATATCAAGGTTATAATAAGGTTGTTTCGGATGAAAAGTCAGAGTTGACTTGCTGAAGCTGTGACAAAATTTGCTACTTTGAAAGGGATTACCAAATCATTTTGGGTAATAATAACACTAAAGGAATTAGCACAGCTACGTGTTAAACGCTTACTCAGTTTCCGAGGGTATAACTATATGCATCAATCTTTTATTCCGTAGATGAAGTGCGGCTGGTTCATTCTCTCGATCGAGGTGTTTTCAAGAGTCATGAATGATTTGAACATGGATTGGAATCATCAAGATTCAAACGAGGTTTAAGATGAAATCAAGTGGAAAACTTGAAGAAATGTTTAGTTTTATATGTTATAATCAATATTTTAATTCATTTTAATTGTCCAATGTTATTAGTCCACAGTCGATAGTCCACAGTTAACAATCCAATGATTCATATATAGTTTAATATATAATATTTGAATTAATTAATACGTATCGTGACCCGTATACGTCTCAGACTCGATCACAACTCAAACTATATATATTATTGTAGAATCAACCTCAACCCTGTATAGCTAACTCCCACATTACTGCATATAGAGTGTCTATGGTTATTCCAAATAATATATATAGATGCTTCGATATGATATGTCAAAACCTTGTATACGTGTCCCGATATTTAAAGTGCGTAAAATAAATAACAGAAATTAAATGACGATAAATAAAGTGTGTAAAGTAAATAACAGAAATTAAATGACGATAAATAAAATTGCGAGAATGTAAATTGCGATAAATAAAATGTAATCAGTTAGCTAGGAACAATTAGCTAGGAACAGTTAGCGTGAATTCTTAACAAAATTTCTCATAGTTAATTTGTTTGTTTCTAACAAATTTTATTTTGTCAAATGTTTTCTTCATTATGCCACTTGTTGGATCCTGATAAGTCAAAATCTAAATATGAAATTGAATGAAAATGGTTGTATTGTGGTGAACGGATACGTACATGTGTGGATTTGAGCAGTATAGTTAATGATTGTTGAATCTGAGTTGAAGAATGTACAGTGTAACTTATTAATGTGAGATCTAAATATTCCTCCGGTATTACCTACCCGTTAAAATATTTTCACCATTAACAGTTTGTATGAAAGAATTTTTAATTGCAATCTTTATGAAAATATATATACATATATATTTTCTTCAGATATAATCGTGGATTTAATGAGTTAATGTGATATTAATCTCATTTAATTTGTCGTTATAATAAGAATATATATAATCTATAAAACATTAGAGATTACATAATCGCCATGCCGAACGAAGATAATTGATGCAGAACGATATGTAGGATGAAGATAAAGTAGATAGAACAATACGTAGAACGATGATTATGCTCGAGGTACAGAATGAGTTGTTGAGGTATGTGATGTTGAGGCTACTGGTGCTGGTGGTACTGTTGATACTGGTGATGTTGTTGAAGCTGGTATGTTTTGCACCATATTCTCCAAATTGATTACTCGAGCGCGAAGCTCGTTGACTTCTTCTATTATTCCGGGTTGATTATTAGTCGGAACGAGTGGATCAATAAGGTTTAGAATTGTGGACAGAATATAATCGTGTCGAGATACCCTGGAAATGAGGGTGAAACTGGTGTTTCGAATAGATTCGCCGGTAAATGATTCAGGTTCTTTGCCAAAAGGAAAATTTGGTTGGTGGAAAGGAATTGCCTTCTTCTCATTTCCGTTGATTAAGTCGACTACGAACTCATCAGATGAATTGGGGATGGATGATTGATTGATTCATTCTGGTGACACCGCTTTCGGAGCTTAGGTGAATATTCATGTCGGAATAGCTGTCGGAATAGCTATCGAAATCTGAGGGACTCGAACTGGTGGACGGATTTATCTCGTACGATCAGATGCAGGATTTTCGATAAGAAATAGATTATAGGATGTAGATTAGTACCCTGCAATACATAATTTACATATGCATATATAATACTAAAATCCCATAAGTTACGGAGGAATCTACGGAAGCTGTCAGGCAAAGGTAACACTAACAGATACGCTAAGATATGAATTTATCTATACACTGTCTATGCAATAGAGGCAGTAAGACATGTCCAGACTAAGAATGATAAGCAGATAATTTCCTAAGGATGATAAGCAGATGATTTCCGACTAGAAATGATAAGCAAAACTTTTGACATGCAGACACGGTCGAAGTCCAGACTCACTAATGCATCTAAACAACTATCAGTTAGACACCCTAATGCAAGACCTGGTTCGCTAAGACCACCGCTCTGATACCACATGAAACGACCCATCCTTATCCACCTGGACGAAGTCACCAACATTTTGTCCCATTGCGATGATCGACTCCAAATAATGTCCTTAAAATGAGCATATGCACAGCGGAAGACTTAATTCGTACCTGAGAATAAACATGCTTAAAAGTGTCAACCAAAAGGTTTGTGAGTTCATAGGTTTATCATAACAATCATTTCTATACCTTAATAGACCACAAGATTTCATATTCATAAACATTTCAATATAAATATTCTAAGTTGTTGAGCACTTGGCAACCATACTTAACATTTAATCAACGTCACATATTCCCTTTATTATGAAATCTCCCTACACCGTACCAAGTGTAGTCACCGAAACGAAGTACTGTGCAACCGTTGAATACTGGTCGTCCAGTCCGGTTGGGGTTGTCAGGCCCGATAGATCTATCAACAGGATTCGCGTTTACAATACCCATGTAAATAGTAGTTACCAAGCTACAGGGAAATATGCCAGTGGTACAACTATATTTTTAAGTACTTGTGTCTATTTTGTAAACATTTATAAAAGCAGCGCATGTATTCTCAGTCCAAAAATATATATTGTAAAAGCAATTAAAAAGGGAGCAAATGAAACTCACCATACTGTATTTTGTAGTAAAAATACATATGACGTCATTGAACAAATATAGGGTTGGTCTCGGATTCACGAACCTATATCATTTATATATATATTAACACATATAATTGTAATCGAACGAATTTATATATTATTAGTGATTTAATTGTTATTTTAATTATGTGTTTCATTAATAACCTAATTAATATAAAATATTACTATAGTCATATTAGATGTAGTAAATATAGCTTTATATAGCTAACAGTTATTGTTAAAATAATATTGATAATAGTAAATAAATATATGTTTTTGTTTTATAATAATAATAGTAATAATAACAAAAATGATAATTCTTATAAAAATAATACTTTTAAAAAATGTTAATTTTAATAGTAAGGAATATTAATAGTAATAATTATAGAAAATGTTGATTTTACTAATAATAATGATACTAATATTTATGTTAATAGTAATAATGATAATATTAATAATAATACTTATTTTAGTAATAATATCAATAATAATAATAATAATAATAATAATAATAATAATAATAATAATAATAATAATAATAATAATAATAATAATAATAATAATAATAATAATAATAATAATAATAATAATAATAATAATAATAATAATAATAATAATTAATTTTTGTGATGAAAACTACCTTCCAAAAGCTTTTCTAAAATTAAAAATGCCCTGAGATGGGCTCGAACCCGCGACCTCTCGATCAACAAACACACACCATAACCATTGAATTGCTTTCGTGTTTTATGATTTCTAACCCCGAATTAAATATAACACCTTTTCAATATATTCCTACATATGATCCACTTCCTAGCCCAGCAATAAAAGAATCGGCCCAATACTTATACAGCCCAACAATTAAAACGATTTTTGGCCCAAGATCATTACGATAACCATCCCCTGTAGGGTTTTATGTCGACAGGAAAGAAAAAAATATAGGAACAAAAATGGAACGGCAAGTGGGTCTCGGTTTAAAACAGAAACATAATAGAGTACAGTAGTAGTAACATTCCACCATCGTTCAAAATTACTGTCCATCTTCTTCATTATCGAGTCTCATCTTCATACGTTGCCACCATCATCATCACTTTGTTATCACTGTTACCCATCATGTTACCATTTACAGCGAATTCATCATATTCGTTTTATTGTAACAGAAGTAATAGTGAGCGGCACTTATGTCGAATGAAACAGAAATTATAGAAGCTGTAGTAACAGTCGTGTGTGGTGGTGATAGAATAACGGAATAGAAAAATAAATAAATAATAGTAGTCAGTGATGGTGGTTGTTGTAGTACTGTGGTAGTTGATGAAGGGTGATTGTGGATGTTGATTTGGGTTGGGTTAGATCAAGCAAGAAACAGAGATAAAGGTTTGTGTTGTGAGGGTGGTTAGTTGTGATTGTGGAGGGAGTGGAGACGACGGCAGAGGTGGTGGTGAGGGTGCCGGAGGTGAAGTGGGTTTTGGGTCTCGGTTGCAACCGATGATCGAATCATGAAGAAACACACAACTTGATAGTTGTGGTGGCGGTTTATTGTGGTATCCGGTGGTGATCTTGAAGAAGAGAAAAAAAATGTAAAGTGATTATGGGTTGATCAATTTCTTTGTGATATGTGTATATGTTTAAATATAGATAGATATAGAGAGAGCTGATAGTTAAGGTGACTGGGTTTGTGAAACAAACAAATACATATACAGTATATTAAATGTTAACTCCTGAATTTACGGATAAAAATTATAATATAATAATATAAATAAATCATATGAAGTGAAACGTGTAAAAGCACAGTTCAGCAGCCGGATTCTTAACTTATTAATGTTTCACGGGGTATTAAATCGTGTCTAATGCTAATCAGTTGTCGTATAAAAGTGTTCCTAAAAATCCCAAACTTTTAGATTAAATAGATTTAATTATTTCACTCATTACCTGTTTGAAACCTAATCAAAAAGGTTCAAAATTTATTTATTTTATGTACCAATTTATATGTACGGAGTACTAAAATTTAATCTAAAAGGATAAAAATATTTTTAACAAATCTAGAATCTTCGTAATCAATTTACACTCCAATTTTTATTTTAATCTTTCATAAACATGTACTATATTTATATTAAAACTAACGAAATGTCAACCGAGTGTCACTGACGATTACTAATTAGGCTCGAGATCAATTACTTTTAATATATTCTCTTTCTATATGCGAACAGTTTTAACTAGCAAGTTTTAACTACTAAAAATAAATATATTATATATTTTTAAACAATTAGATTTAATATAATTTGATATATTTACAAGAAACATTTAGATATACATATATATACATATCTATATATTTATAATAGTAGTTTTCATTACATCGCATATTATTTTACATATTTATTTCCTAAAATTAAATCATATATTATATCAAATAATGTTAAATATATATATGTATCTATTTACAATTAGTTGTTCGTGAATCATCGAGAACAGTCGAAGGTCAATTGAATATATAGATCAGTTCAAAAATTTTGAGACTCAACCTAACAGACTTTTCTTATCGTGTAAAGAAAATATTAAATCGTATCAAGAGTTTGATTAAAAATTAGTCAAAATTTTCCTGGTCGTGACAGTACCCACCCGTTAAAGAAATTTCGTCCCGAAATTTGATCGAGGTCGTCATGGCTAACAATAAAAATGTTTTCATGACAAAAATGAGCTGATAAATAGAGTTTTATCATTATTGGTTAATATAGATAAAACAATTCGATCATGTGAAGCGTACGGGTGAAGCTATCACAAAAGAGTGAAAAGTTTCGTCTTGACTTTTGACGTAGTCATGGTGAATTTCCGAAATTCAAGGAATTTAAGGAAAATCTTCTAATCAGGAAGAAAATGTATAACACGATTTATTAGCAACTGTTAGAAGTACGGAAAAACATAAATATCAAAGGAAATATTTCCGTGATATGCTTAGAGATTAAATAGAATGAAAGAGTCGTGTAACATGGCATGTGATGAGGGTACGGTCTGTGAATCATCATCACGTTACATTAGAAATTTAGCATGACTTACTGTAATATAATCACGTTGGCCAAGCGTATTATATTATACTAACTCATGCTTCAATTCCCAACACTTCTCCACAATTCATTCATAATTTATACTCGATTGTTACAGAATATAGAACTAAAACAGTTTCTTTTATGATGTAATATAGATAGCACGAAAAGATAAATAATTTCGGACAAGAATAGCTGTGAAGGTATCCTCAAGAATATCAACGATATTTATAACGGAAGATACGATGATATCTTAGGATTTAGAATATTTAAGATCAGAAGATGATGAAGAAATTTGTCCGCAAGGATTTAGGAGTAAGGTATTCGCTAAAGAGTTCATCAGGCATTATTTGGATTCTTTGAAGTCAAACTTATTCTTTGTGATTTGTCCACGGCTTCCTTCATAGTTTGGCATAATCCGCTTTTCGGTACTAAATTTTCTATTGAGCGTTCCTAACACTTCCTTCTTTATCATCAACTTTTGGCCATTAAGACCCTCTACAACATGCTGCTTCGTCAGCATTTTCAAAGTTAACGGATCTGGGTCATCGGTTATCAAACCGAGGTGGTTTCAGGAAAATTGTGTTTTTAGATGATTAAACGCTGATGGTAGTATGGTGAAATATAAAAAGTTTTCTGGTAAAAAAATGAGCACGCAAATATATCAAGGTTATAATAAGGTTGTTTCGGATGAAAAGTCAGAGTTGACTTGCTGAAGCTGTGACAAAATTTGCTACTTTGAAAGGGATTACCAAATCATTTTGGGTAATAATAACACTAAAGGAATTAGCACAGCTACGTGTTAAACGCTTACTCAGTTTCCGAGGGTATAACTATATGCATCAATCTTTTATTCCGTAGATGAAGTGCGGCTGGTTCATCCTCTCGATCGAGGTGTTTTCAAGAATCATGAAAGATTTGAACATGGATTGGAATCGTCAAGATTCAAACGAGGTTTAAGATGAAATCAAGTGGCAAACTTGAAGAAATGTTTAGTTTTATATGTTATAATCAATATTTTAATTCATTTTAATTGTCCAATGTTATTAGTCCACAGTCGATAGTCCACAGTTAACAATCCAATGATTCATATATAGTTTAATATATAATATTTGAATTAATTAATACATATCGTGACCCGTATACGTCTCAAACTCGATCACAACTCAAACTATATATATTATTGTAGAATCAACCTCAACCCTGTATAGCTAACTCCCACATTACTGCATATAGAGTGTCTATGGTTATTCCAAATAATATATATAGATGCTTCGATATGATATGTCAAAACCTTGTATACGTGTCCCGATATTTAAAGTGCGTAAAATAAATAACAGAAATTAAATAACGATAAATAAAGTGTGTAAAGTAAATAACAGAAATTAAATGACGATAAATAAAATTGCGAGAATGTAAATTGCGATAAATAAAATGTAATCAGTTAGCTAGGAACAATTAGCTAGGAACAGTTAGCGTGAATTCTTAACAAAATTTCTCATAGTTAATTTGTTTGTTTCTAACAAATTTTATTTTGTCAAATGTTTTCTTCATTATGCCACTTCTTGGATCCTGATAAGTCAAAATCCAAATATGAAATTGAATGAAAATGGTTGTATTGTGGTGAACGGATACGTACATGTGTGGATTTGAGCAGTATAGTTAATGATTGTTGAATCTGAGTTGAAGAATGTACAGTGTAAATAATTAATGTGAGATCTAAATATCCCTCGGGTATTACCTACCCGTTAAAATATTTTCACCATTAACAGTTTGTATGAAAGAATTTTTAATTGCAATCTTTATGAAAATATATATACATATATATTTTTTTCAGATATAATCGTGAATTTAATGAGTTAATGTGATATTAATCTCATTTAATTTGTCGTTATAATAAGAATATATATAATCTCTAAAACATTAGAGATTACATAATCGCCATGCCGAACGAAGATAATTGATGCAGAACGATATGTAGGATGAAGATAAAGTAGATAGAACAATACGTAGAACGATGATTATGCTCGAGGTACAGAATGAGTTGTTGAGGTATGTGATGTTGAGGCTACTGGTGCTGGTGGTACTGTTGATGCTGGTGATGTTGTTGAAGCTGGTACGTTTTGCACCATATTCTCCAAATTGATTACTCGAGCGCGAAGCTCGTTGACTTCTTCTATTATTCCGGGTTGATTATTAGTCGGAACGAGTGGATCAATAAGGTTTAGAATTGTGGATAGAATATAATCGTGTCGAGATACCCTGGAAATGAGGGTGAAACTGGTGTTTCGAATAGATTCGCCGGTAAATGCTTCAGGTTCTTTGCCAAAAGGAAAATTTGGTTGGTGGAAAGGAATTGCCTTCTTCTCGTTTCCGTTGATTAAGTCAACTACGAACTCATCAGATGAATTGGGGATGGCTGATTGATTGATTCATTCTGGTGACACCGCTTTCGGAGCTTAGGTGAATATTCATGTCGGAATAGCTGTCAGAATAGCTATCGAAATCTGAGGGACTCGAACTGGTGGAGGGATTTATCTCGTACGATCAGATGCAGGATTTTCGATAAGAAATAGATTATAGGATGTAGATTAGTACCCTGCAATACATAATTTACATATGCATATATAATACTAAAATCCCATAAGTTACGGAGGAATCTACGGAAGCTGTCAGGCAAAGGTAACACTAACAGATACGCTAAGATATGAATTTATCTATACACTGTCTATGCAATAGAGGCAGTAAGACATGTCCAGACTAAGAATGATAAGCAGATAATTTCCTAAGGATGATAAGCAGATGATTTCTGACTAGAAATGATAAGCAAAACTTTTGACATGCAGACACGGTCGAAGTCCAGACACACTAATGCATCTAAACAACTATCAGTTAGACACCCTAATGCAAGACCTGGTTCGCTAAGACCACCGCTCTGATACCACATGAAACGACCCGTCCTTATCCACCTGGACGAAGTCACCAACATTTGGTCTCATTGCGATGATCGACTCCAAATAATGTCCTTAAAATGAGCATATGCACAGCGGAAGACTTAATTCGTACCTGAGAATAAACATTCTTAAAAGTGTCAACCAAAAGGTTTGTGAGTTCATAGGTTTATCATAACAATCATAATAATAATAATAATAATAATAATAATAATAATAATAATAATAATAATAATAATAATAATAATAATAATAATAATAATAATAATAATAATAATAATTAATTTTTGTGATGAAAACTACCTTCCAAAAGCTTTTCTAAAATTAAAAATGCCCTGAGCTGCGCTCGAACCCGCGACCTCTCGATCAATAAACACACACCATAACCATTGAACTGCTTTCGTGTTTTATGATTTCTAACCCCGAATTAAATATAACACCTTTTCAATATATTCCTACATATGATCCACTTCCTAGCCCAGCAATAAAAGAATCAGCCCAATACTTATACAGCCCAACAATTAAAACAATTTTTGGCCCAAGATCATTACGATAACCGTCCCCTGTAGGGTTTTATGTCGACAGGAAAGAAAAAAAATATAGGAACAAAAATGGAACGGCAAGTGGGTCTTGGTTTAAAACAGAAACATAATAGAGTACAGTAGTAGTAACATTCCACCATCGTTCAAAATTTCTGTCCATCTTCTTCATTATCGAGTGTCATCTTCATACGTTGCCACCATCGTCATCACTTTGTTATCACTGTTACCCATCATGTTACCATTTACAGCGAATTCATCATATTCGTTTTATTGTAACAGAAGTAATAGTGAGCGGCACTTATGTCGAATGAAACAGAAATTATAGAAGCTGTAGTAACAGTCGTGTGTGGTGGTGATAGAATAACGGAATAGAAAAAAAAACAATAGTCAGTGATGGTGGTTGTTGTAGTAATGTGGTAGTTGATGAAGGGTGATTGTGGATGTTGATTTAGGTTGGGTTAGATCAAGCAAGAAACAGAGATAAAGGTTTGTGTTGTGAGGGTGGTTAGTTGTGATTGTGGTGGGAGTGGAGACGACGGCAGAGGTGGTGGTGAGGGTGCCGAAGGTGAAGTGGGTTTTGGGTCTCGGTTGCAACCGATGATCGAATCATGAAGAAACACACAACTTGATAGTTGTGGTGGCGGTTTATTGTGGTATCCGGTGGTGATCTTGAAGAAGAGAAAAAAAAATGTAAAGTGATTATGGGTTGATCAATTTCTCTGTGATATGTGTATATGTTTAAATATAGATAGATATAGAGAGAGCTGATAGTTAAGGTGACTGGGTTTGTGAAACAAACAAATACATATACAGTATATTAAATGTTAACTCCTGAATTTACGGATAAAAATTATAATATAATAATATAAATAAATCATATGAAGTGAAACGTGTAAAAGCACAGTTCAGCAGCCGGATTCTTGACTTATTAATGTTTCACGGGGTATTAAATCGTGTCTAATGCTAATCAGTTGTCGTATAAAAGTGTTCCTAAAAATCCCGAACTTTTAGATTAAATAGATTTAATTATTTCACTCATTACCTGTTTGAAACCTAATCAAAAAGGTTCAAAAATTATTTATTTTATGTACCAATTTATATGTACGGAGTACTAAAATTTAATCTAAAAGGATAAAAATATTTTTAACAAATCTAGAATCTTCGTAATCAATTTACACTCCAATTTTTATTTTAATCTTTCATAAACATGTACTATATTTATATTAAAACTAATGAAACGTCAACCGAGTGTCACTGACGATTACTAATTAGGCTCGAGATCAATTACTTTTAATATATTCTCTTTCTATATGCGAACAGTTTTAACTAGCAAGTTTTAACTACTAAAAATAAATATATTATATATTTTTAAACAATTAGATTTAATATAATTTGATATATTTACAAGAAACATTTAGATATACATATATATACATATCTATATATTTATAATAGTAGTTTTCATTACATCGCATATTATTTTACATATTTATTTCCTAAAATTAAATCATATATTATATCAAATAATATTTCAAATTATTATTATATATTTAAATATATATATGTATCTATTTACAATTAGTTGTTCGTGAATCGTCGAGAACAGTCAAAGGTCAATTGAATATATAGATCAGTTCAAAATTTTTGAGACTCAACCTAACAGACTTTTCTTATCGTGTAAAGAAAATATTAAATCGTATCAAGAGTTTGATTAAAAATTAGTCGAAATTTTCCGGGTCGTGACACCGAAGGCTCAAATGAACTTAGCCATATAGTTATATGTTGTACCTTGCACATAAATTCTACAGACTCCCACTTGTGCATGGTACAACACCAAGTAACTATATAAACAATGGATACCGTCTAGCAACAGGCCATTGTCCCTAAATTCACATGAGGGTAGTTTCTCGGAACTGTTTATGGTAAGTGTTAAATGTCATTCATCCCTCTGTTTCAGATACTTTAGTTAAACTTGAGATATGGATCATCAGTCACTCTCATTTGTTTAACAATTTATTTTCTCGATCTTAGAACTGAATTAGATCACCAAATTAATTAAGTATCATCTTAATTATATCTGGGTGCAGCCACACAAATATCTTATTCATTCATCGAGGAGCTCAAAAGTATCTAACTCCAAACATTTTGAAGGAACAAATCCTATTTTGCATACACGTGTCTGTCATGAGCTTTACATTATACCCAATGATGGCCTTTATTACAACCTTATTCAGGACATCGTTTAACCATATCAAAGTACAATGTTCCACACATCGAGACCGGCGTGCATCTCAAGTCTAAGGACATAAAGACATAATCACTAAAATATTCACTACTGACAACGATCCATGTAGTGATATCTCGGTTGGGTCATTCCAATATTCATCATCAATGAATACATATGAATTTTGATCTCAACAAGTTAACTATTCATCATCAATGAATATAACCAAAACTTCACATTAATCTTAATTCATGTTATTCCCATAACATGACCGATTATGGAGATTTTGAATAATCAACAATTATTCATGGATTAAACATACTAATATAGAACACAGTGATATAAATGAAAACGATCATACCAACAGTATATCAATTCATTAAGATAAAACTGCCCAATGTTTCAAAAATATCCAAATACCAAATTACAAATGAAAAAGATCAGTAGCATAACGAAGTCCAATATTATTAGCATGATCATCATGCTTGTTGTGCATTAAAGGCTTCGTGAACGTGTCAGCCACATTATCATTTGTATGAACCTTAAGAATACTAATATCATTCATCTTTTAATGACCTCAATGAATATAGTCAAACTTTCAAAGAATGTGTCGGATACCTTTATGTAAATGTGATTCTTTCGCTTGTATAATAACACTCGAACTAGCACAGTACATTATTATAGGAGATGTATTGTTTGATCCTACTTCGAGTTCACCAACAAAACTTCCTAATTCGAACAGCTTTCCGAGCAGCTTCTCAGGTAGCAATGTATTCTGCTTCTGTTGTAGATTGTTAAACCGTGATCAGCTTTGAACTCTTCCAATCAACTGTCTTGCCCATCATGACAAAGACACAGCCTGACTGGGATCGAGAATCATCTCGATCAGTTTGGAAGCTAGCATTTGTATAATAGTTAATACTCAACTATTTTTCCAAACTACCGTAAACCAAGAACATATCTTTAGTTTCCGCAAATACTTAAGAATGTTCTTAACAGCCATCCAATATTCTTCACCTGGATTCTGTTGATAATGACTCGTCAAACTTAAAGCTAACGAGACATCAGGTCTAGTACATAACATAGCATACATTATGGATCCTATAGCCGAAGCATATAGGATACCTTTCATTCGTCTTATCTCATTAGGTGTGATAGGACTTTGAGACTTGCTCAAGATTACACCCTTTTGTACGGGCAATGCTCCGCATTTAGAGTTCTGCATGCTAAATCTACCCAAGATTTTGTTAATGTATGTACTTTGAATCAAACCAATAAGCCTTTTAGATCTATTTCTTTAGATCTTGATTCCAAGAATATAAGTAGCTTCTCTAAGATCCTTCATGGAAAAACATTTACCAAACCAAGACTTGACATCTTGCAAAGTTGGAATGTCATTTCCAATAAGTAGTATGTCATCAACATACAAGATCAAGAAGACTACTTTGCTCCCACTAGCTCTAATGTAAACACAGGGCTCATCTCCGTTTTGAGAAAAACCAAACTCTTTAATTTTCTTATCAAACTTAATATTTCAGCTCCTGGATGCTTGCTTTAATTCGTAAATGGATTTTAGCAGCTTGCATACTTTATTAGGATGCTTAGGATTCACAAACCCTTCCGGATAAACCATATATACGTCCTCGCTTAGGTCGCCATTCAGGAAAGCGGTTTTGACATCCATTTGCCATATTTTATAATCATGAAAAGCAGCTATCGCAAAGAGTATCCTAATTGATTTAATGCTCGCGACTGGTGAAAAAGTTTCCCCATAATCAATTCCTTGAGTCTGAGTATTACCTTTTGACACCAACCGAGCCTTAAAAGTGTTTACATTACCGTCCATGTCAGCCTTTTTCTTGAAGACCCATTCACATTTCACTGTCTTACAATGGGATGGAAGATCAATCAAGTCCCATACTCGATTATCAGTTATGGACTGCATCTCTGCATTTATAGTATCTCATCATTTGCTAAATTCTCAGAATCTGATATGGCCTCAAGGTAGCTAGAGAGTTCATCATAATCCCCTGAGGTGCATCTGAACTAATCAGATAATTATACCTCTCAGACCGATGAGGAGTTCTACTAGATCTATGAAGTGCAGGTGCAACACGTTATGGCTCACCAGCAGTGTGCTCGACTTCAACGTGTGGTTGACTAGTGCCTTCAAAAGGTATGTTACTTTGTGATTCTTAAATTTCTTCAAGATTTACTTTACTTCCACTGACTTCTTGTAAGAGAAGATCTCTTTCCAAGAATTCAGCAGACCGAGCAGTAAACACTTTGTTTTCAGCTTGGTAGTAAAAGTAGTAACCCATTATTTCCTTTGGGTATCCCACAAAGTGACATTTGATACCTCTGGGTTCTAACTTGTTTGAAGCGTCACGTTTCACATACGCTTCACAACCCCAGAGTTTCAAATAAGACAACTTGGGACTTTTCCCATGCCATAGCTCATATGGTGTCTTTTTTACCTTCTTGGTTGTAACCATAATGAGTATGCCTGCAGCACACTAGTGCATATCCCAAAAAGACAGTGGTGGAGTAGTCAGACTCATCATGGATCGAACCATATCACGTAGTGTTCGATTCCTCCACCCAGAAACACCATTGTGTGATGGTGTGTAAGATGGAGTGAATTGTGAGACAATCCCACAATTCATGTGGTCCAACAGCTCTTGACACATATACTCACTTCCTCCATCAGAGTGAAGTGCTTTAATGGTCTTTCCAAGCTGATTATCTACTTCATTCTGGAAGACTTTTGAACGTTTCAAAAACTTCATATTTATGTTTCAGCAAGTAAACATAACCATATGTTCTATAACTATCAGTTAATGTAATGAAGTAAGAATCATTATTCTAGACATTATTCTAAAAGGACCACATACATCAGTATGTATTAGTCCTAAAAGATCTTTAGCTCTTTCACTTAAATCAGAGAAAGGAGCCTTTGTCATCTTTTCATATAAATATAACTCACATACATCAAATGACTCATAGCCAGTTGATTCCAAAAGTCCATCAGATTGGAATTTTGAAATGCGTTGTTTGTTTATATGACCAAGACGACAATGTCATTGATAGGTCTTATTCAAGTCTTGCTTGAATCGTTTGGCAGTACAAGTATACACAGAATTCTCATTTGAAATCACACCACGCATATCAATTTCAAAAATACCATCACGTGGACTGGTATTAAAAAAAATATTATCCTTAGAAATTGAAACACAAAAGTGCGTAAATGAAAGTTCAAAACCAACATCTTTCAAATTATGTAGCTCGTAATACTATGAGCGTAATGCCATTGTTTCAACAAAAAAATGAGGTCACTTGAAAGAGTAAGCTAATAGGAATCAATATCTTCAGCAGAAGCTCAATCTCCATTGCCAACTCACAAATCCAATGTGTCTTTTTTCAGTTTAATACTTCTTCTCATTCCCTTTATATTGTTATAGATGTGAAGGCCACAACCGGTAACAAAGGTCCAGGAATCACTATAACTGTATATGAATATACTTGATTGCTAGTCTCACCAACTTCGCCATTTTTCAGCTTAGATTGGTAGATAGGATAATTCCTTCTCCAATGGCCAACTTTTCCACAATGGAAACATTCGGTGTCTTTTGATGGGTTTTCCTTCTTGGAAGGTAGAATATTCTTCCTAGCAAATGATTTGCCATTTTTCTTCCACAAAGTATTTGGCTTATTTTTTGTCACCCTACCACCCTTTTTCCTCTGCTCACATTCGATAAGCACTTTGCTAAATAGCAACAATTTTCTTTAAGTAAGGCTTCTTTAATTTTGTTTAACTTCCTTTCATATTTGAGAACAATTCTCTATTTGCAGTGCTAGTCTAGGAAGTTAAAACAATTGAGTTTATCCTTCTCCAACAAAGAAGGAAGTGTGTTTTGGTTTACGTTTTGATTGTTTGACATCTACAACATATATAAGATTCAATTTAGTATTTTCGATATTGAGCTTTAGTAAATTAACTACCCAAGTTTTTATACATTTTTAAAAACAATTAATTTACGAAAGCCTAAGATCAACATAGAGATTCCATAGCCACATATGTTGATCAGCTAGCAGTTATGGAGTCTATTGGTAGGTAGCGGGTACCAATTGCATTACAAGTGTAACTCTTAGATCTTTATGGGACCTAGAGATATATGTAGTCCAACAAACTTCTATTATCTACCGGCATGTTTGTCCCATCCTTGCCTCGAACTCAAGTCTCACCGTGAATACGATTAAGTCGTCCAATTTGGAAACAGTGAAAATTCACGCTAGTCTCACTAGATCGAAAAATCCACCTCGTGGCTATAATTCAGCCTAGTCTCACTAGATCAGAAAAATAACAAGGAGTGTTTGCAAGCTCATTGGATGGCATGACTTAAATTTGACGGGTATTTTGAAAATGTTTGTGTTAACGAATAATGCATGCACACAATATTCGTTACACTATTTGTTAAAAATCATTTTAACCAATTATATATGTCGATCGTGTATTATGTGTACAGTTTGTTATTTAATTTCTAGTATAAAAAAAATAACAAATACACAAACATGTATCGTTTTAAAACAGTTTTAAAAGATGTCGCTCATATATATTATTCGAGTTTCAAAAAATATTTAACTTTAAACTCGTTAGAGTTTAACTTTCTAAAATCATCAATTTTAATCTTTAAAACTCGTTACCGATTTCATTTGATGTTTTCATCAAAAACATTTAGTATATATTATAATCAACAATTAAATATAAATGCATAAAATAAAACACAACCATGCATACGTACACATACATAGCCTAGCTCAAAAATCCTATGCTTGATCCCATGAGCCGACATGGGATCAAGAGGTCAAACTAAGGACAATCAAAGCTCCCACTTGATTCAAGAACTAAGTGAAAACGTGTCGAACACCATCGTTGTTAACTTGATCCAATCGCCATCTACTAAGCCAACTCCGTGTTGAATCTTTATCTTCAATCTTCATCTTGTTACATTTATTTAAAATCAAAAAATACAATTAATCTAATACTTTTACAATTTGAAATAAACCTAAATACAATACTATGAAATTGAAAATAAATAAAATACAACTCTGACTTCTTTGGCCTCCAAATAAATCAAAAACAACATGGCATAAAATTGCCGTAACCAACTATCACAACAATCATACATTGGTCGGGGCATTATGGGCTATGTATGCAATCACAATTTAATAACAACATTATTAAACCTATATATGGCTTGTCCATGGTTATAATGCATGTGTATAACCATGGAACAAATTAAATATTAATAACCAACAATTATCCAAGCCATAACTATTAAATTCAAAATTTAAAGAGTGAATTTCTTCAGATCTTATTTGTGCGTCATGAGGTAATCAACAAAGTTGACTTTCAAAACCATAAAGGTTTTGACTTTTACCAATACACCACAAAGCTAGATTTAAGGAAATCACACGACAATTAAGACGGTGTAAAAGCGGCTCATGATACCACTGAAAGAAAATCGTATGTACTTTTAAATCTGATTAACGCAGCGGATAGTTAAAATAATAATCTTTTATTATTTTATAAAACATTCACATAATTAAATAATCATTTAATTAATAAAACATGCACACGATTAATCAATCCCATAGAGATCCAGTTACACTATTAATAATTGTCTAGCTATATAAATTCACAAAGTGGAGTTAACGGTATACCTTTCTGAATTGATGTCCACGTGAAGGTTGAAACGAACTCCTTTGATGAAGAGAAACCTACGACCAAAAGTATGACCGTCTCTTTGGATAGTCCACTACACTTTCAAGCAACGTTAATGGATACTAGTCCAAACTCAAGTAACTTATTATAATAATCTAATTATTACAATAAATAAATAATCAAAAATACTCCCTGTATGATCTCGTGAAAAGAACATGTGTTGGTCTTTTGCACCAAGAAATTTTGTGCAAGCTATTTTAGTTCTGTTTGTTTTGTATCTTAGGCAAATAGAACAAGTCAGAATGTCTGGGTTTCTTTTTCGTAGAGAACAAAAGGGAACTTGGTTTTTTTTGTGTGATAAACAATGAAAGTTTAGAATATTTATTTCTCTGTTTTCGTTACGAAAAGAAACGACCTTAAGATCAATATATATATTACTTAATATATATACACCGACTTAAGGATACACGTCTTTTTAATATTCCACCAAAAACTTCATATATGTAAATACGGAGTATATCATAACCGACTCAAATTCAGTAGAAAAACAAGTAGGATTTTATTTCCAATTCCATTTTCTAACTTGTTGATCAAGTTACTAAAATTTTCATTTAATTAAATTAAATAATTCAAATTAATTAATTACTTAATTAATTAACTAATTATTTTAATTTGTTTCGTTACTTGAGTAATATATATAAATCATATATATATTTCTTTTGACGTCTACGTGTATATATGTGTGACCCCGAAGGCTCAAATGAACTTAGCCATATAGTTATATGTTGTACCTTGCACATAATTTCTACAGAAGCTTAACTAGGTATTAAGTGGAGATCTCATTATAAGTTAAACTATCTAGGATTAAGAAAAGCTAGAACCATTCTAAGGTATGTCACTTTATTCATAAGCCTAGGATTCAATCTAGAAGGTAATTTCAATCATAAGATTAACGTTGGGAGTGGACATATTGTTTTGACCAGAATCTTCAAAACATGATCCTAAGTGAAAATCATATAGGCTACCCTTTTGATTGAAGTTTAGAGTTCATCTTAGGAAGTTGTACTTTATATGTGGTTTACAATCAGTTCTAAATATTGCATCCGCAACTTAACTTTATCTGTTTATTTACTGTTTTTCATTAAATATTATTATAATCTATCTTAATTAACTTAAAAACAACTGTGTGTAGCAGTTGAAATGACCAACATACCTTGTTTTTATTATTGGCTATGTTATGCTAATCTCGTCATGATGTCATTTTTTAGGTATTATAAGGATCCGTTTTTCGAGGTAACGAACGAGAGGAATTCCCCTACTTAATGTATATATCACATTAAATGATCTCACATTTGCACAAGTTTTGATTCAAAATAATCTTGGGGTACATATCTTAACACAACAAAAAAGAGAAAAAAAAACATATAAATACATTATTCTCATGAACTTCTATATAGTTCACTTAGTTCTTAAGAGTTCATACTTTATTATTGGCATTTAATCATGTCATTTTATTCAAAACACTTGCACGTACAATAGTATCATTATATAAATTTCATCTTATCACACTTCAAGAAATGGATAATCAGTGTACCCAACTATTGGATCAGGGGTATAAAATGTATCCCTGTTATACTTATTAAGTTCGGCACCAAATTCAAACCGTTTGGGCAAATCTGGGTTCGCTAAGAAAAGCCGCCCGTATGCAACCAAATCTGCTTTGCCATCAGCTATAGCATTGTTTCCATCATCTTTCTTATAACCACCCGCGCTAATAAACGTACCATTGAAAGCTTTCTTCATCGGAAGAGTACTATATGGAGTTTGGAAAATGTGCCCCGTGTGCAGTACCATTCTTGGCTCAATTACATGAAGATAAAGGATGTGATACTTATTAAGTGCATTAGCCATGTAAAGTCCTAAGGCTTCTGGGTTAGAATCACCACACTCCATGTAATCGGCGAATGTGGATACCCTTATACCAACTTTGTCGGCTCCGATCTCATTTGCCACTACTTCTACAATTTCTAAGGCGAAACGACACCTGTTTTCTATGGTTCCACCATATTCATCTGTTCTGTCGTTCACTTGGTCTTTTAAAAATTGATCAATTAAGTATCCGTTAGCTCCATGGATCTCGACCCCATCAAAACCTATCGATTCAAGGGATTTATGTTACGATTCTAAAAAATAAAGCTGATGATATATCTACCATCAAAATTAATAAATTCACCACAATTATATTAATTGATTGTATTGTCCAATTTGTTAATGCATATATTTGGTGAATTTGTCAATTTTGATGATGGATTTATAACCACTCAAAAAATAATAATGCCTACTTGAGATTTAAACTTACCTGCATCAATGGCATTGCGCGCAGCTAGCCTAAAGTCGTTGATTAGGGATGGGATTTCGTCGGTCCTTAGTCTTCGAGGGGGAGACCAATCTCCTCCGGCTAGGCCCGGTGTCATTTCTTTGTCACTGGATGATATCGGAGCTTCACCATTGGGTTGGTATCCTAAGTTTGAATAACCATTTTATATAATTATATTACAAGCATAATCGACACTGAAAGAATTAAGTATAACACAAAATATTCAATTGAAATATAATCACCTGTATTTATATAATTATAGTATATAATTATAGTATAGTATCACTCACCCTATAACCAATTATATACTTTAATGAAATTTTTATAGTTAGGGATGTAATCGAGCGAAGTCGACTCGAGTTTGATTAAACTCGAGAACAATTTGTTTAAAGTTTAATGAGCTCGAGGTCAGTTCGTTTAAAATTTAAAGAGCTCCACCTCAGCTCGTATTAACCTATAACTCGGCTCGCTTAGTTTTGCTCAAGTTCTAACTCAAGTTGTTTATATATCATAGTTATTATTATAATTATAATTATAACTATAATTAATATAGATAAATAAAAAATCTGTTTAGACGTGTGAGCTTTTTTACGCTCATTATAAAAGTTCGAGTTAGAGCTTAGTTACTCAACGGTCTTCAAAACATCTTCAAGTTTGGACTTAAGCTTGTTTAAACTCGATTCGAATTGCACTTTTAACATGCATGCTCATTAAACTTTACTTTTTCTCTCTCTTTTAATCATATCCACATACATTAAGAATAAAACTTTAATTTATTATTTTTATCTATATATAGAAGTAGACTATTAATTTGAAACAACCGAAAATAAAATAGTGACTATTAAAGAGTAGGGATGGCAATGGGCGAGAAAAAACCCGTGACCCGCGGGTAACCGATCCGTGATGGGCGGGTAAAATCATTAAATCCTACCCGCGGGTACGGGTACGGGTAAAAAAATATACCCGCCAACGGGTCGCGGGCGGGTCGCGGGCGGGTCGCGTGTACATACTACCCGTCACGGGTAAAACCCGATCCGCTAATTCATGAGACTTTTTTTAATTTACCCGCGAGTTTATACATACAATTATCAAATTTAACAATGATTTTCCTTATAATACAATAATGATTAAAAATATAATATTACATATAAGTAAAAAACTTGATTTACACGTCATTTTACACATGTAGCTTGTACATATAGTTCCTAATTAATAAAATTATCTAGCTTTTTAAAAAGAAATTTAACGAAGTTGTATATTATTATTACCCGTGAATTTACCCGCGGATCATGGGTACCCGCCGGTCACGGGCATGGGCGAAGATTTTTTACCCGCGGGCGGGTAACGGGTCTCAACAAGCAAAAAAACAACCCGACGGGCGGGTCGCGGGTATATAGAACCCGTGCCCGTTACCTGCGGCGTCATCCCTAGGAAAGAGAATATGTAGTAATACATATCCAGTAGAATCAAGCCGCTAACTACTAAATGATACAGTATCTTAAGAAAATAAGACCCTACCCAATAATTAAAGATGCGGCCTTTCTAAAAGGAAAAAATAAAATCTGGCTCTCTTTTTGTCACCGCGTTGACGGGATAGGATAATTGTTTCCATCTCAATTATTGATTGTTGAAGTCTCTAACTAGCTAACCAAATAATAATAATCTTACAAAAATATAAAAAACTTTTTATTTTATTTTATACATTATATAGCAAAATTTACGGAATAATATTTGAAACTAATGTGAAAACGTATATATGCATAACATACCATAGTTTGATAGACGGCCTACGTGCCAAATTTGACAAAAGAATACACTACCCTTCTCGTGGACAGCATTCACAATCGGTTTCCATGCTTCCACTTGCTCTTTAGTCCAAATTCCGGGTGTATCCGGGTACCTTTTATATAGTTCATATTCGACCAATAGGAGTGGTAGAATTAAGAATTTTTTTCCCGACGGGTAAAACGTTATAATTTTAAAGAAAAATTTAATCCAATAGTTTAAAACGTTGAACTTTTAAACATTTGAAAATTCCGGTCATCGGAAATTGTTTGCTTTACACAGGATCCGCACCAAGACGATAGTATCAATCTCAATTCATTATTCAAGCATCAAAATCAACAAAAGTCGTTCTTACTTACCCTTGAGCGGTGTTTGAGATCCCAGTTGCTTCTGTGATAAGAAGGCCACCTTCGGTCGCTCTTTGAGAGTAGTACAAAGCGGCATGTGGTTGTGGTAAATTGTCGTATGATCTGTCTCTTGTCAGCGGTGCAAGTACAACCCTATAATTTTGTACACTCGTGAGTTTAAAATACATACTGAAAACAAAATATTTATGAATATGGATATGAATTGTGTTTTGTTCATACAATGAGATGAAAAAGTGAATCAAAATGAACTTGCCTATGGGAAAGATTAAACTTGCCCATTTGGTAGGGAGAAAGAAGAGGAATCGTAGGTGCCATTGATCTATGTGAAATTGCAAGTAGTACTTTCTAAGATTTTTTATTTATAGAGACTCTTGGAGTCTCTTAATTACTCGTATAAATTATAAAATATTTTATGTTTAGTTAATTAGTGTCATAGTTCTTCAAAGTCGATAGGCGACGCATTATATGTTTTATGAATTAGAATTAGAATTATGATAAATAAATGATACCGTAAATAATACTCCCTAGCATGTTGTATATATCTCACTTGATTTGATATCACTACAAGAAATCGGACTTTAGGGACGACATTAAACTGAAATTAGAGACGACATGTCGTCCCTAAAGATGTCGTCCCTATTATGTCGTCCCGGATACTCTGTCGCTAAAACTCTTTTGCAACGACAGCAATTTCTTTAGAGACGACAGTGGGCCCCACTTTGACTTTCTGTTGTCAAACGAATGAGCCAATTCCAGACGACTTTTAGAGACAACATGTCGTCTCTAAAGAAATAATAATAAAATAATGATATAAATATTTATTTATTAAATAAAATGCGAAAATATGACGGGGACGACCTTTAGGGACGACAAAGGTACTGGAAGTATTTTTGCAGATTTAATTCTGCTGTACGTATCGTCCCTAAAAGGTACTGGAAGTATTTTTGCAGATTTAATTCTGCTGTACGTACCATCCGTAAAACGGGCCAATTCAATATAATCTAAACCTACTGTACGCGCAACAAAATAACCAACCATAACATAAACACAACCATAACCATAACATTAAAAGTTTACAACCGAGTTTACAAATCCAAAAGTTACAAATCTAAAAAGTTAACAAATCCGAAATAACAAATCCGAGTTTACAACCATAACATTAAACATTATCCAAGTAGCAAACAAGTCAAACTGCATACTTACCCATCATTTTCTTCTTCACCCGCATCATCTTGATCTTCATCTTCATAATTACCGTCATCATCTTCACCGTCATCATCTTCAACGGAGTCGATGTTACCCTCATCATGAATTTCACGGTCACCCGAACCCGAAACTTCAAAACTAAATCCACACACACGAACACGAACCACATCAAACATGAATCTATACTTTAAATCAAACAAATATCATAAAATTAAGGGAACTGATATAAGAACCTCAACCTTTTCCTACACACTTTAATTATACAGTGATAATGAATGCATTTAATATGAAATTTATATACACTTCCATTAGTTTTCAAGTTAGTTCCATCTAGTTTTGTAACAATGCTTATAGAGTATACACAAATGGTTGCCACTTTACATGATACACAAGTGATGAATAATTTTTTTTCCAATGGTCAATCATAAAGCAATACATAATCCAAGCAATACAAAACCTACACCACGCCATTTCAACAGGTCTTTGTTAATAATCTACAAAACCTGAGTTTGATAAGCATGTATTGAACATAAACTAACCATTTAAACCATAAATTAGTTGCAACACAATAACAATGTCAGTTGAAATGAATTGTGTTTGAAAGTAACATTTCTTACTTGTTCCACTTGCAAGTATTAAGTTGATCGAATTACTTCCATAATGCCTGTTGAATATTACAAACACAGAGAAAAAAAAACAACAAAAGTCTAGTCATTTAGTGTTAAAGAGGTGTGCTAAAAGTGCAGCCGAGAGAAAGAGTAACTTACCATTTTACTGCTAATTTGTAGTTTCTGTACACGTTAGTACCGGACGAATGTAATCCTCAGTCCTTCACTCTTTACAAAATGTTTCCAATACAGTATCTCAAATTTAGAAAATAGAAGTAGCGTTACATTAACAAAATTCATTATCAACTGTTACTTAGCTATTAATTATTCTTTAAATTATATATAATTTTTAGAGTTTATTTAACTATAAATCCCAAAAAAAAAATATTAATTCGGAATTAATATATAATGAAAAATGTTCTTGACATTTTCATCACCAAACCCATCACTTTACTAACAAAATTCGGATTTAAGGACCAAATATAATCAAGGAATCAACAAACATAAGCAAAATAACAAACTAAGCATGAAAATCATAAGTCTAAACATAATCACACACAACAATCTTCCAAAAATAACCCCAATATTCGGATTTAATATATATAACCCAATGCACCAAACTTTAATTTTCAAAATATAAATGAAGAAGATACCTTTGTTAGTGTTTTAGGAGTGAACATTAGGTTGGATTTGGTGTGAAATAGCTTTAAATCGCCGAAAATAGCTCAAAATCGCCGGAGGTATCGGAGGATTTATTTTTGGTAAAGTGACTAAATAAAATGGTGGATCTGGAGTATACTGCTGTCTTTTTTCTTTGGGGACGACAATTAGGGACGACATATCGTCCCTAATGTATCTGGAGGGAAATGAAAATTGATCTAGCGCCAGAAATTTCGTGAAATTTTCAAATAATTATTTACCTTTATTTAAAAACTCTATTTATTTTATTTACTTATATAAATTAATTATAAATTATTTTAATTATTAAATTTACTTTTAAATATTGTATAAAATAAATATTTACTTATATTTACTTATATACAATATTTATTTATATTTAATTATATAAATATTTATATTTAATTATATAAATATTTATAATTAATATTTATTTATATAAATACTTATTTATATTTACTTATATAAATATTTATTTATGTAAAATTAATATTTAATTATATATCTGCTTATGCTTATAAAGATATATTCTTTAAAATAAATTTTATGTTTAATTATTTATTTATATATATATATATATATATATATATATATATATATATATATATATATATATATATATATATATATATATATATATATATATATATATATATATCATTTATATCAATATAGCAACGTCGCATTCACCGTTATATTTCACCGTCACAAATTACCACCACATTCCACCATCACATATCAACGTTACATTCCACCATCACGTATCAACGTCACATTCCACCATTACTTTTCGCTGTTACATTCCACCGTCACATTCCACCATCACGTATCAATGTTACATTCCACCATCACATATCACCACCACATTCCACTATCACATATTAATTCCACCGTCACATATCAACGTCGTATTCCACCGTCACATATCAACGTCACATTCCACCATTACTTTTATACTTGTATCTTGCATGAAACGTGACAATTTGACTCACATGCTATAGTAATCGAGTCGTAACGAGCCATATGACTAATTGAACACTTTGACCGACCGTGTTTACCGATATTGATACAAACCTATTTGTTTAGGTCAAGACTAGCATTCGTTCTTGCACACGTTTACTTGTTGAAGTACTTTTACATACGTGCAATCAAGGTGAGATCATAGTCCCACTTTTACTCTTTTGAACTTACATTTGGGATGAGAAAACATAAACGTTACTTTTTAACTAAGTGAACACAAGTACAGGAAAACAAACATTCTACATACGAGTTTAGAACAAAATCCTCAATTCGATTATCATTAGTTACACTTGCCGGGTGTAAGCGAGAACTTATGTTGTATGGATCCATATGGGTTTGACAAACCCTCATTCAGGCGGTTCGCTACCGTCTACGAATGAAATATATTTTCGAGAAACAGTGTATGTTCTAACACTATTGTGATGGGGTTCTATGGAAGGAATGTTAAGCATTGATAATTGGGTGCTCGTGAATATTAACTTTTGGAATGTATTACTATTATATCAATGTTACAAATCTTGTGGTTCACTTGTACTTACTTACTTAAACCTATGATTTCACCAATGTTTTCGTTGACAGATTTCTATGTTTTTCTCAGGTCCTTGAACGTTTTGTGATACATGCTTCCGCTCATTAGTTTTGATACTTGCTTGGATGTCGAGTATATATGCATACGTGGAGCGTCTTTTGGATACTTTTAAATTGTGTCGCATATGTTTCAATTGTACTTTAAACTTTGTAACGTAACTAGTTGTCGAACTACTTTGTAAACCTTGGAACATCTCTACTTTTGAAATGAATGCGACATACTTTTGGTCAAACGTTGTTTTAAAGACTTATGACCACGTAACGGGACCTAAGTAGACGGCGCCGTCAATGACGATTTTGTTGGGTCGCTACAAACGTTACATTCTACCATCACATATCACCACCACATTCCACCGTCACATATCAGCATTACATTCCACCGTCACATATAACCACCACATCCACCGTCACATAGCAGCACCACATTCCACCGTCACATATCAACGTCACATTCCATCATTACATTTCATCATTACATTCCACCATTACATTCCGTCATTACATTTCATCATTACATTTGATAATTTTCGTTGAAGTGTGTGTTTAATTCAGTAACATTGTATGACCTTTATTTAATGTGTGTTGTTTAGAGTGTTTTAATTCACAATACTTGTATAATATTCAATTGAATGTTTGTCGTTTGTCCATTGTTAACTATAGTAAACTGAAAAAATAATCTAACAATTTCATTCAACATAGCTTATAAAACGATACAATTAATACTTGAAAACTAGAAAATGACAATAACACAAACGATACAACATAAAAATGATACTAATAATACCAAACTTAACTAAACTTAACAGTTTAATTGACGGAAATTAAAATACATTTCTTCATCTTCGAAAATTAAATAGAGAGAAATGCGATTGGAACGCTAGTTCAGTGTCGTCCCCAATAAAAGTTTTCGGGACGACATGTCGTCCCAAAAAAACGGCGCGAAATTTTCTCACTCTTGGAGCCAAATATTTCTGCACCAAAAAACAATTAAATAATAATTTTTTTCTTGGGACGACTTTTAGGGACGACATGTCGTCCCTAAACATTTGGCGGGATTTTTTTCGCTTTTTGGAGCCAGTTGTTGACCAAATAAAATAAATAAAAAAAGATAATTTCTTTGGGGACCCGTGACCCGCGGGTAACCGATCCGTGATGGGCGGGTAAAATCATTAAATCCTACCCGCGGGTACGGGTACGGGTAAAAAAATATACCCGCCAACGGGTCGCGGGCGGGTCGCGGGCGGGTCGCGGGTACATACTACCCGTCACGGGTAAAACCCGATCCGCTAATTCATGAGACTTTTTTTAATTTACCCGCGAGTTTATACATACAATTATCAAATTTAACAATGATTTTCCTTATAATACAATAATGATTAAAAATATAATATTACATATAAGTAAAAAACTTGATTTACACGTCATTTTACACATGTAGCTTGTACATATAGTTCCTAATTAATAAAATTATCTAGCTTTTTAAAAAGAAATTTAACGAAGTTGTATATTATTATTACCCGTGAATTTACCCGCGGATCATGGGTACCCGCCGGTCACGGGCATGGGCGAAGATTTTTTACCCGCGGGCGGGTAACGGGTCTCAACAAGCAAAAAAACAACCCGACGGGCGGGTCGCGGGTATATAGAACCCGTGCCCGTTACCTGCGGCGTCATCCCTAGGAAAGAGAATATGTAGTAATACATATCCAGTAGAATCAAGCCGCTAACTACTAAATGATACAGTATCTTAAGAAAATAAGACCCTACCCAATAATTAAAGATGCGGCCTTTCTAAAAGGAAAAAATAAAATCTGGCTCTCTTTTTGTCACCGCGTTGACGGGATAGGATAATTGTTTCCATCTCAATTATTGATTGTTGAAGTCTCTAACTAGCTAACCAAATAATAATAATCTTACAAAAATATAAAAAACTTTTTATTTTATTTTATACATTATATAGCAAAATTTACGGAATAATATTTGAAACTAATGTGAAAACGTATATATGCATAACATACCATAGTTTGATAGACGGCCTACGTGCCAAATTTGACAAAAGAATACACTACCCTTCTCGTGGACAGCATTCACAATCGGTTTCCATGCTTCCACTTGCTCTTTAGTCCAAATTCCGGGTGTATCCGGGTACCTTTTATATAGTTCATATTCGACCAATAGGAGTGGTAGAATTAAGAATTTTTTTCCCGACGGGTAAAACGTTATAATTTTAAAGAAAAATTTAATCCAATAGTTTAAAACGTTGAACTTTTAAACATTTGAAAATTCCGGTCATCGGAAATTGTTTGCTTTACACAGGATCCGCACCAAGACGATAGTATCAATCTCAATTCATTATTCAAGCATCAAAATCAACAAAAGTCGTTCTTACTTACCCTTGAGCGGTGTTTGAGATCCCAGTTGCTTCTGTGATAAGAAGGCCACCTTCGGTCGCTCTTTGAGAGTAGTACAAAGCGGCATGTGGTTGTGGTAAATTGTCGTATGATCTGTCTCTTGTCAGCGGTGCAAGTACAACCCTATAATTTTGTACACTCGTGAGTTTAAAATACATACTGAAAACAAAATATTTATGAATATGGATATGAATTGTGTTTTGTTCATACAATGAGATGAAAAAGTGAATCAAAATGAACTTGCCTATGGGAAAGATTAAACTTGCCCATTTGGTAGGGAGAAAGAAGAGGAATCGTAGGTGCCATTGATCTATGTGAAATTGCAAGTAGTACTTTCTAAGATTTTTTATTTATAGAGACTCTTGGAGTCTCTTAATTACTCGTATAAATTATAAAATATTTTATGTTTAGTTAATTAGTGTCATAGTTCTTCAAAGTCGATAGGCGACGCATTATATGTTTTATGAATTAGAATTAGAATTATGATAAATAAATGATACCGTAAATAATACTCCCTAGCATGTTGTATATATCTCACTTGATTTGATATCACTACAAGAAATCGGACTTTAGGGACGACATTAAACTGAAATTAGAGACGACATGTCGTCCCTAAAGATGTCGTCCCTATTATGTCGTCCCGGATACTCTGTCGCTAAAACTCTTTTGCAACGACAGCAATTTCTTTAGAGACGACAGTGGGCCCCACTTTGACTTTCTGTTGTCAAACGAATGAGCCAATTCCAGACGACTTTTAGAGACAACATGTCGTCTCTAAAGAAATAATAATAAAATAATGATATAAATATTTATTTATTAAATAAAATGCGAAAATATGACGGGGACGACCTTTAGGGACGACAAAGGTACTGGAAGTATTTTTGCAGATTTAATTCTGCTGTACGTATCGTCCCTAAAAGGTACTGGAAGTATTTTTGCAGATTTAATTCTGCTGTACGTACCATCCGTAAAACGGGCCAATTCAATATAATCTAAACCTACTGTACGCGCAACAAAATAACCAACCATAACATAAACACAACCATAACCATAACATTAAAAGTTTACAACCGAGTTTACAAATCCAAAAGTTACAAATCTAAAAAGTTAACAAATCCGAAATAACAAATCCGAGTTTACAACCATAACATTAAACATTATCCAAGTAGCAAACAAGTCAAACTGCATACTTACCCATCATTTTCTTCTTCACCCGCATCATCTTGATCTTCATCTTCATAATTACCGTCATCATCTTCACCGTCATCATCTTCAACGGAGTCGATGTTACCCTCATCATGAATTTCACGGTCACCCGAACCCGAAACTTCAAAACTAAATCCACACACACGAACACGAACCACATCAAACATGAATCTATACTTTAAATCAAACAAATATCATAAAATTAAGGGAACTGATATAAGAACCTCAACCTTTTCCTACACACTTTAATTATACAGTGATAATGAATGCATTTAATATGAAATTTATATACACTTCCATTAGTTTTCAAGTTAGTTCCATCTAGTTTTGTAACAATGCTTATAGAGTATACACAAATGGTTGCCACTTTACATGATACACAAGTGATGAATAATTTTTTTTCCAATGGTCAATCATAAAGCAATACATAATCCAAGCAATACAAAACCTACACCACGCCATTTCAACAGGTCTTTGTTAATAATCTACAAAACCTGAGTTTGATAAGCATGTATTGAACATAAACTAACCATTTAAACCATAAATTAGTTGCAACACAATAACAATGTCAGTTGAAATGAATTGTGTTTGAAAGTAACATTTCTTACTTGTTCCACTTGCAAGTATTAAGTTGATCGAATTACTTCCATAATGCCTGTTGAATATTACAAACACAGAGAAAAAAAAACAACAAAAGTCTAGTCATTTAGTGTTAAAGAGGTGTGCTAAAAGTGCAGCCGAGAGAAAGAGTAACTTACCATTTTACTGCTAATTTGTAGTTTCTGTACACGTTAGTACCGGACGAATGTAATCCTCAGTCCTTCACTCTTTACAAAATGTTTCCAATACAGTATCTCAAATTTAGAAAATAGAAGTAGCGTTACATTAACAAAATTCATTATCAACTGTTACTTAGCTATTAATTATTCTTTAAATTATATATAATTTTTAGAGTTTATTTAACTATAAATCCCAAAAAAAAAATATTAATTCGGAATTAATATATAATGAAAAATGTTCTTGACATTTTCATCACCAAACCCATCACTTTACTAACAAAATTCGGATTTAAGGACCAAATATAATCAAGGAATCAACAAACATAAGCAAAATAACAAACTAAGCATGAAAATCATAAGTCTAAACATAATCACACACAACAATCTTCCAAAAATAACCCCAATATTCGGATTTAATATATATAACCCAATGCACCAAACTTTAATTTTCAAAATATAAATGAAGAAGATACCTTTGTTAGTGTTTTAGGAGTGAACATTAGGTTGGATTTGGTGTGAAATAGCTTTAAATCGCCGAAAATAGCTCAAAATCGCCGGAGGTATCGGAGGATTTATTTTTGGTAAAGTGACTAAATAAAATGGTGGATCTGGAGTATACTGCTGTCTTTTTTCTTTGGGGACGACAATTAGGGACGACATATCGTCCCTAATGTATCTGGAGGGAAATGAAAATTGATCTAGCGCCAGAAATTTCGTGAAATTTTCAAATAATTATTTACCTTTATTTAAAAACTCTATTTATTTTATTTACTTATATAAATTAATTATAAATTATTTTAATTATTAAATTTACTTTTAAATATTGTATAAAATAAATATTTACTTATATTTACTTATATACAATATTTATTTATATTTAATTATATAAATATTTATATTTAATTATATAAATATTTATAATTAATATTTATTTATATAAATACTTATTTATATTTACTTATATAAATATTTATTTATGTAAAATTAATATTTAATTATATATCTGCTTATGCTTATAAAGATATATTCTTTAAAATAAATTTTATGTTTAATTATTTATTTATATATATATATATATATATATATATATATATATATATATATATATATATATATATATATATATATATATATATATATATATATATATATATATATATATATATATATATATATATATATATATATATATATATCATTTATATCAATATAGCAACGTCGCATTCACCGTTATATTTCACCGTCACAAATTACCACCACATTCCACCATCACATATCAACGTTACATTCCACCATCACGTATCAACGTCACATTCCACCATTACTTTTCGCTGTTACATTCCACCGTCACGTTCCACCATCACGTATCAATGTTACATTCCACCATCACATATCACCACCACATTCCACTATCACATATTAATTCCACCGTCACATATCAACGTCGTATTCCACCGTCACATATCAACGTCACATTCCACCATTACTTTTATACTTGTATCTTGCATGAAACGTGACAATTTGACTCACATGCTATAGTAATCGAGTCGTAACGAGCCATATGACTAATTGAACACTTTGACCGACCGTGTTTACCGATATTGATACAAACCTATTTGTTTAGGTCAAGACTAGCATTCGTTCTTGCACACGTTTACTTGTTGAAGTACTTTTACATACGTGCAATCAAGGTGAGATCATAGTCCCACTTTTACTCTTTTGAACTTACATTTGGGATGAGAAAACATAAACGTTACTTTTTAACTAAGTGAACACAAGTACAGGAAAACAAACATTCTACATACGAGTTTAGAACAAAATCCTCAATTCGATTATCATTAGTTACACTTGCCGGGTGTAAGCGAGAACTTATGTTGTATGGATCCATATGGGTTTGACAAACCCTCATTCAGGCGGTTCGCTACCGTCTACGAATGAAATATATTTTCGAGAAACAGTGTATGTTCTAACACTATTGTGATGGGGTTCTATGGAAGGAATGTTAAGCATTGATAATTGGGTGCTCGTGAATATTAACTTTTGGAATGTATTACTATTATATCAATGTTACAAATCTTGTGGTTCACTTGTACTTACTTACTTAAACCTATGATTTCACCAATGTTTTCGTTGACAGATTTCTATGTTTTTCTCAGGTCCTTGAACGTTTTGTGATACATGCTTCCGCTCATTAGTTTTGATACTTGCTTGGATGTCGAGTATATATGCATACGTGGAGCGTCTTTTGGATACTTTTAAATTGTGTCGCATATGTTTCAATTGTACTTTAAACTTTGTAACGTAACTAGTTGTCGAACTACTTTGTAAACCTTGGAACATCTCTACTTTTGAAATGAATGCGACATACTTTTGGTCAAACGTTGTTTTAAAGACTTATGACCACGTAACGGGACCTAAGTAGACGGCGCCGTCAATGACGATTTTGTTGGGTCGCTACAAACGTTACATTCTACCATCACATATCACCACCACATTCCACCGTCACATATCAGCATTACATTCCACCGTCACATATAACCACCACATCCACCGTCACATAGCAGCACCACATTCCACCGTCACATATCAACGTCACATTCCATCATTACATTTCATCATTACATTCCACCATTACATTCCGTCATTACATTTCATCATTACATTTGATAATTTTCGTTGAAGTGTGTGTTTAATTCAGTAACATTGTATGACCTTTATTTAATGTGTGTTGTTTAGAGTGTTTTAATTCACAATACTTGTATAATATTCAATTGAATGTTTGTCGTTTGTCCATTGTTAACTATAGTAAACTGAAAAAATAATCTAACAATTTCATTCAACATAGCTTATAAAACGATACAATTAATACTTGAAAACTAGAAAATGACAATAACACAAACGATACAACATAAAAATGATACTAATAATACCAAACTTAACTAAACTTAACAGTTTAATTGACGGAAATTAAAATACATTTCTTCATCTTCGAAAATTAAATAGAGAGAAATGCGATTGGAACGCTAGTTCAGTGTCGTCCCCAATAAAAGTTTTCGGGACGACATGTCGTCCCAAAAAAACGGCGCGAAATTTTCTCACTCTTGGAGCCAAATATTTCTGCACCAAAAAACAATTAAATAATAATTTTTTTCTTGGGACGACTTTTAGGGACGACATGTCGTCCCTAAACATTTGGCGGGATTTTTTTTCGCTTTTTGGAGCCAGTTGTTGACCAAATAAAATAAATAAAAAAAGATAATTTCTTTGGGGACGACATGTCGTCCCTAAATGTCGTCCCAAAAAAACTGGTCAAACGTCTCAGAAAAAGCTGGGACATTTTTTATCGTTTTCCTTTCTTTTGGGGACGACGTGATGTCATCCTTAAATGTGTCGTCTCTAATTCATCATTTTCTTGTAGTGTATTAATAAAAGGAAAAGGAAAAAAAAACACTTACGACCACTACATTATGACACATATGATGTCAAGTTCTACTATATTTTTACTCCGTAGTAATAAAAATGTTATTCTTCTGTGACGATTGTCAATTATTTTGATAAATGTTGAACACAATATCTTTCAGATAATTTATTGTGATGATAATAATAAATATAAACAAGTGATTGCAAGAGAGTTGCTTCATCACCTATTACCCATCACCTATTACATCTATTAAATATGTAATAGTGTTGTATTTGCTTTCAAGGGCGGAGCCAGAATTTAACGATAACGGTTGCTTACTCGACAATTAAAAGAGTCAAACCAAATAAAATTAAATGATGCTAACTTCTTATGTGTAACCTAATTTATTTGTTTAATATATATGTAGATAACTACTTTACGAAACTTTAGAAACCATTAAAAAATAAAAAATACTACTCAATGAAATGCTACTATAAAATCGGCATCATGATTTGTAATAACTCGACTTTTTCGATTAACTTTCCATTAAAAACTTAACAACCATTTGTTAAATTTAATAATTTTTCCACGTCAATTTTTTTTTTCGAATCAAATATTTAATACCACGTTTAACCTTTAGAATTTTTGGCATAATTTCTATCATTTATATTTGACATTTTTTTTATTTAATGCGTACAAATTATATGTCTAAGTTACTCATAGTTTCGAACGTATTATAATTTTTGTCACCACCTCATTTTATACTATCATTTTGTGCGATATAATAATAACCCATATTAATATTAACTAAACATGTATAATATTTATGGGGCTTTAAAATAAATGTTAGTTCGTAAATAAATTATGTGAATATTGGGTTTGTTAAAAATACAATTACTTTCCTATTTTGAGATTTAATACTCCGTGCATATTACTTGGGACTAAGAATAGGTAACAGACAAACATTTTATGACCTGTTTTACATGAGTTAAGACCAAAATGATTATACTAATACTATATTAAAATATGAGATTTTTCTGAAGACTTTTAATCGTTATTGATTAACACGATCACGATATATAAGCACGTGTTAAAACTGTCGGCAGATTATATACCAATGAAGTCATCTCACACGTTTTTTTTTATTAATATGTTTTTATTATTATTAAGATTATTTTATTACGTATATATATATATATATATATATATATATATATATATATATATATATATATATATATATAGTTGTTATGTTATGCAAATGAATGGAACCCAATGCATGTCTTTTCCTGACTACTACTTGCTTGTACTATATATATATATATTTTTTCTTCAATCGGTACCCCACATACAAGTGCCTTATGATCCTGTTTTTGTTTTTCCTTTACATCCTACTAATTAACTTATTATATATAACATACATGCATAATAAACAAGAGAAGATTACCAATCATATCCCCACTATATCTAATCTATTTTGTTTTGTCGACTCTATCACCAAAAGCACCTTTATTATTATTGTCTTAACCTATTTGTTTCATGAATTTTGGGATAAAATGTATTATTCCATCTCTACTTTATTTCTTTGTCAAACACAAGTACCCTCGTATATCCCTTTCATCTTCTCTATATTACTGTTCTTGTTACCATTTGTAAAACTAATAGTGCATTATAATTGGGAGATATACTCTTTAGTCTTAGTCAATATTGTATCATGCACGATAGAATTGAATTTCACATTATATAATTATTTTTTTTTTGTTTTCTCTTAACTCTCTAACATACGTATATGCATGCACAATCACCAAACCCATCATCTTTATTAAACTACATGACTTTTTCTTTCGCTAAAAAACAAAAGACCACAACCAAATCCCCACCTCATTTTATGTCGACCAACAAGTTAAAAAGGAATGGATTTTTGTGAATCCTAATTTATTTCTTTTCTTTTATTTAATTTTTTTATCACCCACTCTCAATAATCCATCAACATCATTTTTCCTCAATTATCATCTGTGATTATTGCTACTGCACGTTTTTAAGATATGAAATAATATTATTAGAAAGGTAAGAATAGATTTTACTGCTTTTATTTCTACTTTACATTATAATTTATAATTTATATATATATACACATATTCATGCATCTTGAATTATCACCCAAAATACAATCCCACTTTTTTCCTACTACTCACTGCTACTCCCTTCGTAAATTGTTGTTGCTCAAATTTCTTTCTTCTGCAACCCTCTTTTTGATTGCAGCTATTCGACTAAGATTAAGAATCACCCAAAACCATCTCCCTGCTACTTGACAAACACCACACCACCATCACGAAACCATGGCTACTGATCTGATTCAGTTCACAAATCAAAATCACCCAAACCCGGCTACCACCTTTTATTCATAATATCATCATCTTCATCGAAACCCACTTGGGTTTTCTGTTGTTCAAACGTACAACACCAATCATCACCTTCATCATCTTCATCATTCATCACCATGACTACCTTCATTGAATCATCCTCACCATCGCGTAACCGAGAACCATTCAACCTCAAACCACCATCATCTAACCATCACCACCGGTTCATTCACCACCACCTTGATCATCATCGAACCCACCATCATCGAACCCACATCGTCACCATTAATCATCTAATCCCTCTCAATAGCCATCAAAAATTGCTCGTTTGCTTGTGTTCCTTTGAGAAAACGTTCTCCAGCTTTCCCTCTACGTTTTGGAGTAACTAATTGCTTAATTGGTGGTAAGATTCCTATAACCCTAATTATTAATTTCTGTATTTTTACAATTAATCATGGTGGATGTTGTTAGAGCTCATGTCCTTGACCAATTAAATGTATTTGATTGCTCGATTTACTCGCGTATGCATTGTTATAGAGATTCGTTTTTAGGTCTGACCATAATTGAAATTTCTACTGTAAATCATTAACGTAATTATATATATTTGAAATGCTCTTGAAAAATTAATAACTTTGCTCTCAAGAATCACTTGATTTCGTTAAGAATTGCTCCCGTTGTGCGTATTTGAAGTTTTGACATGGTTATGCGTTGAATACGAATTTTCTGAGTAAAATACGTTGTGATTGAGAATGTGAAATGTTTACCAACTGAAAGATAATTAAAATCCACTCAAATTAGACTAAGATATCATGTTAATTGGATTTATAATGCTCATGTTATGCTAGATTGATTGTTTGCGACTACTTTGTTGATCAACACCTAAAACTGAAACAAACGACCATTTTAAATTAACTTCTGGGATATAATCTATTGATTTTTGGAAAATACATGATTTGTACTTCACTTTTCATATAGATTATGCATATTAATTGTTCCTAGATGTTTAGATAATTGCGCCCGAAAATGACTACCTGAATAAGAACGAATCTGTATCGTGTGCACCTAAAATGGATTAACATAAAATAGGAGTTGTTTTGAGACTTGGCCTTCTGATATGTTAATATTTGGATGATAACAAACAATTTACATTTGCATCTCAACTTGTGAAACCTGATGCATTGTGAGCTACATGAGCTAACTTTTGCTATGCCTAGATTCTGTCCAAATCAGAATATCCGACTTTAATTACAAAACTGTACCATTTGGCAAAACAAAAAGCTTAGATAATTTTACCACTTAAACTTTGGGATGTTTTTGGTTGTACCCCACTGGCCTTGTGTCAATTGCGTTTTCCTAGAATAAATGAGAAATAAAATAAAACTGTTGCACGTGCTGAAAATGAAGTGGTAACAATTACTTGTAACTTGAGTTATAGAAATTATTTGAGGACATGGCTAGACTTTTTAGAAAGCTTATAATATTCTCTTCTGATCTAGAGTGAACACTATTGTCATGCTTTATAATTTGTGAATTATGCTTGTTGAATTGCATGCATGTTTTAAACACGTTATGACGAGCTAACTAGTAAACACTTAAACAACAAACTGTGATCTAAAAACTTGTTAATTGACCTAGGGTTGACTCATTGACCATGATTGCATGACCTATTGATGTGTTTGACTTTAACCAAGTTTGACTTTTGTTGACTTGCACGAACTTGTTGACTATGTGTTGACATTTACCACCTAATCGAGTTGGACTGAGCATTTGGACAACACATACAAGGGATCAATATCTTTTTAAGATAGACTTATATGATCATACAATGTTATGTCTAGGTTTCATTACACGGTCATAATCATCCGAAATTACTTTGTTTTCGTAATACATATCTGAGGACTCAAGGTGAGTTTCATATGTTCCCTTTTTAATTGCTTTTGCAATTTATATTTTTGGGCTGAGAATACATGCACTTTATTTTAAATGCAATGGACACAAGTACATACTAAATTCTACACTGAGTTAGAACCAAAAATCCCTTAGCTTTGGTAACTAGTAACTGCCGGTTATAAGAACTGGTGGGTGCGAGTAGTTATATATGGATCCATAGGGCTTGACATCCCCGTCTGTTCCAGGTATAGAAACCCTAGCCTGAACTATAAAACAGACGTATACTATTTGATTTTAGTACACGTTGGTTTGCATGTATTGTACATGTTGTTTGCATGTATGTTAAAACAGGGGTACTTATTATATATACGTTAAGGTTTAGTTACCAGGGTGCTCAATCTTGTAGAATATTTTGATAAACGTTTCTGGATGAAACAACTGAAATCTTGTGGTCCACCTTTATATACAGATTATGCGCAATATTAAAACAACGAACTCTCCAACCTTTGTGTTGACACTTTTAGCATGTTTATTCTCAGGTCTCTAGAAGTCTTCCGCTATTTGCTTATACGTTATACAAGCTATTTGCATGGAGTTATACATGCTTTATTCGAGAAAATTTTGCATTCACAAAATCATCACCATGTATCTTATTTTTGACTGCATTGTCAACGGATGTATTATTGTAAACTATTATTTACGGTGATTGTCTATATGTAGAAATTATCAGATGTCAAAAACCTTGGATTTAGATATTATTTATGATGTGCCCTTTTCAAAAGAATGCAATGTTTACAAAACGTATCATATAGAGGTCAATACCTCGCAATGAAACCGGTGAATAGCGTACTGTGTCAATAGCAATTTTGGCGGGTCGTTACAGTGGTATCAGAGCGTTAGTTCTAGGGAATTAGGTGCATTAATGTGTCTAACCTGGACCGTTAGGATACATTAGTGATCTAGTCTAGAACTGTGTCGTTATACTTATATGTGATTATGTTCATATTCTGACATTAATATAATATTATTATTACTATTGGTGAGAAACTATTTCTCCTTTTGATTACAAGCCTTCTCCTGCTCAAGCGAGTTCATTTTCGACACCCCGGTTATTGAAAATCCAAGAAGCGTCATTCAGGACTTTCAAAATTCTCGACATTCCTACGTGAGTTATTACTTATATAATTTTATAGATACCATTTGTGTTATGTGCTTATGTGCTTCGATTCAGAAATTTCGGACATCTCAAATTGTGAATCGGAAGAAGTCTTTTCTGACTCACGAAGATTCTCAATAGTTTCAAAGATATTCTTATGTCATTACCCTTTCAATATTATTAATTAATATTATATTCTCGTACTATTTTTAGTACACCCCTTTTTGAAATTATTTTGATTTATAAATTCTGGAAAACGACACTTGTTTTATATCCATAAATATTTTGGAGTAGTATTGGAATGGAAGAATGAGTTAGTGTAATATAATGACAGTTGATCGACGTAATTATATTACAGTAAGTCATGCGGAAGTTCTAATGGAATGTGATGGGGGTAAAACTTGATCAACCTTATCTTCACCATGTACCATGTTACATGATTCCTTTATTTTCTCTACTGACATCTGAATATACTGATACTCTATATGTGACAACATTTGAGTCACATGTAATTTCCTTTTCATATTTGTCATATCATACTTGCACTCCGAACAGTTTATTCAAAGGTATTCGTCATCAAAGAAATATGATCTCATTTTGCTCAACTTTCATACTTAACTACAAGATGCTCGATCTTACTATGTCAAGACGAACATTCCAATCCTCACTTGTTTCCTAAATATCGTTTAATCGCACCAACCAAAATTTCTGGACGAAATTTTCTTTAACGGGTAGGTAATGTAATAACCCGACTTTTTCCATTAACTTTCCATTAAAAACTTAACAACCATTTGTTAAATTTAATAATTTTTCCACGTCAATTTTTTTTTTCCGAATCAAATATTTAATACCACGTTTAACCTATATAATTTTTGGCATAATTTCTATCATTTATATTTGACATTTTTTTATTTAATGCGTACAAATTATATGTCTAAGTTACTCATAGTTTTGAACGTATTATAATTTTTATCACCACCTCATTTTATACTATCATTTTGTGCGATATAATAATAACCCATATTAATATTAACTAAACATGTATAATATTTATGGGGCTTTAAAATAAATGTTAGTTCGTAAATAAATTATGTGAATATTGGGTTTGTTAAAAATACAATTACTTTCCTATTTTGAGATTTAATACTCCGTGCATATTACTTGGGACTGAGAATAGGTAACAGACAAACATTTTATGACTAGTTTTACATGAGTTAAGACCAAAATGATTATACTAATACTATATTAAAAAATGAGATTTTTCTGAACACTTTTAACCGTTATTGATTAACACGGCCACGATATATAAGCTCGTGCTAAAACTGTCAGCAGATTATATACCAATGAAGTCATCTCACACGTTTTTTTTAATTAATATGTTTTTATTATTATTAAGATTATTTTATTACGTATATAAATATAGTTGTTATGTTATGCAAATGAATGAAACCCAATGCATGTCTTTTCCTGACTACTACTTGCTTGTACTATATATATATATATATATATATATATATATATATATATATATATATATATATATATATATATATATATATATATTCTTCAATCGGTACCCCACATACAAATGCCTTATGATCATGTTTTTGTTTTTCCTTTACATCCTACTAATTAACTTATTATATATAACATATATGCATAATAAACAAGAGAAGATTACCAATCATATCCCCACTACATCTAATCTATTTTGTTTTGTCGACTCCATCACCAAAAGCACCTTTATTATTATTGTCTTAACCTATTTGTTTCATGCATTTGGGGATAAAATGTATTATTCCATCTCTACTTTATTTCTTTGTCAAACACAAGTACCCTCATATATCCCTTTCATCTTCTCTATATTACTGTTCTTGTTACCATTTGTAAAACTAATAGTGCATTATAATTGGGAGATATACTCTTTAGTCTTAGTAAATATTGTATCATGCACGATAGAAATGAATTTCACATTATATAATTATTATTTTTTTGTTTTCTCTTAACTCTCTAACATACGTATATGAATGCACAATCACCAAACCCATCACCTTTATTAAACTACTTGACTTTTTCTTTCGCTAAAAAACAAAAGACCACAACCAAATCCCCACCTCATTTTATGTCGACCAACAAGTTAAATAGGGGATGGAATTTTGTGAATCATAATTCATTTCTTTTCTTTTATTTAAATTTTTTTTATCACCCACTCTCAATAATCCATCAACATCATTTTTCCTCAATTATCATCTGTGATTATTGCTACTGCACGTTTTTAAGATATGAAATAATATTATTAGAAAGGTAAGAATAGATTTTACTGCTTTTGTTTCTACTTTACATTATAATTTATAATTTATATATATATATATATATATATATATATATATATATATATATATATATATATACACACACACACACACACACATATTCATGCATCTTGAATTATCACCCAAAACACAAACCCACTTTTTTCCTACTACTCACTGCTACTCCCTTCGTAAATTGTTGTTGCTCAAATTTCTTTCTTCTGCAATCCTCTTTTTGATTGCAGCTATTCGACTAAGATCAAGAATCACCCAAAACCATCTCCCTGCTACTTGACAAACACCACACCACTATCACGAAACCATGGCTACTGATCTGGTTCAGTTCACAAATCAAAATCACCCAAACCCGGCTACCACCTTTTATTCATAATATCATCATCTTCATCGAAACCCACTTGGGTTTTCTGTTGTTCAAACGTACAACACCAATCATCACCTTCATCATTTTCATCATTTATCACCATGACTACCTTCATTGAATCATCCTCACCATCGCGTAACCGAAAACCATTCAACCTCAAACCACCACCATCTAACCATCACCACCGGTTCATTCACCACCACCTTGATCATCATCGAACCCACCATCACCTATAATTACTACTACTACAAAGATGTTGTTGTTTTCCTATTCTTTTTTTCTATTTCTACTCGACATCAGCCCCCAAGAACATCGTCACCATTAATCATCTAATCCCTCTCAATAGCCATCAAAAATTGCTCGTTTGCTTGTGTTCCTTTGAGAAAACGTTCTCCATCTTTCCCTTTACGTTTTGGTGTAACTAATTGCTTAATTGGTGGTAAGATTCCTATAACCCTAATTATTAATTTCTGTATTTTTACAATTAATCATGGTGGATGTTGTTAGAGCTCATGTCCTTAACCAATTAAATGTATTTGATTGCTCGATTTACTCGCGTATGCATTGTTATTGAGATTCGTTTTTAGGTCTGACCATAATTGAAATTTCTACTGTAAATCATTAATGTAATTATATATATTTGAAATGCTCTTGAAAATTTAATAACTTTGCTCTCAAGAATCACTTGATTTCGTTAAGAATTGCTCCCGTTGTGCGTATTTGAAGTTTTGACATGGTTATGCGTTGAATACGAATTTTCTGAGTAAAATACCTTGTGATTGAGAATGTGAAATGTTTACCAACTGAAAGATAATTAAAATCCACTCAAATTAGACTAAGATATCATGTTAATTGGATTTATAATGCTCCTGTTATGCTAGATTGATTGTTTGCGACTACTTTGTTGATCAACACCTAAAACTGAAACAAACGACCATTTTAAATTAACTTCTGGGATATAAGCTGTTGATATTTGGTAAATACATGATTAGTATTCCACTTTTCATATAGATTATGCATGATAATTGTTCCTAGATGTTTAGATAATTGCGCCCGAAAATGACTACCTGAATAAGAACGAGTCTGTCTTGTGTGCACCTAAAATGGCTTAACATAAAATTGGAGTTGTTTCGAGACTTGGCCTTCTGATATGTTAATATTTGGATAATAACAAACAATTTACATTTGCATCTCAACTTGTGAAACCTGATGCATTGTAAGTTACATGAGCTAACTTTTGCTATGCCTAGATTCTGTCCAAATTAGAATATCCGACTTTAATTGCAAAACTGTACCATTTGGCTAAACAAAAAGCTTAGATAATTTTACCACTTAAACTTTGGGATGTTTTTGGTCATACCCTACTAGCCTTGTGTTAATTGCATTTTCCTAGAATAAATGAGAAATAAAATAAAACTGTTGCACGTGCTGAAACTAAAGTGGTAACAATTACTTGTAACTTGAGTTATAGAAATTATTTGAGGGCATGGCTAGACTTTTTAGAAAGATTATAATATTCTCTTCTGATCTAGAGTGAACGATATTGTCATGCTTTATAATTTGTGAATTATGCTTGTTGAATTGCATGCATGTTTTAAATACGTTATGACGAGCTAACTAGTAAACACTTAAACAACAAACTGTGATCTAAAAACTTGTTAATTGACATAGGGTTGACTCATTGACCATGATTGCATGACCTATTGATGTGTTTGACTTTAGTTGATCACTTTAACCAAGTTTGACTTTTGTTGACTTGCACGAACTTGTTGACTATGTGTTGACTTTTACCACCTAATCGAGTTGGACTGAGCATTAGGACAACACACACCAGTGACCAATATCTTTTTGAGATAGACTTATGTGATCATACAATGTTATGTCTAGGTTGCATTACACGATCATAATCGTCTGAAATTACTTTGTTTTCGTAATACATATCTGAGGACTCAAGGTAAGTTTTATATGTTCCCTTTTTAATTACTTTTGCAATCTATATTTTTGGGCTGAGAATACATGCACTTTATTTTAAATGCAATGGACACAAGTACATACTAAATTCTACACTGAGTTTGAACCGAAAATCCCTTAGCTTTGGTAACTAGTAGCTGCCGGTTATAAGAACCGGTGGGCGCGAGTAGTTATATATGGACCCATAGGGTTTGACATCCCCGTCTGTTCCAGGTATAGAAACCCTAGCCTGAACTATAAAACAGACGTATACTATTTGAGTTTAGTACACGTTGGTTTGCGTGTATTGTACATGTTGGTTGCATGTATGTTAATACATGGGTACTTGTTATACATACATTAAGTTTAGTTACCATGGTGCTCAATTTCGTAGAATATTTTGTAAACGTTTTGGATGAAACAACTGAAATCTTGTGGTCCACCTTTATATACCGATTATGCGAAATATTAAAACTATGAACTCACCAACCTTTGTGTTCACACTTTTAAGAATGTTTATTCTCAGGTTCCTAGAAGTCTTCCACTGTTTGCTTATACGTTATACAAGCTATATGCATGGAGTCATACATGCTTTATTCGAGAAAACTTTGCATTTAAAAAATCATCACCATGTATCTTATTTTGACTGCATTGTCAATGGATGAAGTATTGTAAACTATTATTTACGGTGATTGTCTATATGTAGAAACCATCAGATGTCAATAACCTTGGAATTAGATGTTCATTGATGGTGTGCCTTTTTAAAAGAATGCAATGTTTACAAAACGTATCATGTAGAGGTCAGTACCTTATTGTGAAATCGATGAATGATGTATTCGTCCAAATGGATTTCGACGGGTCATCACAGTTGGCATCAGAGCTTGAGGTCATAGGGAACCAGAATTTGCATTAGCGTGTTTAACTGGTAATTGTTACGATGCATTAGTGAGTCTAGACTATGACCGTATCTGTTTTTACCAAGTTTTGCTTATCATTTCTTGTCAGAAATTACATACTTATCATTCTTTAGTCTAGACACGTCTTACTGCAATTATTACATAAATGGAAGTATAGACAAATCATATCTTATCATATTTATCTCAGTAGACTTTGTCTGACACTTTTCCTAAATTTTTTTCGTAAATTACAGAATCTTTTTGCTATATATACGTATTCAAGGAGACGAAGATATCATTCAGTATTCAATGCCCATCTCATATCGAAAACGCTTTATCCGATCATATAATATGGATTTCTCACTTGATTCCTTGAATGTAACATCCCGCATTTTTTCGTTAAATTATTTTAACGCCCGTTTTTTTATTTTATATAATACATTTCGTATCTAGATTCGTATCTTCCGTTACTTAGTGTTTCTAATATTTACGTAAATTAATTATAACATCTCTCATTTACTCTAGCGTATTTTTAAAATAATCCGTTCGGTTAATTCACGCACCCGCTTTAAAACTCGAGGGACCGAAGTTGTCTAGTGGGCAAACTAGTTGACTAGGTCAACTAGTCAACCCACCATCACCACCACTCATTTTATTCCATCACCTCCTCTCTCTTTTCTTACTTACCGTTTTGCTCTCAACTCACACAAACAAGGATTCATCATCTAATTCAGATCTAGGAAGCTCACAACAAATCCGACGACATATTTGTGATCCTCTATTCATCCTCTATGTTTTGATACTAACTTCATCTCTTTTGGATAACTTTCTAAAGACTCTAGATTTCTTGTTCTTGATATTTTTGACTTATAAAGGTGTTAATTAGGGTCTATTGCTCGAGTCTAACATGAATATATGATTTGTATGCTCGATCTTGTTGTTTTAGTGTAACTATCTTGAACTTGAAAAGTGTGTGTTTAATCTTGAGTTTTGGATGATTAAATATTGTTGTAATATTAAAGTTCATGTATTAAATGTATCACTAGCATCACTAGCTTTATTTTGATGTGTAGGTTGATTAAGGAAACTTCACTAACATGATTATTGATTTTGTGATTTTGGTTAGAGTTTTATAGACTTAAATATGAACATTTGATGCATTTAATGCTATGAAATGTTATTGGTAAGTGTTTAGTTGTATTGTATGCGTAATTACCTACGAAACGGCGTATTATATGTAGGTAGTAAGTTCCCGAATCATTAAATTGCATTTATGATCTTGGATGTATAAATGATGAACATTTAATGCGTTTTTGGTTGTTGTAAATGTCGGTTAATTGATGAAATGTGCTTAGTTGTTTTCCTCGTCAAAATACCTTTTCAACGATATAAGATACATGTTTTAAGTGTTTTCGGTTAACATTTTATGTTTGTTTGAGTTTTGGTTCGAGACTTGTGAAATTTCAGCAATCTCAAATGTCCAGGTGTTTGGACGCCGTCCAAAACCTTGGACGTCGTCCAGGCTTTCATTGCTGGACGCCGTCCAAATGAACTACCAGGGGCTGTCCAACTTGGTCATTTTTCGTTTAATTCTAACTATGCTACGCACCTCCAATTAACATGTAACTTGTTCTAACATGCTCATATATGATTATATAACTCAGAAAAATTGTCCGAGACTCGACCCAAACGTGTTGACTTTTTCGTTGACTTTGACTTGACCAAAGTTGACTTTTATTCAAACTTAACCGAATCCATATGCAATCGTTCTAACATGCTTTTATATCTTGCATGAAACTTGACAACGTGATTCACATGCTATATATAATCGAGTCGTAATGAGCCATTGGACTAATTGAACGACTTTGACCGACCGTGATTGCCGTTATTTATACAACCTATTTGTTTAGGTCAAGACTAATATTATTCTTTGCACACGTTTACTTTGAGAAGTACCTATTTAACCGTGCATTTAAGGTGAGATCATAGTCCCACTTTTACTCTTTTATACTTATATTTGGGATGAGAAAACATAAACATTTCGTTTTACAAATTGAACACAATTACGAAAACAAACATTCCATGAACGAGTTTGAACAAAAATCCTCAATTCAATTATCATTAGTTACACTTGATGGTGTAAGCGATAACTTATGTTGTGTGGATCCATACGGGTTTGACTAACCCTCATTCAGACGGTTCGCTACCGTTATTCGGATGAAATTTATTCTTTTACGGTGTATGTTCTAACACTATTATGCAGAGGTAAATGATACAATTAAGCCTTAATAATTAGGTGCTCGATAAACAACAATATATATGGAATTCAAACGATTGGAAAAATCGACTTATACTAAACTTGTGGTTCAACTTACTTACTTACGTACTCACTTACTAAACCTATGATTTCATCAACATTTTCGTTGACATAATTTCTATGTTTTTCTCAGGACCTTGAACGCTAAGTGATACATGCTTCCGCACTCTATTTTGATACTTGCTTGGATGTCGAGTATACATACATATTTGGAGCGTCTTTTGATTTTACTTTAAAATGTGGCGCATAGGTTTCATTTGTACCTTAAAACGTTGTAACATAATTAGTCGTTGAACTACTTTGTAAACTTTAAAACATCTTTACATTTGAAATGAATACGACATATTTTGGTCAAACGTTGTTTTAATGACTTATGACCACGTAACGGGACCTAAGTAGACGGCGTTGGTTGTAGGGATTTAGAGTTCATTGGTGTTAACCCCGAGTCATAGGGTGCATTAGTGAGTCTAGACTACAACCGGCATATAGACTTGAAGTAGGAATTACTTGACTACTTGTGCATTTATACTCGAACTCTTCGATTCATATCTAACTCTTATTCCATCTTAATCTCACGTTGTTTAATTTTATTGACGCGCCACCTTGACTTTATGAAATAATGTCGAATGCACATATGAATTAGGGTAATATAATTTCCGGGATTATATTACGGTGACTCATATGGACGTTCCGACATTATGACATAAAGAATTTAAGGCGAGTCAAGGAAAATTTTCTCTTATCCTTATTCCGTATCACGATTAGTATTATTGAGAATACTAATCAATGATATTCTTGTGTCTTGAAGGAACAATGCCTCCTCGCCGAGTCCCACGCAATGAAACTCCCGAACAAGCTCCCCAACGAATGATAGCCACCGCCGTAGATGCGGCCATAGCCGGTCACTCCTCCAACAATAATGACAATAACAACAACCACAACAATCATGGAGCCGGTAATTCAAACGAAGGGTGCTTCTACAAGAACTTCATGGGGTGCAAACCTCACACTTTCGATGGAACCGGGGGAACGGTTGCTCTTACTCGATGGTTCGAACAAATGGAAGCCGTTTTTAGCATAAGCGGTTGTCAGGACCAAGATAAGGTCAAATATTCCACCCACACTTTTGTCGGTATCGCTCTCACTTGGTGAAACCGATGAAGCCCACGCACTCTCTTGGGCCGAATTAAAGGAAAAGATGATCACCGAATACTTTCCGCGCGAAGAGACCCGAAGGCTCGAAAACGAGCTAAGAAGTTTAAAGGCAGCCGAAAATGACCTCAAGGCCTATAATCAACGATTTTCCGAGCTAGCCTTGATGTGCCCAAAACTCATGAACCCCGAGTCTCTAAGGGTTGAACTTTACATGGATGGTCTCCCTAAGAGCATCAAACACGGAGTAATATCATCCAAACCCGCTAACCTACAAGAAGCTCTAAAGATGGCCCGCCAATTGATAGAAACGGTGGACGAAGTTGAAGTTCCGGCACCAAAGGCCGAGGATAAATCGAGTGGCAACAAAAAAAAGTGGGAAGCCCCCCAATCAAGCAACTACAACAACAACCCCGCCAAAAAGCCTTTCACATCCGACGACAAGAAAGGCTATGTCGGAAGTCTACCATCTTACAACAAGTGCCATAAACATCATTATGGTGAATGTAGCAAGCCATTTTGCAACAAGTGCCGCAACCATCATTATGGTGAATGTGGCAAGCCGTTTTGCAACAAGTGTCAAAGAAGTGGCAATGTGGCCAACGATTGTAGAAACGCCGCTCTCATCGCTCAAAAGGGGCCTAATGCACCAAAGACGGTCACTTGTTACGAATGTGGCCAAATGGGTCATTATAGAAATGCATGCCCAAATAAGAAAGCCAAACCCAATGCACGCGACCGAGCTTTCAACATTAACACAGAGAAAGCCCGAGATGACAATGAACTAGTCACGGGTACGTTTCTTCTCAACAACTCTTATATTTCATGTTTATTTGATTCGGGTGCCGATAAATGTTTTGAATCCAAGACTTTGGCTCATACCCTTTGCCCTCCACCATTTTCCCCTAGATACTACTTATGCCATTCAAGTGACCAACGAAAAACTATTGTGTGCCGACAAATTTTATTGGAGGGTGTACGTTAAACTTTTGGGTAAAGAGTTTGAAATTGACTTGATACTTATAGAACTAGGGAGCTCAAAACCTATTTATTAAGAAGAAAAATGTTTCCTTACATGTGTATAGATTAGCGTGAACTAAATAATTTCCGATTAAGAACCGATATCCTCTTCTCCGTATCGATGACCTCTTGATCAATTACAAGGATCTCGTGTGTATTCCAAAATCGATCTCCATTCCGGTTATCATCAATTGAGGGTTAAGGGAGAAGATATCTCCAAAACTGCTTTTTGAACTCGTTACGATAGTTATGAATTTCTTTTAGTGTCGTTCAGTTTAACTAAGGCTCCGTCCGTATTCATGGATCTTATGAATCACGTATGCAAACTTATCTAGACAAATCTGTTATCGTATTCATAGATGGTGGCTTAACCTAATCAAAGCGAAAAAGAAAACGAACAACATCTCCGTTATACGATCGAACTCTTGAGAAAAGAGCAACCCTATGCCAAATTCTCTAAGTGTGAATTTTGGTTAAACGAAGCCCAATTTCTAGACCATGTTGTTGGTGGTCAAGGTATTAAAGTAGATCTCCCAAAGATCGAAGCCACACATAATCGGGAGACCCTCACGACTCCGAATTGTATTCGTAAAATTTTGGATCTCGCCGGCTATTACCGAAGATTCGTTCCTAACTTTTCCGTGTTGCTCGTCCTTTAACCTCCTTAACTCACTAAGGGAAAAAAAAATTAAACCTCTCTGTGTCCGAACCTTGAACGTGATAATCCACACCAACCTTATTAGCCAAATTCGTGTAGCACAAAATGGAACTCAAATATAGAAATATTTCTACGTGAACGCCTGGAAGACATCCTCTCTCAACTCGAAATCAAGGAAACTGAAATTCGTTATTTTGCTTGAAGAATTGGAATACTTAATTACGGACCCGATCAATCTTCTCATCACCACGTACCACGTTACATAACTCTGTTAATTCACTGTTACCGCCTGATATTACTAGAACCCAAGATAACGCACAATCCAAGGATACCTCTTTCTTCTTTGACTTATCGTCCTTATGCATCGGATAGGTGGCCATCTACTACTAAACTCCAAAACATGTATAACTACGTGTCCTACATCGTTTTCCACCAAGTCTCAACATTTGACCACAAGACACGCGATGCGACTGCGTCAAAAATGAAAACTCCTCCTATCATTACGTTCATACTTTCGTATAAGGAAATCTTATCATCCAATCTCTCAATGGAGAGAGAATCCCACACAAAATCGACGGAGACGATTCAAATCTTGGAAAGACATGTTACAAACTTGTATTGTTGCATTTAGTTGTTTCCTCTTACAACGATAGCTATCACTCGTATATTAATGCCGCACCTTTTCGAAACTTTATATGGCAGCAAATGTCGTTCTCCTATTCGTTGGGCCGAAGTAGGTGACAAGCAAACCACCGGATCCGAACACATTCAAGAAATAAACGTTAAGATCGTTCAAGTCCGAGAAGGGCTCAAGACGGCCCGTGTCGAAAGAGCTAAGCCGATGTCAGACTTAAACCTCTCGAATTCCAAGTGAAGGACCGTGTAACATTGAAAAACTGCACCTTGGAAAGGTGTAATCCATTTCAGGAAAACGAAGAAAGTTAACTCTGTGATATATTGATCCTTTCGGAAATCTTAGGGCGTATTGGGCCCGCTACATACCGTTTACATCATCCAACTCGATTAATTTGTCGTTCATCCTACATTCCATGTAACAAACTCAGAGACATGTCCTGCGGAACAGGAACTTATTATTCTTCTAGATGAGCTTACTATTGATAACAAACTCTACTTCATAGGAGAACCGGTTGAAATTATGGATCATGAAACCAAACCTTAAGGAAATAAAAATCCTGACTGTCAAAGTTCGTAGGAATGCCAAAAAGAGGACCTGAGTTTACGTGGGAGAGACAAGACCAAATGAAAAGGAAGTACCTTTACTTATTTGTAGAATTGACAACGCAAGGTCTCGAGGAAGAGACATCAACTACTACTTCCAACTAAATTTCGGGACGAAATTTCTTTTAAGGTGTGGGTAATGTAACATCCCGCATTTTTCCGTTAAATTATTTTAACGCCCGTCTTTTCATTTTATATAATACATTTCGTATCTAGATTCGTATCTTCCGTTACTTAGCGTTTCTAATATTCACGTAAATTAATTATAACATCTCTCGTTTACTCTAGCGTTTTTTTAAATTAATCTGTTTGGTTAATTCACGCACCCGCTTTAAAACTCAAGGGACCGAAGTTGTCTAGTGAGCAAACTAGTTGACTAGGTTAACTAGTCAACCCACCATCACCACCACTTATTTCATTCCATCACCTCCTCTCTCTTTTCTTACTTCCCTTTTTGCTCTCAACTCACACCAACAAGGATTCATCATCTAATTCGGATCTAGGAAGCTCACAACAATTCTGACGACATATTTATGATCCTCTCTTCATCCTCTACGTTTTGATACTAACTTTATCTCTTTTGGGTAACTTTCTAAAAACTCTAGATTTCTTGTTCTTGATGTTTTTGACTTATAAAAGTGTTAGTTAGTGTCTATGGCTCGAGTCTAACATGAATATATGATTTGTATGCTCGATCTTATTGTTTTAGTGTAACTATCTTGAACTTGAAAAGTGTGTGTTTAATCTTGAGTTTTGGATGATTAAATGTTGTTGTAATGTTAAAGTTCATGTATTAAATATGTAACTAGCATCACTAGCTTCATTTTGATGTGTAGGTTGATTAAGGAAACTTCACTAACATGATTATTGATTATGTAATTTTGGTTAGGGTTTGATAGACTTAAATATGAACTTTTGATGCATTGAATGCTATGAAATGTTATTGGTAAGTGTTTAGTTGTATTGTATGCGTAATTATCTACGAAACAGCGTATTATATGTAGGTAGTAAGTTCCCGAATCATCAAACTGCATTTATGATCTTGGATGTATAAATGATGAACATTTAATGCGGTTTTAGTTGTTGTAAATGTCGGATTAATTGATGAAATGTGCTTAGTTGTTTTCCTCATCAAAATACCTTTCCAACGATATAAGATACATTTTTAAGTGTTTTCGGTTCACATTTTATGTTTGTTTGAGTTTTGGTTCGAGACTTGTGAAATTTCAGCAATCTCAACTGTCCGGGTGTTTGGACGCCGTCCAAAACCTTGGACGCCGTCCAGGCTTTCATTGCTGGACGCCGTCCAGACCATTTGGACGCCGTCCAAATGAACTACCAGGGGCTGTCCAACTTGGTCATTTTTCGTTTAATTCTAACTATGCTACGCACATCCGATTAACATGTAACTTATTCTAACATGTTTATATATGATTATATAACTCAGAAAAATTGTTCGAGACCCGACCCGAACGTGTTGACTTTTTCGTTGACTTTGACTTGACCAAAGTTGAGTTTTATTCAAACTTAACCGAATCTTTATGCAATCGTTCTAACATGCTTTTATACTTATATCTTGCATGAAACTTGACAATGTGATTCACATTCTATATATAATCGAGTCGTAACGAGCCATAGGACTAATTGAAGGACTTTGACAGACCGTGATTACCGTTATTGATACAACCTATTTGTTTAGGTCAAAACTCGCATTATTCTTTGCACACGTTTACTTTGAGAAGTACCTATTTAACCGTGCACTCAAGGTGAGATCATAGTCCCACTTTTACTCTTTTATACTTATATTTGGGATGAGAAAACATAAACGTTTTGTTTTACAATTTGAACACAAGTACGAAAACAAACATTCCACGAACGAGTTTGAACAAAAATCCTCAATTCAATTATCATTAGTTACACTTGATGGTGTAAGCGAGAACTTATGTTGTGTGGATCCATACGGGTTTGACTAACCCTCATTCGGACAGTTCGCTACCGTTATTCGGATGAAATATATTCTTTTACGGTGTATGTTCTAACACTATTATGCAGAGGTAAATGATACAATTAAGCCTTGATAATTGGGTGCTCGATAAACAACAATATATATGGAATTCAAACGATTGGAAAAATCGACTTATACTAAACTTCTGGTTCAACTTACTTACTTACGTACTCACTTACTAAACCCATGATTTCACCAACATTTTCGTTGACAGATTTTCTATGTTTTTCTCAGGACCTTGAATGCTAAGTGATACATGCTTCCGCACTCTATTTTGATAATTGCTTGGATGTAAAGTGTTCATGCATATTTGGAGCGTTTTTTGACTTTACTTTAAATTGGGTCGCAAAGGTTTCATTTGTACCTTAAAACGTTGTAACATAATTAGTCGTTGAACTACTTTGTAACTTTGAAACATCTTTACATTTGAAATGAATTCGACATATTTTGGTCAAACGTTGTTTTAATGACTTATGACCACGTAACGGAACCTAAGTAGACGGCACCGTCAATGATGATTTGGTCGGGTCGCTACAGATGGTATTAGAGCGTTAGTTGTAGGGATTTAGAGTTCATTGGTGTTAACCCCAAGTCATAGGGTGCATTAGTGAGTCTAGACTACAACCGGCATATAGACTTGAAGTAGGAATTACTTGACTACTTGTGCATTTATACTCGAACTCTTCTATTCATATCTAACTCTTATTCCATCTTATTCTAACATTGTTTAATTTTATTGACGCGCCACTTTGACTTTATGAAATAATGTCGAATGCACATATGAATTAGGGTAATATAATTTCCGGGATTATATTACGGTGACTCATATGGACGTTCCGACATTATGACATAAAGAATTTAAGGTGAGTCAAGGAAAATTTTCTCTTATCCTTATTCCGTATCACGATTAGTATTATTGAGACTACTAATCAACGATATTCTTGTATCTTGAAGGAACAATGCCTCCTCGCCGAGTCCCACGCAATGAAACTCCCGAACAAGCTCTCCAATGAATGATAGCCACCGCCGTAGATGCGGCCATGGCCGGTCACTCCACCAACAACAATGACAATAACAACAACCACAACAATCATGGAGCCGGTAATTCAAACGAAGGGTGCTTCTACAAGAACTTCATGGGGTGCAAATCTCACACTTTCGATGGAACCGGGGGACCGGTTGCTCTTACTCGATGGTTCGAACAAACGGAAGCCGTTTTTAGCATAAGCGGTTGCCGGGATCAAGATAAGGTTAAATATTCCACCCACACTTTCGCCGGTATCGCTCTCACTTGGTGGAACACATATGTGCAATCGGTGGGTACCGATGAAGCCCACGCACTCTCTTGGGCCGAATTAAAGGAAAATATGATCACCGAATACTTTCTGCGCGAAGAGACCCGAAGGCTCGAAAACGAGCTAAGAAGTTTAAAGGCGGCCGGAAATGACCTCAAGGCCTATAATCAACGATTTTCTGAGCTAGCCTTGATGTGCCCAAACCTCGTGAACTCCGAGTCTCTAAGGGTTGAACTTTTCATGGATGGTCTCCCTAAGAGCATCAAACATGGAGTAGTATCATCCAAACCCGCTAACCTACAAGAAGCTCTAAAGATGGCCCGCCAATTGATAGAAACGATGGACGAAGTTGAAGTGCTGGCACCAAAGGCCGAGGATAAATCGAGTGGCAACAAAAGAAAGTGGGAAGCCCCCCAATCAAGCAACTACAACAACAACCCCGCCAAAAAGCCTTTCACCTCCGACGATAAGAAAGGCTATGTCGGAATTCTACCATCTTGCAAAAAGTGCCACAAACATCATTATGGTGAATGTAGCAAGCCATTTTGCAAAAAGTGCCGCAACCATCATTATGGTGAATGTGGCAAGCCGTTTTGCAACAAGTGTCAAAGAAGTGGCCATCTGGCCAACAATTATAGAAACGCCACTCCCATCGCTCAAAAGGGGTCCAATGCACCAAAGACGGTCACTTGTTACGAATGTGGCCAAACGGGTCATTATAGAAATGCATGCCCAAATACGAAAGCCAACCCCAATGCACGCGGCCGAGCTTTCAACATTAACATCGAGGAAGCCCGAGATGACAATGAACTAGTCACGGGTACTTTTCTTCTCAACAACTCTTATATTTCATGTTTATTCGATTCGGGTGCCAATAAATGTTTTGAATCCAAGGCTTCGGCTCATTCCCTTTGCCTTCCACCATTTTTCCCCTAGATACTACTTATGCAATTCAAGTGACCAATGGAAAACTATTGCGTACCGACAAATTTTATTGGAGGGTATACGTTAAACTTTTGGGTAAAGAGTTTGAAATTGACTTGATACTTATAGAACTAGGGAGCTCAAAACCTATTTGTTAAGAAGAAAAATGTTTCCTTACATGTATATAGATTATCGTGAACTAAATAATTTCTAATTAAGAACCGATATCCTCTTCCCCGTATCGATGACCTCTTGATCAATTACAAGGATCTCGTGTGTATTCCAAAATCGATCTCCATTCCGGTTATCATCAATTGAGAGTTAAGGGAGAAGATGTCTCCAAAACCGCTTTTCAAACTCGTTACGGTAGTTATGAATTTATTTTAGTGTCGTTCAGTTTAACTAAGGCTCCATCCGTATTCATGTATCTTATGAATCGCGTATGCAAACTTATCTAGACAAATCCGTTATCGTTTTCAAAGATGATGTCTTAACCTATTCAAAGCGAAAAAGAAAATGAACAACATCTTTGTCCTACACTCGAAATCTTGAGAAAAGAGCAACTCTATGCCAAATTCTCTAAGTGTGAATTTTGGTTAAACGAAACTCAATTTCTAGACCATGTTGTTGGTGGTCAAGGTATTAAAGTAGATCTCGCAAAGATCGAAGCCACACGTAATCGGGAGACCCTCACGACTCCGACTTGTATTCGTAAAATTTTGGATCTCGCCAGTTATTACCGAAGATTCGTTCCCAACTTTTCCGTGTTGCTTGTCCTTTAACCTCGTTAACTCACTAAGGGAAAAAAACAATTAAACCTCTCCCTGTCCGAACCTTGAACGTGATTATCCACACCAACCTTACTAGCCAAATTCATGTAGCACAAAATGGAACTCAAATATGGAAATATTTCTACTTGAACGCCTGGAAGGCATCCTCTCTCGACTCGAAATCATGGAAACTGAAATTCGTTATTTTGCCTGAAGAATTGGAATACTTAATTACGGACCCGATCAATCTTTTTATCACCACGTACCACGTTACATAACTCTGTTAATTCACTGTTGCCGCCTGATATTACTAGAACCCAAGATAACGCACAATCCAAGGATACCTCTTTCTTCTTTAACTTATTTTCCTTATGCATCTGATAGGTGGCCAGCTACTACTAAACTCCAAAACATGTATAACTACGTGTCCTACCTCGTTTTTCACCAAGTCTCAACATTTGACCACAAGACAAGCGATGCGACTGCGTAAAAAGTGAAAACTCCTCCTATCATTAAGTTCATACTTTCGTATAAGGAAATTTTATCATCCGATCTCTCAATGGAGAGAGAATCCCACACAAAATCGACAGACCCGGTGCACGTACGATTCAAATCTTGGAAAGACATGTTACAAACTTGTATTGTTGCATTTAGTTGTTTCCTCTTACAACGATAGCTATCACTCGTATATTAACACCGCACCTTTTCGAAGCTTTATATGGCCGCAAATGTCATTCTCCTATTCGTTGGGCCGAAGTAGGTGATAAACAAACCACCGAATCCGAACACATTCAAGAAATAACCGTTAAGATCGTTCAAGTCCGAGAAGGGCTCAAGACGGCCCGTAGTCGCCGAAAGAGCGATGCCGATGTTAGACGTAAACCTCTCGAATTCCAAGTGAAGGACCGCGTAACATTGAAAAACCGCACCTTGGAAAGGTGTAATCCATTTCAGGAAAACAAAGAAAGTTAACTCCGCGATATATTAATCCTTTCAGAAATCTTAGGGCGTCACCCGCTACATACTGTTTAGATCATCCAACTCGATTAAGTTCTTGTTTATCCTACATTCCATGTAACAAACTCAGAGACGTGTCCTGCGGAATAGGAACTTATTATTCTTCTAGATGAGCTTACTATTGATGACAAACTCCACTTCATAGGAGAACCGGTTGAAATTATGGATCATGAAACCAAACCTTAAGGAAATGAAAATCCCGACTGTCAAAGTTCGTAGGAATGCCAAAAAGAGGACCTGAGTTTACGTGGGAGAGACAAGACCAAATGAAAAGGAAGTACCTTCACTTATTCGTAGAATTGACAACACAAGGTCTCGAGGAAGAGACATCGAATACTACTTCCAACTAAATTTCAGGACGAAATTTCTTTTAAGGTGTGGGTAATGCAACATCCCGCATTTTTCCGTTAAATTATTTTAACACCTGTCTTTTTATTTTATATAATACATTTCGTATCTAGATTCGTATCTTCCGTTACTTAGCGTTTCTAATATTCACGTAAATTAATTATAACATCTCTCGTTTACTCTAGCGTTTTTTTAAAATAATCCATTCGGTTAATTAACTCACTCGCTTTAAAACTCGAGGGACCGAAGTTGTCTAGTGGGTAAACTAGTTGACTAGGTTAACTAGTCAACCCACCATCACCACCACTCATTTCATTCCATCACCTCCTCTCTCTTTTCTTACTTCCTTTTTTGCTCTCAACTCACACAAACAAGGGTTCATCATCTAATTCGGATCTAGGAAGCTCACAACAAATTCGACGACATATTTGTGATCCTCTCTTCATCCTCTACGTTTTGGTACTAACTTCATCTCTTTTGGGTAACTTTCTAAAAACTCTAGATTTCTTGTTCTAGATGTTTTTGACTTATAAAAGTGTTAGCCAGTGTCTATGGCTCGAGTGTAACATGAATATATGATTTGTATGCTCGATCTTGTTGTTTTAGTGTAACTATCTTGAACTTGAAAAGTGTGTGTTTAATCTTGAGTTTTGGATGATTAAATGTTGTTGTAATGTTAAAGTTCATGTATCAAATGTGTTACTAGCATCACTAGCTTCATTTTGATGTGTAGGTTGATTAAGGAAACTTCACTAACATGATTATTGATTTTGGTTAGGGTTTGATAGACTTAAATATGAACCTTTGATGCATTGAATGCTATAAAATATTATTGGTAAGTGTTTAGTTGTATTGTATGCGTAATTACCTACGAAACGGCGTATTATATGTAGGTAGTAAGTTCCCGAATCATCAAATTACATTTATGATCTTGGATGTATAAATGATGAACATTTAATGTGGTTTTGGTTGTTGTAAATGTCGGATTAATTGATGAAATGTGCTTAGTTGTTTTTCTCGTCAAAATACCTTTCCAACAATATAAGATACATGTTTTAAGTGTTTTTGGTTCACATTTTATGTTTGTTTGAGTTTTGGTTCGAGACTTGTGAAATTTCAGCAATCTCAACTGTCCAGGTGTTTGGACGCCATCCAAAACCTTGGAAGCCATCCAGGCTTTCATTGCTGGACGCCGTCCAAATGAACTACCAGGGGATGTCCAACTTGGTCATTTTTCATTTAATTCTAACTATGTTACGCACCTCCGATTAACATGTAACTTATTCTAACATGCTCATATATGATTATATAACTCAGAAAAATTGTCCGAGACCCGACCCAAACGTGTTGACTTTTTCGTTGACTTTGACTTGACCAAAGTTGACTTCTATTCAAACTTAATGGAATCCTTATGCAATCGTTCTAACATGCTTTTATACTTATATCATGCATGAAACTTGACAACGTGATTCACATGCTATATATAATCGAGTCGTAACGAGCCATAGGACTAATTGAACGACTTGACCGACCGTGATTACCGTTATTGATACAACCTATTTGTTTAGGTCAAGACTAGCATTATTCTTTGCACACGTTTACTTTGAGAAGTACCTATTTAACCGTGCACTCAAGGTAAGATCAGAGTCCCACTTTTACTCTTTTATACTTATATTTGGGATGAGAAAACATAAACGTTTCGTTTTACAAATTGAACACAAGTAAGAAAACAAACATTCCACGAATGAGTTTGAACAAAATTCCTCAATTCAATTATCATTAGTTACACTTGATGGTGTAAGCGAGAACTTATGTTGTGTGAATCCATACGGGTTTGACTAACCCTCATTCGGACGGTTCGCTACCGTTATTCGGATGAAATATATTCTTTTACGGTGTATGTTCTAACACTATTATGCAGAGGTAAATGATACAGTTAAGCCTTGATAATTGGGTGCTCGATAAACAAAAATATATATGGAATTCAAACGATTGGAAAAATTGACTTATACTAAACTTGTGGTTCAACTTACTTACTTACGTACTCACTTACTAAACCTATGATTTCACCAACGTTTTCGTTGACAGATTTTCTATGTTTTTCTCATGACCTTGAACGCTAAGTGATACATGCTTCCGCACTCTATTTTGATACTTGATTGGATGTCGAGTATACATGCATGTTTGGGGCGTCTTTTGACTTTACTTTAAATTGTGTCGCATAGGTTTCATTTGTACCTTAAAACGTTGTAACATAATTAGTCGTTGAACTACTTTGTAAACTTTGAAACATCTTTACATTTGAAATGAATGCGACATATTTTGGTCAAACGTTATTTTAATGACTTATGACCATATAACGGGACCTAAGTAGATGGCGCCGTCAATGACGATTTGGTCGGGTCGCTACATCGAACTCCTCGAGTTCCAATGGCAGTGTAACCGGAATGAACCAACCAATTAGTCATCATTTTTTCTTGATGAATTGGGGGGGGGGGGGGGGGGGGTTCGTAGTCGACTTAATCAATGGGGACAAAAAGAAGGTGATCCCTTACACCCACCACATTGCCCTATTGGCGAAGAACCTGAAGCGCTTACAGGCGAACCAGTCCGAAACACCATTTTCTCTCTTATTTCCAGGATATCTCGCCACGATTATATAATATCTAGAATTCTAGATCTTATTCGTCCCCTTGTTCCAACCGCCAATCATTCCGGAGTAATGGAAGAAGTCAACGAGCTTCGTGCTCGAATAGTTGCTTTGGAGAATATGGTGCAAAATTTACGAGCACTAGCAGCATCATCAATGCCGACAACACCACCAGTATAGCAACAGTAACACCACCCGCAGTACCGCCAACATCACCAGCACCGCAAGCGCTGTAAGCACCAGCAACATTACTAAATCCGCAAACTCCGAAATCACTGCAGACAGCAACTCCACCGCCACCAAAGAATATTAGTAATAATGAGTTAAGATGTATTAACTCATTCTTCTCGAATATTATATATGTATATTATATATATATATATATATATATATATATATATATATATATATATATATATATATATATATATATATATATATATATATATATATATATATATATATATATATATATATATATATGTGAAGTTTGAAACAATAATGAATCTTTTCGTACTAAGCTATTACGTGTGAATTTTAACTGGTAGGTACTACTTGATTAATTCATATCACTAATATGCTATGATGTACATCCTTCGTTAATGACTTAATAATCATTAACTATAATCTCTGTTCCAACTCAATAAATTCTATTTCATAATAAACCAAGTGTATTATTCAAATACATGTTTAATTGTAAACTTTCATTTTCGATGTACTCGAAACTTTCTAGAAAACATCATTCGTACCTTGTGAAATTCACAAGAATTCCACGAGCACCAACATCTTTCACCGAGGAAATATCAATAAAAAAATGAATAATGAAGTATTGATTCATAATTTCATTTACGATGAAGAGATAATCCACGAAGATTACGAAATTTCTAAAGTTTTAGAGATTATTCATTTCTAGATCCAGACGAAAATCAAATGAGTTTAATATTATATTAACTCATTAAATCTGTATTACATCTGAAGAAGATATACATACATATATCGTCATAAAGACTGTAATAAAATTCTCTTGTACAAAATATTACTTGTGAAATTTTAACGGGTAGGTAATACCCGAGAAATATATAAGTTCACAATTAATATATAACACTCTTAAATTTGATTCAAAGATCATTAAGTATACTCACTATCTTCACAGCGATACACAATCATTTCATACAAATTCAATTACATATTCTGATTTTGACAAAACAGAATCCAAGTCAAAGATTTAACAAGTGATATCACTCTTAGATCCCTACATCTTTCAAAGCTATACTTTGACTTCAAAACTGTGCTAGAACATTACTTCTATTCATAAAATCCAGAAAAATATTCATGTCGTTCAAAATTCTAGAACATCATATGTATCTTGACAATTACAATCTTCATTCAAACCTTTCAAACTCTTGAAAACACCTCGGATTAATAACCGACGATTCGGTTATGATAACTTTGAATGCTGATGAAGCAGCAAAACTGTAAATGGTCTTAATGACCAAAAGTTTGATAATAAAGAATGGTGTGTTGAAAAAGCTCAGATTTAGAACTAAAAAACGGATTGAGCAAAACTATGAAGGAGACTGTTGATAAATCACAAAGACTAAATCTACCTTCAAAGAATCCAAATGATTCAGTGTCTGCTGAAGTCTTTAGTAAATACTTTGCTCCTGACTCTAAACCTGTACGGACAAATCTTCTTTATCATCCTTCGATACTAGAAATTCTAAGATATCATCGTATCTTTCATTATAAATATCCTCGATATTTCTGAAGATATTTTCATAACTATTCTTATCTGAAATCATTTATCTCCTCACGTTATCTGTATTACATCATAAAGGAAACTATTTAGTTTCTATATTCTGTAAACCTTCGAGTTTAAATTATGAATGTTTTTGAAGAAGTGTTGGGAATTGAAACATGAGTTAGTATAATATAATGACACTTGATCAACGTGATTATATTACAGTAAGTCATGCCGAGTTTCTAATGGAATGTGATAAAGGTTCACAGATCATACCCTCATCATGAACCATGTTACATAACTCTTTCATTCTATTTAACTTCTAAACATATCAAGAAAATATTTTTCTTGATGATTCGGTCTTTTCCAGATATTCTGGTAATTTGACAAATCAAATCGTGCTATTACCTTTCCTTTCTGCTTATAATCTTAGTTATGTTCTTTCGAACTTCATACCTACAAACCGAGACGTCTTGATCGCTTTACTTAAAGTCGGGAAGAAGAAACAAAAGCATGAAACTCCGAAATATAAGGAAAAATATAAAGCCCAATAACAACACAGAAATTACAAACCGTGTATATCTATGCAAATAGCAAGATAAAGACACGGGAGAATTAGAAATACTATAACCCCAAGGTAATAGTAGAAGTGAATAAATTCCTTCGGTGATAAATGGAAAAGAAGAATGACTGATGCAATAGTTAGGAAAATATCAAGAATCAGGACTGGATTTAACATTTTCACAATCTTTGGAAGTATGAATTGAAGAAGAAAGTAAAGAAGTGGTGAAAATAATGGAACGGAAGAGGTTAATTTATAGCGAAATATCAGACAAATGAAATCGAGACAGATGACCGCATTTAATCAAATAGGATCCTAATTTCCTTAATTACCGAAGAATCAATCTTATATAGATTATGAAGATATTCTCTAATTTCCTTGAATTCCGGAAATCAAACGTAACTACGTCAAAAGTTAATACGAATCTTTAATTTCCTCATTTCACTTTTTTGTGATAGCTTCACTCGTACTCTTCGAGTAATCGAATTATTTTATCCATATTACTCTATGGTAATAACACTCTATCTATCAACTCCTATTCGTCATGAAAATATTTTTATTGTTAACCATGACAATCTCTATCAAATTTTGGGACGGAATTTCTTTAACGGGTGGGTACTGTGACGACCCGGAAAATTTCGACTTATTTTGAACCAAAACTATAAATGTTTCCGACACGATAAGCAAAGACTGTAAAGTTGAATCTCAAATTTTTTGAATTACTGATATATATATATATATATATATATATATATATATATATATATATATATATATATATATATATATATATATATATATATATATATATATATATATTCAATTACCCTTCGACTACTCTCGACGATTCACGAACAATTATATGTAAATCGATATGTGTATATATATATATATATATATATATATCATAAGATGTACAAATTAATATATTTCTAAACGAAAATATATGTATATTTTACAATGTTATAAAATATAATATTAACTTAGATATAAAACGTCTTGATTTAAAAATACTATTAATTATATTGTAGTAAATAACGAGAAGATGATTTAAATAAGCAAATGACCAAAATATTAAAATGTATAAGTTACATTTCAAATAAGATAATTTATTGACAAGTCTAATTATTAATAAAGGTATTTATCGCGAACCGTAAAATACAAGATATTAAAGCGTACGAAAATACGTTCGAGAAACCGGAACCGAGACATAAACCGGGCGTAAATGTACGAGACAACGGAGCTAAAATTACAAATCAACTATGCACAAGAATATAATATAATATATATATATATATATATATAAGTATATAAATTATATATATATTATATATATTATATATAATAATTAATTATGTCGACAAGCTAGTGAACAAAAATCTCTGAGCTGGAAATGCACACCTTCGCGATCGCGGAGCTGTAAGGCATAAACGCTTGGCGATAGCGGAGCCATCTGTTTTACAAATGGCCTATAAAAGCTCGATCATTTCTGTTTCTGATTCATTCACTCACACACTCGTACAAACATCAATATATATATATATATATATATATATATATATATATATATATATATATATATATATATTTATATATATATTATTTATATTATTATTATTTATATTATTATTATTATTATTATTATTATTATTATTATAATTAAGATTAATATTATTATTAATCTTATAGTTAGGAGTATTATTATTAGTATTATTATACATAAAATATTACGACGAGGTTATGCCCAAACGATTTCAAAACAAGCTTTTCAAGCGGGATAGAGCTAAGAAAATTATGTGTTATAGCTATGGAGGTTATTGGGTATTGCTTGGGGGTTATGATCATAAGTCAAAGGTCAACCTAGCGTTTATCATATCCGTTGCGTCTACGTATTTTCCTGCAATATTGAATCACAATATTGATACGTGAGCATTCATATTTTATCTTTTATATATTAATAGTGTGTCCATGACTAGTGCTCGAGTATATATGTTTATGCATGCTTGTATGCTTTAATTTTGTCGTTAGATAGTTTATGATGAATCACGAATTTGATACATATGCTACTGATATAATGTATATGATATGCATGTCGTTGGAAAGCTATCGAAAAATTAATAACTTTTCATTTAGAAATCGCGTGATTTCGATGAACGGATTAAAAGATATGGTCAACTGAATTATGTTTGACGTTAATTGAAATTGTGTTTGAAACTGTAAATTAATATTTAAACAACTTGTCTATGAGATTGATAAATTGGATTTTTAGATATTACTAATCGAGTAAATGAATTTCTATATAAGGCACATCTCGTTTTGTTGAACAATTGTCAAAGTTGACTGTCTTATTATGTTTTAAAGCTTTATAAACACTATAATCTGATTTTACAAGAATTGGAAAACTATGTGAAATAATAAAATATTTTCGATTGCCATGATAATTAAAATATAATATAGCTCCTAAAATAAATAATATTTTTGAGTTTGATAAACTATAAATCCGTTCAATTATCAAGACTTATACTATGTTAATATAATAAACATGTATAGATTTAAAGATCATATTGGGTCAGGTTGACTTTTGAGAAGACTTTTGTTAACTTTTGCATGTCGGTCTCGAGCATTAGGATTGTGATACACTATGACCCGACCTAGCTTGTTAGACATTTATTGACCAACATATGTTCTCTAGGTTGAGATCTATGGTTACTTTGTATTCCGAGTTTCGGTCACATTTCGGTGTATGAATTTATGTGCTGGTAAGGTGAGTTTCATTTGCTCCCTTTTTAATTGCTTTTGCAATCTATATTTTTGGTCTGAGAATACATGCATTTTATTTTAAACACAATGGACACAAGCACATACTTAATTCTACACTGAGTTTAAACCGAAAATCCATTAGCTTTGGTAACTAATAGCTGCCGGTTATAAGAACCGGTGAGCGCGAATAGTGGTATATGGACCCATAGGGTTTGACATCCCCGTCTGTTCCAGGTATAGAAACCCTAGCCTGAACTATAAAACAGACGTATACTATTTGAGTTTAGTATACGTTGGTTTGCGTGTATTGTACATGTTGGTTGCATGTATGTTAAAACATGGGCACTTGTTATACATACGTTAAGTTTAGTTATCAGGGTGCTCAATTTGGTAGAATATTTTGATAAACGTTTTGGATAAAACAACTGAAATCTTGTGATCCACCTTTATATACAGATTATGCGAAATATTAAAACTATGAACTCACCAACCTTTGTGTTGACACTTTTAAGCATGTTTATTCTTAGGTTCCTAGAAGTCTTTCGCTGTTTGCTTATACGTTATACAAGCTATGTGCATGGAGTCATACATGCTTTATTCGAGAAAACTTTGCATTTACAAAATCATCACCATGTATCTTATTTTGACTGCATTGTCAACGGATGTAGTATTGTAAACTATTATTTACTGTGATTGTGTATATGTAGAAACCATCAGATATCAAAAACCTTGGAATTAGATGTTCATTGATGGTGTGCCTTTTCAAAAGAATGAAATGTTTACAAAACGTATCATGTAGATGTCAGTACCTCACTGTGAAATCGATGAATTATGTATTCGTCCAAATGGATTTGGACGGGTCATCACAATAAGCTATTCATATTTCATTGAAATTTGGCCTATTGGGGGAGGCTGAGCACCCCTCCGTCTCCTCCCTATCTCCGCTATTGTTTGCTTCATACTTATCTCTGTAATCTATGTAAATATTTGTGTTAATATCATTATATAGTAGCATTTCGAAAAAAAATTAAAAAAAATCAGATACTAACATCACATCATGATTATGAAGCAACCCTCTCGCACCTCAGTTATGATCTTTGGTGTCGTCCAATTATCATTATGAAATACTTTTTGATTCCTATTTTTCCATATTAAATATCCCGTCACCCATTCAATCGTTTGCAATATTTTTTTCACATGCCCGATAACCCACTTATACCATTGCCGCGAAAAGAGTTGTCGATGTTGATATTAACCGATGTGTTGATTCCCCACCATTTGATATCACACTACTTATCACCTGACCTTTTTTTTCCACAAAACATCACCTTTTTTTTTTCTTTCTTTTTTTTGTTGTTGTTAAAATGCTAATTTTTTATAATTTTATAATAACATGGTGTTACATTTTATTTTATTTGTAGCTTTAATATTTTTACTTGTATACTTATATATTCTTTTGAATTTTTCTAACGATAGTCATATTAGATGTTGTTAACGTGCATAAATAAGCAGTATATAATAATTATTATTGACTTTAATTTTAACAATTATTATTTTTTGCAAACATTTTAAACACATAAATTACGTCTGTCTAATTTGATATATTATAGAAAATTAAATTATGTATATTTATTAAGTATTTTATCATTGACCAGAGGTTCTCTGAAACAATCTTTATCCCTGGAGTATAGAGAGAGAGATGATTTTCTCTTCTATTCTAGAGTAGAAGAAGAATTGTCTACATCTTACTCCCATATACCTCGCAATCGCGGGATTGAGTATCGTAGTTGTTTTATTTGCTAAGTTTATGTGTTTTTTTTCTTAATTTTGTTAAGTACAATATTGAAAAAAATATTTTAACGAGAAACATATATGTTTGTACAACAAATATGATCATCCCGCCCATAACAACGCACGAGTAACTCTTAAGTGTTTGTTTGTTACTCCGTATAAGTGTGCTCCCGACGGTTATGTCTTCCCCAACACCCTCCTAGCCGCCCTGCAGGGCGCCGGTGGCACCAACCCGCCCTACGGCCGTCCTGTATCCGCCCTGCCCCTTTCACCCATGTCTATTTCTTTCTCATGCATGCATGAGGACGGATGTAGGTTTATTTTGGTTGTACTTTTAGTCTAAATGCTTGTAACTTATTTAATTAAATAATATAGTGGGTTGCTATTTATTTAAGGAAATATGTCCTGGTCAGTAGTGATTAGCCCTGTGTTAGTCCTTATGAAAAATTGTTGATGTGGCGGCTAGTCCTTGTGAAGAAGCTTGCCATGGTTGGGAGTGCTCAGACATACGGAATAAATTTTAATAGAACAAATTACACGAATTTCAAGGGCTGTTTCATAATCTTACTTTTTAATAGTCGTATATATTTATTATTGATCGCATTTACATCAATGCATTATTAGTTTATTACGGTACATTTTTGCAAAGAATTGCGCTTAAGGGTAAATTGGTAAACATTCTAATCTATTTGATCATTGATCAATTATAATTATACTTTGAGGTAGATATATTTTAACATGTAAAAAAAACCTTTTTGTGAGTGACGCATGAATATTTTTTAGTAGAATCTTTCTATATTCAGTAAAGTAAAAGATCTTTGATTTATAAAGCGTATCTTGAACATTTTTTAATCATTTGTATGGTGCATTATTTATTTTCATAGTTACGTAGGCAGTTACCTCATAAGGCATATATAGTCACAGTGAAGGACAACTACATATTATTTTAATCAATATTTCGTAATTATTGTTATCGGAGTGATTCTTACACACCACTTTTTGATCTATTTACACTTTTGCCTTATGAAGTTACAATTATACCCTCTAGATTAATCTAGGGTGTTAAAATTATATTATTTTATTATTCTAATTATAAATAAGAGTATAATAGGTAATTAAGTGTACATTGATCAAAAAGTAGTATGTGAGGCACTACTTTATTGCATTGTTGATCCTTATTTACCTTATATACTATTATTTTATTTTATATACTACGGAGTATTAGAGATCAAGAATTTGACCGTTGAAGTAAATTTGACGACAACAAAATTCAATTCAAGTTTATAAAATACTAATTAAAAGACATGTGAACTCACAGATTTTTTAAAGAAACAAAAATAATGATTAATAAAATAGTGTTTAAAACACCGTATTTTAGGTAAAACTTTATAAGCAACATACAAATTCATTTATAAAGCCTCACAATCAATGTAGCACTTATTGTAACTACATCATTTATCTCTTTCTGCAATTGCTTAGAATACTGGATTGATTTCTTCTTCCCTTTCTTACTGAAACACAGTGCCCGTTCCATTGTATGAACTTTCCTCCAGCTGCTGCAATCCCTGCATATTCATATTCTCGGTTTGGCTATTGCAGTATCAACAAAATCGTTAATCATAATAACATTATGAATTACAATATGAATCCTACATATAATGCAAAAAAAGTATAAAAAGAGTTGTAGTTGAAATGTCCCGTTCATATTGATTATAAACGTTCCATATTAATTGATTTCGTCGCGAGGTTTTGACCTCTATATGAGACGTTTTTCAAAGACTGCATTCATTTTTAAAACAACCATAACCTTTATTTTATCGATAAAGGTTTAAAAAGCATTACGTAGATTATCAAATAATGATAATCTAAATTATACCGTTTACACACGACCATTACATAATGGTTTATAATAAGAATATATTACATCAAAAATAAGTTTCTTGAATGCAGTTTTTACATAATATCATACAAGCATGGACTCCAAATATTGTCCTTATTTTAGTATGCAACAGCGGAAGCTCTTAATAATCACATGAGAATAAACATGCTTTAAACGTCAACAAAAATGTTGGTGAGTTATAGGTTTAACCTATATATTTATCAATCGAAATAATAGACCACAAGATTTCATATTTCAATACATCCCATACATAGAGATAAAAATCATTCATAAGGTGAACACCTGGTAACCGACATTAACAAGATGCATATAGAATATCCCCATCATTCCGGAACACCCATCGGACATGATAATTTCTAAGTACTAAAGCATTCCAAATTCTAGAATGGGGCTTGTTGGGCCCGATAGATCTATCTTTAGGATTCGCGTCAATTTGAGGGTCTGTTCCCAAATTCTTAGGCTACCAAGCTAAAAAGGGGCATAATCGGCTTCGATCATTCACCCATATAAAGTAGTTTCATTTACTTGTGTCTATTTCGTAAAACATTTATAAATTTGCATGTATTCTCATCCCAAAATATTAGATTTTAAAAGTGGGACTATAACTTACTTTCACAGATTTTTACTTCGTCGGGAAGTAAGACTTGGCCACTGGTCGATTCACGAACCTATAACAAATATGTACATATATATCAAAGTATGTTCAAAATATATTTACAACATTTTTAATACGTTTTAATGTTTTAAGTTTATTAAGTCAGTTGTCCTCGTTAGTAACCTACAACTAGTTGTCCATAGTTAGATGTACAGAAAATAAATTGATATATATTATCTTGACCCAATCCACGACCCAGTGTATACACGTCTCAGGCTAGATCACAATTCAAAGTATATATATTTTTGGAATCAACCTCAACCCTGTATAGCTAACTCCAACATTACTGCATATAGAGTGTCTATGGTTGTTCCAAATAATATATATAGATGGGTCGATATGATATGTCAAAACATTTGCATACGTGTCTATGGTATCCCAAGATTACATAATATATTAGAATACATGTATAATACAATACAAGTTAGTGATGTTAAAGCGAAGGTGTACGAAATATATTATTATTTTAATATGAAATACGATACAATCTACACAAGTTTTATTTAATTTACGGATGAGATATACCTAAACCTTGCTATAATACTTATAGGCAGTGTACCTAATCGTAAAGTAGTTTAGCTTTTAGTAAGTCCGGTTCGTTCCACAGGGAGCTAGTGATTACGTACTATATTTTTAACAACTATATTTATACAAAAATATATATATATATATATATATATATATATATATATATATATATATATATATATATATATATATATATAGTAATAATAATATATAAATGGGGGTTTTATCGTTTAATGACTGGTTTGTCAATTTTATATTTTTAAGCGTAAAGATAAATGACAATAATTAAAGTGCGTAAATAAATAAATGACGATAAATAAAATAACAATAAATAAAATTGCGATAGAATATGAAATAAAAGAATTATGCTTATTTAAACTTCCGTAATCATGATGTTTGACATTTGATTTTAATTAATTGTTACCCGGGTTAATTGTCCTTTGTCCTGGTTTATTTGATACCTATCTGGTTTTTGTCCATAATAGTCCACCGGTTATAAATATAAAGTGCGAGTGTCCTCGTCAAATTACCCTTATACCCGAAGTCAAATATTCCTACTAATTAAGGATTTAAACTGTGACGCAGTTATCACTTCTGTCAACAATTACACCAGTTATCACTGTATGTAATCCACCCCTGTTTTGATTAGATATGAATATTAATTTACCCACTTGATCAGTTTGAATAATCAATTACCCAACCTGAATAATTAATTAAATAATTATAATAGATTCCATATGAATGTCACTAAATAGGACAACCATAATCATTATTAATTATTAGGTTAATTAATTTGAAGATAGGTTCGACAGACTCTAATGAGTTGTCACTCAATTAGACAATACCCCCATCTATTAATAGTCAATAGTCTAATTTCCACAAGTGTCGATCTTTTGCCCAAACCTTAATTATGGTCCAAAGTTCAATAACCCCGTCTTAATATTTAGTCAAACATCACGATTACTTCGACTTAAATAAGCATAATAATAACTCAGTTACGAGACATTAATTTAAAAAGGAAGAACATAGCTTATAGTGATTATTTTCGCGTAGCGTTACAGGACAGAGTTCCGACTTTAAAACCCGTAAAACATTTCTTACAATAAACCAATTATTATTAATCTTAATTTAAACTTAAAATTATAAATATTAATATAAATTACATATAGGGAGAAAGAAAGAAATTGAGGTGTGTCCATTGCTTGCATCCGTAGCATCTATTTATAGCAATATGAAATGCACTGTGGGCTGCTTGAAAATTAGCTGGATGTTGATGTTTGTTGGAAGTATTTGCAACTTGTTGATTTCAATCTTTCAATCCTCCGTGATTGATTATTTATATATTTATATTATATTTATTATTATATTATTATTATTATCATGAATTATTTAAATATTATATTATATTCTTGAGCATAGTTGACTTGTAATTTTAGCTCCGTTGAGTCGTACGTTGATAGTTGGTTCATGTCCCAGTTCTGGATTTTCGAACGCCTTTTCGTATGCTTAGATATCTTGTACTTTATGTTTCGCGGCTTGTACTCTTGTCATTGTTAGACGTTATTCATCAATAAATTGAATCACTTGGAGTGTAACTTGTACGTTTGAGCATTTTGGACGTTCTCGTCTTTCAAATCTTCATTTTCGACTTTAAATCTTCATTTTTGAGCGATTTTCGTCTTCGCAATTATTTATTTAAACTATTACGACTAAAAATAAGGAAATTACAATAAAAAACATTACATTTTGGAATGATATTGCGTCTAAATATATGATCATTTTAGGCAATATCAAATATCCCCACACTTGAACGTTGCTTGTCCTCATGCAATACAGAACTTGAAATTAAATCACACTTCACTCGAATCACTTTTTTATTCTCACACTTTTTACATCAATGATTTTAATACAGCGGTATAAACAATGATAGTAACGATATGGTTTACAGTCCCACATGACTATGAAAATTTAGATCCTTTAAGGAAATTGGATCTTTATGAAAACATTTGATCTTTTGAAAATTCAAGCTAGATTTTACCCTAGACAAGTTTTCCGGAATAACCCTTCACCGGTGTTTGCAAAATATTTTTGTGGGTTGTGTGGGTTTCAGATTTGAAAATTTTAGCTCAAAACTTGCGGTTTGTGTCACCCACTTGCTAACCTTGTATTAGGTAAGCAACACGTCCAGTATACTTGCTCCGTATATTACCTTTCGGTAAACTAGCGTCAGGTTGTAAAGGAAAGCGATGAACAAGCAACTGTTAAGGCAATGTCTAATGACATGCTTTTGATTATGTTCCACATCGTGTCGGATGCAATTACTATCCTTTGTAGGAGAAATAGTAAAGATCACCCTATAATTTTTCGATCTGGCACAAGGTCATGTCTTCGACCATGTTATGCAACCACCGTTCTTACGGTTGACACCCGATTTAGTTCAGGTGACCTAATGAATTACAGGTGAATTCCTAGGATTTTACGTTCAATGGTAATGAACGCATTAAAAATGGGTTTTCAGAAAATAATTCGGTTGTATTTTTGATCAAAATATTTTCTCGTTCAAGCTCGAGTTTAGATATCATCGAATTCCATGAGTTTGTAATTCTCAATCTTTAAGGTCAATCTCAAGGATTGAGTAATATCAGGCTTAAAAGCTGATTTTTAATCTTTAAGGAGATTATCCTTTCTGGGAGTCTGATTCTTTAGTCTTATCAAGCTAATTTGCACGGCGCCCTCCCCATTTTACTTGACAAATCCTCTCATAGTTAGGATAAGTCTGACCACTTGGTGACCCTGTTTGATGCTGAGGTCCGTGGATTTCCAGCTGATTTTCGAGAAAACTTTTCAAGATTTTTCGTAGACTCTACAACTGGTCTGGATGACAACTTCCTGACCTAAATCAAGAAGCGCATTTCTTTTTCGGAAGACTTTACTTCCTTTTAATGATGGAATTGATTCATCGTGTAGATCCATCTTTTCTTTTATCTTTATTATAATATTACGGGTAAAACAGTTAATTTAGTCCAAAACAAAAGCACCTGCAATAAACTTTACAGAAACATGTGATAAATAGTTTTATTGAATAACTTGGTACATTCTCCCCACACTTAGTTTTTTTTCTTTGCCTTTTATTCTCCTTTATTCCATTTTAAATGAATTCAAGCGTTTTAGGTTATTTCTCAATTTATGTCCTTTTCGAGGTAACGATAATTTCGGTATTAACACCTAGTTTTCATCGTTCATAAATATGTATAAACATGATTTTGAATTCATTTAGTTGAAAATTTTTCAAATTTTCACAAAATTTGGCAATTAAACCAAGTATAAACTCGAGAGAATTTATAACCCTTCCCCACACTTAAGATCTTGCAATGCCCTCATTTGCAAGAAATCAGTAAAAATTTAAATTCATGAGGGTGATTAGTGTAGAAAAATGATTAAAAATACCGAGTTTGCAAACATATTGTTTTATATCACATTTGATATTTTACGTCTTGTCTTTAAAATTAGTAGCTTTTGCTGAACATAATGTCAGTTTTTGAAAGTGTGCTATTTTACCATGTTTTGTACATAATATAAACTACAAAAAAATATATACATAATATTTTTTTGTATAAAACGTTTATTTGTTAAAACAATTTAAATGAATAATTTTTTTAACATTTTTTTTTCCTTTTACTTTAGGTATAGGTAGTTTCGGTACGTTTACCTAGTCCGTCCCTCGATAAAATTTTAAAATTTGTCATTTTAAAGTGATTGTTTTAAAAGCAAAGATTTTCGGGTTTTTTTTTTAAATATTTTTGGCATACTTTAGATCAATAAGATTAAAAATAATGATAACAAAATTTCTCGTCCCGCCCTTGGATAAAGCATTTTCGGTTCAAAGACCTAGTCTTCAACTTACGATGAATTTTGGAAATCAATTTTTAACTTAATGAAATAAAGTAAATTTTGTTTTTAAATTCACACCAAACTTAAATTTAAAAAGCATATAAAATTTCATATAAATATTATTATTTTTTTATATACATTAATTTTACAATTTTACATTTAAAATAATATAGTTATATATTAATTATAAAAATAAGGTAAAAATAAAATTAAAATCTTTTTGGTCTTTTATCCCACTTTAATCAATCAAATATTATCAAAAATATACGTCCCTCTTTTGGGTAAAATAATTTCGGCTATATTACCTAGTTTTACTCCTGACGAATTTTTGAAATATTTTGGATTGATTGATTAAAGATATTTATACCTTAAGAATAAACGGTAAATTTCGCAGTGATGTAATAAATTTTTGTATGATATCAATAATTTCGGTTTCGCATACCTAATTTTATTGAATATCAATTTAATACTTTATAGCGAACGATTCAGCGTTTATTATCAAAAGGTTAAAAGCAATAAAAAAAATAAAAAAAAAACTGTAAATACTTACCTGTGAGAAAGAATTCTCAGAGACCTGCTTTAGCCGACTCATAGGAGAGTCGTACGAATTAGTTTTCCATAGCTACGTAAGCGTATCCATGAATTTTTAATAAATTTTCGTCTAAACATATGAATGGTCCTTCTCTGCATAAAGTAACGAACTCGGTATTGGAATGTGTCTGATTGTTCGAACATTTCCCTTCGTGTGACCATTTTTCACATTTGTGACATCTTTCAAGGTGTCGTGCTCTTCTTTTCGCTACGGATTTTGATTTTCCTTTACCAAAATGTATCTTATTATGATTATTCCTGAGTTCTTTTCTCACTTCGTCCATTTTGCCTCTTATGAATGATACCACTTCACTCGGGAGGGTGTCATTATTAAGTTTAGTAATCATAGCGTGTAGTAGTAGACCATGGTTCAAATCAAAGGAATTCTTCATCTCGTAAAACCTAAAAAATTAAAAATTCAGAATGGGGGGAGAAGACTAGTTCTTTAGGGTCTGCTAGGGAAAGACCATTCGGATTTCATTTTCGAGAACTACACGAGAACAGAATATCTAACTCTAACAGAAATATATATTATCCTTAAAAGATTCGAATATTCCCACACTTAGTTAGCTGTGGTGTCAAAATTGTGATTAACTTCATCTTCAACTTCCATTGGATTATCTATGTAATGTCTAACTCTGTGACCATTAACTTTAAATTCAATCCCATTTGAATTTATTAATTCTACTGTTCCGTATGGGAAAACTCTTTTGACTATGAATGGTCCAGACCATCTTGATTTTAATTTTCCAGGAAATAGCTTGAATTGTGAATTGAAAAGAAGAACTCTGTCTCCTTCCTTAAATTCTTTTGAACTTCTGATTCTTTTATCATGTTATTTCTTTGTTCTTTCCTTATAGATTAACGAATTTTCATATGCTTCATGTCTTAATTCCTCTAATTCATTTAATTGACTTAAACGTAGACGTCCGGCTTCATGCAAATCAAGATTACACGTCTTCAAAGCCCAAAATGCGTTGTGCTCAATTTCTACTGGAAGGTGACATGCTTTTCCGTAAATGAGTTTAAAAGGTGTGGTACCAATTGGAGTTTTGTAGGCTGTTCTAAAAGCCCAGAGTGCATCCTCCAATTTTATGGACCATTCCTTTGGATTCGATCCTACGGTTTTCTCTAGAATACGTTTTAAAGCTCGGTTGGTATTTTCAACTTGTCCACTTGTTTGTGGATGATAAGCGGTTGAGATTTTATGAGTTACTCCATATCTTTTGAGAACTTTCTCAAGTTGATTATTACAAAAATGAGTACCACGATCACTTATTAAAGCTTTCGGTGTTCCGATCCTTGCAAAAAGACGTTTTAAAAAATTGACTACAACTCGTGCATCGTTAGTTGGGAGAGCTTGTGCTTCCGCCCATTTAGATACATAATCAATGGCAACGAGAATGTAGAGATTATTATGAGATTTTGGAAATGGACCCATAAATTCAATACCCCAAACGTCAAATATTTCACATACTTGAATGACATTTTGTGGCATTTCATCATGTTGACTTATTTTTCTGGCCCTTTGACAAGCATCACAGGATTTACAAAGAAGGTGTGCGTCTTTGAAAATTGTAGGCCAATAGAATCCAGAGTCATAGACTTTTTGTGACAACCCGGAAATTTTCGACCAAATTTAAACTTTAATCTTTATATATTCCCGACACGATAAGCAAAGTTTGTAAGTTGAATCTCAAGAATTTTAAACTGTGTTCATACATTCATTTAACCTCAACCAAGTTTCAATGATTCACGAACCATTATATGAACAAATCTGATTATATAGGTATATGTGTATATATTATAACTTGAAAACATTAACCAAGTATTAGACGTATAATACTTTACATAAACGTATTTGTTTCTTAATATATTCAAATAGTTATCAATGGAATTAGAAGAAGTTATCAAATGAGTGATTTAACAATTACATTGTATGATTGCGCGTCTCTATTGAGAGGTCCACTTTGATTTAGAAAACCTTTCTTTTTTTAACGGCATCTGGAATATTGGTAAAAGTGATTTACAAAAGTGTCATTAACGAGAGGTAGTCAAAAGTTAGTAATCAATTCCGTTTAAATTTCAAAATTGTACTTACTATGATTAACTCGTGTCTCTTGATAAATCAACCACTTTAGTTTTCATATTAAAAACATTATTTGGTAAAATAACTACAATTATTTAAAACGAGTTAAAACGAACATTGAAAGATAATTGGTTGTGAAAGACTAAAATATTATCACTATATAAATATTTCAAACATATCTATTATGTACAAATTTACAATCCTAAATAAAAATATATATATATTTTAACTTAGTAATAAAATGTCCTGATTTAAAATAATATGTTTTGATAAACAACGAGTCACTGATTTATAGAAGCAAATGACCACAACGCTCAATTTTATAAGTTACATTTTTATTAAAGTGATTTATTGACGAATAAGTCAAATTATTATTAAAGGTACACGTCGCGTAACGAAAAAGGCTAGTTTTCTAAACATACGAAAGTGCGCTCGAAAAACCGAAAGTGGTACATGAGTCGAGTGACAACGTACGAGTCATTTTTGTAAAAATTATATTTTTACCATGAGCGTAAATATAATATAATATTTAATTAATTCTAAAGATTAAATATATTAAATATTATATATATATATATATATATATATATATATATGTGTGTGTGTGTGTGTGTGTAATATAAGTGTTCGTAATAGATTACAATGAATGATGAGCTGTAAACGATGGCCATGCAATGTGGGGTTTCAGAAAGTGGCTATAAAACTCGCTGGTCACAATTCAAACTATCTATATCTCTATCTAAATTACTCCGTAGATATTTATTTATTTATTTACTATTTCTACTAATATTATTATTATTATTATTATTATCAATCAAAATATTATTATTAGTAGTATTAGTGTAATTATTAGTATTATTATACATAAAAATATTACGACGAAGTCATGAGCGAGTTATTTTAAAACTGGTTTTCAAGTAGGATAGGGCTAAGGAAATTATGGGTTATAGCTATGGAGGTGATGGGTATGGTTCATGGGTATGCTCATGAGGTCAATCTAGTGTTTATCATCTCCGTTGCGTCTACGTACCTTTCCTGCAATATTGAATCTCAATATTGATACGTGAGTACTCGTAAATTAATTTTTACATATTAATAGTGTATCCCTGACTAGTGCTCGAGTATATAGGATTATGCATGCTTGTACTTTTAATATTGCCCTTAGATAGGTTGTGTTGGACTTTAAATTAGTTACACATGCGGTTGAGATAAGGTATAAGATATGCATGTCCTTGAAAAGCTAGCGAAAAATTAAGAACTTTTCCTTTAGATACCGAATGGTTTCGATGAACGGATTAGAAGTTATAGTCAATTGAATATTTGTATTATTATTAAAAATGATTATTTTTATCGTCATTATTATCGTCATTCTAATTTTATCTTATTATTATTATTATTATTATTATTATTATCAATAAGGGATTTATCATTGAAAATTATTATTTTTATCGTTATTATCTTTAAAGTTATTATTATTATTATTATTATTATTATTATTATTATTATTATTATTATTATTATTATCATTAATATATATATATATATATATATATATATATATATATATATATATATATATATATATATATATATATATATATATATCATTATTCAAAAATGGTTATTGTTATTGTTATTGTTATTATTATTATTATATTATCATTAAAATAATTATTAGTATTATCGTTAATAAAGTTATAAGTAATTATTACTATTAGTATTATTGTAATTAAAACTAATATTAGTAACACCTAATTATTTTAATTACTATTATTATCGTTATTATGAACACGATGTAAAAGACGATTAAAAGCTATTAAACGAAAAAATTAGGAAATAATGAGTAAGAGCATTATGATGAAATTAATATAAGCTATTAATTTAGATAAAATTATTGTTCTTATTATTTTTATCATTATTATTATTATTAAAAGTATCGTTGGTATTAAAACTATCAGTTTTTAACGAAAATTATCATTTTAATAGAAATGACATTGTTACAATAAAATATCATTATTATTAACATTTTAAATAGAATTATTATTTTTTTAAAGATAATATTAAAAAGTATCGTAAATATTAAAATTATCATAATTAGAATTATCGTTGTATCATAATGTCATCTTAGAAATTATAAATATTGATATTTTTATAATAATTATTATTATTACAAAATAATACAACTTTTACTTACTATTATTATAGATATTATTTTATCAAATAAATATGTGATACAAACATATTTTACTACTTGTAATAAATTACTTTAATAATACCTATCATATTATCTTTATGATATTAAATGAACTCTATAAATTTTATTACTTAATATATATAAAAGTATATTTTATTATATAAATTTTAATATAAAATTTTATTTATTAATAAATGAATTATATTATTTACTCTAATAAATCTTTTAAAAATATTTAAAAATATAAAATGACGATATTTAAAATATATTATAATCATGTATAAATTTTGGAAATCATTTTGAGTCAAATTGACTTTTGTTGACTTTTGCATATTAGTCTCGAGCATTAGGATTGTGGTACACTATGACCTGACCTAATTGTTAGACAAATATTAACCAAAATATAAATATATATAATTAATTTAGGTTCGTGAATCCGAGGCCAACCTTGCACTTGTTCCATGACGTTATATGTATTTTTACTACGAAATACAGTATGATGAGTTTCATTTGCCTTTTTACCCTTTATATTTTTGGGCTGAGAATACATGCGCAATTTTTATAAATGTTTTACGAAATAGACACAAGTAATCGAAACTACATTATATGGTTGAATGATTGATGTGTGCGAGGTGGTGTATAAAATAGTTATATTTTTACAAGGAAATACTATTAAATACGATACAATTTTACACAAGTGATTTATTTATTTATAGAGTGGATATACCTAAACCTTGCTACAGCACTTATAGGCAGTGTACCTAATCGTACAGTAGTGTAGTTTTTAGTAAGTCCGGTTCGTTCCACAGGGAGACTTAAACTAGTTCAACGCTATATTAGTTTTAACTTGTAATTGCAAAATACAAAAATATAAATATGTAATATTATTATTATAAAAGGGGGTTTTTACCGTTTAATGACCGGTTTGTCGATTTTAAAACTTTAGTCGCAGTTAAAACCTAATGTAAAATATTAAAAATAAATATAACTTAATTTAAGGCGTAAAGTAAATAACGATAATGAAATTGCGATAATTAAAAGTGCGATAAAATAAAATTGCGATAATTAAAGAGTACGATAATTAAAAATGCAATTAAATAAAATGACAATAAATAAAAGTGCGATAATTAAAAATGCAATTAAATATGAAATTAAAGAATTATGCTTATTTAAACTTCCATAATCATGATGTTTGACGTGTTGATTTTTAGTTTATTCCCATGGGTTAATTGTCCTTTGTCCTGGATTATTCGATATGTCCATACGGATTTGTCCATAATAGTCCATCAGTCATAATCATAAAGTGCGAAAGTCTTCGTCAAATTATTCTTATTCCCGAAGTTAAATATTCCAACTAATTGGGGATTCGAATTGTAACAAGGTCTTAATACTTTGTTTAATGAATACACCAGGTTATCGATTGCGTGTAGTCCAAGGTTTTATTACTTTGTTAACAATTACACCAATTACCCTTGAATGTAATCCACCCCTGTTTCAATAAGTCTATTAACTATTAATCCAGTTCCGTGTCCGGTAAAATGAACAATTATTGGTATTTATAGATATCCCGCCCACCGTACCCAGTCAAGCGTATGTGGTTATATATAAATACATCAAATTATAAGTCTATATATTAAATTAAAGAGGTGTCGTTTAGTTAATATAAAGCCCATTAATAGCCCATAGTCTAATTTCCACAAGTGTCGTTCTTTTGTCCAAACCCCAATTATGGTACAAAGCCCAATTACCCAATTTTAATATTTAGCCCAACATCACGATTACTTCGGAATTAAATAAACATAATAATAACTTAGCTACGAGACATTAATTTAAAAATAACATTAACCATAACTTACAGTGATTAAAAATAGCGTAGCGTTACACGGACAGAATTTCGACTTACACCCTTACAACATTCGCTAACATACCCTTATTATTAGAATTTAAAATTAAAATTAAAATTAAAATTATAATATATATATATATATATATATATATATATATATATATATATATATATATATATATATATATATATACGTGAGTGAGATAGAGAGATGGATATTGTGTAAAAATTTCGTCCAAAACTCGCGAACTTCATAGCACCTGACCTGATACTGTTAGCCATGCGATCGCATGGAAAATGGTCATGCTGGCCATGCGATCGCATGGCCCTGGAATCTAGCTCACATGTCTTTGTTTGCATTCTGCCGACGGTTTTTATTATAATATATAATATATAAATAATTTATATAATTATTTAAATATTATATTTTATTCGTATGCATAGTTGACTTGTAATTTTTAGTCCGTTGCATCGCGCGTTGAGAGTTGACTTTGGTCCCGGTTCCGGATTTTTGAACGTCGTTGCGTACAATTTAATATCTTGTATTTTGCATTTCGCGTCTTGTTCTCTTGTAATTTTGAGACGTTTCTCACCAATAATTTGAAACCACTTTGATTGTACTTTGTACTTTTGAGCTTTTTGGTCGTTTGCGTCTTTAATTCGTCGAATCTGTCTTTTGTCTTCACCTTTTATTATTTAAACGAATATCACTTGTAAATAGAACAATTGCAACTAAATGCTTGTCTTTTTTGAGGGATAATGCTATGAAATATATGTTCATTTTTAGCATTATCAAATATTCCCACACTTGAGCGTTGCTTGTCCTCAAACAATATAGTCTTGAAATAAAAATACTAGAATCACTTCTTTATTCTTCACACTTTGTGCATTAGTGATTTCTATACGGCGGTATAAACAATGGTAGTAACGTTGTGGTTTACAGTCCCACATGACTATAAAAATTTAGATCCTTTAAGGAAATTGGATCTTTATGAAAACATTTGATCTTTTGAAAATTTAATCTAGCTTTTACCCTAGATAAGTTTTTCGGAATAACCCTTCACCAGTGTTTGCAAATTGTTTTTGTGGGTTTGGTGGGTTTCAAATTTGAAAATTTTAGCTCAAAACTTGTGGTTTTGTGTCACCCACTTGCTAACCTTGTATTGGGAAAGCAACACATCCAGTATACTTGTTCCGTATATTACCTTTCGATAAACTACCGTCCGGTTGTAAAGGAAAGCGTTGAACAAGCAACTGTTAAGGCAATGTCCCCTGACATGCTTTTAATTATGGTCTATAACGTGTCGGATGCAATTACTATCCTTGGTAGGAGCAATAGTAAAGCTCACCTTATAGTTTTTCGGTCTGGCACAAGGTCCTGTCTTTGACCATATTATGCAACCACCGTTCTTACGGTTGACACCCGATTTGGTTCAGGTGACCTAATGAATTCCAGGTGAATTCCTAGGATTTTACGTTCAATGGTAATGAACGCATTAAAAATGGGTTTTCAGAAAACAAATCGGTTTGTAATTTTGATCAAAATATTTTCTCGTTCAAGCTCGAGTTTAGATATCATCGAATTCCATGAGTTTGTAATTCTCAATCTTTAAGATCAATCTCTAGGATTGAGTAATATCAGGCTTAAAAGCTGATTTTTGATCTTTTAAGGAGATTATCCTTTCTGGGGATCTGATTCATTAGTCTTATCAAGCTAATTTGCACGGCGTCCTCCCCACTTTACGAGACAGATCCTCTCATGGTTAGGATAATCTGACCACTTGGCGACCCTGTTTGATGCTGAGGTCCGTGGATTTCCTGCTGATTTTAGTGATGACTTTTCTAGGTTTTTCGTCAACCTACAGCTGGTCTGGACGACAACTTCCTGACCTAAATCAAGAAGCGCGTTTCTTTTTCGGAAGACTTTACTTCCTTTTAATGATGGAATTGATTCATCGTGTAGCTCCATCTTTCTTTCAAATATATTACAGTAAATCGGGTAAAACTGATAAAATTGTCCAAAACAAAAGTATCTTCAGTTATTTGTACAAAAATATGTGATATATGTTCAAAATAACTTGGTAAATTTTTCCCACACTTGGCTTTTATTTTCCTTTTTATTGTCCTCTATTCCATTTTAAATGAATTCTAACATTTTGGGTTGTTTCTCAATTTATGTTCCTTCCGAGGTAACAATAATTTCGGTGTTAACACCTAGTTTTATCGTTCATAAATATGTATAAACATGATTTTGAATTCATTTAATTGAAAATTTTGAAAAATTTTACTAGAATTGGGTAGTCAGTATATAAGACTAGGGCTGTTCTTTATTATCAGAGAGCACTAGATTCTAATACAACTACTGCGTTACTAGTATTTCTAATGGTAACCAAGTGTATAAGTCAAAAAATTTTAAAATTCCGAAAGAATTTAACCCCTTCCCACACTTAAGATCTTGCAATGCCCTCATTTGCAAGAAATCAGTAACAATTTAAATTATTGAGGGTGATTAGCGTAGAAAAATGATTAAATTTTACCAAAATTTCCAAACATATTGGCGTTTGTTTGCTGAATGATAAATGGTGCACATCATTTGTTCATTCCGTCTTGTTGTTACATCACATTTGTTTTTCGTTTTGTCGTCAAAAGTATTAGCTTTTGCTGAACTTAATGCCAGTCTTTGAAAATGCGCTGTTTTACCCTGTTGTGTATAATTGACAATATACATACATACAAATATAAACAAGCATTTTAATTTGAAATGGGACTTAAAATCCCACTTTCAAATCAAATATGAAATATTAGTACAACATAATAAAAATATTAAATATTACAATAAAAGTATCACAATATATTATCTTTAAACATAATTAAATAAAAATAATTAAAAGATAAAAATCATAGAAATCACCAATAGGAACTATATCAATCTGGATAGGGGTTCCAGTTCATGTCGTCGTCCGGGTTCCATGGTTGGTGATAGGTGTACTGGTATGCCTGGTTAGGGTCGTAGAGAGTAAATGGCGCTCTCAGCTCGGGCTGGTGTGGAGGATAGTAAGCTGGTCGGGTCGGGACGTAGTGCTCCTGAGGTGACAGCCGACTCATAATCTGATGCTGATGATAGTCCCATCTATCATGCTGTCGTTGCCTGGAATGCTCGTAATCATTCCGGGATTGCCACTGCTCCATCCGACGAAATCTCTCCGCGTTTGTCATGTCTACCTCATCTACACGCTGGTAGACATCAGTCATAGCCTCCCGAATGACATCCCTAATGTCATCCGCTTCCTCCATTTCCTCGTCTGAACCTCTCTCTACCTGAGGATGACTACCTTCATAGGGTACTGCCTGATTGCGACTACTCTTTAATACCTTAGCACCCGCATAAACCCTCAATCCTAAAGGCTCAACATGTTCTCTACATACCAAAAGTGGACCCCCTTGGTCCCTATCTACACCTAAATACTCTCCAATGAGAGTAACAAAAATACCTCCTCCAATTATCCCCCCTTCCTGTATTCCTTCCACTATTTTAGATAAATAAAAACCAACACAGTAAGGGATATTAACAAAGCCTCTTGGGTCTCGAATACACTTTAGGTAAAATAAATCATGTAAGGTCAATTTTTCCTTGTTGTGACCTCTCTGTGTAATCGAGTTAGCCAAAAATCTATGAATTATACGAAGCTCGGCTCTATTAATATGTAAGTAGGTATGTGTTCCTGCCCGCCCAAAAACATTATAATCTGACATACGCCTCCAGAAGGCGTTCGCATCAAAATTCCTATCTACCCTTTCACCACAATAAATCAAATTAATACAATCGGGTAATAGTAATTCAGCTGGCGTATATATCTGCAAAGCCCTGGCCATGTCCAGCATGGACATCCTGTACATCATACGACCAAGTATAAATCTAAGAAAACTTCTATCATCTAACCTATCTACATCTGCATTTAATGCTATAGTACTCATAAGCTCGACACACCATTCCTTATATACAGGTCTACGAATGGTGAATAGACGTTCCCAATCGGTAAAAGAAGAACTGCCATACCTTTGAATCAGTAGCAGTCTAACACGGTCAGCTAGATGTACCGTTTCCAAAGGATTCCAATCAATTACCCTAGGCACCTCTACATCTTTCGTTACTAATTTGAATTTATTACTTTGATATGCCGGGTAATCTCTCCAGCTTCTATCAAATCTCAGATTAGGATGCAACGTATGTTCAGGAATCGTCGGGTATTCTACTGGCGGGTGTATTGGAAATACTGTGAAGGCATCAACAAATTGTAGCGGATCATAATAAGGTACATGTTGATCAGGTTGATGTTGTTGTTCCTGTTGTGGTTCTTGTTTGGGTTCTGGCTCGTATTGCGGCTCATATTCTGGTTCAGGTTCTTGTTGTGGTTGTCTAGATAATGATGAAGCACCAGCAGTATCGGTTTTCTGTAAAACACATTAAACACAAAATTTGGGCATCCAAATATGCATTAGTGTTAGCAAAATAACAACTTGAAACAATTACAATAACATGTTAAATCAAAATTAAACTTATACACATTTTCACAATTTTATCAATTCTACACTATTTCAAATAAGCATATATGAAAATGTATACGAAGTTCATAAGCATTTAACTCAAATAACATGTCAAAATAGTCATTACTAACAATTAAACAAGTCTCAAATGGCAATTATATCAAATTAATCAAGTTCATGAATTTTGTACCTAAAAAGTCCACTTTAATTCTCAAAAATCATGTTTAGGATCAAAGTTTGGATCATTTAACTACCTAAATATGTTACACTACTTAATTTAGCAATAATTCATGACAAAAATCGGCCATAACCTATTTATATCAAAAAGCCCCAAATTGCTCAACAACACAAACCCTAGATTTCTAAATTTTTTGAAGTTTTTGGTTTCAAATCATGTTAAATAGCATCAATCTAGGTTATACATGCATAAAATACTAACAATTTAACTCTAATTATACTAGAAATTAACAAAATTAAATTAGGTAAAATATTGGTAAATATCACAAAAACTAGAAAATTTATGAGTTTAGGGGTGTAATTTTTACCTTTTTGTTGAAGAATCCGAACCTAGGCATGATTAGAGCAAGAAATTTGACGAATTACGGTAAAAATTTGGTGAAATTTGGTGAGGATTTGAGAGAGTTTCGTATGTGTTTGTGTGTGTGAAGTGTGGAGACAGGCCAGTCGACCGGCCTTTTGTTTATGGCCAAAATTCCAGCTCCATGCAATCGCATGGATTGGAAGGCCAAATCCCATGCGATCGCATGGGGTTCGGGTACAGTAGCTTTTGCTTTTTTTTTTTTAAAAAAAAAACCTTATACTTAATAAAACATATAATTAATTAAAAATTAAAATTTTGTTTCTTTTTAGGATGAGGGCGTTTCGGATCGTTGTCCTAGTCCGTCCTTCGACAAAATTTTAAAATTTGTCATTTTTAAGCGCGGTTTTAAAAGCAAAGATTTTTGGGTTTTTTAAATGTTTTTGGCATACTTTAATTCAATAAGGCTAAAAATAATGATAATAAAAGTTCTCGTCCCTCCCTTGGGTAGAGCAATTTCGGTTCAACGACCTAGTCTTCAACTCACGACGAATTTTTAGAAATCAATTTTTAACTTAGCGAAATAAAGTAAATTTTTGTTTTTAAATTCACACCAAACTTAAATTTAAAATGCATAAAATTAAAAATTCATATTATTAAAGTTAAAAATTCACACCAAATTTATATTATATTTTTATTTTTATACATACAAACTTATATTAAAAATATTAATTTTTTCAAATATTTATAAATTTAAATATATTGATTTTAAAAGGTTTACAATATTAATTTAATATTAATTTTAAAAACAAAGTAAAAATAAAATTAAAAATCTTTTTGGTCTTTTATCCCACTTTAATCAATCAAATATTATCAAAAATATACGCCCCTCTTTTCGGTAAAGTAATTTCGGTTCCATAACCTAGTTTAACGAATGATGAATTTTTGAAATATTTTGGGTTGAATGATTAAAGATATTTATACCTTAAGAATAAACGGTAAATTTCGCAGTGATGTAATAAATTTTTGCATGATATCAATAATTTCGGTCGCAAAACCTAATTTTATTGAGTATCAATTTAATACTTTATAGCGAACAATTTAGCGTTTATTATCAAAAGGTTAAAAGCAATAAAAATAAACATAAAGACTGTACATACTTACCTGTGAAATAGAATTCTTAGTGACCTGCTTTAGCCCACTCATAAGACAGTCGGACTAATTGATTTTCCATAGCTACATAGGCGTAACCTCGAGCATTCAACGTTTTTTCTTCGAAACATATGAACGGTCCATCTCTGCATAAAGTAACGAATTCGGTATTGGAATATGTCTGATTCGTCGAGCATTTTCCTTCGTGTGACCATTTTCCGCATTTGTGACATCTTTCAAGGTGTCGTGCTCTTCTTTTCGCTGCGAATTTTGATTTTCCTTTACCAAAATGTAACTTATTATTTTTGTTCCTGGATTCTTTTCTTACTCCGTCCAATTTGCCTCTGATTAATGATACCAATTCACTTGGAAGGGTGTCATTATTTCGTTTAGTGAATAAAGCGTGTAGCATTAGACCATGGTTTAGTTCACAGGAAGTATTCATCTCGTAAAACCTAAAAAAATAAAAATTCAGAATGGGGGGAGAAGACTAGTTCTTTAGGCTCTGCTAGGGAAAGACCATTCGGATTCCATTCTCGAGAACTACACAAAAACAGAATATCTAACTCTAACAGAAATATATATTACCCTAAAAAGATTCGAACCTCCCCACACTTAGTTAGATGTGGTGTTGAAATTGTGATTATCGTTATTTTCAATTGGATCATCAACAATTTGTATGTCTCTGACTTTTGCTTCAATCCATTTGTTGATTTCCTCCGTAGCTTTCACAAATTCAACTAACATTGCCTTTTCTTTTGGCGATAAATTGGATAGTAATCGGTTACATAACTTAAAGTTTCTCTTAATCTTAGCATCGTGAATCCGTTTATAAAGTTTCTTCGTTGAACTGTTAAAAACGGGTTCATCTAATTTTGTATCATCAACGGGGTTCTTTGTGATTGGATCATCATTAAGTGTTTCTTCATCTTCCCCACACTTATGTATTTTTATTGGTCTAACAGTTTTGGTTGGTGGAGATCTAAACTTTCGATTCACAAAGGTGATCGATGTATCACCATCCCTAAGTGTCATTCTACCTACTCTTACATCAATGAATGCCTCGGTGGTTGCTAAAAATGGGCGACCTAAGATTAGAGGTGATATTTCTCAATTAATCCATATTCTTAGTCGCAATATCCGTCCCAAATGTTATGATTTTATGTGTATTCGAGTAGTTTTCAGGTTTGTAATTGGTTAAAATGTCCAAAGCTTCGAATGAAATGTTATTATGGATTTTTAATGGTATAAAGATCAAAATGAAGATAAAATGAAGATTTCTAATGAGCAACAAAAGACTACAACATCGCGCCTCAAGACTACAAGTTAAAACTATCGAAATCACGAAATCAGCGTGCCTGCACGAAAAAAATCATAACAAAATCATACGAACTCAAAAAAAGGCGAATCAAGTGTCCAGACGTCCGTAACTCAATGATCTACAACTTTCAAGAAGGAACCTTACGCGAAACGTGTACCAATTTACGCGAAACGCGTAATGTTTAGACGAGATTCAGATTAGAACTTCACATGGGCCGGTTGCTTTTTAATATAATAATCATACTTTGTACTGCCCAGGCTTTACTTTACAGAGGGAAATTCATATTATTGGTCAACTTTTTAATCCTCAAGAGACTATAATACGGAGTAATATCGAATACAGAGGAGACACATACAGAGGGGGTAGAGACTACACAAATTAATATCACTCACAACTCAATTTTTTACTACTGTCTTTGTATTTTTAGTACTCCGTATAATTTATTTTCAGTTCCAATTAATTTTAAGATTCATATATTTAGGATAGTTTCAATATTAAGGGTGTATTGTTCGTGATTAAGGGTATTATTGTGCGAGTGCACGGGTGCTATCATTTCCATTTCTTACCATTTCCAATCAATAAATTGAAGCTTTGTTTGTAAGTTGTTCTATTTAAATTTCATTATCGCTACTATCATTATTATTGTTATTATTGTTATTAGTTGTAGCCTTTTTGTTACTATCATTTTGCTAGAATTATTATTATTGCCATGTTTATTATTTTATGTTTGCATTTTTACTCTCGTCCTATTATTATGATTAGTTAGTTTACTCCCGTGTTTGCTTAGATGTAGAACCCCTCGATTATGGATTGTTATCATTTAGAATACTAAAATGTAACTTAGATTATTTTTAATATTGTGCCTAGTTGAAAGAACCATTGTTATATAATTAGATATTTAACCCTATCACTTAATTTATTAGATAAAAATCGCGAAAGTTATTTTTATTGATATAGATTATGCTTTAACACTAAAAGTGATTTAGACGAACTTATGGATAAATTATTGACACCAATTTAGAAATAAGATTCGGTGGTTTGGGTAATATTATAGTTTATATAATCGTGAAATTGTAAAAAGGGAAACCGTTACGATTTAAGTTTTGGCAAAAGTCAAAACTAGGCTAAGTCTCAATTTAGATAATCGGGGTATAGTTAACTATCTAACATAAGATCCAATGAAAATTAGATTGAATTTAGTTAGTTAAGATGTTATTTAGATCATTTTAGATATTGTGTTCAATCAAAAGATCCATTATTATATAAATTTAATACTTAATCCCCGTCACATAGTTTATTGAATCATTTAGCGAAAGTTAAGTTGGTGATATATAAAATATTCTTCAACACTTTGTGATCTAGACAAAACGTAGGATTATATTCCTGACAAAAATATAAGAATACGGATTTGATGATTTGGTGGTATTAAGATTTATATAGTCATGAAACTATAAGAAGGGAAACCATTTTAGTTTAAGTTTTAATGAAAGTTAAAACTAGGTTGAATCACAATTCGAATGATCAGGTATAGTTTGCTCTGTTAAGACGAAATTAGCGAAAGTTAAGTTAAATCTTATAAAATCAAGAATTTTATGAAATCAAGAGGTTATCACGAAGTTATATACTATATAATATTGTAATCGGACTTAACAACAATCCATAGTAAATTGATTATGAATTGTCTATGATTCATATCAACGAGGGGGACGAAATCTAAGTAAATACACTTTCTTATATTTTTATTTATTGTAGTTTTTATTATTATTTTAGTTAATTATATTCAAAACCAAAAACCAATTAAAACCCCATTTTCTAGTATAATTAATTGTTGTTAGATTCTTGAATACGCTTCTCCCTGTGAAACGAACTTGACTTGCCAGTATCTATTGCTGCACGATCGGGACCAGTTGCCCGTAGTGTGATAATATTTACTAAGCTAGTTTAGTTGTAAAAATTTAAAGGTCGGTTTTATCACATCAACTTTTTGGCGCCGCTGCCGGGGAGAAATTATTCATTCAGGAATTTAATTACTTTTAGTTATTTGATCCTTTCGTCGGGATTTATTTTCCTACGAAAGTTCTGTTTTATTTTTCTCTTTGTTCTTTTTAAATTTCAACTAGGTTCCAGTCATACTGTAATATGGATGATTTTGAGAATATGACCATGGAAAATCTTTTTAATGCCCAACAATTTAATCAATACTCTCAAACAAGTTTTGATGATAATTGGTGCGATTCATCTATGTTTAATAGGGTTGAAACTACATATATTTGTGAAAATTGTGGAGGTTACCATTTGATTTGGGAATGTTATTATCATATTTCCATGGATCAAATGGAGAGTTATGAACCCATGAACTATATATGGAATGAATATCAAGAGAATAACTCGAATCCAGATTTTTATTATCCAAACCAATCTTATTACGATTCCCCAAAAAATTATCAACAATACCAATTTTCTAACCAAATGCCACAAAATTTTCAACAAACTCAAAATGAAGAAAATTACTCGTATGATTTTCAAAATATTATGATCAGTTTTATTGAAAGTCAAACCAAAACTAGGGAATTACTAAATCAACAATTGCAACAAAATCAAACATCTATTCAAAATCTAGAAAGAGAAATGGAGCGTTTGTTTACTATTCTTTCGAAAAGACAATCAGATGATTCATCGTTTGAGTCTTCATATTGTTATCATAACCCTATTTTACAGGTTCCAAATGAACAAACAGTTGAGGACAAGGTGCAAATTGAAATTGTAAAAATAAATTCACAGGAACCTCTTGAATTAAAAGAATATGAAACCTCTATGAAATATATAAATAGGATAAGTCAAAATGAATATGTAGTGAATGGAAAGAATAATGATGAGGATTTTAATTCCGAGGTCGAAGTGGTAGAACCGGTTATTCATACACCCGAGAACTTTTCAGTTTATAATAATTCACTCGGGTATAATTGTGATAATGAGGAGGTCGAGTTGATGAAATCATCAGGGATCATTGAGGATGAGGAGTTTAATATATTAAAATCACTTGAGGAGTCACCTTCTCATGTTGAATTCGTATATCCTCAAGAGGTTAACACTTGTAATACCTTGAAAGATGATCCATTTGGGCATGATCCACCTAAGAGAATAAAATTTTTACTGCAAGCCATACTTAGAGGAGAGTTGTGCGTTGACTCTTGGGTCGAGTCATTCTTTTTCGGTCAACTGAAAAAGGATTTATCTGATATATTATATACCACCCGAGATGTAAATGAATGGCTCACTCTTCTAATTCGTGGAACTTTCTCCATTGATTTTACATGTCGTTCGATAAATATAGAGAAATTTGACTCCGCTAGGCAATAAAGTGTGGGGTCGAGTCGAGAAAACGACTTGTTAAAAAAAATCATGTTTTGTGTGCCTTTAATTCATTATGTGATTTATAATATTAAAAGTAAAAAAAAAATAGAGTGCATTTAATTCTTATTAAATTTGTGTGATTTTTTTAAAAATCTAAAAAAAAAAAATATTTAATTTTTTATACATTAATTTTAAAAATTGAATTTTAAAATTTATGAACGGATAAAGATCAGGTATAAACAATCGTACTTTCTGTTATGAGAAATATAAATTTTACAAATGATATTTTAAAAATTCTAATAGTTACTAAGTTGAAAAAAAATAATAATAAAATAATTGTGTTTTTAGTTTATTTATATATATACAAAAACTTTTAGTGTGGGGTAAAATTTTTGTACTACTAAAGTACAACCCCATCTCGTTTGCGATTGACATATTTGTTGATAGGTACTTACGATGATGAGATTCGACATAGCGAAACACGAAAGCATTATTGTGATAAAAAGGATTGGCTATGTTCATACAATAAGCATTTTACAATCTCCAATTGCTTAACAAAGGAAGTTCTAAACACTTTACACTTTTTGTCCTCTCAAATTTATACATTTAATCTGATTTTATGTAATGAGGGCATTACATAATCTTAAGTATGGGGTGGGAGTATATAAATTCTCGAGAACTTATAATTCAGTGGTTTTTATGAAAATTTTTACAATTTTTAAACAAATATAACTAATCAATTTTTAAGGTAATAACGAGCAATTAAAGATTAGGTGTCAAACCGAAATTATTGTCTCCATACATTAAAAAATACATAAGTTTATTTGATTAAAATATTTAAAAGAAAACCAAGTATAAAGGAATTTATAAACCCATATGTTTAGAACCATTTATCACATGTTTCTATGAAGTTTATTACAGATATCATTGCTTTGGAATGTATAAACCTGAATATCCCATTAAGGAAGTAAAGTCTTCCAAAATGACACACTTGCTAACTTATGTTAGAAGATGTAGTCCAGAACAGCTGTAGGTTGACGAAAAATCTTGAAAAGTCATCTCTATCATCGGCTGGAAATCCACCTCACCTCAGCATCAAACAGGGTTTTTGGTGGTCAAACTTATCCTAACCATGAGATGGATCTGTCTCGTACAATGGGGGGCACATTGCAAATTAGCTTTTAAGACTAATGAATCTAATCCCCAGATGGATGATCTCCGTAAAGATCAACCGCATCTATGTTTGACCGCGGTCAACATACATATGCCATAACAAATTGAGGTGTGCAAACTCATGATTCACCGATGATATTTGGACACGATATAATTTTATTCTAAAATTTGTGCTATTTTATGAATTATATTGTGTAAAACAATTTTTAGGACATTCGGTTTCAAGTTCCATGATACTTCAATTATGGGGGCGGATAGCTTGCTAATCGCTGACGGTGACTTCAGTTTTCAGTTACCCTCAACCGGAATTTGAGGTTAAAACCGAAAAACGTGTCTAGTGTAAAAACTAGCATGACATTTTAAAAAAATCATAAACGTTTTCACAAGGTCCAATTTTCCCTAAGGATCCAAATTTTTAATTATTCGTGAGACTTTAATCACGAAATTTCAACTATGTTTCTGTTGCCAGAATTTCATTTCGTGTGGTGTGTGTGATCCAATAAATATCGTGTGGTGTTTTCAATTCACTTCATAAAGCGTGTGTTTTCATTTCGTGTGACGTGTGTGTGTGATGAATGATTGATATGGAAAAATATGTAGTATTCCGAGTCTATTAAAAAGATATTATTGCTTGAGGACAAACAACGTTCAAGTGTGGGGTAATTTGATATTGCTCAATTAATGCATATTCTTAGTCGCAATATCAGTCCCAAATGTTATGATTTTATGTGTATTCGAGTAGTTTTCAGGTTTGTAATTGGTTAAAATGTCCAAAGCGTCGAATGAAATGTTATTATGGATTTTTAATGGTATAAAGATCAAAATGAAGATAAAATGAAGATTTCTAATGAGCAACAAAAGACTACAACATCGCGCCTCAAGACTACAAGTTAAAACTATCGAAATCACGAAATCAGCGCGCCTGCACGAAAAAAATCATAACTAAATCATACGAACTCGAAAAAAGGCGAATCAGGTGTCCAGACGTCCGTAACTCAATGATCTACAACTTTCAAGAAGGAACCTTACGCGAAACATGTACCAATTTACGCGGAACATGTAATGTTTAGACGAGATTCAGATTGGAACTTCACATGGGCCGGTTGCTTTTTAATATAATAATCATATTTTTAATATAATAATCATACTTTGTACTGCCCAGGCTTTACTTTACAGAGGGAAATTCATATAATTGGTCAACTTTTTAATCCTCAAGAGACTATAATACGGAGTAATATCGAATACAGAGGAGACACATACAGAGGGGGTAGAGACTACACAAATTAATATCACTCACAACTCAATTTTTTACTACTGTCTTTGTATTTTTAGTACTCCGTATAATTTATTTTCAGTTCCAATTAATTTTAAGATTCATATATTTAGGATAGTTTCAATATTAAGGGTGTATTGTTCGTGATTAAGGGTATTATTGTGCGAGTGCACGGGTGCTGTCATTTCCATTTCTTACCATTTCCAATCAATAAATTGAAGCTTTGTTTGTAAGTTGTTCTATTTAAATTTCATTATCGCTACTATCATTATTATTGTTATTATTGTTATTAGTTGTAGCCTTTTTTGTTACTATCATTTTGCTAGAATTATTATTATTGCCATGTTTATTATTTTATGTTTGCATTTTTACTCCCGTCCTATTATTATGATTAGTTAGTTTACTCCCGTGTTTGCTTAGATGTAGAACCCCTCGATTATGGATTGTTATCATTTAGAATACTAAAATGTAACTTAGATTATTTTTAATATTGTGCCTAGTTGAAAGAACCATTGTTATATAATTAGATATTTAACCCTATCACTTAATTTATTAGATAAAAATCGCGAAAGTTATTTTTATTGATATAGATTATGCTTTAACACTAAAAGTGATTTAGACGAACTTATGGATAAATTATTGACACCAATTTAGAAATAAGATTTGGTGGTTTGGGTAATATTATAGTTTATATAATCGTGAAATTGTAAAAAGGGAAACCGTTACGATTTAAGTTTTGGCGAAAGTCAAAACTAGGCTAGGTCTCAATTTAGATAATCGGGGTATAGTTAACTATCTAAAATAAGATTCAATAAAAATTAGATTGAATTTAGTTAGTTAAGATGTTATTTAGATCATTTTAGATATTGTGTTCAATCAAAAGATCCATTATTATATAAATTTAATACTTAATCCCCGTCACATAGTTTATTGAATCATTTAGCGAAAGTTAAGTTGGTGATATATAAAATATGCTTCAACACTTTGTGATCTAGACAAAACGTAGGATTATATTCCTGACAAAAATATAAGAATACGGATTTGGTGATTTTGTGGTATTAAGATTTATATAGTCATGAAACTATAAGAAGGGAAACCATTTTAGTTTAAGTTTTAATGAAAGTTAAAACTAGGTTGAATCACAATTCGAATGATCAGGTATAGTTTGCTTTGTTAAGACGAAATTAGCAAAAGTTAAGTTAAATCTTATAAAATCAAGAATTTTATGAAATCGAGAGGTTATCACGAAGTTATATACTATATAATATTGTAATCGGACTTAACAACAATCCATAGTAAATTGATTATGAATTGTCTATGATTCATATCAACGAGGGGGACGAAATCTAAGTAAATACACTTTCTTATATTTTTATTTATTGTAGTTTTTATTATTATTGTAGTTAATTATATCCAAAACCAAAAACCAATTAAAACCCCATTTTCTAGTATAATTAATTGTTGTTAGATTCTTGAATACGCTTCTCCCTGTGGAACGAACTTGACTTGCCAGTATCTATTACTGCACGATCGGGACCAGTTGCCCGTAGTGTGATAATATTTATTAAGCTAGTTTAGTTGTAAAAATTTAAAGGTCGGTTTTATCACATCAAGAGGAATATCAAGGTTTTCCTCCATATTAATCACTATGAAGTTTGCAACAAAGGTCAAACTTCCCATGTTAACAAGTAAATTATTTGCTATTCCAACCGAGTGTTTAATGGTTAGGTCAAATGATTGAACCCCTATTTTGGTTGGTTTTAATTTACCCGTACCTAATCTTTTGTATAAGGAAAGAGGCATAATATTTACACTTGCTTCTAAATCTGCGAGTCCATTATATACAGCACCATCATTAAGCAAGCAAGAAATGATAAATTCACCAAGGTCACCTGCTTTAGTAAGTCGAGTTGGTTTGTAAACCTTTTTCGGGTGTTCTTTTCTTAGTTCTTTCACTTCTATTTGAACTTCTTGTTCACATTTTTCTTTGTTTCTTGGAATGGGAGGTTTGTATAAGAATTCTTCTTCATCACTCCAATTTGAATCCTTCCTATTTTCCAATTTTAATTTTTCATATGTTGTTGATAACATATTTATGTTTTCATTTTGAAGGTTTTCTTGGGTGATGAAATTATGATTGACTTCATTGTCAACTTCCATCGGAACCATGTATGTAATATTTAACTCTGTGACCATTAACTTTAAATTCAATCCCATTTGAATTTATTAACTCTATTGTTCCGTATGGGAAAACTCTTTTGACTATGAATGGTCCAGACCATCTTGATTTCAATTTTCCAGGAAATAGCTTGAATCTTGAATTGAAAAGAAGAACTCTGTCTCCTTCTTTAAATTCTTTTGAACTTCTGATTCTTTTATCATGCCATTTCTTCGTTCTTTCTTTATAGATTAATGAATTTTCGTATGCTTCATGTCTTAATTCTTCTATTTCGTTTAGTTGACTTAACCGTAGACGTCCAGCTTCATGTAAATCAAGATTAATGTCTTCAAAGCCCAAAATGCTTTGTGTTCAATTTCTACTGGAAGATGACATGCTTTTCCGTAAACGAGTTTAAAAGGTGTGGTTCCAATTAGAGTTTTGTAGGCTGTTCTAAAAGCCCAGAGTGCATCCTCCAATTTCATGGACCATTCCTTCGGATTTGATCCTACGGTTTTCTCTAGAATACGTTTTAATGCTCGGTTGGTATTTTCAACTTGTCCACTTGTTTGTGAATGATAAGCAATGGAGATTTTATGAGTTACTCCATATCTTTTGAGAACTTTCTCAAGTTGATTATTACAAAAAGGAGTACCCCGATCACTTATTAAAGCTTTCGGTGTTCCGAACCTTGCAAAAAGACGTTTTAAAAAGTTGACTACAACTCGTGCATCGTTAGTTGGGAGAGCTTGTGCTTCCGTCCATTTAGATACATAATCAATAGCAACGAGAATGTAGAGATTATTATGAGATTTTGGAAATGGACCCATAAAGTCAATACCCCAAATGTCAAATACTTCACATACTTGAATGACATTTTGTGGCATTTCATCACGTTGACTTATTTTTCCGGCCCTTTGACATGCATCACAGGATTTGCAAAGAAGGTGTGCGTCTTTGTAAATTGTAGGCCAATAGAATCCAGCATCGTAAACTTTTCTTGCTATGAGCTGAGGCCCATAATGCCCTCCTTTTGGTCCTGTGTGACAATGGTTTAAGATTCGACTAGCTTCATCTTCGAATACACATCGGCGTATTATTCAATCGGGATAACTTTTAAACAAATGTGGATCTTCCCAGAAATAGTGTTTTATATCACTGAAGAATTTCTTTCGTTTTTGGTACGACAACCCTTTTTCAAGGAATCCACAGACTAAGTAGTTTGCATAATCTGCAAACCATGGAATTTCATTATAATCTATCTTCAATAGATATTCATCAGGAAAGTTGTCTTGTATGGCCGATTCATTTAGAACTTCTAATTCAGGATTTTCAAGACGAGAAAGATGATCGGCGGCGAGATTTTATGCTCCCTTTTTGTCTCGGATTTCAATATCGAACTCTTGTAAGAGTAAGATCCAACGGATTAATCGTGGTTTAGCATCTTGTTTCGAAAATAGGTATCTAAGAGCAGAATGGTCGGTATAGACCACCGTTTTAGCTAGAACGAGATATGAACGAAATTTGTCAAAAGCAAAAACAATAGCAAGGAGTTCTTTTTCAGTAGTTGTATAATTTGTTTGTGCTCCTTGTAACGTCTTACTAGCATAATAAATAGGTTGAAATCGTTTTTCAATCCTTTGTCCTAAAACGGCTCCCATTGCAAAATCACTTGCATCGCACATAAGTTCAAACGGTAGATTCCAATTTGGAGTTATCATGATCGGTGCATTAGTGAGTTTCTCTTTAAGAATATTAAAATATTTTATGCATTCATCTAAAAAGATGAATGGAGAATCCTTTTCTAGGAATTTATTCATAGGAGTGGCAATTTTAGAAAAATCTTTTATGAAACGTCGGTAAAATCCGGCATGCCCTAGAAAACTCCTAACTCCTCTAACATTGGTGGGATGTGGAAGTTTAGCAATTACATCTACTTTAGCTCTATCCACTTCAATTCCTTCCTTTGAAATTTTATGACCAAGAACGATGCCTTCTTTAACCATGAAATGGCATTTCTTCCAATTAAGTACTAGATTTGATTGTTCGCATCTAATAAGTATTCGTTCAAGATTAACTAGACATGTTTCAAAAGTATCACCGAAAACTGAAAAGTCATCCATGAAAACTTCCATGCATTCTTCTATCATGTCGTGAAAAATTGCCATCATGCACCTTTGAAAGGTTGCAGGGGCGTTGCAAAGTCCAAATGGCATGTGTTTATAAGCAAAAGTACCATAAGGGCACGTGAACGTGGTTTTCTCTTGGTCCTCGGGTGCTATTGGAATTTGAAAATATCCGGAAAAACCATCAAGAAAACAATAGTAACTCTTTCCGGCTAATCTTTCCAACATTTGATCAATGAAAGGTAAGGGAAAGTGATCTTTTCTGGTGGTGTCATTTAATTTTCTATAATCAATACAAACACGCCATCCTGTTACAGTCCTAGTAGGAATAAGCTCATTTTTTTCATTTGTGATGACAGTCATGCCACCCTTCTTAGGTACGCATTGAACTGGGTTTACCCATGGACTATCAGAAATTGGATAAATTAAACCTGCATCTAGCAGTTTAATAATTTCTTTCTTAACAACATCTTGGATATTAGGATTTAGTCTTTGTTGGCGTTGCACATACGTTTTATGACCTTCTTCCATAAGGATTTTATGTGTGCAATACGAAGGACTTATTCCTTTAATATCATGAATCTTCCATGCAATAGCTGGTTTATGAGCTTTTAGCACAGAAATGAGTTGAGATTTTTCATTTTCAGTAAGAGAAGACGATATTATTACAGGTAATTCAGATTCACCATGTAAATAAGCGTATTCCAAATGGTTTGGAAGTGGCTTTAACTCTAATGTCGGTGGTTCTTCTATCGATGATTTATATCGATATCTGTCTTCTTCTTTTAGCATTTGAATTTCTTCTGTTATTGGTTCATATCCATTAGCCATAAGTGTAGCTAACATTTCAGTTTGATCAATTGGTTCAGTTCCTTCTCCTAAAGAACATTCTCCCGTTCTTTGTAATTCTGGAAATTCTTCTAACAATTCTGCATGTGAATCTATAGTTTGAATATAATAACATGTATCATCTGCAGATTGCGGTTATTGCATGGCTCTATCAACAGAAAAGGTAACACTCTCGTCCTCTATACTTAGGGTCAGTTTCTTACCAAACACGTCTATTATTGCTTTGGCCGTGTTTAAGAATGGTCTTCCTAATATGAGAGGAACTCGAGAATCTTCTTCCATGTCCAGAATAACAAAATCTGATGGAAATATTAAAGTACCAACTTTAACTAGCATGTTCTTCATTATCCCTCTAGGATATTTTACCGATCGATCGGCTAGTTGTATGCTTATTCGTGTTGGTTTCAATTCTCCAAGGTCTAGTTTAGCGTAAAGTGAATACGGCATTAAATTTATACTAGTACCTAAGTGTGCCAATGCTTCTATTGTATCAAGACTACCCAGAAAATATGGAATTGTGAAACTTCCTGGATCTGATAATTTTTCTGGTATCTTATTCAACAGCACTGCAGAACAATTAGCATTCATAGTAACAGCCGAGAGTTCTTCCATTTTCTTTCTATTTGTGATTAGATCTTTCATAAATTTAGCATATCTAGGCATTCCTGAAATCACATTAATGAAAGGAAGATTGACATTTATCTGTTTAAACATATCCAAGAATTTGGATTGCTCGGCTTCAAGTCTCTCTTTTCTCATTTTACTCGGGTAAGGAAGTGGTGGTTGGTATGGTTTAACATAAGGTTTAGCCTAAACTGTGTTATCTTCATTAACTTTTTCAACTACCAGTTCTTTTTCCTTATCTTGTTCAGGTTGTGGTTCTTGTGGAGTAGAAATAGCTTCATCAGAAATTACAGGTATTTCAGGTGGTTTAAGTGTAATACCACTTCTTGTGGTAATGGCTTTTTATCATCGGTTTGTGGTGGTTTATTTTAAAAATTAGGTCTTTGCTGGTTGTAAGTATTGTTGGATACTTGTTGATTACTAGGACCTTGTTGGTTGTTGTATGGAACATTTCGGTTATAGTTCTGGTTTTGATTGTAGATTGGTCTTGGCGGTTGATAATTATTCTGATAATTATTTCCAGGCCTTTGGTTTATGTATGAAACATTTCTCTTTGTTCCATTGTTAGTTCAATACTGAGACAATCTTTTGTTAAATGTGGTCCTTCACACTGCTTACAACTAATTCTTATTGAGTGAATATCCTTAGTCATCTTTTCCATTCGTCTCTCGACAGCATCTATCTTTGCGGAAATGGAATCTAAGTCATGGCTAGAATCGGCTCTAGCTGCTTTAGATGATCTAACGATATCTTTTTCTTGGTGCCACTCATGTGAGTGGGAAGCAGTGTTATCAATAATTTTATAAGCATCAGTTGCTGTTTTCTTCATAATGGAACCACCAGCTGCTATATCTATGTCTTTTCGTGTAGTGATGTCGCATCCTTGGTAGAATATTTGTACTATTTGACAGGTGTCTAAACCATGTTGCGGACATCCTCTCAATAATTTTCCAAATCTTGTCCTTGCTTCATATAGAGTTTCATTTGGCTTTTGCGTGAACGTAACAATTTCTCCTTGAAGTCTTACGGCTTTAGATGCCGGAAAGAATTGTTTAAGAAACTTTTCAACTAAAACGTCCCATATATCAATCGCCCCTTCAGGTAACGATTCTAACCAATCTTTGGCTTCTCCCTTTAAAGTCCAGGGAAATAACATGAGATATATCTGTTCATCCTCCACATCTCGGATTTTAAATAGTGTACAGATCTTACTAAAGGTACGAAGATGTTCATTTGGATCTTCCTTCGGCGCACCACTAAATTGGCATTGATTAATTACCATGTGTAGGATTTGTCCTTTGATTTCATAATCTGGCGCATTAATGCCTGTTTGAGTAATTGCGTGACCTTGGCCAGTGCGTTTAGCTCTCATTCGGTCTTCCATACTTAGAGGTTCCAGATTCTCCTTGATTGAATTTGTTGAATCTGAATCACTATAGGATTCTGATTTAATGGTAGGCTTCTCAACAATCTCTGTTTGAATTATTGGTAGTTCCGGAGGAAAGATTAATGATTCAGGATCTCTGAATTGTCCTTGGATATTCTCCGGATTCTCAATTGTGAGGTCGGGTTCAAAAAATGGATTATTGGAAATTTGAATTGGAGTACTTGGTCGACTAGATGACGATTCTAAAGAAAAATCAACGGCGATAATATTTGCTAGATGTCTTGATCGAGTTACAGGTGGTGAACGTTTTGCTCGGTGCATTCACTGAATATCCTATTAGTTATAAAAATAAAAATTATATAAGTTATCAAATTAATAGACTTTTCTGCTTTTGCCCACGTTTCGAATAGCCAATAGATGCAGCAAGGAGCTAGAACCCTTTAAATCAGAAGCTCACAACTCAGCCACTAACAAATCCAACTATTACTACGAAACAAAAAATTTGGATGTCTATCAATTCAACCGCTTAAAATAATTTTTCGTTGAAATTTAAAGAAATTTTAGAGAAGAAATAGAAAAAAATCTAAGTCCTAAAAACTAGAGCGGCGAAAAATAAAAAAGAAAAAGAGCGCGTCGAAAAACGTCGAAAAAAATAAAAGGTCGAAAAATAAAAAGAATGTAGCGTGTCGAAACTTAAAAAGGAACTAAAAACTAAGAATTAAAAATTGCGTCTAAAAATATTAAAGCTTAAAAGAAAAACTATATCCCAAATGGCAATAACTTAAAAAGGTACTAAAATATAAAAATGGCGTCGCAAAATTCTAAAGCACCTAAATCTTAGTCTAAAGAAAAAGCACTTAAGGGATTTTACGGCAAAGACTAAAAATCTAGAAAAAAAAAACTATGGCAAAAACTATAACTTAAAACTAAATACGAGCGAAAAAATACAAAAATTACGCTAAAAAGATACAAAATATAAAAATATACTTAAAGTTGTAAAAAGTACAATTTTTATAAAAATATTATTTTTATATTATTTATTTTATAAAACTATTAATTTTTATATAATTTATAAAACTAAATAAACTAAATAATACAAATTAAATAATAAAACTAAAACTTAAATAATAAATAAATAAAAACCTAATTAGGGTTTTAATTAATTATAATTAATAATAATACTCCGTAATGATTGCTGTTGGATGGTCAAACTTGGCGTGTCAGGTACCCTCATGCGATCGCATGAAATTTTGCCTTCGGGCTCATGCGATCGCATGGGCTAGGTTTTCAGGCCAGGTGTTGGGCTGCTACAGTACTAGGCCGAGAGTTATATATATATATATATATATATATATATATATATATATATATATATATATATATATATATATATATATATTTTTTTTTTTTCTGTTTTCTGTTTTAATAAATAATTATATAAATAAATAAAAACTTGTATTTTAAAAACTAAAATAAAAATAAAGAAACTTTATAATTTTATATATATATATAACAAACTATTAAAAATATATAAATATTTTGTTTTTCTTTTCTTTTTATATTTTCGTATATTTAAAACATATTTTTACAAAAGCGTATTTTTATAAAAGTAAACTAAAAATTAATAAAAATCTTTTTTTTTATATATAGCGTTGCGCTTCCGGTGTTTAAGCAAGAAGTTCCCTGGCAGCGGCGCCAAAAATACTTGATGTGTGCGAGGTGGTGTATAAAATAGTTATATTTTTACAAGGAAATACTATTAAATACGATACAATTTTACACAAGTGATTTATTTATTTATAGAGTGGATATACCTAAACCTTGCTACAACACTTATAGGCAGTGTACCTAATCGTACAGTAGTGTAGTTTTTAGTAAGTCCGGTTCGTTCCACAGGGAGACTTAAACTAGTTCAACGCTATATTAGTTTTAACTTATAATTGCAAAAATACAAAAATATAAATATGTAATATTATTATTATAAAAGGGGTTTTTACCATTTAATGATCGATTTGTCGATTTTTAAACTTTAGTCGCAGTTAAAACCTAATGTAAAATATTAAAAATAAATATAACTTAATTTAAGGCGTAAAGTAAATAACGATAATGAAATTGGGATAATTAAAAGTGCGATAAAATAAAATTGCGATAATTAAAGAGTACGATAATTAAAAATGCAATTAAATAAAATGACAATAACTAAAAGTGCGATAATTAAAAGTGCAATTAAATATGAAATTAAAGAATTATGCTTATTTAAACTTCCATAATCATGATGTTTGACGTGTTGATTTTTAGTTTATTCCCATGGGTTAATTGTCCTTTGTCCTGGATTATTTGATATGTCAATACGGATTTGTCCATAATAGTCCATCAGTCATAATCATAAAGTGCGAAAGTCTTCGTCAAATTATTCTTATTCCCGAAGTTAAATATTCTAACTAATTGGGGATTTGAATTGTAACAAGGTCTTAATACTTTGTTTAATGAATACACCAGGTTATCGACTGCGTGTAGTCTAAGGTTTTACTACTTTGTTAACAATTACACCAATTACCCTTGAATGTAATCCACCCCTGTTTCAACAAGTCTATTAACTATTAATCCAGTTCCGTGTCTGGTAAAATGAACAATTATTGGTATTTATAGATATCCCGCCCACCGTACCCAGTCAAGCGTATGTGGTTATATATAAATACGTCAAATTATAAGTCTATATATTAAATTAACGAGGTGTCGTTTAGTTAATATAAAGCCCATTAATAGCCCATAGTGTAATTTCCACAAGTGTCGTTCTTTTGTCCAAACCCCAATTATGGTACAAAGCCCAATTACCCAATTTTAATATTTAGCCCAACATTACGATTACTTCGGCATTAAATAAGCATAATAATAACTTAGCTACGAGACATTAATTTAAAAATAACATTAACCATAACTTACAGTGATTAAAAATAGCGTAGCGTTACACGGACACAATTTCGACTTACACCCTTACAACATTCGCTAACATACCCTTATTATTAGAATTTAAAATTAAAATTAAAATTATAATATAAATATATATATATATATATATATATATATATATATATATATATATATATATATATATATATATATATATATATATATATATATATATATATATATACGTGAGTGAGATAGAGAGATGGATATTGTGTAAAAATTTCGTCCAAAACTCGCGAACTTTATAGGACCTGACCTGATACTGTTAGCCATGCGATCGCATGGAAAATGGTCATGCTGGCCATGCGATCGCATGGCCCTGGAATCCAGCTCAGATGTCTTTGTTTGCATTCTGTCGACGGTTTTTATTATAATATATAATATATAAATAATTTATATAATTATTTAAATATTATATTTTATCTTGTGCATAGTTGACTTGTAATTTTTAATCCGTTGCGTCGCGCGTTGAGAGTTGACTTTGGTCCCAGTTCCGGATTTTCGAACGTCCTTGCGTACAATTTAATATCTTGTATTTTGCATTTCGCGTCTTGTACTCTTGTAATTTTGAGACGTTTCTCACCAATAATTTGAAACCACTTTGATTGTACTTTGTACTTTTGAGCTTTTTGGTCGTTTGCGTCTTCAATTCGTCGAATCTGTCTTTTGTCTTCACCTTTTATTATTTAAACGAATATCACTTGTAAATAGAACAATTGCAACTAAAAGCTTGTCTTTCTTGAGGGATAATGCTATGAAATATATGTTCGTTTTTAGCATTATCAATGATCGAAGCCGAATATGCATCTTTTTACTTGGTAACCTAAGAATTAGTAAACCGATCTACTAATTGACGTGAATCCTAAAGATAGTTCTATTGGGCCTAATGAACCCCATCCAAAGTACCGGATTCTTTAGTACTTCGATGTTGTTTTTATCATGTCCGAAGGATTTCTCAGAATGATAGGGGATATTCTTATATGCATCTTGTTAATGTCGGTTACCAGGTGTTCACCATATGAATGATTTTTGTCTCTATGCATGAGACGTATATTTATGAGAACTGGAAATGAAATTCTTGTGGTCTATTAAAATGATGAAAATGAATGATTATGATAAACTAATGAACTCACCAACCTTTTGGTTGACACTTTAAAGCATGTTTATTCTCAGGTGTGAAAGAAATCTTCCGCTGTGCATTTGCTCATTTTAGAGATATTACTTGGAGTCATTCATGGCATATTTCGAAAGACATTGCATTCGAGTCATTGAGTTCATCAAGATTATTATTAAGTCAATTTTAGTTGGATAGTGAAAATTATGAAATTGGTATGCATGCCTGTCAACTTTCGATATGATGAAAGTTTGTCTTTTAAAAACGAATGCAATGTTTGTAAAATGTATCATATAGAGGTCAAATACCTCGCGATGTAATCAACTATTGTAAATCATTTATAATGTATATGAACGGATCCTCTCAGTTGGTATCAGAGCGGTGGTCTTAGCGAACCAGGTCTTGCATTAGTGTGTCTAACTAGTAGTTGTTAGGATGCATTGGTGAGTCTGGACTTCGACCGTGTCTGCATGTCAAAAGTTTTGCTTATCATTTCTAGTCGGAAATCATCTGCTTATCATCCATAGGAAATTACCTGCTTATCATTCTTAGTATAGACACATTTTGATACATTGATTGCATGAATAGTGTATAGAAAAAATTCATATCTTAGCGTATCTACTAAATCATATCTTATCGTATCTATTACTATAAACTTTGCCTGACATATTTCGTAAATTCCTCCGTAATCTACGAAATATTTTGTTCTATATATATGGATATTCTATGTAATTAGAATACAATCCAATAGCCAGAAAATTATTACATATCGAAAAATTCTTTATCCAATCGTACGAAATGGAATTCATCATCAATTCAAGTCCCTCGGATTCCGAAATGGAATCCCACTCAAGCTCCGAAAGCAGTGTGACTGAAATGGATCAACCAATCAGCCATCTTCTATTCTGGATGAATTGGGGATGGGTTCGTAGCCTCCTCAATCATTGGAGACAAGAAGAAGGTGATCCCTTCCATCCACCACATTGCCCTCTTGAAGAAGAACCTGAAGCACTTACCGACGAACCTGTTAGAAATACCATTTTCTCTCTCATTTCCAGAGTATCTCATCACGATTATATATTACATCAAATTCTAAATTTTATTTATCTGCTCGTCCGAACCGACAATCAACCCGGTGTAATAGAAGAAGTCAACGAGCTTCGCTCTCGGGTAGTGACTTTGGAGAATATGGTGCAAAGATTACAAACACCAGCAGCAGCACCAGCAGCATAACCAGTACCACCATCATCAACGCCAACAGTACCATTACCACCTCCAACCACAACCGCGTCATAACCCTCAACTTCATAATCTGTCCCACGAGCATCAACGTCATACGCACCATAGATACCAAGGAATACCAACAACAATAACTGATGAAGTATTAATTCATAACTTCATTGGAGAAACATACCGCGGCGATTATGTAATCTCTAAAGTCTTAGAGATTATCTAATCTGGCCCTAACCATAAAGCAGTTTAGCGAACCAAAATGATAGAAGGAAGAGTAGAAACCCTGACAAAAATGGTGTGTGATTAACAGGCTAAACTTGTTTTACCAACAACATCAACAGTACCGTCAGCGTCACCAGCATCGTCAGTACAGTCAACATCAGAATCAACAACACCTATAACATCACAAACTCTGTCAGTTCAAGAGTCACTGTGGACATCATTACGAATCAATAACGCGTATATTGTATCAACGAGTTATGAAGAATTAACTCATTCCCTCTGAAGAAATTATATGTATATTTTATATATATATATATTTTGAAATAAAAATAAATCTTTCCGTGCTAAGCTATCGTGTGTGAACCTAAAATACTCGGTTAATTCATATTACAAATATGCAATAATGTACGTCCTTCGCTTGCAACTTAACCATCGTTAACTACAATCTCTGTCTCAATTCAACAAATTCCAATTCATAATAAATCAAGTACATATTTGATTTTACACTTTCATCATCGATGTAACCGAAACTTTTCAGATACTATCATTGGTACTTTGCGAAGTTCACAAGAATTTAATGAAAACCAACATCACGCCTCAATAAATAACAAAATATTGATTCATAATTTCAATATTATTGAAGAAATACTTATGTAATCTCTAAAGCCTTCAAGAGATTATTCAATTCTAAGTTCCAACCGTAAATCGAATGAGTTTAATTTAGTATTAACTCATTAAAATCTATGTTACATATGAAGAGAATATATACACATATATTTTCATAAAGACTGTAATAAAACTTCTTATGTACAAAATATTAATTGTGAAATTTTTTAACGGGTAGGTAATACCCGAGAGATATAAATATATTCACAATTAATATGTTACATTCTTCGAATCAGATTAAGCAAATTATCAACTATACTTTCTACTTTCACAATAATATACATTCTTTCATAGAAATCAAAACAACCATACTCATTCAAACCCAATTACATATTCTGATTTTAAAATCTTAGAATTCAATTCGAGATATAATCGGTACCATCACTTTTAGATTCCTACATCTTTCAAAGCTATATTTTGACTTCAAAACTGTGATAGAACATCAAATGTATACAAATGATTACAATCTGTGTTCAAACCCTTCGAAAATCTCTGAAGACACTTCAAATAATGAGCAATCGAGATGATGATCCAACTACATATTACCCACAGTTATGTACTTAAAAAGCTCTCAAAACCAAAGTTATAATTCAACACATATCTGTGTCAGATCTTTTGGCATTTATTAGCAAAAATAACCATGCAATTCCTTTGCAAAGTAGCAAATTATATCACAGCTCCAGCAAGACAACCTCGATTTTTTCATCCGGAGTAGCCTTATCATAATTTTGATATATGTGATTACCCTTTTGTTACCGGAGAACCTTTCATATTACACCACATTAGCAAAAAACTTACCAACAACTTCACTGATCTTGGGCATTCCGAAGAATCATTATATTTATCGAAACCTCATCATTTACTCATTCACATCTTGTAACGAGAATTGCTATACGAATCATCGGGAATTAGCAATCAGTATTTTAAATCTCGCAGCATGTCTACGCCAACTGTTATATATAACGTCTATCTCCTGGACTTACATACTTAAATGTGAAGTTTCTGAAAAACACCCCGAACTGCGGAATAGTTCTCGAAATGTTGATGAAGCAGCAAAAACTATAAAACGACCTTAACAGTAAAAAGTTTGATGATGATGAATAGTATGCTGGCAAAGCGCAGAAAAAGAGAAGTTTTGGAACTGGAAAATGGATTGAGCAAAGTATGAAGGAGGCTGTGGACAAATCACAAAGACTGAACCTGCCTTCAAAGAATTCAAATGATTCAGTATCTGCTGAAGTCATTAACGAATACCTTGCTCCTGATTCTAAACCCCTGCAAACAATACCCTTCATCATACTCTGATATTAGAAATCTCAAGATATCATCGTATCTTTCATTATAAATATCCTTCATATTTCTGAAGATATTTCCATAACTATTCTTATCTGAAATCTTTAATCTCATCGCGCTATCTATATTACATCATAAAAGAAACTATTTTAGTTTCTAAATTCTGAAACTTTCAAGTTTAAAATAGGAATATTTTTGGAATAATGTTGGGAACTGAAACATGAGTTAGTATAATATAATGACACTTGATCAACGTGATTATATTACAGTAATTCATGCCGAGTTTCTAAATGGAACGTGATGATTCACAGATCTTAATGTCATCACGTACCATGTTACACGACTCTTATATTCTATTTAACCTTTAAAATATCAAAAAAATATTTCTTGATGATTCGGCCTTTTCCCAAGGTATTCTGGTAATTTGACAAGTCAAGATCGTGCCATCATAATTTCCTTCCTAGAACATTAACAATGTTCATTCTGAAATTCATATCTGTGAATTCTGGACCATTACAAGCGGTGCTTAATTGCAAGAAGAAGAAATGAAAGGACAAAACTACGAAATAGAAATTGGGGTATAAATTGCAGAAATAAAAGAGAGCATTAACTGTGAATGACAATGATTATAGAAGACAGAAGCAGAGACTTTGAAATATAAGGGAAGATATAAAGCCAACGACAAACCAGAAATTATAAACCATATATATCGATGCATATAGCAATATAAAGACACGAGAGAACTAGAAACACTATAAACCTAAGAGTATAGAAGAAGTAAATAGATTCTTCCGGTGGTAGATGAAAAAGAAGAATGACCGATATGAAAGTTAGAAGTATATCAAGAATCAGAACTAGATGGAGCATATTAATGAATACTTTAAAATATGAGTGAGGGGGAAAGAATAGAACGTGATGAAACATGACTAGGAACTTAGAAATCAACAAATTTAACTCACACAATGGCGGAATAAGTTAATCAAACCCTCTAGTGAATAGGTTAAGTTTTTTTTTAGATTAATTTAGTCAAACCACAACTAAATCAAGTGTGATTAGATCAACACCTAGAGCTATTATTCACCACCTGGGTGATTTGGACTGAGAGAGAATCGAAGGAGCCCACCAGATCTGAGTGTGTGTAACAAATGAGAGGCTTAAGCTAAAATGAAGAACATAAGACTTTATATATCCCTACTGTTGACTCACCCGTACAATTCATCCATCACACGTACGAGTTGGCTTCATCAGCCGTACGGGTGATCACTTACTCGTGTCTTCTCATTTAGGTTGTAATTGTGACTTAGCTCAGCATCAACCGTGCATACGAGCCTGTCAGCCGTACTAGTGAGGTTTCACTCGTACGTCTGACTAAGTCTAACATAGTCAAACATCCAAATCTCGTTCCTGCAGTTCCTGTAACCACATACAAACACGGATAGGATAATAACGAGCAATCATGGTGGCCTGTAAACTGTTGTACCTGCAATGGACGTGGGTAGATGTCTAGGGACTTGCATAAAATGCATCAACACAAGGTGTGAGTTGTAAGGAAACGAAGGATGTGAATTTATAAGAAAATCTCCGACAGAACAATTAAAATGGACGATCGCATTTAAAGCGGATCCTAATTCCCTTGGTTACCGGAGAATCAAATCTTATTACGAAGATTTTCTTCAAATTCCTTAAAATCTGGAAATCAATCATATCTACGTCAAATGATAAGATGAATCTACACTTACTCATTTCACTCTTCTATGTTAGCTTCATTCGTACTCTTCATATAAATGGATTGTTTATCCAAATTAATCAATGATGATAAAACTCTAATTTTCAGCTCGTATGCGTCACGAAAACATATTTATTGTTAGCCATGACCATCCCAATCAAATTTCGGGACGAAATTTCTTTAACGGGTAGGTATTGTGACAACCCGAAAATTTCCGACCAAATTTAAACTTTAATCTTTATATATTCCCGACACGATAAGCAAAGTTTGTAAGTTGAATCTCAAGAATTTTAAACTGTGTTCATACATTCATTTAACCTCACCCAAGTTTCAATGATTCACGAACCATTATATGAACAAATCTGATTATATAGGTATATGTGTATATATTATAACTTGAAAACATTAACCAAGTATTAGACGTATAATACTTTACATAAACGTATTTGTTTCTTAATATATTCAAATAGTTATCGATGGAATTAGAAGAAGTTATCAAATGAGTGATTTAACAGTTACATTGTATGATTGCGCGTCTCTATTGAGAGGTCCACTTTGATTTAGAAAACCTTTCTTTTTTTAACGGCATCCGGAATATTGGTAAAAGTGATTTACAAAAGTGTCATTAACGAGAGTTAGTCAAAAGTTAGTAATCAATTCCATTTAAATTTCAAAAGTGTACTTACTATGATTAACTCGTGTCTCTTGATAAATCAACCACTTTAGTTTTCATATTAAAAACATTATTTGGTAAAATAACTACAATTATTTAAAATGAGTTAAAACGAACATTGAAAGATAATTGGTTGTGAAAGACTAAAATATTATCACTATATAAATATTTCAAACATATCTATTATGTACAAATTTACAATCCTAAATAAAAATATATATATATTTTAACTTAGTCATAAAATGTCCTGATTTAAAATAATATGTTTTGATAAACAACGAGTCACTGATTTATAGAAGCAAATGACCACAACGCTCAATTTTATAAGTTACATTTTTATTAAAGTGATTTATTGACGAATAAGTCAAATTATTATTAAAGGTACACGTCGCGTAACGAAAAAGGATAGTTTTCTAAACGTACGAAAGTGGCATCGAAAAACTGAAAGTGGTACATGAGTCGAGTGACAACGTACGAGTCATTTTTGTAAAAATTATATTTTTACAATGAGCGTAAATATAATATAATATTTAATTAATTCTAAAGATTAAATATATTATATATTAAATAAATATATATATATATATATATATATATATATATATATATATATATATATATATATATATATATATATATATATATATATATGTGTAATATAAGTGTTCGTAATAGATTACAATGAATGATGAGCTGTAAACGATGGCCATGCAATGTGGGGTTTCAGAAAGTGGCTATAAAACTCGCTGGTCACAATTCAAACTATCTATATCTCTATCTAAATTACTCCGTAGATATTTATTTATTTATTTACTATTTCTACTAATATTATTATTATTATTATTATCAATCAAAATATTATTATTAGTAGTATTAGTGTAATTATTAGTATTATTATACATAAAATATTACGACGAGGTCATGAGTGAGTTATTTCAAAACTGGTTTTCAAGTAGGATAGGGCTAAGGAAATTATGGGTTATAGCTATGGAGGTGATGGGTATGGTTCATGGGTATGCTCATGAGGTCAATCTAGTGTTTATCGTCTCCGTTGCATCTACGTACCTTTCCTGCAATATTGAATCTCAATATTGATACGTGAGTACTCGTAAATTAATTTTTACATAATAATAGTGTATCCCTGACTAGTGCTCGAGTATATAGGATTATGCATGCTTGTACTTTTAATATTGCCCTTAGATAGGTTGTGTTGGACCTTGAATTATTTGCACCTGCGGTTGAGATAAGGTATATGATATGCATGTCCTTGGAAAGCTAGCGAAAAATTAAGAACTTTTCCTTTAGATACCGAACGATTTCGATGAATGGATTAGAAGTTATAGTCAATTGAATCTTTGTATTATTATTAAAAAATGATTATTTTTATCGTCGTTATTATCGTCGTTCTAGTTTTATCTTATTATTATTATTATTATTATTATTATTTTTATCAATAAGGGATTTATCATTGAAAATTATTATTTTTATCGTTATTATCATTAAAGTTATAATTATTATTATTATTATTATTATTATTATTATTATTATTATTATTATTATTATTATTATCATTAATATATATATCATTATTCAAAAATCGTTATTGTTATTGTTATTATTATTATTATATTATCATTAAAATAATTATTAGTATTATCGTTAATAAAGTTATAAGTAATTATTATTATTAGTATTATTGTAATTAAAACTAATATTAGTAACACCTAATTATTTTAATTACTATTATTATCGTTATTATGAACACGATCTAAAAGACGATTAAAAGCTATTAAACGAAACGATTAGGAAATAATGAGTAAGAGCATTATGATGAAATTAATATAAGCTATTGATTTAGATAAAATTATTGTTCTTATTATTTTTATCATTATTATTATTATTAAAAGTATCGTTGGTATTAAAACTATCATTTTTTTAAAGAAAATTATCATTTTAATAGAAATGTCATTGTTACTATAAAATATCATTATTATTATCATTTTAAATAGAATTATTATTTTTTTTAAAGATAATATTTAAAAGTATCGTAAATATTAAAGTTATCATAATTAGAATTATCGTTGTATCATAATGTCATCTTAGAAATTATAAATATTGATATTTTTATAATAATTATTATTATTACAAAATAATACTACTTTTACTTACTATTATTATAGATATTATTTTATCAAATAAATATGTGATACAAACATATTTTACTACTTGTAATAAATTACTTTAATAATACCTATCATATTATCTTTATGATATTAAATGAACTCTATAAATTTTATTACTTAATATATATAAAAGTATATTTTATTATATAAATTTTAATATAAAATTTTATTTATTAATAAATGAATTATATTATTTACTCTAATAAATCTTTTAAAAATATTTAAAAATATAAAACGACGATATTTAAAATATATTATAATCATGTATAAATTTTGGAAATCATTTTGAGTCAAATTGACTTTTGTTGACTTTTGCATATTAGTCTCGAGCATTAGGATTGTGGTACACTATGACCTGACCTAATTGTTAGACAAATATTGATCAACATATAAATATATATAATTAATTTAGGTTCGTGAATCCGAGGCCAACCTTGCACTTGTTCCATGACGTTATATATATTTTTACTACGAAATACAGTATGGTGAGTTTCATTTGCCTTTTTACCCTTTATATTTTTGGGCTGAGAATACATGCGCAATTTTTATAAATGTTTTACGAAATAGACACAAGTAATCAAAACTACATTATATGGTTGAATGATCGAAGCCGAATATGCCCCTTTTTGCTTGGTAACCTAAGAATTAGTAAACCGGTCTACTAATTGACGCGAATCCTAAAGATAGATCTATTGGGCCTAACGAACCCCATCCAAAGTACCGGATGCTTTAGTATTTCGATGTTGTTTTTATCATGTCCGAAGGATTTCCCGGAATGATAGGGGATATTCTTATATGCATCTTGTTAATGTCGGTTACCAGGTGTTCACCATATGAATGATTTTTGTCTCTATGCATGGGATGTATATTTATGAGAACTGGAAATGAAATTCTTGTAGTCTATTAAAATGATGAAAATGAATGATTATGATAAACTAATGAACTCACCAACCTTTTGGTTGACACTTTAAAGCATGTATATTCTCAGGTGTGAAAGAAATCTTACGTTGTGAATTTTCTCATTTTAGAGATATTACTTGGAGTCATTCATGGCATATTTCGAAAGACGTTGCATTCGAGTCATTGAGTTCACCAAGATTATTATTAAGTCAATTTTAGTTGGATAATGAAAATTATGAAATTGGTATGCATGCCTGTCAACTTTCGATGTGATGAAAGTTTGTCTTTTAAAAACGAATGCAATGTTTGTAAAATGTATCATATAGAGGTCAAATACCTTGCGATGTAATCAACTATTGTGAATCATTTATAATGTATATGAACGGGTCCTTTCACTTTTCTTGCTGTAAGTTGAGGCCCATAATGCCCTCCTGATGGTCCAGTGTGACAATGGTTTAAGATTTGACTAGCTTCATCCCCGAATACACATCGGCGTATTATTTCATCGGGATAACTTTTAAACAAATGTGGATCTTCCCAGAAATAGTGTTTTATATCACTAAAGAATTTCTTTCGTCTTTGGTACAACAACCCTTTTTCAAGGAATCCACATACTAAGTAGTTTGCATAGTCTGCAAGCCATGGAATTTTACTATAATCTATCTTCAATAGATATTCATCAGGAAAGTTATCTTGTATGGCCGATTCATTTAGAACTTCTAATTCGGGATTTTCAAGACGAGAAAGATGATCAGCGGCGAGATTTTCTGCTCCCTTTTTATCTTGGATTTCAATATCGAACTCTTGTAAGAGTAAGATCCAACAGAGTAATCGTGGTTTAGCATCTTGTTTTGAAAATAGGTATCTAAGAGCAGAATAGTCAGTATAGACCACCGTTTTTGCTAGAACGAGATATGAATGAAATTTGTCAAAAGTAAAGACAATGGCAAGGAGTTCTTTTTCAGTAGTTGTGTAATTCGTTTGTGCTCCTTGTAATGTCTTACTAGCGTAATAAATAGGTTAAAATCGTTTTTCAATCCTTTGTCCTAAAACGGCTCCCATTGCAAAATCACTTGCATCGCACATGAGTTCAAATGGTAAATTCTAATTTGGAGTTATCATGATCGGCGCATTAGTGAGTTTTTCTTTAAAAATATTAAAAGATTTGATGCATTCATCCGAAAAGATGAATGGAGCATCCTTTTCTAGGAGTTTATTCATAGGAGTGGCAATTTTAGAAAAATCTTTTATGAAACGTCGGTAAAAACCGGCATGCCCTAGAAAACTCCTAACTCCTCTAACATTGGTGGGATGTGGAAGTTTAGCAATTACATCTACTTTAGCTCTATCCACTTCAATTCCTTCCTTTGAAATTTTATGACCAAGAACGATGCCTTCTTTAACCATGAAATGGCATTTCTCCCAATTAAGAACTAGATTTGATTACTCGCATCTAATAAGCATTCGTTCAAGATTAACTAAACATGTTTCAAAAGTATCACCGAAGACTGAAAAGTCATCCATGAAAACTTCCATGCATTCTTCTATCATGTCGTGAAAAATCGCCATCATACACCTTTGAAAGGTTGCAGGGGCGTTGCAAAGTCCAAATGGCATGCGTTTGTAAGCAAAAGTACCATAAGGGCACGTGAAAATGGCATGCGTTTGTAAGCAAAAGTTCCATAAGGGCACGTGAATGTGGTTTTCTCTTAGTCCTCGGGTGCTATTGGAATTTGAAAATATGGAGAAACCGTCAATAAAACAATAGTAACTATTCCCAGCTAACCTTTTCAACATTTGATCAATGAAGGGTAAGGGAAAGTGATCTTTTCTTGTGGCATCATTTAATTTTCTATAATCAATACAAACATGCCATCCCGTTGCAGTCCTTGTGGGAATAAGCTCATTTTTTTCATTTGTGATGACAGTCAAGCCACCCTTCTTAGGTACACATTGAACTGGGCTTACCCATGGACTATCAGAAATTGGATAAATTAAACCTGCATCTAGCAGTTTAATTATTTCTTTCTTAACAACATCTTGCATATTTGGATTTAGTCTTCATTGGCGTTGCACATAGGTTTTATGACCTTCTTCCATAAGGATTTTATGTGTGCAATACGAAGGACTTATGCCTTTAATGTCATGAATCTTCCATGCAATAGCTGGTTTATGAGCTTTTAGCACAGAAATGAGTTGAGATTTTTTATTTTCCATAAGAGAAGACGAGATTATTACCGGTAATTCAGATTCACCATGTAAATAAGCGTATTCCAAATGGTTTGGAAGTGGCTTTAACTCTAATATCGGTGGTTCTTCTATCGATGATTTGTATCGATATCTGTCTTCTTCTTTTAGCATTTGAAGTTCTTCTAGTGTTGGTTCATATTCATTAGCCATAAGTATGGCTAACATTTCAGCTTCATCAATTGGTTCAGTTCCTTCTCCTAAAGAACATTCTCCTGTTCCTTGTAATTCTAGAAATTCTACTAGCAATTCTGCATGTAAATCTATAGTTTGAATATAATAACATGTATCATCTGCAGATTGCGGTTGTTGCATGGCTCTATCAACAGAAAAGGTAACACTCTCCTCCTCTATACTTAGGGTCAGTTTCTTACCAAACACGTCTATTATTGCTTTGGCCGTGTTTAAGAATGGTCTTCCTAATATGAGAGGAACTCGAGAATCTTCTTCCATGTCCAGAATAACAAAATCTACTGGGAATACTAAAGTACCAACTTTAACTAGCATTTTCTCCATTATCCCTCTAGGATATTTTACTGATCGATCGACTAGTTATATGCTTATTCGTGTTGGTTTCAATTCTCCAAGGTCTAGTTTAGTGTATAATGAATACGACATTAAATTTATACTAGCACCTAAGTCTGCCAATGCTTCTATTGAACTAAGACTACCCAGAAAACATGGAATTGTGAAACTTCCTAGATCAGATAATTTTTCTGGTATCTTATTCAACAACACTGTGGAGCATGTAGCATTCATAGTAACAGCCGAGAGTTCTTTCATTTTTCTTATATTTGTGATTAGATCTTTCAGGAATTTAGCATACCTAGGCATTCCTGAAATTATATCAATGAAAGGAAGATTGACATTTATTTGTTTAAACATATCCAAGAATTTGGATTGCTCGACTTCAAGTCTTTCTTTTCTCATTTTACTTGGGTAAGGAAGCGATGGTTGGTATGGTTTAACATAAGGTTTAGCCTTAACTGTGTTATCTTCATTAACCTTTTCAACTACTGGTTCTTTTTCCTTTTCTTGCTCAGATTGTGTTTCTTGTGGAGTAGGAATAGAGTCATCAGAAATTACAGGCATTTCAGGTGGTTTAAGTGTAATACCACTTCTTGTGGTAATGACTTTAGCTGTTTCATTTCGGGGGTTAGCATTTGTATCACTAGGTAGACTTTCCGATTTTCTTTCACCTATCAACCTTACTAGGTTGCTTACTTCTTGTTCCAGATTTTGGATAGAAGCTTGTTGATTTCTAAATGCTTGAGCATTTTGTTCATTAGTTTGTTTCTGAGAGGTGAAAAACTGCGTTTGAGATTCAACTAACTTCGACATCATATCTTCTAAATTTGGTTTTTTATCATCGGTTTGTGGTGTTTTATTTGGAAAAGTAGGTCTTTGCTGATTGTAAGTATTATTAGATACTTATTGATTGCTAGGACCTTGTTGGTTGTTGTATGGAACATTTCGGTTATAATTTTGGTTTTGATTGTAGTTTGGTCTTGGCGGTTGATAATTACCTTGATAATTATTTCCAGGCCTTTGGTTTAGATATGAAACATTCTCTCTTTGTTCCATTGTTTGTTCAACACTGAGACAATCTTTTGTCAAATGTGGTCCTCCACACTGCTCACAACTAATTCGTATTGCGTGAATATCTTTCGTCATCTTTTCCATTCGTCTCTCGAAAGCATCTATCTTTGCGGAAATAGAATCAAAGTCATGGCTAGAATCGGCTCTATCCGCTTTAGATGAACGAACAATATCTTTTTCTTGGTGCCACTCATGTGAGTGGGATGGTGTGTTATCAATAATTTTGTGAGCTTCAGTTACGGTTTTCTTCATAATGGAACCACCAGCTGCTGTGTCGATGTATTTTCTTGTAGTGACATCGCATCCTTGGTAGAATATTTGTACTATTTGATAAGTGTCTAAACCGTGCTGAGGACATCCTCTCAATAACTTTCCAAATCTTGTCCACGCCTCATATAATATTTCATTTGGCTTTTGCGCGAACGTAACAATTTCTCCTTGAAGTCTTACGCCTTTAGATGCCGGAAAGAATTGTTTAAGAAATTTGTCAACTAAAACATCCCTTGTATCAATCGCTCCTTCAGGTAACGATTCTAACCAATCTTTGGCTTCTCCCTTTAAAGTCCAGGGAAATAACATGAGATAGATCTGTTCATCCTCAACTTCTCGGATTTTGAATAGTGTACAAATCCTATTAAACGTTCGAAGATGCTCGTTTGGATCTTCTTTTGGTGTACCACTAAATTGGCATTGATTAGTTACCATGTGTAGAATTTGTCCTTTGATCTCATAATCTGGTGCATTAACGTCTGGTTGAGCAATTGCGTGACCTTGGCCAGTGCGTGTAGCTCTCATTCGATCTTCCATACTTAGAGGTTCCTGATTTTCCATGATTGGATTTGTTGAATCTGAATCACTAGAGGATTCTGATTTAATGGTTTGTTCCTCGACAATCTCTGTTTGAATAATTGGTGGTTCCGGAGGAAAGATTAATGGTTCAGGATCTCTGAATTGTCCTTGAATATCCTCCGGGTTCTCAATTGTGAGGTCGGGTTCAAAAAATGGATTATCGGAAATTTGAATTTGAGTACTTGGTCGACTAGATGATGATTCTAAGGAAAAATCAACGGCGACAATATTGGCTAGATGTCTTGATCGAGTTACAGGTGGTGAACGTATGAAAGGTGGTGAACGTTTTGCTCGGTGCATTCACAGAATATCCTATTAGTTATAAAAATAAGAAAAATTATATAAGTTATCAAATTAATAGACTTTTCAGATTTTGCCCACGTTTCGAATAGCCAAAAGATGCAGCAGGTAGCCAGGACCCTTTAAATCGGAAGCCCACAACTAGCCACTAACAAATCCAACTATTACTACGAACCAGAAAATTTGGATGTCTATTAATTTAACCGCTTAAAATAATTTTTTCGTTTGAAAATTTAGAGAAAAATAGAAAATTCTATGTCCTAAAAGCTAGAGCGTTGAAATGAAAAAGAACAAGTGCGTCGAAAAATAAAGGTCGAAAAATAATAAGAATGTAGCGCGTCGAAAATTAAAAAGGGATTCTAAACGAAAAACGGCAATTACTTAAAAGGATACTAAAATTTTAACACGGCGTCGCAAAATTTTAAGGCACCTAAATCTTAGTCTAAAGAAAAAGCACTTAAGGGATTTTACGGCAAAGCCTAAAAATCTAAAAGTATAAAAATAACTATGACAAAACTAAACTTAATACTAAAAGTTGCGATATAGTCTAAAAATCTAAAGGTAATAAAACTTAAAATAAAAACATTTTTTTTTAAATTTTATAGACAAAATCTTAAAAATATATTTTTTTAATTAATCTTTTTTAAAATTTTTTTTTTAAAATTTTAAAATTATTTTTTAACAATTTTAATAATTTTTTTATAATTTTTTTTCTTTTTTTTACGAAATTAATAATTTTATTTTTTACTTTTTTTTAAAAATTTTAGTTTTATATTTTATTTTTTAAAGGATTTTAAAATATTTTTTTAAAATTTTATTTTTCTTTTTTATGAAATTAATAATTTTTTTTAATTATTATTTTATTTTATTTTTTTTACGTTTTAATTTTTAAAAAAAAAATATTTTTTTTAAATTTTTTTTAAAATTTTTTTATTTTATTTTTAAAAAAACGAGATTTTTTTATTATTATTTTTTTTAAATATTATTTTTTATTTTTCGATTTTATTTTATTTTTTTATTTTTAATTTTTTTTTTTTAAATAACCACGAATTCCCCGGCAGCGGCGCCAAAAACTTGATGTTAAAGCGAAGGTGTACGAAATATATTATTATTTTAATATGAAATACGATACAATCTACACAAGTTTTATTTAATTTACGGATGAGATATACCTAAACCTTGCTATAACACTTATAGGCAGTGTACCTAATCGTAAAGTAGTTTAGCTTTTAGTAAGTCCGGTTCGTTCCACTGGGAGCTAGTGATTACGTACTATATTTTTAACAAGTATATATATATATATATATATATATATATATATAGTAATAATAATATATAAAGGGGAGTTTTATCGTTTAATGACTGGTTTGTCGATTTTATATTTTTAAGCGTAAAGATAAATGACAATAATTAAAGTGCGTAAAATAAATAAATGACGATAAATAAAATAACAATAAATAAAATTTAAACTTCCGTAATCATGATGTTTGACGTTTGATTTTAATTAATTGTTACCCGGGTTAATTGTCCTGTGTCCTGATTTATTTGATACCTATCTGGTTTTTGTCCATAATAGTCCATCGGTCATAAATATAAAGTGCGAGTGTCCTCGTCAAATTACCCTTATACCCGAAGTCAAATATTCCCACTAATTAAGGATTTAAACTGTGACGCAGTTATCACTTCTGTCAACAATTACACCAGTTATCACTGTATGTAATCCACCCCTGTTTTGATTAGATATAATATTAATTTACTCACTTGATCAGTTTGAATAATCAAGTACCCAACCTGAATAATTAATTAAATAATTATAATAGATTCCATATGAACGTCACTAAATATGACAACCATAATCATTATTAATTATTAGGTTAATTAATTTGAAGATAGGTTCGACAGACTAAAATGAGTTGTCAGTCAATTAGACAATACCCCCATCTATTAATAGTCAATAGTCCAATTTCCACAAGTGTCGGTCTTTTGCCCAAACCTTAATTATGGTCCAAAGTTCAATAACCCCGTCTTAATATTTAGTCAAACATCACGATTACTTCGACTTAAATAAGCATAATAATAACTTAGTTACGAGACATTAATTTAAAAAGGAAGAACATAGCTTACAGTGATTATTTTCGCGTAGCGTTACACGGACAGAGTTCCGACTTTAAAACCCGTAAAACATTTCTTACAATAACCTAATTATTATTAATCTTAATTTAAACTTAAAATTATAAATATAAATATAAATTACATATAGGGAGAAAGAAAGAAATTGAGGTGTGTCCATTGCTTGCATCCGTAGCATCTATTTATAGCAATATGAAATGCACCGTGGGCTGCTTGAAAATTAGCTGGATGTTGATGTTTGTTGGAAGTATTTGCAACTTGTTGATTTCAATCTTTCAATCCTCCGTGATTGATTATTTATATATTTATATTATATTTATTATTATATTATTATTATCATCATGAATTATTTAAATATTATATTATATTCTTAAGCATAGTTGACTTGTAATTTTAGCTCCGTTGAGTCGTACGTTGATAGTTGGTTCATGTCTCAGTTTTGGATTTTCGAACGCCTTTTCGTATGCTTAGATATCTTGTACTTTATGTTTCGCGGCTTGTACTCTTGTCATTTTTAGACGTTATTCATCAATAAATTGAATCACTTGGAGTGTAACTTGTACGTTTGAGCATTTTGGACGTTCTCGTCTTTCAAATCTTCATTTTCGACTTTAAATCTTCATTTTTGAGCGATTTTCGTCTTTCGTCTTCGCAATTATTTATTTAAACTATTACAACTAAAAATAAAGAATTTACAATAAAAAAACATTACATTTTGGAATGATATTGCGTCTAAATATATGATCATTTTAGGCAATATCAGTTAGCTAGGATATGATTAATATAGATTTGTTACCAATTTTCACGTAGCTACAACAAGCAAAAATATCCAATCTTGTTTTACCCATAACTTCTTTGTTTTAAATCCGTTTTGAGTGAATCTAATTGCTATGGTTTCATATTGAACTCAAGTTTATGAATCTATACAGAAAAAGTATAAGTTTATAGTCGGAAATACAAGTTACAAGTCGTTTTTGTAAAGGTAGTTATTTCAGTCGAAAGAACGACGTCTAGATGACATTTTGGAAAACATACTTTCACTTTGAGTTTAACCATGATTTTTGGATATAGTTTCATGTTCATAAGAAAAATCATTTTCCCAAAAGAACAACTTTTAAATCAAAGTTTATCATAGTTTTTAATTAACTAACCCAAAACAGCGTGCGGTGTTACTACGACGGCGTATATCCAGTTTTACGGTGTTTTTCGTATTTTCAGGTTTTAAATCATTAAGTTAGCATATCATATAGATATAGAACATGTGTCTAGTTGATTTTAAAAGTCAAGTTAGAAGGATTAACTTTTGTTTGCGAACAAGTTTAGAACTAACTAAACTATGTTCTAGTGATTTCAAGTTTAAACCTTCGAATAAAGTAGTTTTATATATATGAATCGAATGATGTTATGGACATCATTACTACCTCAGGTTTTGTGGATCAACCTCATGAAAATGAGAAAAATAGATCAAGCTTCAAAGGATCCTTGGATGGCTTGAAAGTTCTTGAAGCATAATCATGACACGAAAACAAGTTCAAGTAAGATTTCCACTCGAAATAAGATTGTTATAGTTATAGAAATTGAATCAAAGTTTGAATATGAGTATTACCTTGTATTAGAAAGATATCTTACTATAAATAAGAAAGATTTCTTGAGGTTGGATGATCACTTTACAAGATTGGAAGTAAGCTAGCAAACATGGAAGTATTCTTGATTTTATGAAACTAGAACTTATAGAATTTATGAAGAACACTTAGAACTTGAAGATAGAACTTGAGAGAGATCAATTATATGAAGAAAATTGAAGAATAAAAGCGTTTTTAGGTGTTTTTGGTCGTTGGTATATGGATTAGATATAAAGGATGTGTAATTTTGTTTACATGTAAATAAGTCATGAATGATTACTAATATTTTTGTAATTTTATGAGATATTTCATGCTAGTTGCCAAATGATGGTCCCACATGTGTTAGGTGACTCACATGGGCTGCTAAGAGCTGATCACTGGAGTGTATATACCAATAGTACATACATCTAAAAGCTGTGTATTGTACGAGTACGAATACGGGTGCATACGAGTAGAATTGTTGATGAAACTGAACGAGGATGTAATTGTAAGCATTTTTGTTAAGTAGAAGTATTTTGATAAGTGTCTTGAAGTCTTTCAAAAGTGTATGAATACATATTAAAACACTACATGTATATACATTTTAACGGAGTCGTTAAGTCATCGTTAGTCGTTACATGTAAATGTTGTTTTGAAACCTTTAGGTTAACGATCTTGTTAAGTGTTGTTAACCCATTGTTTATTATATCAAATGAGATGTTAAATTATTACATTAACATGATATTATAATGTATTAATATATCTTAATATGATATATATACAATTAAATGTCGTTACAACGATAATCGTTACATATATGCCTCGTTTCGAAATCATTAGGTTAGTAGTCTTGTTTTTTACATATGTAGTTCATTGTTAATATACTTAATGATATGTTTACTTATCATAATACCATGTTAACTATATATATATATATATATATATATATATATATATATATATATATATATATATATATATATATATATATATCCATATATATGACATCATATAGTTTTTACAAGTTTTAACGTTCGTGAATCACCGGTCAACTTGGGTGGTCAATTGTCTATATAAAACCTATTTCAATTAATCAAGTCTTAACAAGTTTGATTGTTTAACATGTTGGAAACACTTAATCATATAAATATCAATTTCATTTAATATATATAAACATGGAAAAGTTCGGGTCACTACAGTAGTGACTTATATTGAAAATGTAAATAAAAGTGTATTAAACAGCAATGAAACATAAGTAGCCGAGTTCTATCTTACTTTATATCATATAGAGTTCATTGCTTCTTAACCAAAATAAGCTTCACCAAAGGATTCACCTCACAGAATTTTCCTTCTAAGGTTAAAGCTTCCTTCACGAACATGATCCATGATATGCTTCTATAGTTAAATGTATATCCCAATTCAAATCCATATACACCCAATCTAAATGTCAAATACATAGACTAATTAATGGAACAATAATAAGAAAGCACATAGACTGTCCATGAACACATTGTGATTTAGAACTTAATTGAATTTGAGGAAATTTTTAAATCATAGTTTCAATCAAAACCAAGAAAGTAAAGCGTTTAAAGTCTCGAACTTTAATGCTTTAGGGTGAATCAAGTCCACCCATTTAAGGAAGTCAAGTCTTCCGAATTTCATTTTACTTGACATTAGATCTTCCTAATCCATGTCATTTCATACTAACATCATTTCACGATGTATGGTAATGTGGGAAGAGAGGGTCTTGATTCCTCAAACTTAAAATAACTCTAGTAGGTTAAATCCAGTGCGATGTTCAGTGTATGATTGATTACAATGTAAAGCTAGAGTAGGATTGTCCCACGTAAAGCTTAGTCTTTGCACTTTTACCCCCTAAATAGAAGGAAATTGTACAAAAGTCATTCCTGTAACATTTCCATCTTGCTCCTTCAACACTGGAGTGATTTTGTTAGGGTTTGTTACTAGTTCATGTGTCGCTGATCATTACCAGATTGGTTGTGGATGACACTTAAACACTCACAATTGACAAATGCTACAGAGAATAACTGTTTGTGTGAATTGGACTCTGTTAAGGCTGCCTAACGTTAACATTCAATTTTATGTAGCGGATAAAAACCAATTTAATATAAGTAATAACGAGTGAGGCGATTACGTATAATAATACGAAAGGTTTGTCCATGGATCCATATCACAATTGTTTCTTTCTTTTGGTGACTTACGCATATACACATATGTGCATACTGACGCATCCATTGATCTCCCAATGCTATCTTCTAAATCTTAATCCTTACATATTCATTTCTTAAATTGTAAGCGAGGAAATTATTGTGCTTGCGATTTTACAACAATGATCAGGTACTTTTGTCTTTAATATTTGTTGATGTATTATGATTAATAATTTGTTTATAGGTTTTGTAACAAAAAATCACACACACACTTAATCATACGTATATGAACACAATTTTCTCTTTAGTTTAATCAATCAATTTTATTTTATGGACTATCCTTGCAAATCGCAAGTGTCTCATGATATATGTATTATGCTCTAACATTTTTAAGGGTTTTGTACAAAATAGGAGTAAATGATTAGATATTGTGGATTGATTATATAATAAAATTGATGATCGCTATAGACTATATATGTATATATATATATATATATATATATATATATATATATATATATATATATATATATATATATATATATCATGACTTGTTTGATTGATAATTCTTGAATTAGTGATTTTAGGGTTTATGTCAAAAGTGGGTTAAATGGACTTTGGCATGAATATTATGGGAAAAGTGGTTTTAATACTTGTGTGATATTAAAAATATGTTGTGTGAATTTCGTGTATAATAATTCGACCAAAACAGTACTTTTGATTCAGTATATATTTTTGAGATATGATTACTGACTTGGATTGTATTATTCTTAGGTGATAAGAGTAAGCAGAAGACTCAGTAATATTAGACCACTGAGTACTTGTGGATATCGGTGAGTGGAACTGTCTTTTCGGATATTAGTATAGAGTAGCAAGTTGTGCTACTGTTTTTATGACCGCACGATTAAATTGCCATGATAGTATATTGTTGATATGCTGTGTTGATGATATGATTATATGTGCACCAGTTGATTCGATCTTGATTTGTGAGGTCGAATGCCGGGAGTCAGTCTTGATTTGTGAGGCTGGACTCATGAGGTCAACCTTGTTTTGTGAGGTTGGGTTCGAGTGTTACTATCTGTGTAGCATAGCTTTGAATGACGCATGCGTTGTGTCTGGATTTCTATACGAAGGAGTCAGTAACAGGAACTATCGGTAGACTCTAGCTCGATCAGCTAGGGTTGCAGGTCAGGCCTGGCCGCCGGTCCTCTGGGATGGCAAAGTTGTTTGTTGTTAGTTGTTACCCACAGTTGTATGATTTGATATTGTATGCTAATGCTGTTATGATAGTTTCATTCACTTAGCTTCGTGCTAATCCCCCTCATCTTCTCTGCAGGTTATTGATTATTGCATGCTAGTATTTGAGAGAAGATGGGATGTCTAGTGGATATGTTTGACAACCTTTGGAACTCTGATGTCGTGATTTTGTAACCATGAAACTATTTTGTGAAGTAACACTATATTGCGGGTTTTTGAACAATAAATACTTGTGTTTAATAAAGAATTATGTTATGTTGTTTTAAATACTTCCGCTGTTGATAAAAAAATCTAGGGTGTTATACTTTTCTCTATTACCGGGAAAGTTTGTCTACGGTGGTAGTAGGTTGTCTGTGCAGTAATTAAACACAAGAATTACTTTAAGAGCGCAAGCCTTGAAAGCTAAAATGTCAAAAAACTTGTCCAGGTGTAAAAGTTGGACATATTTTTCTTTTCAAAAAAGTTAAAATGTTTTAATAAGGTCCTATTTCTCTTAAGGGCCAAATTTTTGATCTCATTATAAGTCACGTGGGATTTAAATTCCATAACCCTCCTTCGAGTGTCCACCCTGCTCTAGAGTCACCAGAGTAGCCGTTGAGGCATGAGATGAGTTCCGCCATCCTAAAACACAGGGAGAACCAAAGGGATATCTCCGGGTATCCTGGCATACTCACCTTTACAACGAAGATGTAATTAACGGTAATGCTTCTAGTACAACAACTAGAGCATAGTATGCAATGTGTACCATGGTTCGTTTGTCATGATCAAACTCTAGTTCTTATGGCGCTCAGCTCCCACTTGATTCTCGGTTCATTTGAAGACTACAAGATTCGAGATTCTTTTACTTCCTTACTATGGGGTACCGTGTTCAAGATGAGATATTGCTATCATGATCGTTATAAAATTTGGGAAGTTAGAGTTGGGGAATTGCAAGTAAGGAGCCATGTTGGTGGTTCTTTGGATGTTATATTGCATATTGAGTTTCAAGGCTTGTCGGTTCTATATATGCTTTTTAAGAATTATTTTTGGTAGAGTTGGTTCAAGTAGAGGATATGTTTGAGGACAAACAGAGACAAGTGTGAGGGTTCGATCGGTTCCTAGTTTATGCTCGGAATGATGATTAATGACAATGATTTTATGTGACTTTAGTGGTCGTAATGAAGTGTTTTTTTATAGGGACGAGGATATCAAAAAACACAAACGTGTTTCTTGGTTGACAAATACTTGCGCACAAGTATAACAGAGAATAAAAATACGATTTATTGGTAATTCAAAATTAGCAAAAGAGGTATCTGACTTACACATATGAGGACGATATATATAATACTCTAAAAGATAACCACTAACCAACTAAGACTTTAATTAAGGCTAGACTCCTATACTAATTAAAATAAATAATTCAAACTAATAAACTAATGGATAATATAAACTAATATAAGCTAGCTTTTGCTTTGCCTGCAAGTATTCATGAGACTCCAAAACTCTAGGCCCGAAATCAGCCCGGTTCCACATCAGTCTCCCCCACTTGAAAAGAACTCGTCCCTGAGTTATCCGAATAGAATGAAACATCATGAAAGCATGAAAAGTCATCCTTACAATTCTCCGAGATCAACATATTTTCACCTTTTCCCCGATCATGTTTCCGTTTATAATCTAGCGGTAACAAAGTTATTTTCCGACCATCTTTCACGAACCTATAGACATTGTCCCTTCCGTCATGAGTGGCATTCAAATCAAATTGCCAAGGTCTTCCAAACAATAATTGACAGGCATTCATGTCGACCACGTCACACTTGACATCGTCCTTGTAAAACTTCGCTATAGATAATGGAACAATACACCTTTCGGTAACTTTTATCCTCGGTCCATCATTGATCCATACGATGTTGTAGGGTTCAGGATGTGCTTCTAATGGTAACTTCAATTTCTTTACTAAGTTGAGAGAGATATTGTTTTCACAACTTCCACTATCTATGACCAAATCAATGACTTGATTGTAGATTGTACATCGGGTACGAAACAGGAGGTTTCGGTGTGTTTCCAATACTTTTGGTGAAAATAAAACCTTACGGACCAAGAGAGTTAAGGTGTAGTTGTCATATCCATCAGGCTCACACACGCCTTCATACTCTTCCTCATCGTTGTAGTGACCCGTCCTAATCAACCTAGACGAAGTCTTCAACAGATGGTCCAATTGCGAGGTTCTGACCTCTGTATGCCATGAATGAATCCAAGTAGTATCTTTAAATTGAGCAAATGCACAGCGAAAGATTTTTTTCATACCTGAGAATAAACATGCTTTAAAGTGTCAACCAAAAGGTTGGTGAGTTCATAGGTTTATCTAAAACAATAAAATTCAGTGATTTTGATAGACCACAAGATTTAAATGTGCATGGTACAAATGTGCCCGAATCCTATACCCACCTGTAATGTACATGCAATATCTTTTAAATACAGTACACCTTTCTCGTGTACGAAACCATTTTTCATAAATCTTAGTAACCGCACAAATATCTCGTGTACAAAATAACATACACATAACCTGTGTATAAAATCATTCTCTCGATACATAACATTCGCTTTTCTTTACTTGCTTTCGTTGCTTGGTAACCGACCGTAACATTAAATGCGCATCATAAATATCCCCAAAACAAACAGAACTTTCAGTCTGTAATCAATATATAAACTTCGAAGTACTAAACACCACGCCCACTAGCTCTTCCGTCTAGTGAACATTCTGGGGGGGGTGTTAAATCCGATAACTACCTTTAGGATTCGCGTGAATTAGGGGCCATACCCGTTTCCTAATTCTTAGGTTACCAAGCTATAATAATCAGGGGGAAATATTCACATCAATTAGTGGCAATTATAACATCCAACTAATTCAACTTATCATAATCAACAGAACCTCTCGTCTGTATAATAATTCATTCGAGGAATATTTTGCTTGTGTCATATCGCGTCAAACATTTATAAAAGCATTTCATGTATTCTCAGTTCAAAAATATTTCAAAAACATTTAAATAAGCAGTTATAATAACAACGCATATATTCTCAGTCCCAAAAATGTAAAGAGTAAAAGTGAGCAAATAAACTCACTATCCAATATTTTGTAGTAAAAATATTCATACCACGAAACTGAACAATGCAGGGTTGGCCTCGGATTCACGAACCTATATCATTTATATATATATATATATATATATATATATATATATATATATATATATATATATATATATATATATATATATATATATATATATATATATAACACATATAATAGTAATCGAACAAATATATATATTATTAGTGATTTCATTGTTATATTAATCATGTGTTTTCATTAATAACTTAATTAATTACATTTATTAATATTTATTATGTAAATATTACTATAGTTATGTTACATGTAATAATTATATTTTATATAAATAATATTTGTTGTAATAATAATGATAATACTAATTATAATGATAATAATATTAATAATAATACTGATACTATCATTTAATAATAATAATATTAGTTATATGTTAATATTGAAAATAATGATTTTAGTAACCTTAATAATGATGATGATGATAATAATAATAATAATAATAATAATAATAATAATAATAATAATAATAATAATAATAATAATAATAATAATAAGTAACTACCTCAAAGAAATAGCCCTAAAAAAATGCCCAAGTCCGGGTTTGAACCCGCGACGTCTCGCTAACCCGATAACAACCTAAACCATTCCTCTCTCTCAACTTTTCTGATTTAATTCCCACTTTAAATTTATTTAACCCGTATTAACTTGTTTCTATTTTCTTCTTCTTTTTCTAAAAATAATGCCCCAGACCGGGCTCGAACTCGAGACCTCTCGGTTAACCCAAACATACCTAACCATTGTTCCGTCTGATCGTTTCTCAGTTATTTTGTCCCTTAAATACATTCAACCATATTTCTGTCTGCTTTCATCTACTTAACCCAATCATCATCATCATCAATTTGTATCTTAACCCAATCATGATCATCATCAATTTGTATTGTCTTCATCACATAACACCACCATTCTATCATCATTCGTCAATTCAGTCCCACCCACAAAACACAAATTGGATCTTGGCCTAACAATCGTAAATAGGAATATAGCCCAACAACAAAAGTCCATTACTCTAACACGGCCCAAAAAACTATTCGTGGTTTTTCTTTTCTGTTTCTTTATTGTGTTTTCTAAAACGCTTGCAGTAACATAAAAATTATAGCATCATCGTCATTAACGTGTCACTATCATATATCTATCACCACATCAAATTTAAGTGACTCGAACGTATTCAAACCTAAAAATCACTTATTATAGTGGTAAGTATTCACGTCACTCAATCCCTACCATACCTTTATCATCCCACTAACAACATAATGCGCCATTATTTATTCATTTCATTATTGTACTAGTATACACCCCTGTAACCCACTAGTCAAAGTGTTTGTCAAGTAGGGTCTTCTTTGCTTAATAAATATCATCAACAAGAAAGCAAGCGATAGCAATTATACTAGTTCATGGCTCGTTTAAACAGGAAGAATAAATAGCTGCAGTACAGCAGATCGAACAGAAATAAACATGGTAGTGTCTCGAGCAGGAAAGGGTATGAAATGATTTGCAAAAGTGATGGTGGTTTTGTTTTTCAAACTCGTGAGGAACAACAAAATAACATGGGCTTCGGTTTAAGAAGTTTTAATTCAAACTTTGGTAGTTCATAGGCCCAAATAAGAATTGGAATAGGTAGCCCAAGATGAATTAGGATTCAACGTCCATGTTAAATCACAAAACCGCAGAAACATAAAAAATTAAAAGTGGTTCGGTTCCTTTTTATTTTTATAAACAAATGGGGTTCTCTTTTTAGAGAGTGTCGGCCATGAATGTTTCTTAATTCCCACTTGTATAACTTTTTATCATGCTATAAAGAAGTTCCTATATATCTATGTTGACAATCCCTAAATTGAACCGTGAAAAGTAATAGAAAAACCGTACAGCAGGAATGAATTATTGCAGCAAATATCGAATGTTTTTCGGTGTATTTGGTCCATTGTTCAGTTGTAAACCACAGAGACATTAGCTGCACAAATGTGGTGGTTTCAAGGTGGTTTTGTGGTATGTGGGTTGTGATTTTTTTGATGGTTTAGTGTGGTGTTTTGGTCTCGGTCCTAAATAAACAACAATAAATAAATGATAGATTTAAGAGGTGTTCAATATGATGGTTTGAGGAGGAAAGTGGTTTATGCTCGACAATAAGAAAGAAACCAAAAAAAAAATAACACAGGTGGTTCTTTGGATTTGCAAGAGAGAGAGAGAGAGAGAGAGAGAGAGAGGAAAGAAAGAGGGAGGTAGAGAGAAAAGATTTCAGTGGTTCTCCGGTGGTGGCTCTCGGTTGTGTAGTTTGTGGTCCAGTTGTCGAAGAGAAAGGTGGTTGCAATGAAGTGGTTTTACGAAGGAAAAATCAAGAAGTAACACGAGTTTTGACTAATCAAGAAGCATAAAGGATAGGATGTAGTAGCAGGTTTGTTTAAGGATTTCAATGGTTGTTGTCATGATGGTTGTAGGGTGGTGTACGGTGGTGATTTGCAGATGGGATGTGACCTTCATCTAACAATAATAGATGCAAGAATGATTCGATGGTAATGTGAATGTAATTCTATAACTCTCTCCTTCTATGTGCTTGTATATATACTTATACATATATATTGTGAGTGATACAGCAACAATAATTGATCAAATTTTTTTCTGTAGGATTGATGGTGGTCGACAGAAATATTCGAGGCCAGAAGGAGAAAACAAGAAGAATACAAAGATGAAATCGATGGCTAACAGAATTTGGATCCATCTGTGTGATTACTGCTATTGATTTGTAACAAGAGATAGAAACAAAATGAATAAAGTTTGATCACGATGGCTAACAGAATTCCAATTGTATATCTGATTTTGATTCTATCAGATTTTTGTTGTGTAGCCGTGATTGCATTTGATCTGGTACGAAATTGGAGACAACAAACATAATCAAATACAGTTGGATTGGGATGTGTAACTGATTTGGATTCTAAATGCATATATTCAATAATATTGATTCCTATATGTATCTGTATATAATATGTATCTATATATAATACTGATTCATATTGTGTATATATATATATATATATATATATATATATATATATATATATATATATATATATATATATATATATATATATATATATATATCAGTTTTTATATATATGTATATACATATATCTGTATTTATATTTCATTACTATATATAATTTGTATTAACAAATAATTAGGTATATTAATAATAATAATATTAATAATATCCAAGTAATACTAATAATAATAAGAATAATGATTAAAAGTAATAGAAATAATAATAATAATAATTTTGGAATAAAAATGATAATTTTTAGTAATAATAATGATATAACAAATTACATGTGTTAACTTTCATATATTTTATATTGAAAAAAAATAAAATAGCTAATACTGATTTTTATATTAATAATGAAAGTAATAATAATATTAGTATAACAATTATATTTTAACTTGTAACTACATTTAAAAAATTAATATTACAATCTAGTAATTATGTAATTATATCAATCATTATATGATAACATTATTTAAATATTTGATACTTATACATTTTATATATATATATATATATATATATATATATATATATATATATATATATATATATATATATATATATATATACATACATACATATTTATTTACAAGTACAAGTTCTTGAATTGTCGGGAATGGTCGAAGATCAATTGAATATATGAAATAGTTCAAAATTTTTGAGACTCAACATTACAGACTTTGCTTATCGTGTTGAAATCATATAAAGATTAAGTTGAAATTTGGTCAGAATTTTCCGGGTCGTCACAGTACTTACCCGTTAAAGAAATTTCGTCCCGAAATTTGTGTGAGGTCATCATGGCTAACAATAAAAATGTTTTCATGACGAATATGAGTTGATAAATAGAGTTTTATCATTATTAATTAATATAGATAAAATGATTTCAATTATGTGATGCGTACGAGTGAAGCTATCACAAAAGATTGAGATAGAGGTTTAACTTTTGACGTAGTTACGGTGAATTTTTGGAATTTAAGGAATTTAGAGATAATCTTCAAAATCTATAAAAGATTTGATTTTTCGGTAATTAAGGAAATTAGTATCCTATATAATTAAATGCGGTAATCTATCTCGATTACTACGTCTGACATTTTGCTATATATTAGCTTCTTCCGTTTCATTATTCTCACCACTCCTACACTTTCTTCCTCATTTCATACTTCCAAAAGATTTTGAAAATGTTAAATCTAGTTCTGATTTTTGATATTTTCCTGACTATCGCATCTGTCATTCTTCTTTTCCATTTACCACTAGAGGAATCTATTCACTTCTACTATTACCTTAGGATTATAGTATTTTTCATTCTCCCGTGTCTTTATATTGCTATACGTATTGATATACATGGTTTGTAATTCCTGTGTTGTTGTTGGACTTTATATTTTCCCTTATTTAGAAGTTCCATGCTTTTGTTTTCTCTTCCCGACTTCAAGTCAAACGAATAATGATCCAGGATTCGTAGGTATGGAGTTTCGAATGATTATAATATATTAAGCAGAAAGGAACGGTAATAACACGAATTGTTTTGTCAAATTACCAGAATATCCGGGAAAGATAGAACTATCAAGAAAATATGTTCTTGATATGTTTAGAGGTTAAATAGAATGAAAGAGTTATGTAACATGGCACACGATGAGGGTATGATCTGTGAACCATCATTACGTTCCATTAGAAACTCAACATGACTTACTGTAATATAATCACGTTGGCCGGGCATCATTATATTATACTAACTCATGCTTCAATTCCCAACACTACTCCAGAAATCATTTATAATTTAAACTCAAATTTTATAGAATGATAGAAATTAAAACAGTTTCTTTTATGATGTAGTACAGATAGCACGAAGAGATTAATAATTTTGGACGAGAATAATTATGAAAATATCCTCAGAAATATCAAAGATATTTATGATGTTATTTTGGAATTTCTAAAATCGAAAGTTGATGAAGAAAAATTTTTCGCAAGATTTTTACATGACTTCGGAGCAAAATATTCTCTAAAGATTTCATCGGATCCAGAATTACCTGGATTCTTTGAATATAGAGTTTGGTCCTTGTATTTGTCCTTGGTCTCATTCATTAGTTAGCTCAATCCATTTTTCAGTACCAAATTTTCTATCGACCGTTCCCAACATTCCATTCTTTATTGTCAAACTTTTGGCCCTTTAGACCATCTACAATTTTGTTGTTTCCTCTGCATTTAATGTTACTGATAATGCTAAAAACGAACATATATTTCATAGCATTATTCCTCAAGAAAGACAAGCTTTTAGTTGCAATTATTCTATTTAAAAGTGATATTCATTTAAATAATAAAAGGTGAAGACAAAAGACAGATTCGACGAATTGAAGACGCAAACGACCAAAAAGTTCAAAAGTACAAAAGACAATCAAAGAGGTTCCAATTATTGATAAGAAACGTCTCGAAATTACAAGAGTACAAGATTCAAAAATCAAAGTACAAAATATAAAATTGTACGCAAGGACGTTCGAAAATCCGGAACCGGGACCAGAGTCAACTCTCAACGCTCGACGCAACGGACTAAAAATTACAAGTTAACTATGTATATAAATATAATATAATATATAATTAATTATATTAATTATATATATATTATATATATAATATAAACCGTCGGCAAGAAAGACTCCAAAAGGGACTGAGCTGTAATTTCAAACTCCGCGACTCGCGGAGTTTGAAGGCAAAAATGCCGCGAGTCGCGGAGCCCCAAAAGTCAAAAATCCCTATAAAGCTCGCGCATTCTGATCGTAAAAATTCACCAAAAAAATCCATCCATCTCTCTATCTATATCGTATATATTTATATTTATATTTTAATTTTAATTTTAATTTTAATTTTAATCCTAATAATAAGGGTATGTTAGCGAATGTTGTAAGGGTGTAAGTCGAAATTCTGTCCGTGTAACGCTACGCTATTTTTAATCATTGTAAGTTATGTTCAACCTTTTTATATTAATGTCTCGTAGCTAAGTTATTATTATGCTTATTTAATCCGAAGTAATCATGATGTTGGGCTAATTACTAAAATTGGGTAATTGGGCTTTGTACCATAATTGGGGTTTGGACAAAAGAACGACACTTGTGGAAATTAGACTATGGGCTATTAATGGGTTTTATATTAACTAAACAATACCTTGTTAATTTAATATACAAACTTATAATTTGACGTATTTATATATAACCACATACGCTTGACTAGGTACGGTGGGCGGGATATCTATAAATACCAATAATTATTCATTTTACCGGATACGGAACTGGATTAATAGTTAATAAACTTGTTGAAACAGGGGTGAATTACATTCAAGGGTAATTGGTGTAATTGTTAACAAAGTAGTAAAACCTTGGTTTACACGCAGTCGATAACCTGGTGTATTCATTAAACAAAGTATTAAAACCTTGTTACAATTCGAATCCCCAATTAGTTGGAATATTTGACTTCGGGAATAAGAATAATTTGACGAAGGCTTTCGCTCTTTATATTTATGACTGATGGACTATTATGGAAAAATCCGTATGGATATATTAAATAATCCAGGACAAAGGACAATTAACCCATGGGCATAAAACTAAAATCAACACGTCAAACATCATGATTACGGAAGTTTAAATAAGCATAATTCTTTTATTTCATATTTAATTTCCTTTATTTTATATTTAATTGCACTTCTAATTATCGCATTTTTATTGTTATTGTATTTAATTGCACTTTTAATTATCGTACTTCTTAATTATCGCAAGTTTATTTTATCGCACTTTTATTATTCGCAATTTCATTATCGTTATTTACTTTATGCTTTAATTTAAAGTCTTGTATTTATTTGGTTTTAACTGCGACTAAAGTTATAAAATCGACAAACCGGTCATTAAACGGTAAAAACCCCCCTTTATAATAATAATATTACTTATATATATATTTGTATTTTTATAAAAGTAAACTAATATAGCGTTAAGCTTTGTTTAAAAAGATTCCCTGTGGAACGAACCGGACTTACTAAAAACTACACTACTGTACGATTAGGTGCACTGCCTATAAGTGTTGTAGCAAGGTTTAAGTATATCCATTCTCTAAATAAATAAATATCTTGTGTAAAAATGTATCGTATTTAATAGTATTTTCTGCTAAAATTTAATAGTATTTTATACCCCTTAGCTTTGACATCAAGTATTTTTGGCGCCGCTGCCGGGGAATCTCTTAAAAGCCGGAAGCGCAACGCTAATATAAAAAAAAAAATATAAATAAAGAAAAACGCGTCGAATTTAAATAACCTGTCAGTTGAAAACTGGAACCCCGCGAGGTTTGCTTCATTGATTACCGCGAATCGCGGAGTTTCTCTGACGCCACCGACAGAACCCTAACTCTGCATTAATTACGGAGTATTTATTAATTATTATTATTATAAACCCTAATTATCTATTATTATTATAATTAAGTTTTATTTTAAAGTTTCTTTTTATTTAATTTGTTTTATTTAGTTTAATTAGTTTAATTAAATTGTAAAATTAATAGTTTTAATAAATAAATAGTATAAAAATAATATTTTTATAAAAATTGTAATTTTTACAACTTTTTGTATATTTTTATATTTTGTCCCTTTTTAATCGTTTTAGCGTAATATTTGTATTTTTCGCTCATATTTAGTTTTAAACTTAGTTTTTGCCATAGTTATTTTTACTTCTAGATTTTTAGGCTTTGCCGTAGAATTCCTTAAGTGCTTTTTCTTTAGACTAAGATTTAGGTGCTTTAGAATTTTGCGACGCCTTTTTAAGTTTTAGTTTCTTTTTAAGTTATTTTCATTTGGGATATAGTTTTACTTGTAAGCTTTAATATTTTTAGACGACTTTTACCTATGTATCAATTATCATTCCCATTAGTAATCTCAATTTGCGATTATAATTTTAAGTTAGTTGTAGTAATAAGGTTAGGTTAGTCAAGTATTTTTAAGTTTTATAAGTTTCTTTTATTTTTCCGTCACCTTTTATTTTTCAACCATTTTTCTTTTTCGACCTTTTCCGACGAACTCTTTTTCTTTCTTATTTCTCGCTATTCTAGTTTTTAGGACATAGATTTTTATTCTACTTCTTATCTAATTTTCTTAAAATTACGAAAATTTATTTTAAGTGGTTAAATTGATAGACATCAAAATTTTCTGGTTCGTAGTAATAGTTGGATTTGTACGTGGACCGGGTTATTGGAGCCAAACAGTCCTCAATTATATTGAGACCAAACGAATCCTGCCCCTCTGCTGCATCTTTTGGCTATTCGAAACGTGGGCAAAATCAGAAAAGTCTATTGATTGGATAACTTATTATAATTTTTCTTTCCTTTTTAAAACTAATAGGATATTCAGTGAATGCACCGAGCAAGACGTTCACCACCTTTTGTACGTTCACCACCTATAACTAGATCAAGACATTTAGCAAATATAACCGCCGTTGATTTCTCTTTAGAATCGTCATCCAGTTGACCAAGTACTTCAGTTCAAATTTCCGATAATCCATTTTTTGAACCCGACCTCACAATTGAGAATCCGGAGAATATTCAGGAACGGTTTGTAGATCCTGAACCACTAAACTTTCCTCCGAACCACCAATCATTCAAACAGAGATTGTTGAGGAACGAACCATTAAATCAGAATCCTCTAGTGATTCCGATTCAACAAATTCAATTATGGAGAATCTGGAACCTTTAAGTATGGAAGACCGAATGAGAGCTAAACGCACTGGCCAAGGTCACGCAATTACTCATCCAGACATTAATGCGCCAGATTATGAAATCAAAGGACAAATTCTACACATGGTGACTAATCAATGCCAATTTAGTGGTGCGCCGAAGGAAGATCCAAATGAACATCTACGTACCTTTAATAGGATCTGCACACTATTTAAAATCCGAGAAGTGGAGGATGAACAGATATATCTCATGTTATTTCCCTGGACTTTAAAGGGAGAAGCCAAAGATTGGTTGGAATCGTTACCTGAAGGGGCGATCGATACATGGGACGTTTTAGTTGAAAAATTTCTTAAACAATTCTTTCCTGCATCTAAAGCCGTAAGACTCTAAGCAGAAATTGTTACGTTCACACAGAAACCGAATGAAACTCTATATGAGGCGTGGACAAGATATGGAAAGTTGTTAAGAGGATGTCCGTAACATGGTTTAGATACCTGTCAAATAGTACAAATATTCTACCAAGGATGCGACATCACTACAAGGAAAGACATAGATATAGCAGCTGGTGGTTCTATTATGAAGAAAACCGAAACTGATGCTTACAAAATTATTGATAATACTGCTTCCCACTCACATGAGTGGCACCAAGAAAAAGATATCGTTAGATCATCTAAAGCAGCTAGAGCCGATTCTAGCCATGACTTAGATTCCATTTCCGCAAAGATAGATGCTGTGGAAAGACGAATGGAAAAGATGACTAAAGATATTCACTCAATACGAATTAGTTGTGAGCAGTGTGGAGGACCACATTTGACAAAAGATTGTCTCAGTATTGAATTAACAATGGAACAAAGAGAGAATATTTCATACATAAACCAAAGGCCTGGAAATAATTATCAGAATAATTATCAACCGCCAAGACCGATTTACAATCAAAACCAGAGTTATAACCGAAATATTCCATACAACAACCAACAAGGTCCTAGCAATCAACAAGTATCCAATAATACTTACAATCAGCAAAGACCTAATTTTCAAAACAAACCACCACAACAAACCGATGATAAAAAGCCGAATTTAGAAGATATGATGACAAAGCTAGTTGAAACTCAAACGCAGTTTTTCACATCTCAGAAACAAACCAATGAACAAAATGCTCAAGCATTTAGAAATCAACAAGCTTCTATTCAAAATCTAGAACAAGAAGTAAGTAACCTAGCAAGGTTAATAGGTGAAAGAAAACCGGGAAGTTTACCTAGTGATACAAATGCTAACCCCCAGAATGAAACAGCTAAAGCCATTACCACAAGAAGTGGTATAACACTTAAACCACCTGAAATACCTGTAACTTCTGATAAAGCTATTCCTACTCTACAAGAACCACAACCTGATCAAGATAAGGAAAAAGAACCGGTAGTTGAAAAGGTTAATGAAGACAACACAGTTAAGGCTAAACCTTATGTTAAACCATACCAACCACCACTTCCTTACCCGAGTAAAATGAAGAAAGAGAAACTTGAAGCCGAGCAATCCAAATTCTTGGATATGTTTAAACAAATAAATGTAAATCTTCCTTTCATTGATGTGATTTCAGGAATGCCTAGATATGCTAAATTCTTGAAAGATCTAATTTCAAATAGAAAGAAAATGGAAGAACTCTCGGCTGTTACTATGAATGCTAATTGTTCAGCAGTGCTGTTGAATAAGATACCAGAAAAACTATCTGATCCAGAAAATTTCACAATTCCATATTTTCTGGGTAGTCTTAGTTCAATAGAAGCATTGGCAGACTTAGGTGCTAGTATAATTCTAATGCCGTATTCACTATACGCTAAACTAGACCTTGGAGAATTGAAACCAACCAGAATAAGCATACAACAAGTCGATAGATCAATAAAATATCCTAGAGGGATAATGGAGAACATGCTAGTTAAAGTTGGTACTTTAGTATTTCCAGTAGATTTTGTTGTTTTGGACATGGAAGAAGATTCTCAAGTTCCTCTCATATTAGGAAGACCATTCTTAAACACGGCTAAAGCAATGATAGACGTGTTCGGTAAGAAATTGACCCTAAGTATAGAGGATGAGAGTGTTACCTTTTCAGTTGATAGAGCAATGCAACAACCACAATCTGCAGATGATACATGTTATTATATTCAAACTATAGATGCACATGCAGAATTATTAGAAGAATTTCCAGAATTACAAGGAACAGGAGAATGTTCTTTAGGAGAAGGTAATGAACCAATTGATGAAGCTGAAATGTTAGCTACACTTAAAGCTAATGGATATGAACCAACAACAGAAGAAATTCAAATGCTAAAAGAAGAAGACAGATATCGATACAAATCATCGATAGAAGAACCTCCGAAATTAGAGTTAAAGCCACTTCCAAACCATTTGGAATACGCTTATTTACATGGTGAATCTGAATTACCTGTAATAATATCGTCTTCTCTTACTGAAAATGAGAAATCACAACTCATTTCTGTGTTGAAAGCTCATAAACCAGCCATTGCATGGAAGATTCATGATATTAAAGGAATAAGTCCTTAGTATTGCACACATAAAATCCTTATGGAAGAAGGTCATAAAACGTATGTGCAACGCCAACGAAGACTAAATCCTAATATGCAAGATGTAGTTAAGAAAGAGATTATTAAACTGCTAGATGCAGGTTTAATTTATCCAATCTCTGATAGTCCATGGGTAAGCCCAGTTCAATGCGTGCCTAAGAAGGGTGGCATGACTGTCATTACAAATGAGAAAAATGAGCTTATTCCTACTAGGACTGTAACAGGATGGCGTGTATGTATTGATTATAGAAAATTAAATGACGCCACCAGAAAAGATCACTTTCCCTTACCTTTCATAGATCAAATGTTGGAAAGATTAGCCGGAAATAGTTACTATTGTTTTCTAGATGGATTTTCCGGATATTTTCAAATTCCAATATCACCCGAGGACCAAGAGAAAACCACATTCACGTGCCCTTATGGTACTTTTGCTTACAAACGCATGCCATTTGGACTTTGCAACGCCCCTGCAACCTTTCAAAGGTGTATGATGGCGATTTTTCACGACATGATAGAAGAATGCATGGAAGTTTTCATGGATGACTTTTCAGTCTTCGGTGATACATTTGAATCATGTCTAGTTAATCTGGAACGAATGCTTCTTAGATGCGAACAATCAAATCTAGTACTTAATTGGGAGAAATGCCATTTCATGGTTAAAGAAGGCATCGTTCTTGGACATAAAATTTCAAAAGAAGGAATTGAAGTGGATAGAGCTAAAGTAGATGTAATTGCTAAACTTCCACATCCCACCAATGTTAGAGGAGTTAGGAGTTTTCTAGGGCATGCCAGTTTTTACCGACGTTTCATAAAAGATTTTTCTAAAATTGCCACTCCTATGAATAAACTCCTAGACAAGGATGCTCCATTCATCTTTTCAGATGAGTGTATCAAATCTTTTAATATTCTTAAAGAAAAACTCACTAATGCGCCGATCATGATCACACCAAATTGGAATCTACCATTTGAACTAATGTGCGATGCAAGTGATTTTGCAATGGGAGCCGTTTTAGGACAAAGGATTGAAAAACGATTTCAACCTATATATTATGCTAGTAAGACGTTACAAGGAGCACAAACGAACTATACAACTACTGAAAAAAACTCCTTGCTATTGTCTTTGCTTTTGACAAATTTCGATCATATCTCGTTCTAGCAAAAACGGTGGTCTATACCGACCATTCTGCTCTTAGATACGTATTTTCAAAACAAGATGCTAAACCAAGATTAATCCGTTAGATCTTACTCTTACAAGAGTTTGATATTGAAATCCGAGATAAAAGAGGAGCAGAAAATCTCGCCGCTGATCATCTTTCTCGTCTTGAAAATCCCGAATTAGAAGTTCTGAATGAATCGGCCATACAAGACAACTTTCCTGATGAATATCTATTGAAGATAGATTATAAAGAAATTCCATGGTTTGCAGACTATGCAAACTATTTAGTATGTGGATTCCTTGAAAAAGGATTATCGTACCAAAGACGAAAGAAATTCTTCAGTGATATAAAACACTATTTCTGGGAAGATCCACATCTGTTTAAAAGTTGTCCCGATGGAATAATACGCCGATGTGTATTTGGAGATGAAGCTAGTAAAATATTAAACCATTGTCACACAGGACCAACAGGAGGGCATTATGGGCCTCAACTAACAGCAAGAAAAGTTTATGATGCTGGATTCTATTGGCCTTCAATTTACAAAGATGCACACCTTCTTTGCAAATCCTGTGATGCATGTCAAAGGGCCGGAAAAATAAGTCAACGTGATGAAATGCCACAAAATGTCATCCAAGTATGTGAAGTATTTGACATTTGGGGTATTGACTTTATGGGTCCATTTCCAAAATCTCATAATAATCTATATATACTCGTAGCCATTGATTATGTATCTAAATGGACGGAAGCACAAGCTCTCCCAACTAACGATGCACGAGTTGTAGTCAACTTTTTAAAACATCTTTTTGCAAGGTTTGGAACACCGAAAGCTTTAATAAGTGATCGGGGTACTCATTTCTGTAATAATCAACTTAAGAAAGTTCTTAAAAGATATGGAGTAACTCATAAAATCTCCACCGAATATCATCCACAAACAAGTGGACAAGTTGAAAATACCAACCGAGCTTTAAAACGTATTCTAGAGAAAACCGTAGGATCAAATCCAAAGGAATGGTCCATTAAATTGGAGGATGCACTCTGGGCTTTTAGAACAGCCTACAAAACTCCAATTGGAACCACACCTTTTAGACTTGTTTATGGAAAAGCATGTCATCTTCCAGTAGAAATTGAACACAAAGCATTTTGGGCTTTGAAAACATGTAATCTTGATTTACATGAAGCTGGACGTCTACGATTAAGTCAACTAAACGAATTAGAAGAATTAAGACATGAAGCATACGATAATTCGTTAATCTATAAAGAAAGAACGAAGAAATGGCATGATAAAAGAATCAGAAGTTCAAAAGAATTTAAGGAAGGAGACAGCGTTCTTCTTTTCAATTCACGATTCAAGCTATTTCCTGGAAAATTGAAATCAAGATGGTCTGGACCATTCATAGTCAAAAGAGTTTTCCCATACGGAACGGTAGAATTGATAAATTCAAATGGGATTGAATTTAAAGTTAATGGTCACAGAGTTAAACATTACATACATGGTCCGATGGAAGTTGACAACGAAGTTAATCACAATTTCGACACCACAGCTAACTAAGTGTGGGGAGAATCAAGTCTTTAAAGGATAATATGTATTTCTGTTAGAGTTAGATTATCTGTTTTCATGTAGTTCTCGAAAATGGAACCCGAATGGTCTTTCCCTAGCAGACCCTAAAGAACTAGTCTTCTCCCCCCATTCTGAATTTTTATTTTTTTTAGGTTTTTACAAAATGAAGACTGCGTGTGAACTAAACCATGGTCTAATGCTACACGCTTTGATCACTAAACGTAATAATGACATACTATCGAGTGAACTAGTATCAGTAATCAGAGAAAGAATGGACGGAGTTAGAAAAGAATCCAGATGCGAAGATAATAAGTTACAATTTGGTAAAGGAAAATCAAAATCCGCAGCGAAAAGAAGAGCACGACACCTAGAAAGATGTCACAAATGCGAAAAATGGTCACATGGAGGTAAATGTTCAAATAATTAAACCTATTCAAATACCGAATTTGTTACTTTATGCAGAGACGGACCGTTCATATGTTTAGAAGAAAAGACACTGAATGCTCGAGGTTACGCCTATGTAGCTATGGAAAACCAATTAAACCGACTATCTTATGAATGGGATAGATCATATAACTAAGAAATCTATTTCACAGGTAAGTCTGTACAGTTTTTATTTTTATTTTATTTTTAACCTTTTGATAATAAACGCTAATTTGTTCGCTATAAAGTATTAAATTGGTATTGAATAAAATTAGGTTTGGCGACCGAAATTATTGACATCATACAAAAATTTATTACATCACTGCGAAATTTAACGTTTATTCTTAAGGTATAAATATCTTTAAACAATCAACCCAAAATATTTCAAAAATTCGTCATGGGTTAAATTAGGTCTTGGAACCGAAATTACTTTACCGAAAAGAGGGGCGCATATTTTTGATAATATTTGATTGATTAAAGTGGGATAAAAAGACAAAAAGATTTTTAATTTTATTTTTACCATGTTTTTAAAATTAATATTTAAATCTTAAATTAATATTGTAAACTTTGTAAAAACAATATTTTTAAAATTGTAAATATTTGAAAAATTAATATAAGTTTGGTGTGAATTTATAATATGAATTTTTAAATTAAGTTTGGTGTGAATTTTTAATTTTTAAAATATGAAATTTTAATTTTATGCATTTCAAATTTTAAGTTTGGTGTGAATTTTTAATATTAATTTTGAATTTTATATTTAAATTGTGTGAATTTAAAAACAAAAATTTACTTTATCTCAGTAAGTTAAAAATATGATTTTTAAAATTCGTCGTAAGTTGAAGACTAGGTCTTTGAACCGAAATTGCTTTACCCAAGGAAGGGACGAGAACTTTTATTATCATTATTTTTAATCTTATTGAATTAAAGTATGCCAAAAAAACATTAAAAAACCCAAAAATCTTAGCTTTTAAAACAATCGCTACAAAAAGACAAATTTTAAAATTTTGTCGAAGGACGGACTAGGACATCGATCCGAAACGACCTCGTCCTAAATAACAAAGGAAACAAAATTTTAAAATTAATTAATTAATTGTTTTAATAAGTTAAAGATTATAAAAAATAAAAAAAAAATAAAAAAAATACCAAACTCCGCGACTCGCGGAGTTTGAAGGGGATATCTCCGCGAGTCGCGGAGGGACCAAAATACAGAAAAAAAATATAAACGCATAACAGATCAGTCCCAACCCAAAACAAAAACATACTGCGAAAAATTGCACGAAAAAACCCGAGAAAAAACCCCCAAAATCACAATTTTTAACCGTTAATCACCAAATCTTTTACTAAAATCATGTTGAGAAGGATGCTATCAAGGAATTACTCAAGAAAAACGGTAAATTTCTACACCTAAACACCATTTAATCCGAAATTAGTGTTCTTGAGCAATTTTTCCCCAATTTGATTTTGATGCTTTTTAGTGTAATTAGGCTTAAATTGTTTATGTATTATGCTTGTATAACTTAGATTGATGCTGTTTAACATGATTAGAAGCCTTAAACTTCAAATTTTGAGTAATCTAGGGTTTGTGTTCTTGAGCAAATTTGGGGCTTTTTGATATAAAACAGGTTATGGCCGATTTTTGTCATGAATTGTTGCTAAATTAAGTAGTGTAACATGTTTAGGTAGTTAAATGATTCAAACTTTGAGCCTAAACATGATTTTGAGAATTAAAGTGGACTTTTTTTCAAGTCTAAAAATTCATGAACTTGATTTTTGAAAGATAATGCCATTTGAGACTTGTTTAATTGCTAGTAATGATTATTTTGACATGTTATTTGAGTTGAATGCTTATAAACTTGGCGAACATTTTCGTATATGCTTATTTGAAAAAGTGTAGATTTGATGAAAATATGAAAATGAGCTTAAGTTTGATATAAATTGATCATGTCATTGTAATTATTTTGATTGATGATTTTGCTGACACTAATGCATATTTGGATGCACAAAAATTGTGTTTGATTTGTTTTGCAGACTGAAAGGGGTGAATCTTCATCCCAAGCTCGCAATGCTCCTGCTGAGAATGTGGAACAACAGGAGGTGGATAACTACTACAAGCAGGATATACCTCATCCAGTCATGACCTTTTCTGATATGCACTTGGAAGAGTTGCACCAGAACCTGAGATTTGACAGACTTTGGATAGATTATCCAAAATATCAAAGGGGTTTGCATACTCTTCATTCTAAGGTTGTTGAGGTACCGAGGGTCATAGAATGGGGACCCTTAGAAGCTGTAGAATTGGCCGGGCCAATTAGAGAATTACTTGTACAGAGGTATGGTAATTCTACTTTTAATGACTGGGTAAGTTTATTCACCATGCGTAGACCTGTATATAAAGTATGGTGTGAAGAATTGTTGTGTAGTATAGAGTTGAATGATCGGGTAGCTAGTTTAACCGATCGTTCTTTTATTAGATTTTTGTTAGGCGGTTCGATGCGCCACATGTCTTTACTGGACATGGCTCAGGCTTTACGTATATATACGCCTGAGGAGTTAGCATCTGCCGATTGTAGAGGGTTGATACTAAATGGTAGAAAGATAGATGAAAATTTTGATACACACGGTGTGTGGAGTCAAATGACAAGCCATCACCGTTTCAAAGGGGGAAATTACTCTTATTTGGACATAGATAGAGCTGAATTAAGAGTAATTCATAGGTTTTTAGCTAATTCGATTACACAAAGGGGTAAGAACAAGGAAAAAGTAAATGAACAGGATTTGTTTTACCATATGTGTATTCGAGACCCACAAAGCACTGTAAGTATACCGTATTGTGTGGGTTATTATTTATCAGCTATGGTTCGGGGGATGAGACCGCATAGCATAATAGGAGGTGGTATTTTTATTACTTTGATTGCTAAATATCTCGGTGTGGATATAAGTCGGGGGGGATTATTAGTAGAAGAACCAGAACCCCGCGATATTATAGGTTTAAATGTATACCATGGTGCGAAACTTTTGAAGAGGCGAAATAACGCCGCAGTACCATACCATGGTAGACATCCACAGGTTGAGAGAAACCAACAGCAAGGTAATGTAGGAGGGGGGAATGAGATGCAAGAAATGCAAAGGTTTATAGCTTCTCAGGAGTACGAAAATGCTAGACAGAGAGCATTTGAAGATTGGCAAGTTCATCAGAACCAAATCATAGCTCATTGCCAACATATAGGTAGAAACTATATTCCTACACCGAAACCCATCTTCCCTCCCTGGTCTATAGAGATGCAGCCACCGTATCCTACGTATAACCCTGCCGAAGCATTCTATAGCACCTATGGTTATGCCTGGAACCCCTATTGGTACCAGTATCATCCCTAGTCTACTTAGTTTTATTTATTTTGTAATTTGTAATATTGATACATTTAATACTTATGTTAATATTGTAATAGTTTTTATAATTTTCTAACTTTTATTCCTAGATTTTAATAATTTTTGAATGCGGGGTAATATACCAAACTTCAAAAATATGCATATATGTTTGCAGTTTATCTTATGTACACAACAGGGTAAAACAACGCATTTTCAAAGACTGGCATTAAGTTCAGCAAAAGCAACTAATTTTGACGACAAGATGCAAAATATATGCGAAATAACAACAAGACGGAATGAACAAATGATGTGCACCATTTATCATTCAGCAAACAAACGCCAATATATTTGGAAACTTTGGTAAAAATTTAATCATTTTCACACAAATCACCCTCAATAATTTAAATTGTTACTGATTTCTTGCAAATGAGGGCATTGCAAGATCTTAAGTGTGGGAAGGGGTTAAATTCTTTCGGATTTTAAAATTTTTATCTTAAACACTTGGTTACCATTAAAAATACTAGTAAAGCAGTAGTTGTATTAGAATCTAGTGCTCTCTGATAATAAAGAACAGCCCTAGTCTTATATACTGACTACCCAATTCTAGTAAAATTTTTCAAAATTTTCAATTAAATGAACTCAAAATCATGTTTATACATATTTATGAACGATAAAACTAGGTTTTAACACCGAAATTATTGTAACCTCGGAAAGGACATAAATTGAGAAATAAACCAAAATGTTAAAATTCATTTAAAATGGAATAGAGGACGATAAAAAGGAAAATAAAAGCCAAGTGTGGGAAAATTCTCCAAGTTATTCAAAACATATATCACATATTTCTGTAACAAATAACTGAAAATACTTTTGCTTTGGACTAAACTAAACTGTTTTACCCGATGAAAGAAAAGAAAAGATGGATCTACACGATGAATCAATTCCATCATTAAAAGGAAGTAAAGTCTTCCGAAAAAGACACGCGCTTCTTGATTTAGGTCATGAAGTTGTCGTCCAGACCAGCTGTAGGTTGACGAAAAATCCAGAAAAGTCATCACTAAAATCAGCAGGAAATCCACGGACCTCAGCATTAAACAGGGTCGCCAAGTGGTCAGATTTATCCTAACCATGAGAAGGATTTATCTTGTAAAATGGGGGGGCACCATGCAAATTAGCTGGATAAGACTAATGAATCAGATCCCCAGAAAGGATAATCTCCTTAAAGATTAAAAATCAGCTTTTAAGACTGATATTACTCAATCCTTGAGATTGACCTTAAAGATTGAGAATTACAAACTCATGGAATTCAATGATATCTAAACTCAAGCTTGAACGAGAAAATATTTTGATCAAAATTACAAACCGATTTGTTTTCTGAAAACCCTATTTTCAATGCGTTCATTACCATTGAACGTAAAATCCTAGGAATTCACCTGGAATTCATTAGGTCACCTGAACTAAATCGGGTGTCAACCGTAAGAACGGTGGTTGCATAGCATGGTCAAAGACAGGACCTTGTGCCAAATCAAAAAATCATAAGGGTGAGCTTTACTATTGCTCCTACCAAGGATAGTAATTGCGTCCGACACGTTATAGACCATAATTAAAAGCATGTCAGGGGACATTGCCTTAACAGTTGCTTGTTCAACGCTTTCCTTTACAACCGGACGGTAGTTTACCGAAAGGTAATATACGGGACAAGTAAACTGGACGTGTTGCTTTCCAAATACAAGGTTAGCAAGTGGGTGACACAAAACCATAAGTTTTGAGCTAAAATTTTCAAATCTGAAACCCACCAAACCCACAAAAATATTTTGCAAACACCGGTAAAGGGTTATTCCGGAAAACTTATCTAGGGTAAAAACTAGATTTAATTTTTAAAAGATCAAATGTTTTCATAAAGATCCAATTTCCTTAATGGATCTAAATTTTTATAGTCATGTGAGACTGTAAACCATATCGTTACTACCATTGTTTATACCACCGTATAGAAATCACTGATGTACAAAGTGTGAAGAATAAAAAAGTGATTCTAGTATTTCAAGACGATATTGCTTGAGGACAAGCAACGCTCAAGTGTGGGAATATTTGATAATGCTAAAAACGAACATATATTTCATAGCATTATTCCTCAAGAAAGACAAGCTTTTAGTTGCAATTGTTCTATTTAAAAGTGATATTCGTTTAAATAATAAAAGGTGAAGACAAAAGACAGATTCGATGAATTGAAGACGCAAACGACCAAAAAGTTCAAAAGTACAAAAGACAATCAAAGAGGTTCCAATTATTGATAAGAAACGTCTCGAAATTACAAGAGTACAAGATTCAAAACGCAAAGTACAAAATATAAAATTATACGCAAGGACGTTCGAAAATCCGGAACCGGGACCAGAGTCAACTCTCAACACTCGACGCAACGGACTAAAAATTACAAGTTAACTATTTATATAAATATAATATAATATATAATTAATTATATTAATTATATATATATTATATATATAATATAAACCGTCGGCAAGAAAGACTCCAAAAGGGACTGAGCTGTAATTTCAAACTCCGCGACTCGCGGAGTTTGAAGGCAAAAATGCCGCGAGTCGCGGAGCCCCAAAAGTCGAAAATCCCTATAAAGCTCGCGCATTCTGATCGTAAAAATTCACCAAAAAAATCCATCCATCTCTCTATCTATATCGTATATATTTATATTTTAATTTTAATTTTAATTTTAATCCTAATAATAAGGGTATGTTAGCGAATGTTGTAAGGGTGTAAGTCGAAATTCTGTCCGTGTAACGCTACGCTATTTTTAATCATTGTAAGTTATGTTCAACCTTTTTATATTAATGTCTCGTAGCTAAGTTATTATTATGCTTATTTAATCCGAAGTAATCATGATGTTGGGCTAATTACTAAAATTGGGTAATTGGGCTTTGTACCATAATTGGGGTTTGGACAAAAGAACGACACTTGTGAAAATTAGACTATGGGCTATTAATGGGTTTTATATTAACTAAACAATACCTTGTTAATTTAATATACAAACTTATAATTTGACGTATTTATATATAACCACATACGCTTGACTGGGTACGGTGGGAGGGATATCTATAAATACCAATAATTATTCATTTTACCGGATACGGAACTGGATTAATAGTTAATAAACTTGTTGAAACAGGGGTGAATTACATTCAAGGGTAATTGGTGTAATTGTTAACAAAGTAGTAAAACCTTGGTTTACACGCAGTCGATAACCTGGTGTATTCATTAAACAAAGTATTAAAACCTTGTTACATTTCGAATCCCCAATTAGTTGGAATATTTGACTTCGGGAATAAGAATAATTTGACGAAGGCTTTCGCTCTTTATATTTATGACTGATGGACTATTATGGACAAATCCGTATGGATATATTAAATAATCCAGGACAAAGGACAATTAACCCATGGGCATAAAACTAAAATCAACACGTCAAACATCATGATTACGGAAGTTTAAATAAGCATAATTCTTTTATTTCATATTTAATTTCCTTTATTTTATATTTAATTGCACTTCTAATTATCGCATTTTTATTGTTATTGTATTTAATTGCACTTTTAATTATCGTACTTCTTAATTATCGCAAGTTTATTTTATCGCACTTTTATTATTCGCAATTTCATTATCGTTATTTACTTTATGCTTTAATTTAAAGTCTTGTATTTATTTGGTTTTAACTGCGACTAAAGTTTTAAAATCGACAAACCGGTCATTAAACGGTAAAAAACCCCCCTTTATAATAATAATATTACTTATATATATATTTGTATTTTTATAAAAGTAAACTAATATAGCGTTAAGCTTTGTTTAAAAAGATTCCCTGTGGAACGAACCGGACTTACTAAAAACTACACTACTGTACGATTAGGTGCACTGCCTATAAGTGTTGTAGCAAGGTTTAAGTATATCCATTCTCTAAATAAATAAATATCTTGTGTAAAAATGTATCGTATTTAATAGTATTTCCTTGTAAAAATATAAGCTATTTTATATACTACTCTGCTAAAACATCAGTTACCATATATGAATCATCGGTTATCAATCGGAGGTGGTTTCAAGAGAATTGTGTCTTTAGATGATTAAACGCTGATTGTAATCGTCAAGATACAAAATATGTTTAAGATGAAATCAAGTGGCAAACTTGAAGAGATATTTAACTGTAGTAGATGTAATTTATTAAAGATTATTGTAAATCAAAATGTGTTATAATTAATATTTCCTACTCTTTTAATACTTTTTAATTTTCCAAGGTTAGTTGTCCAATGTTAGTAGTCCAATAGTCCAATAGTTAGTATATAGATTTAAAATTTTACGTAGTTAATTAATTGGTTACTAATGAATTTTATTTTGTCCATTATTTTCTTCATTATGCCACTTGTCAAATCTTGACTTGGATTCTGATAGGTCAAAATCCGAATATGAAATTGAATTTGAATGAAAATAGTTGTTCTTTGGTGAACGGATACGTATATGTGTAGATTTGAGTAGTATTGTTAATGTTTGTTGAATCTGAATAGAAGAATGTACAGTATAACTTATTAATGTGAAATCTAAATATTCCTCGGGTATTACCTACCCGTTAAAATATTTTCACCATTAACAGTTTGTAAAAAAGAACTTTTAATTACAATCTTTATGATAATATACTTACATATATATTTTCTTCAGATGTTATCGTGGATTTAATGAGTCAATATAATATTAAGCTCATTTGATTTACCATTAGAACAAGAATGTATAATCTCTAAAACATTAGAGATTACATAATTGCCATGTAGAACGAAGATAAAATAGATAGAACAATACGTAGAACGATATTTATGCTCGAGGTACAGAATGAGATGTTGAGGCATGTGATGTTGAAACTTGGGTTGTTGGTGGTACTGGTGTTGATGTTGGTGGTACTGTTGGTGCCGGTGATGTTGCTGGTGCTTGTAAGTTGTGCATCGTATTCCTCAAAGCCATGACTCGAGCGCGAAGCTCATTGACTTCTTCCATTACTCCGGGATGATTATCGATTGGGAAGAGGGGATGAATAAAGTTTAAAATTTTAGATATAATATAATCGTTGCGAGTTATTCCGGAAATGAGGGTGAAGATGGTATTTCGGACTGGTTTTCCGGTAAGTGCTTCAGGTTCTTTGTCAAGAGGTGAATTCGGTTAGTGGAAAGGATCGCCTTCTTTGTGTCTCCATTGGTTAAATCGACTACGAACCCATTCCTAATTCATCCAGAATTGGTGGTGACTGATTGGTTGATCCATTGCGGTTACACTGCTTTCGGAGCTCGAGTGGAAATCCATATCGGAATAGCTGTCAGAATCCGAGGAACTTGAACTGGTTGCAGAATTCATCTTTCACGGTTAGATAAAGGATTTTCAATATGAAATGATTTTTGGATATCAGATGATATTCTAATTATATAGAATACCTATATATAGTACAGAAGATCCTGTAGATTACAGAGGGAATTAATGAAACGTGTCAAACAAGGTCAAATGTGATGGAATATGAATTTGTCTGTACACCATTTATGCAATAATTGCAATAAGATGTGTCGAGACAGAAAATGATAAGTAGATATTTATTGACAAGGAATGATAAGTAAAACTTTTGACATGTATACAAGGTTCAAATCCAGACTCATTAATGTATCCTAACAACTACTAGGTCGAAGTCCAGAATCACTAATGCAAGACCTAGTTCGCTAAGACCACTGCTCTGATACCACCTGTAAATAGTGGGGACGCATCCCACTCAATACCTTCCCAGCTAACCGCTTGGTGACCACTGAGCGTACCTCAGACACTGATTTTACGGCCTGCCTCTCGGCTACTGCCAACCCTCGTAAGGGATCGCAAGGAGTAAGAGCCAAAGATTTGCCGCAGGTCACACTGTGAGAACCTCCTTTACGACTAACCTGCACCAACGACGTTAAACCAGCTCTGATACCACCTGTAGTGACCCGTCCTAATCCACATGGACGAAGTCTTCAACAGATGGTCCCATTGCGAGGTTCTGACCTCTATATGCCATAAATGACTCCAAGTAGTATTTTTAAATTGAGCAAATGCATAGCGAAAGATTTCTTTCATACCTGAGAATAAACATGCTTTAAAGTGTCAACCAAAAGGTTGGTGAGTTCATAGGTTTATCGTAAACAATAAAATTCAGTGATTTTGATAGACCACAAGAGTTAAATGTGCATGATACAAATGAGCCCGAATCCTATACCCACCTGTAATGTACATGCAATATCTTTTTTATACAGTACACCTTTCTCGTGTACGAAACCATTTTTCATAAATCTTAGTAACCGTACACATATCTCGTGTACAAAATAACATACACATAACCTGTGTGTAAAATCATTCTCTTGATACATAACATTCGCTTTTCTTTACTTTCTTTCGTTGCTTGGTAACCGACCTTAACATTTAATGCGCATCATAAATATCCCCAAAATAAACATAACTTTTAGTCTGTAATCAATATATAAACCTCGAAGTACTAAACACCACGCCCACTAGCTCTTTCGTCTAGTGAACATTCTGGGTGGGGGTGTTAAACCTGGTAGCTACCTTTAGGATTCGCGTGAATTAGGGGCCATACCCGTTTCCTAATTCTTAGGTTACCAAGCTATAATAATCAGGAGAAATATTCACATCAATTAGTGGCAATTATAACGTCCAACTAATTCAACATATCATAATCAACAGAACCTCTCGTCTGTATAATAATTCATTCGAGGAATGTTTTGCTTGTCATCGAGTCAAACATTTATAAAAGCATTTCATGTATTCTCAGTTCAAAAATATTTCAAAAACATTTAAATAAGCAGTTATAAAAACAACGCATGTATTCTCAGTCCCAAAAATGTAAAGAGTAAAAGGGATCAAATGAACTCACTATCCAATATTTTGTAGTAAAAATATTCATACGACGAAACTGAACAATGCAGGGTTGGCCTCGGATTCACGAACCTATATCATTTATATATATATTAACACATATAATGGTAATCGAACAAATATATATATTATTAGTGATTTCATTGTTATATTAATCATGTGTTTTCATTAATAACTTAATTAATTACATTTATTAATATTTATTATGTAAATATTACTATAGTTATGTTACATGTAATAATTATATTTTATATAAATAATATTTGTTGTAATAATAATGATAATACTAATTATAATTATAATAATTTTAATAATAATACTAATACTATCATTTAATAATAATAATATTAGTTATATGTTAATATTGAAAATAATGATTTTAGTAACCTTAATAATGATGATGATGATGATGATGATAATAATAATAATAATAATAATAATAATAATAATAATAATAATAATAATAATAATAATAATAATAATAATAATAATAATAATAATAATAATAATAATAATAATAATAATAATAATAATAAGTAATAAGTAACTACCTCAAAGAAGTAGCCCTAAAAAAATGCCCAAGTCCGAGCTTGAACCCGCGACGTCCCGTTAACCCGATAACAACCTAAACCATTCCTCTGTCTCAGGTTTTTTGATTTAATTCCCACTTTAAATTTATTTAACCCGTATTAACTTGTTTCTATATTCTTCTTCTTTTTCTAAAAATAATGTCCCAGACCGGGCTCGAACCCGAGACCTCTCGGTTAACCCAAACATACCTAACCATTGTTCCGTTTCCCAATTATTTTGTCCCCTAAATACATTCAACCATATTTCTGTTTGCTTTCATCTACTTAGCCCAATCATCATCATCATCAATTTGTATTGTCTTCATCACATAACACCACCATTCTATCATCATTCGTCAATTCAGTCCCACCCACAAAACACAAATTGGATCTTGGCCCAAAAATCGTAAATAGGAACATAACCCAACAACAAAAGTCCATTACTCTAACACGGCCCAAAAACTATTCGTGGTTTTTCTTTTCTGTTTCTTTATTGTGTTTTCTAAAATGCTTGCAGTAACAGAAAAATTATAGCATCATCGTCATTAACGTGTCACTATCATATATCTATCACCACGTCAAATTTAAGTGACTCGAACGTATTCAAACCTAAAAATCACTTATAATAGTGGTAAGTTTTCACGTCACTCAATCCCTACCATACCTTTATCATCCCACTAACAACATAATGCGCCATTATTTATTCATTTCATTATTATACTAGTATACACCCCTGTAACCCACTAGTCAAAGTGTTTGTCAAGTGGGGTCTTATTTGCTTAATAAATGTTGTCAACGAGAAAGCAAGCGATAGCAATTATACTAGTTCATGGCTCGTTTAAACAGGAAGAATAAATAGATGCAGTACTGCAGATCAAACAGAAATAAACATGGTAGTGTCTCGAACAGGAAAGGGTATGAAACGATTTGCAAAAGTGATGGTGGTTTTGTTTTTCAAACTCGTGAGGAACAACAAAATAACATGGGCTTCGGTTTAAGAAGTTTTAATTCAAACTTTGGTAGTTCATAGGCCCAAATAAGAATTGGAATAGGAAGCCCAAGATGAATTAGGATTCAACGTCCATGTTAAATCACAAAATCGCAGAAACATAAAAAAATAAAAGTGGTTTGGTTCCTTTTTCTTTTTATAAACAAATGGGGTTCTCTTTTTAGAGAGTGTTGGCCATGAATGTTTCTTAATTCCCACTTGTATAACTTTTTATCATGCAGTAAAGAAGTTCCTATATATCCATGTTGACAATCCCTAAATTGAACCGTGAAAAGTAATAGAAAAACCGTACTGCAGGAATGAATTATTGCAGCAAATATCGAATGTTTTCCGGTGTGTTTGGTTCGTTGTTCAGCTGTAAACCACAGAGACATTCGCTGCACAAACGTGGTGGTTTCAAGGTGGTTTTGTGGTATGTGGGTTGTGATTTTTGTGATGGTTTAGTGTGGTGTTTTGGTCTCGATCCCATATAAACAGCAACAAACAAATGATAGATTTAAGAGGTGTTCAATATGATGGTTTGAGGAGGAAAGTGGTTTATGCTCGACAATAAGAAAGAAACCAGAAAAAAAATAACACAGATGGTTCTTTGGATTTGCAAGAGAGAGAGAGGAAAGAAAGAGGGAGGTAGAGAGAAAAGATTTCGGTGGTTCTCCGGTGTTGGCTCTCAGTTGTGAAGTTTGTGGTCCAGTTGTCGAAGAGAAAGGTGGTTGCAATGAAGTGGTTTTACGAAGGAAAAATAAGAAGTACCATAAGTTTTGACTAATCAAGAAGCACAAAGGATAGGATGTAGTAGCAGGTTTGTTTAAGGATTTCAATGGTTGTTGTCATGATGGTTGTAGGGTGGTGTACAGTGGTGATTTGAAAATGGGATGTGACCTTCATCTAACAATAATAGAAGCAAGAATGATGATGTGAATGTAATTATATAACTCTCTCCCTCTATGTGCTTGTATATTTACTTATACATATATATTGTGAGTGATACAACAACAATAATTGATCAAATTTTGTTTTGTAGGATTGATGGTGGTCGACAAAAATATTCGAGGCCAGAAGGAGAAAACAAGAAGAATAAAAAGATGAAATCGATGGCTAACAGAATTTGGATCCATCTGTGTGATTACTGCTATTTATTTGTAACAAGAGATAGAAATAAAATGAATAAAGTTTGATCACGATGGCTAACAGAATTCCAATTGTATATCTGATTTTGATTCTATCAGATTTTTGTTGTGTAGCTGTGATTGCATTTGATCTGGTACGAAATTGGAGACAACAAACATAATCAAATACAGTTGAATTGGGATGTGTAACTGATTTGGATTCTAAATGCGTATATTCAATAATATTGATTCCTATATGTATCTGTATATAATATGTATCTATATATAATACTGATTCATATAGTGTATCTGTATATATCAGTATATATATATATATATATATATATATATATATATATATATATATATATATATATATATATATATATATATATATATATATATATATATATATATATATATATATATATATATATATATATATATATATATATATCTGTTTTTATATATCAGTATATACATATATCTGTATTTATATTTCATTACTATATATAATTTGTATTAACAAATAATTAGGTATATTAATAATAATAATATTAATAATATCCAAGTAATACTAATAATAATAATAATAATGATTAAAAGTAATAGAAATAATAATAATAATAATTTTGGAATAAAAATGATAATTTTTAGTAATAATAATGATATAACAAATTACATGTGTTAACTTTCATATATTTTATATTGAAAAAAATAAAATAGCTAATACTGATTTTTATATTAATAATGAAAGTAATAATAATATTAGTATAACAATTATATTTTAACTTGTAACTACATTTAGTATATTAATATTACAATCTATTAATTATGTAATTATATCTATCATTATATGATAACATTATTTAAATATTTGATACTTATACATTTTATATATATTACATTTATATATATATATATATATATATATATATACATATTTATTTACAAGTACAAGTTCGTGAATCGTCGAGAATGGTCGAAGATCAATTGAATATATGAAACAGTTCAAAATTTTTGAGACTCAACATTACATACTTTGCTTATCGTGTTGAAATCATATAAAGATTAAGTTTAAAGTTGGTCGAAAATTTCTGTGTCGTCACAGTCGTCTTCATACGCATATTCTTCGTTATGTTGGGTGAAACTAACCGTTTTCCCTTTGCGGACACGTATTAGATTTGTGCCTGGTTTGATTACATCGGTAACACTTATCTCCTGTTGGCTTACTGTATGTATTTGGTATTGGTGTTTTATTGGGGCTCTTATCAACATTGTTAGTTTTTGGAACTTTAGGGGTTGTGTAACTTTTAAATGGTGTTTGACTAGTATCTCCATTTGTATGATGTGTAGTTTCTTCCCCAAAAGAACCACCATAACTACTCTTACCCATAGTTTCTGCTCGGCGCGCCAGATTGTGCGCTTCTGTGAGGCTCATGATTACTTGACATCCGATTTTTTCTCTAATATTTGATCGTAACCCAAAGAGATACCTTGAGATTTGTTGACCCTCTGTTTCCATTAGATTGTTACGTGAAGCTAATCGAAGGAATTCGGATATATATTCAGCCACTGACTTCGCCCATTGTCTTAAAGATTGATACTGTTCAAACAAAAATTGATCATACGGGAGGGAGAAATGGGACATGAGCATACGCTTCATCTTCGTCCATTTTTGTATAGGTGCTTTTCCCGACCGTCTTTTTTGATTCTGTGCTTGCTCCCACCAAGATGAAGCCCCCCTTTTAATTGGTAGGCTACCAACTTTACTTTTTTTGCTCCGGGGATCTCTGAAAATTCAAAGAACCTCCCCACTTTGACTATCCAATCTAAGAATTCCTCGATGTTGAGGTTTGTATTGAACGATGGAAGATCTACCTTTAACTGGTAATCGTCATGTCTTTGTGGTTATCGCCCGTGATAAAGGTTGTCTCTTCTCCCGTACCCAAACGTTTCCTCTTTCGAAGAAGAGTCATCTAAGTCATTCGTACAGTACTGTTCGTGTAACTGTATGCGTGGTTGTTGTCGTTCCTGCCGATATTGTGGTTATTGGTTAGGCAGGATGATGGGTGGTCATCGTGTATGAAATGGTGGTGGTGATACATGATCATCATCATGAGGTTTAAGGTTATTCCTTCCTGCCTCCTCATGCTTTTGATTCATAGCCTGCCACCCTTCCTACATGCGATCTACATGAGTAGTTAGGGTTTTCAGCATAACCATGATTGCATCGATACCTTTGGTTATTTTCGAAGAATCGCCGTCTTTGTTATTGTTCCCGCCTCTAATAACCCGAAAATTTTCGACTAAATTTAAACCTAATTTTTATATGATTTTGACACGTTAAAGTGAGTCTCAAAATTTTTTGAGATGATTCATTTAAACTTCAACAAATTCTGACGATTTACGAACAATTATTTGTAAATAATTATGCACTTCTATAATATTATAACTATTAATCTATAAGTAATAACTAAAAAGTGACATTTAAATAAATAATAAAACAATTGGGAACTAAATAAAAAATAAATACAAGTCATGAATTAGTAAAAAGAAAATAATACTTATCATGTAGTAAATGTAAAAAAAATATATATATATAATAATAATAATAATATTAATAATAATAATAATAATAATAATAATAATAATAATAATAATAAAAAAAAAAATAATAATAATAATAATAATAATAATAATAATAATAATAATAATAATAATAATAATAATAATAATAATAATAATAATAATAATAATAATAATAATAATAATAATAATAATAATAATAATAATAATAATAAAGAGATTAAAGAATCTTAAACAAATACATCCTTATGTTGACTAAAAATAAAATATATATAAAAAAAGTATAAACTAGTACCACCTATTGTTGATTAAAAGAATTATAAAATAAAATAAAATCATAAATTAAAACATCCTTATGTTGACTAACACTCTAATACTTGCACTATATAAACATCCCTAGACTCCTAGTTTCTCATTCACAAATCACACCAAAATCCCCTCTCTAAAAACTTAAAGAACTTTTGAGGTAATATTTTCTTTTCATCTTCTTATTTATTTTTATTCATTTTATTTATTTCTTGTATTTTTTTACCCAATTGTTATTTTAAATTGTTAATAAATATTCACATCAGTAGTATTTATTTAGAAATTATTTAGAATAGTAGTAGTACTTATAAAAATAATTATGATAAGTTTTGGAATATTATTTGTGATGACCCGGAAAATTCTGATCAAATTTAAACTTAATATTGTATGATTAACGTTTCCGACACGATAAACAAAGTCTATGAAGTTGAATCTCAAAATTTTTGAACTATTCAAATACCTTTCGGTTGTTCTCGACGATTCGCGAACAATTATATGTATATAGATACATATATATATATACTATAACTTGAAAACATAACAATGTATTAATTGTTTAATACTGTGCATTAAACTTATTGGTTTGATTATTTGATTGATATATTTAACTATGGAGTTAAAAGATAATGCCAAACGATTGAATTAAAAGATATTTATTAAGTCTCTTAATGGTCATGATATTGTTACGGGTCTCTGTTGTGAGGACCACACTGATTTGAGAAATTATTCCTTTTTAACGGTATTCGGAATAAATGATAAAGTGTTTATTTAAATAACGTAATTTGGACACATACAATAATTAGAATATTAATTGTTAAGAATTAATTATATGAATAACTTGCGATATGTATTTTAAAACGTGTTTATAAATATTGAGAATAGATATTAACTTGGTTATGAAATGTTTGATAAATATTATTATATTAATAAATAACGAGACAATGATTTATAGAAGTAAATGACAAAAATACTCGAAAGATTAAGATACACTTTGAGTGGTATAGTTTATGGATAATTTAAGGCTATATTTTGACAAAGGTACGAGTCACAAAACGTAAATTGCGAGTTTTCTAAGCGTACGAAAATACGTTCGAGAAACCGGAACCGGGACATGAGTCGAGTGACAACATACGAGTCATCGAAACGAAAATTACAAGTCAACTATGCACATGAATTTAATATAATATATAATTAATTATTTAAATTATATATTATATATATATATATATATATATATATATATATTATATTTAATTATGTCGACAAACAAGAAAACAAAAAAATATGTGAGCTGGATCTGACGGCCATGCGATCGCATGGGAAATAGGCATAAAACCCATGCAAGTGCATGAGCTCATGCAAGTGCATGAGCTCATGCAAGTGCATGAGAATTGCACTAAAATCCCATGCACTCGCATGGGGTTGATTTTTAGGCCAAGTACTATAAAGCTCGATGTTTTCTGACCGAATTTATCCATCTTTCTCTCTATCCTCTCTACTTATATTATTATTATTATTATTATTATTATTATTATTATTATTATTATTATTATTATTATTAAAATTAATATTATTATTAATAATCTTATGATTATTATTAATTAGTATTATACATAAAATACTACGACGAGATCATGAGCATGTCACTTTTAAAATGGGTTTTCATACGGGATAAAGCTAAGGAAATTATGGGTTATTACTAAGGGAGGTTGTGGGTATTGTACGAGGGTTATGCTCGTAAAGTCAAACCTAGTGTTTATCATCTCCGTTACGTCTACGTACTTTTCTGAAATATTGAATCACAATATTGATACGTAAGCATTTATATTTTATCTTTTATAAATTAATAGTGTATACATGTCTAGTGCTCGAGTATATATATTTATACATGTTTGTATGTTAAATTTTGTCGTTAAGCAGTTTATAATAAATCACGAATTAAATACATATATTAGTGGTAAAAGGTATATGATTTACATGTTTTCGGAAAGCTGGCGAAAAATCAATAATTTTTCATTTAGATATCGAATAGTTTCGATGAACGGATTAAAAGATATGATCAACTGAATTATGATTGACGTTAATTAAAATTACTTTTGAATCTACAATTAATATTTAAACAACTTGTTTGTAAGATTGATAAATTGGATTTTTGAATATTACTAACCGAGTAAATGAATCCTTATATAAGGTACGTCTCATTTTGTTGAACAATTGTCAAAACTAATTGTTTTATCATATTTTAAAGCCTTATAAAAACTATAAAACTATGTGAAATATTAAAATGATTCGATTGCCATGATCATTCAAACTATTGTATTAAGTCAGAATGACTTTTTGAAACAACTTTGGATAACTTTTGTATGTCGATCTCGAGCATTAGGATTGTGATACACTATGACCTGACCTAGCTTGATAGACATTTTTTGACCAACATATGTTCTCTAGGTTGAGATCTACGATTATTTGGTATTTTGAGTTTCGGTCACATTTCGGTAAACAACTTTATGTGCTGCTAAGGTGAGTTTCATTGCTCCCTTTTTAATTGCTTTTGCAATATATATTTTTGGGCTGAGAATACATGCAATTTATTTTAAACGCAATGGATACAAGTACATACTTAATTCTACACTGAGTTTGAACCAAAAATCCCTTAGCTTTCGTAACTAGTAGCTGCCCGTACATAGGATATGGACTGGTGGGCGCGAATAACAGTATATGGATCCATAGGGCTTGACATCCCCGTCCGAGCTAGAGCGCTAGCCTTTTAATGGACGTGTGTTATTTGAGTTTAGGACACGTTGGTTTGCGTGTATTAAAACGAATGGGATATTTATCATTATAACATTAAAGCTTAGTTACCGGAGTGCTCTGTTACATAGAATCTATTGACAAACTTTTGATAAACGTTTCTGGATGAAACAACTGAAATCTTGTGATCCACTTTTATATACAGATTATGCGAAACACTAAAACTATGAACTCACCAACCTTTGTGTTGACACTTGTTAGCATGTTTATTCTCAGGTTTCCTAGAAGTCTTCCACTGTTTGCTTATATGTGATACAAGCTATGTGCATGGAGTCATACATGCTTTATTCAAGAAAACTTTGCATTCACAAAATCATCACCGTGTATCTTATTTTGACTTCATTGTCAACGGATGTATTATGGTAAACTATTATTTATGGTGATTGTCTATATGTAGAAATCATCAAACGTTAAAAACCTTAGAAATTGATATTCATTTATTGTGTACCTTTTGAAAAGAATGCAATGTTTACAAAATGTATCATATAGAGGTCAAATACCTAGCAATGAAATCGATGAATGACGTGTTCGTCCATATGGATTTGGAGCGATCATCATATTATTTGTAGTTAATTACGAATTAAATACTAATTAAACACGAAAACCATATAAAATTCGTAATAAAAATATACACAGTAAATAAAAATAAATAAATAATTTTTCTGAGTTCATAAACTTTGTCTTAGCCTGAGAAAATTATAAAAATTAATTTATGGGTCGAATTAATAATTATTACATAATTAAACACTATTATTATGTAAACAGGAGGTAAATAAGGAAATAATTGTAAAGATAAAGAAATATTTTGATAAATATTTTTCTATAGGTTATTTAACTATAAGAAACTTATAAAAATTTTAAAAATAATTATTTACATTTATTTAGTATTTTATGTAGAATTAAACTTGTTTTGTAATTAAATTAAAAAATATATAAATACAAAATTGTAATAAAATACTTTCTTAAATTTTTATACTTATTTTTATAATTAACTAAGACTATAAAATTTATGTATTTGATTATTAGGTATTTAATTACTTATTTAGGTATTTATGGATAATATTGGGTTAATAAAGTACTATATTATTAAGTATCTTGTAAATTAAATAACAAATAGTATAACTAATTATGTTATATTTATTGTATGAGAGAATGATTATTATATTGTAGATATTAATTAATCTAAGTTAAGATAGTAATTATATCTTGAATAATAATGCATATATAATTATAACACTATTAATAGTTATGTTATACTAATAGTAACTATATATATAATTAACTTAATTATATAATAAAGTTTATACACCTATAATATGTGAAGGTTATAATCAAGATAACGTGCACTATATATGAACCTCGCCGCTATATATGGCATAGGGTGGTCCTTGTTGCCTTATGAGAACTGCTTGTGGATTTCGAATGCCATGACATAGATTCTGGTCAAGAATCCTGGGCGCCCGGTAACAACTGATCATTCAAGTGACTTGTATGATAGCAACGAGATTTGAGATAGTCGTGCAATGTCTTGTTAAAGATTATAACCCGAACTTTCTATAATTGGAAAGTTACTAAAAGTGAAAACTTTCCATAGATAGTAACCTTTCCGAAAATGGAATTTCTTTTAGAAAACCATTATCATTAGTATAGTTACTATACTTATGTCTATTAGACAACATCTGATCGTACATTCCATCTCTAGGTTGAGATTTCCGGTCTACTTCAATTACAGCTACTTCCTAGTGAAATCTTTGTTGTGCTATTTTAATGTGAGTTTCATTTGCTCCCTTTTTATCTATATTTTTGGGCTGAAAATACATGTACTATTTTTATAAATGATAGACACAAGTATAAACTTGTTATGCGACCAACATGAGTATTTTTATTGTGTTCATTTGAAACATACAAATCCCTGCTTTGTAATATCATTAATTGCTAGATGAACTAAAGTGACAAAGGGAATTATTATAGATAGCGCTATTGGGAGTAACATCCCGCACTGTTGACCTCAGGTCAATTGGTGGTATAATAATGATCTCGACAATTACATATGTATTGTCTCGGGGTAAAATCGTTTAGTTTTGATATTATACGCTCATGGCATACTTTTGATATACATGATATATCGTCTTTTATTAAATCTTGTGATCTATTACTGAAATCATTATTTAAGACAAACCTATGAACTCACTCAACCTCGTGTTGACTTTTTAAGCATGTTTATTCTCAGGTACTTATATATTTCTTCCGCTGTATATCTGCTGCTTTGATGATGCTTGGAGTCTTCATGCATTACTTACCAATTCATTTAAAAACATTTAATGCTTTAAATACAATGTAATCTATTTATCTTCTGCTGCAAAACTCAATAAAACGTCTCATATAGAGTCGTTCTCGTTTATACAACTGTGATTTGATATAATTAGTCACAAATACCCCAGGCCCTATTTGGGGGTGTGACACCGCTAGCCATCGCAATGAGCGAACCTCGCTTCTGATACCAACTGATAGGGACGAGGATATCAAAAAACATAAACGTGTTTCTTGGTTGACAAATACTTACGTACAAGTATAACAGAGAATAAAATTGATAATTCAAAATTAGCAAAAGAGGTGTCTGACTTACACATATGAGGACGATATATATATATATATATATATATATATATATATATATATATATATATATATATATATATATATATATATATATATATATATATATATATATAATACTCTAAAAGATAACCACTAACCAGCTAAGACTTTAATTAAGGCTAGACTCCTATACTAATTCAAATAAATAATTCAAACTAATAAACTAATAGATAATATAAACTAAGATAAGCTAGCTTTTGCTTTGCCTGCAAGTATTCATGAGACTCCAAAACTCTAGGCCCAAAATCAGCCCGGTTCCACATCAGTTTTAGTGGGTTTTCATGTATATTAAGTGTAGAAGAAGACTGCACGAAAAGATGATAAAAGATGCTGAAAATGCTGAAAAAATCGACTCTTGCGAGCTGTTACGAAATTGGCCATAACTTGAGCATACGACCTCTGATTGAGGTGATTCAAAAGCCCAGACGTCCGTATTTCAGAGGGCTACAACTTTGGTTTTTATGGGTTGTCGTAATTTACGCCACTCTTGGGGCGTAATTTTATTCCCGGATTTCATATGGTGGCGTAGTTTACGACATATCAGGCGTAAATTACGCCTGTGAATTTTTCTGCACCCGAATTTTGGAATAAAGCAAGTTAGTCATTCCCTATATAAAGGAAACCCTTAGCTACAAATTTGGAGGCTTTTTCATCAGTTTTTTTAGCAGAGAGCATAAACTCTAAACACCAAAATTCATCTACTTTCAAAAATCAAAAGCAAGATCTTCATACATCATCAACAATCCATCATGTTCTTCATCATCATCAAGCTCGACTAAGTTCCTTTCTTTATTTCTTCCAATGAACATTTAGTGTATTGTTTATTCATTCAAGTATGTGTGTGGTTTGTAATTTTACAATGATAAAGTATTTTGATTAATAATTTTGTAAACTATTCAAGTGATTATTTAATGCAAGTTTGTTGATTTTGATTATTGCAAGATGTATTATTGTGATTTAACAATTGTGCTTCATCCACTTAGTCTTAATTTAGATTAGGGATGAAGACAAGTATTTTGGTTACATAATCGTGCCCAAGACAATTGTTTTAACGAATTTAAGAATTCATGTCTATGTGATTTAGATACGAACTTGATAAGCACACATGTTTGTTTGAATGAATGATACCTAATTGGCATTTGGAAGGGATACATGTTTTAATCAATTGATAACAACGGTTGGTTTTTGATCTTTTGTTTATGTGTTTTATATAAACCATTTAAAGTTTAAGACTTTCAGCTTTTAATTAGTTTAATTTAGTTTTTAATCACCAAACCATTCTAAGAATTGCTTGTTTTTTTTATCACAATCTCCCATGGAATGAATTCTACTTACCCTAGCTAGTCTAGAGTATTTAGTTTATTTTTTATTGGTACTTCGACCCCTATCAATGTGTTACAAACTCCAACCTCTTCGTTGATAAGAAAGTTTCCTTCCGTTACTTTTTGTGAATAATACGAACGGGCATGTGGTTGTGAACAGGCATGTGGTTGTGGTATGTTACCATACGATCAATTTCGTGTCAAGGGTGCAAGCACAACCATGTAGTTCCATAAGGCTAGAATTTAAGATTTCACACATTAGTAACACCGTTCCTATCATTTATCATAGCTAAAATAAGTAACAACATACGTGAAATTTTTTGTTAAAATATGCGATAACGAGTTACTTCATCAATTGCAAAATATGTGTATATCAAACCAATAACACATTTTAAGGAATGTATCATAATTTACCTTGACAATATCAATTCATTTTTACTGCTACTGTTACTAATGCATAATATGACATAGTTGCCCGCAGGAAATAGATACGAATTCCCACGAGATTTCTTAAACGGGTATCACGGATTCACGAGTCAGATTTTACCCATCATATATGCACGACCCGCCCAAAAACAGTCAACGGGTGCAAAATTTTGCCCGTCCCATACCCACGGGTGTAATCTTTTTATTTTTAATACCCATCATGAGTACGGATACAACGGGTCGGGGTTTGTTAGATCCCAATATGCATTAACACGATAAATATCACATTAATATGAACGAACAGCCATGAATGTCAAGAGAGGAATAGTCATATAGTCAAACTATATCCCACGGCTATCTTGTACATATTTGAAGTTCGGTGGCTATCGCTAACTAGCTATGGAGTCCTAAGGTTCTATATATAGTTCTCGTCTATAGAACCATTTCTAACACTATCTACTCATATTCGAGGACCTAACAATCTCCCCCATGAGTTGATTGTGTTTCAAATGTAACTCCTTATCCAAAACATACAAAATTACATGAAATGGAATTTGCTATTTCTAACTACTCCCCCATGAATCAAGTATGGCAGTTGATCTTTAATCTTGACATTCTTTTATCTTCAACGGTCTTTTAGACTTTGCTTGACTTGAGACGAAGTATCAAAACTCTAGAAGCTCTCCCCTCAAAGTACATGCGCTCGACATCATAGTACAATGACATCATACCACCGATTATGTCATCGGGACATTGAATTTCCGTATTCTAAGAGTACTTTCAATATAACCATGATCGTGAACTCCCCATATGAAGTAGGAACTCATTCGGGTCTCTAGCTCCCCCCAATCAAACAATAATTTCTTGAAGTTCAGTCCTGTATAGAAGTCATATATTAACCATATATACATTCTCCCCCAAAATGATATTTATATATAATAAAATATCATTTCTATTGGTTGATGTAGTCGATAATCCCCAAATGTTTGACAATTAACGAGAATGGAAAAGCCGAGAATCATCGGGTAATGAAAATCCACTAGTAATGTCCCCCGGATTTGAGACAATCCGATAACCATGACATTCAGTTGGTATTACAGAATAGATTTAACCTTGTGTCGCAAAATTCATCCGCATATTATATAATCTGGTAACATTATGTAACAACCCTACTTTTTCTGCTATTTTCGTTAATTGTCTGTTAATAATTTTAACGGTGACTACTTGATTTTATATGTGTTTAAGTGTATTAAATGCATATTTGATCCTTGGTGGGTTACTTGAATTGATATGGGTTGATATTAATTGGAAAACATATTTTGGATAATGATATAAGATAAAAACGAAATGGTTTGAATAACTGCAAAAACTATTTTTCGAGTAACGAAACACTCGGGTTTATTTTAATAATTATTTAATAATTATTAACTTTGAAAAAATATTTAATTTATTAATTGTTTTAATAAATTAGACTACTTGGTTGCGTTTTAGTGAGCGGTTAACGTTCCGAGACTTCAGTACATTTAAACGACACTTGAAACGGACCACGAGTACACGTAATTGGACAAAAGAGCCCAGGAAGGCCACCCATGGGGCCATTCGGCCGTGACCCACCCCACACCCCTTTTATTTTTGTTTGTTGGGCCACTTGAGATTTAATTAGTCCATGTATTAGTTGCTAGGCCCTAAACTAGATAATTAAAAGATCAATGAAGATAAACCTAACCCATAACCCTAGCCAGTCGACTATCCTCCTCCCTCTGCTCTCTTTCGTTCATCACCACACAAAACACAACCACATCCAATTTTGTTCTTTTGCTAAAATAATCTATACGAAGATTGTTGCTTTTGTCGTTAGCTACACGTTGATATAAATGATTCATTGTTTTAAGGTATAAATCACTAATCCTAATTTATTAATCTTAGATTTTTGATGAATTTCATAGTCTAGGTTAGTCTATTGCTCAAGTCTAGATGATTATACATGATTGCACGCGTTATATTGTTCGATTGATGTGTGTATGTGAAATCCCGAATTTGATTTGTATGATTACAGAAACTTGAACTTGTTGAATGTAAATTATTATGATATAATTAGAATCCTCTCAAAAAACTAATAATTTTGGGCTTTTAAATTGCGTGTTTTCGTTACCGTATGTGCAAGATATGCTTAATTGAAGTTTTAACATGATATTGCATGAATCCGAATTTTTTGTGGTAAATGCTTAATGATTTAGGTTACGAACTGATTACCATTGATTAGATAATTTAAAAACACTCAAGTTCGACTAGGATATCATGCTATTTGGAGTTGTGAAACTCGTTTTATGCTTAGATGATCATTCTTGGTGAAACTTGTTAAACGGTAACTTAAAATAGGTTCTAAAGGTATTTTAAAATGTGTTCTTGAACAAGGTATTTGCATTTATGTAAAATTAATATATTGTAGATAACTTTTCATCTAGGCCTTGTGAAAATTGTACATGTATAGCTTGTGTAATGTGCGTGCGAAAACGACTACCTGAATGGTAACGAAGCTGTCTATTTTGCACAAATAATTGTCTAGCATGAAGTATGAGTTGAATTGGACCTTGTGCTTCTGATATGTGGTTAAATATATATTTCTTAGAATATCTTGTTTCTATTTCAATCTCTGAATGCTTTGTTTGCTAGGTGTTATATGCGAGCCAAAACCGAATGTCTGAATTCCGTCTAAATCAGAAAGTCTGAAAAGTTGGTCAAAATTGTATAAATTAGCTAGATGAATTTCCTTGATTATTTTACCACTGATAATTTGAGGTGTTTAAAGTTATCTCCAATTGGCCGTTCGTTAATTGCTATTTTCTAAATTAAATGAGAATTAATATGAAACTGTTGCGCATGCTAAAACTGTTTTGGTAAACCTTATGTGTAACATGACTTGTAGACATCGTATGAATACGTGGCTAGACTTTTTAGAAATCTTAATGTGTCTACTTTTGATCTGGAGCTTTCCATGCTACCATGTTTTATGTGCTGAGAATTATATATGTTGATTGCATGACGCGCGTGAAGTCTAACTGTTACGATGAGCTATGAATGCATACTTGTTAAACCATGAACCAAAACATGTTAGTTGACCTAGTGTTGACTTGTTGACCAATATGACATGACCTACTGATATGGTTGACTTTGGTTGACCACTTTGACCAAGTTTGACTTTTGTTGACTTGCATGAACTAGTTGACTATGTGTTGACTTTTACATTGAAACGCGTCGGTCTGAGCAATAGGACAACTTACTCTATGAGATAACTATTGTACACGATACAACTATTGACCAACCTAAATACGTATATCTAGATTGCATTACTCGACCGTAGTCCATACAAGCTACTTTTTGCTTACTTTTCATACCGAGCTTTTCAAGGGTGAGTCTACCGTCCCGCTTTTTACATATTTTTTAGGATGAGAATACACGCTGGTTACATTTACATTATTACAAATGCTTTTACTTTTGGCATAAGTACTATTATACATGTTGAGTTATTGGTCACAAAGCCCCTAGCTTGAATACTTTAATTACCTTCGAGTAAGCACAAATTAGATGGACGGTTCTAGTAACAGACTAAAACCAGGGATAGATGTAAGATTACTTAATTGCCCTTAGGTTTATATTTGTGTTTAAATATGCTTTTATTTTAATTATATGTGTATTATTAATTGGATATGTGGTTAAGACCAGTTTGTGACAAGGGTCACAGAAGAGGTTCTTTTGTTGAAATTGGACTCCGTTAGGGTTGCTAAACTAAGTACGAAAGATATCAGATAACTGGTATATACCCGTGTGTGATGGGGTATGGGTTTTTAACCCTTTTAAGTGTATTGTACAACTCATTTTCCATTTCCTTCTTGAAAATTCTACACACACACTCGTACCTAAAATATTTTCTCTTGAAAACCCTAATTGAAACTAAGCTAGAAATTAGATCAAGAGGCTTTAAGGAGTGATTATTATCATCTTTGTGATCATTTATTCAGGTTATCATGTTTGATTTGTTGTTTGAATTCTTAAAGATTTGGGCTTTTGTGTTCTTGAGTAAAAGTGTGCATTTTGAGCTTGAATATTCATGAATTGTGTTAGTTATGCTTAATTAATGTTATATATATGTTATATAGTTGTTATATGATTTTTTTAAGTGGTTTTGGTGTTAGAACTTGCAAAAATTGAGATTTGGGGTCAAAAACGCGAAAAACTGCGAGCTGGAGTTGTTCATCAGCTCCCACACTTTTGACAACTCAACCACGCGGTTGAGCACACTTTTGAGGGCTCAACCACGTGGTTGAGGACTCAACCATACGGTTGAGGGCTCAACCACGCGGTTGAGCACTGGTCAGCTTTTGGTAAAATTAAAAAGGGCATAACTTTCAAACCGTAACTCTGTTTTCAATGAATAAACCATCGTTGGAATCATCTTGAGATCTACTTTCCAATGATAAGGTTTTAAGAAGCTGGATCAAATTTTATTTTGGTCAGAAAAGGGGGTTTAAGGTGTATGCCCTGTTTTGCACACATGTGAATGTTGTTATTGATTGAATTTATGATGTAGACTTATTATATAGTGATTACATGATTGTATGTGTTAACTTACAGTATGTATTGATGTTTCATGTTGTGAATTTTGGATTAAAACCCATCTAAACAAGTTGCTGCTACTATTCTTCATCACTCGCACGAGTGAGCCTTCACTCGTACGATTGGGGTGGTCAACCGTGTTATGAACCGTGCGAGTGAGTGGATAAGGAGAACTATTGTTTTGGTTAAGATGATACGTACGGTTGAGATGTGACTCGAACGAGTCACTGGTCACTCGTGTGGTGAACCGTACAGATCATTTAATTCATTGAAGGGTGTTCAGTCATAGATCAAACATACGAGTAAGTTGTCAACCGTACGGTTAAGTATTCTCAAACGTGCGAGTGAGAGTGTTACTCGTACAGTTGGCAGACCAGTCGTAAAGTGCTTAAGTATTGGTATTTAGTGTTATTGTCTTGTTGTCTGGTTATTATCAAGACATTATTACTGACTGTGTTATGTCTATTCTCAGGTGGAAAAGATAAGGAGAAAGCTTAGTAGTTAGAATCTGAGCCGTTGCTGGTAATTGGTGAGTGAGTCTATCTTCGGATAGAGTTTAAGTAGCAAATCATGCTACTGAGGATTACTCTGATTACCCTGTGTAGTGTAGTGATTGCCATGCTAGTTGGATAGTTGCATGATATGTGATTGTGTTGGAAACCAGCCGTTCCTAGGGAGGTTGGGGATTTGTAACTGTTCCAAGGAAGGTTGCAGTCTGTGTGAGGTCATCCGTTCCAAGGGAGGTTGATGTGACGACCCGGAAATTTTCGATCAAATTTAAACTTAAATTTTATATGATTTCAACATGATAAGCAAAGTCTATTTAATTGGATCTCAAAATTTGGAACTGTTGTTATACATTCAATTAACCTTTAGCTATTCCCGACGATTCACGAACAATTGTGTGTAAGTAAAAAATGTATATACATATATGTATATATGTATATAAATAAATATAAACAAAAGTATATATAATAATTTGATATAATAAAATATAAGATATTAAACAGAATAATTAAGTATTGTTAAAATGAATAAATATTAAATATTCAACATATGTTATCATATAATATATAATTATAATTTAAAAATATTTTTGTTATAATATTATTATCATTATTTTTCTTATTAATAATATCAATATCTGTAGTATTAATATTATTATATAAAAATTAGAAATATGTAACATGTTATATCTTAAATATAAATTATATTATTTATTAGATATTATTGTTACATTATTATTAATTATTATTATTATTATTATTATTATTATTATTATTATTATTATTATTATTATAGTTATCCTTATTATTATTATAAAGTAAGACAAATTATTATTATCATTAATAATATTATTATTATTAGCATCATTATTATTAATTATTATTAAACTTATCTTTTTATTAATATTATCATATCAGTATCATCATTCCTCTTTATTATTTTGATATTATAATTATTATTAGTATTATTATTAATAATTTTATTATTGTTATTATTAGTATTAGTATTCTTATTATTAATAACATTATTATTTAATATTACTATGAATATTATTATTAATAATTGTTATTATCAATTTCATTAAAAATTTTATTTTTGTGGCTTATTATTATACTCTTTTTATTATCATTAATGTTATTATTTGTATTTAGATTATTATTAATATAATTATAATTATTAATTATTAATAATAACTATATAAAATCATACGCGAAATTTTGGATTCCAAATCTGTTTCACGTCCTTCTCTCACTTTTAATTTTTACTCCAGCTTGATTTCTTGTCTGATATTGATAGATATTAATGGTACGATTCTGTTAGAAGTCATTATCTTCTTTTTATTTTTCTTCTTATTTAATTCACTGATTAAAAATTTTGTCGATTTCATTGGGCTATAAAACAAACGAATTGTGCAATGATAATGATAAAACTCATTCAACCTTACACTCTTAATATCAATTACAAACACTCTTGATAATTACTAGCTGCTGAATTGCACAGAAAAAAACCAAGAACACTTTCGAAACCTCTGTTCTTACACTTTTTATCAAAAACTTCAAATTCGAATAAAATTTTAATATCTAATAATGCAGTTACCTTAGGAATCTTCCATTCAAACTATCTCCAAAATCTCAGGTTCCAATTCGTTCTGTCGAGCCCGAATTTATGAGTCAAAGTTTTTAAATTAAAAAGTCAAACCTTGTTCTTCGTTAAAATTCAAACTTATTTTGGTGTATCCAGTTAATTTGAGGTCACAGAAAGTTTTTAGAAGTCATTAACAACCTAGTTCATGTTATAAGTTTTATCTAAAACAATCTTGAATTCGAAAATAGAAACTGAGTTCATGTTCTTCATAAAACGCTGCAGTAAATAAATCTGTTAAATTTCTTTTCTGTTTTGATATTTCACTTACAGTCTAAACGTTTATGTTTCTGTTATACAACCTAAATCAATTTGATAATTAGTGTATATGATTGTATTTGAGTATGGGTCTATCTAAGTTTGATAAAGAGGATGAAGATGAATAAATTTAATACGGGTATATATTTTTCTGAGTGGTTTAAAGAAGAATGAAACAGATGGACGAATGGTTTGATGGTGTGTCGGGTGAGCGAGAGGTCTCGGGTTCGAGATCGGTTGTAACATCCCAAAATTTTAAGATAATATTTTATGAGAATTTATTAGTGATTCGTTATGTTTAAGTATTTAACTAGCAAAATAAAATAGACAATTCAAGAATTTGTTAGTTAAATATTGGCAAGGACTAATCATGCAAAGTATGAAATGAGATGGTTAGTTAGTGTTAAGGACCACCTAAACTATGTTTTGGTGGGGAGGGACCTAAGTTGCCAACTAGTGAAAGTTTATAAGTATTAAACTAGTCATGAAGCTTCTAGTTCATTTTGGGGAGAAAGTCCAAGAAAGAAAGAAAGAAAGAAAGAAAGAAAGAACGGGAGAGAAAGAGATGAGAGAAATTAGGGTTTTCAATTAGTGATCTAACCCTATAACAATCAAGTAAGTCTACAATCAAGGATGCTAGTAGTACAAAGAAGTAAGAAGATCATCATCAACATCCTTTTCTTCATGTTTTTCAAGTTTGAATTCTTAAGAAGAAGTTGAGGTAAAACTAGTACACTTGAAATTATTGAAGTTTATGTTTAGTTTATGCTTAGATCGTGATGTAATGGATGTTTTATGAGTTGAGTTAGTGAATTTCGGATTTAAGTGCTATGGTGTATGTCTAAATGGGTTTTGTTAATGAAATGAAAGTATAAGAGTAGATTATGATGGGTTTATGTTATGTTTATGTATAAATATTAGTTTTATAGTATTATGATACATGAATATGCATAATACTAGTTAAAAGATTGTGCATGGGGAAGAAGATGATTATATGTGTAATGAAATAGGTAAATATGGTTTTGTGCACATAAGGTATTTGATAAAATGCTTCAATGAAAGTGAAAATTGTAATTTAACAAGAAATGTTATGGATAAGGAGTTTATGATGAGTAATGAAATAATATAGTAGTAATTAATGGTAAAAAGGAGATTAAGAAGGTTAAAGACTAGTAAGTTATGTTGCGCATGAAATGAGGTTAATTAGTTAAGATTAATCTAGTTATGATTATAAAGATTAAAGGAAAAGTATGATTAATGCGAAATGACAAGATTAGCATTTTGTGTATTAGGTGCTAATCAAGGAAAGGAAGCAAACTTGGATGCAAATCGACAAGTGGCAAAGGTGAGTTAAATGGGGGTAATATGGGCGGGTCAAGGGTGATCATAGAATCCATGATCATAAGTTATGTAAAAGAGATGTTTATGATTATTCTATGTTTTTGAGTTTAATTATAGAAGTGTACTTGTGGTTGTTTTGAATACGAGATAGGATGATATGGGTGACTTAATGCTCCCGGATTGCATCCGTTCAAGAGGGTGACGATTAAGTTCACTAGGTAAAGCCTAGACTTTTCGTCTATGTCAAAGTGCAAAACTTAGACTTCATGTCTATTATAAGGCGAAAAGCTTAGACTTTGTGTCTATGTCAAGGTGTAAAGCTTAGACTTTATGTCTATGTCCATATCACGTGATAAGCTTGGATTTATATCCATGTTAAGTGTAAGCTTGGACGGGGTCCATGTTAAGAGTAAGCTTGGATTTATATCCATGTTAAGTGTAAGCTTGGACGATGTCCATGTTATGTGTAATCTTGAACACACATTTATGATAATGTTTTAAGATTGAACTATGTACATGTCATGTGCTAAGATTAGACGTATGCCTAGGATGCGAGATGATCAAGTCCGAAACACGAAATCAACCTTCGGGTTGGAAGGTTATGGTTACGTTATGATTGTGTTTATGTTTTAAGTTTAAGATATTTATTTACCATTAACTCACTAAGCGTATTGCTTATCCCGTTATGTTGTTAATGTTTGTTAGGTTCTTATGCATCGAGAAGGTATGGGACGACAAGGTTTTAGAGGAGCATTCGACACTTAGCAAGTGGTATGCAAGTCTCTTATTTGAATCTAGCTTTATGATAACGGCTTATTAACGCCAAGGGTCAAAAGTGTATTAAGATAAAAGATATTTAAGTTTGTTTATGTGTTATGACGATTAAAACAGGTTGGAACGGAGTTGCTATGCGTTGATAGTCAAACGGGTCACAAGTGTTAATTTGGTTAAAAACTACCATGTCAGGGCCTGATCCCGGAATAGGATTAAAAGATCCCGGAATGGGATCAAATGTGATTTTCAAGAAATCTGATCAGAACCGGATCCCATAGTGGGATGATGGGATCCCATAGTGGGATCTAAAAAAAATGTCATCGTTTTAGGGCGTTAAACCGGTCTTGGGCAATTCTTTTTAGAACGAATTTTTAAAGGGTATGCATTCAATTTTTTTCTTCTAATTATTATTATTATTATTATTATTATTATTATTATTATTATTTATTGTTAATATTAATTATTATTATTATGCTGATTATTAGTAATGTTGTTATCATTATTAGTATTGTTATTAAAATATTGTTAATTATAATATTGTTATTATTATTACAAATATAAGTATTAATTATCATTATTATTATTATTATTAGGATTATATTTACAAATTTGAATAATATTATTATTATTGCTAAGTTAATTATTATTATTACTAACATACTACGATTTATTATTATTATCATTAAATATTAGTATTATTATATTTAGAATTGTTAGTATCATTATTATCATTATTATTATTATTATAAGTATTATTATATTACCATTATTATTATGATTACTATAATTAGTATCATTATTATTATCACTAATATCATTATTGTAGATATTATTATTATTAGTATTAGTATCATTTTATTAGAATTATTATTACTAGTAACATAAGCATTATTATAAATATTATCATTTTTATCATTTTTATTAAAATTATTATTAGTTTACTATCATTAAAATTATCAATATTATTATTATCAGTATTATCTATATCAATATTTTTAAAATAATTATGATTACTAAAATAAAAATTTTAATGACGTATTTAAAGTTATAAGTATGAAAATAAAGAATATATATATATTATGTACACATAACTTAACTATATTAACATTTATATATATAACATGAAAATATATAAATAAATAATGAAACTTATAACTTATTAAATATATAAATTACATCACTACTAATAATATATATATGTTCAATTACAAGTATATGTTTTAATATATATATGAATGATATAGGTTCGTGAATCCGAGGCCAAACCTGCATTGTTCAGTATCATCGTATGAATATTTTTACTACAAAATATCGTATAGTGAGTTCATTTGATTCCATTTTACTCTTTACATTTTTTGGGACTGAGAATACATGCGCTGCTTTATAACTGATTTACAACTGTTTTATTAAATGCCTTTGCAATCTATATTTCGGATTGAGAATACATGAGATGCTTTTATAAATGTTTGACGAGATAGACACAAGCAAAACATTCCTCGAATGAATTATTATGCAGATAGAAGTTCTGTGGATTATTATTGAATTAGTTGGACGTTTTAATTGCCACTAATTGATGTGAATATTTTCTCTTGATTATTAAAGCTTGGTAACCTAAGAATTAGGAAACGGGTATGGCCCCTAATTCACGCGAATCCTAAAGGTAGCTACTGGGAGGAACGTCTTTCTCAGAATATTTTTGCTCACCCCCACCCAGAATGTTCACTAGAAGGAAGATCTAGTGGGCGTGGTGTTTAGTACTTCGAGGTTTATATATATTGATTACAGACTGAAAGTTCTGTTTATTTTGGGGATATTTATGATGCGCATTAAATGTTAAGGTCGGTTACCAAGCAACGAAAGTAAGCAAAGAAAAGCGAATGTTATGTATCGAGAGAATGATTTTATATATAGGTTATGTGTAAGTTATTTTGTACACGAGATATGTGTACGGTTACTAAGATTTATGAAAAATGGTTTCGTACACGAGAAAGGTGTAGTGTATTTAAAAGAAATCGCAAGTACATTACAGGTGGGTATAGGATTCGGGCCCATTTGTACCATGCACATTTAAATCTTGTGGTCTATCAAAATTATGAATTTAATTGTTTACGATAAACCTATGAACTTGCCAACCTTTTGGTTGACACTTTTAAGCATGTTTATTCTCAGGTATTAAAGAAATCTTCCGCTGTGCATTTGCTCATTACTTGGAGTCATTCATGACATATTTCAAAAGACGTTGCATTCGAGTCATTGAGTTCATCAAGAATATTATTAAGTCATTTATAGTTGGATATATTATGAAATGGTATGCATGCTGTCAACTTTCGATGTAATGAAAGTTTGTCTTTTAAAAATGAATGCAATGTTTGTAAAATGTATCATTTAGAGGTCAAATACCTCGTAATGAAATCAACTATTATGAAACGTTTATAATCGATATGAACCGGGCATTTCAGTTGGTATCAGAGCGGTGGTCTTAGCGAACCAGGTCTTGCATTAGTGTGTCTAACAGGTGGTTGTTAGGATGCATTAGTGAGTCTGGACTTCGACCTAGTAGTTGTTAGGTTACATTAATGAGTCTGGACTTGAACCTGGTCTGCATGTCAAAAGTTTTGCTTATCTTTTCTTGTCAAAAATTATCTGCTTATCATTCCTAGTCTAGACACGTCTTACTGCATTTAGTGCATCGATAGTGTATAGACAAAATTCATATCTTAACGTATCTGTTACTGTAAACTTTGCCTGACAGCTTCTGAAGATTCCTCTGTAACTTATGCGATCTTGATATTTTATACACATATGAAAATTTTGTATTTCTAAGTCCTATAATATATCGCATATCGAAAATAAATTCCCTGATCGTACGAAATGGATCCTTTAACTAATTCGAGTTCATCAGATTTTGACAGCTATTCCGATATGGATATTCACCTGAGCTCTGAAAGCAGTGTAACTAGAATGGATCAACCAATTAGCCATCACCTATTCTGGATGAATTAGAATGAGTTCGTAGTCGACTTAATCAATGGAGACGAGAAGAAGGCGATCCTTTCCACCAACCGAATTCACCTCTTGGTGAAGAACCTAAAGCACTTACCGGAGAACCTGTCCAAAACACCATATTCACCCTCATTTCCAGGATATCTTGCAATAATTATATGATATCCAAAATTCTCAACCTTATTCATCCGCTTGTTCCAACCGCCAATCATCCCGGAGTAATAAAAGATTCAACGAGCTTCGCGCTCGAGTAGTGACTTTGGAGAATGTGATGGACAATTTGCAAGCATCACAAGCAACATCGACAACACCACCAACATCAACATTAATACCACCAACAACCACATCCGCAGCGCAAAACTTCACAATCTGTCCCACGAGCATCAACGTCGTACGCACCATAGATACCAAGGAGTACTAATAAAAATCAATGATGAAGTATTGATTTATAACTTCATTGAACAAATTTTAGGCGGCATTATGTAATCTCTAAAGTTTTAGAGATTATTCATTCTAGTTCCAACCGAAAATCAGATGAGATTAATATCATATTAACTCATTAAATCCATGATTGCATCTGAAGAAAATATATATGTATAAATATTTTCATAAAGATTGTAATTGAAAATTCTTTTGTACAAACTGTTAATGGTGAAAATATTTTAACGGGTAGGTAATACCCGAGGAATATTTAGATTTCACATTAATAAGTTACACTGTACATTCTTCGAATCTGATTCAACGGTCATTTACTATCCTACTTACATCCACAGGTATACGTATCCGTTCACCGCAGAATAACCATTTTTATTCAATTTCATATTTGAATTTTGACCTATCAGAATCCAACAAGTGGCATAATGAAGAAAACATTGGATAAAATAAAATTTGTTAGAAACAAACAAATTAACTATGAGAAATTCTGTTAAGAATCCACACTAACAAAATCGTAGCTAACTGTTCCTAGCTAACTGTTAATTCCTTTTTACATTTATTTATCGCAATTTATTTATCGCAATTTTAATTCTCTCAATTTTATTTTTCGTCATTTAATTTCTGTTATTTATTTTACGCACTTTAAATATCGTCAGATAAATCGGGACACATATACAATGTTTTGACATATCATATCGACGTCATCTATATATATTATTTGGAATATCCTTAAGTCACTCTATATTGTGGTAATGCTAGAGTTAGCATATAAAGGGTCAAGGTGGATTCTAAAATAATATATATACTTTGAGTTGTGATCGACTCTGAGACATGTATACAATGGATTACGACACGTATTAATTAATTCGAATATAATATATTAAACTATATATGAATTATTGAACTACTAACTGTGGACTACTAACATTGGACAATTAAAATGAATTAAAATATTGATTATAACATATGAAACTAAACATTTCTTCAAGCTTGCCACTTGATTTCATCTTAAACCTCATTTGTATCTTGACGATTACAATCTGCGTTCAAACATTTCATAATTCTTGAAAACACCTCAATCGAGAGAATGAACCAACCGCACTTCATCTACGGAAGAAAAGATTGATGCATATAGTTATGCACCTGAAAATACTCGGAACCTGAGTAAACGTTTAACACGTATCTGTGATAGCTCCTTTGGCATTGTTATTACTGAAAATAACATTGCAATTCTTTTTCAAATTAGCCAATTTTGTCACAGCTCCAACAAATCAACTTCAATTTTTCATTCGAATAAACCTTATTATAAAGATTACCCCTTCATCATCGTTACCAGAGAATCGTTTATATTCCACCACATTAGCAGTAAGCTTACCAGCAACTTCATTACTCATTGGCTTAAGTCTCTACGAAGAACCATTATATTCGTTCGTTAAAACCTATTCATATACTCATCCACATCTTATAACGAGAATTGTCATACTAATTACCGAGAATTAGCAATCAGTACTTTGAATCTCGCAGCGTTACTACATCAACAGTTATATGTATACATATAACATTTATCTCTTAGAATTATGATCTTCCATTCTGAAATTCTGAAAAGCACCCAGTCTGTGAATCAGTTCTCGAAATTTTGAAAAATGCCGATAAAGCAGCAAAAACTGTAAACGACATTAACAGCCAAAAGTTTGATGATAAAGAATGAAGTGTTGGAAACACTCAATGGAAAATTTGTACTGAAAAACGGATTGAGCAAATTATGAAGGAGGCTATGGACAAATCACAAAGACTAAACCTGCCTTCAAAGAATCCAAATGATTCAGTATCTATTGAAGTCATTAACGAATACCTTGCTCATGACTCTAAACCTTTACGGACAAATCTTCTTCATCATCATTCGATATTAGAAATTCTAAGATATCATCGTATCTTTCATTATAAATATCCTCGATATTTATGAAGATATTTTCATAACTATTCTTATCTGAAAATTATTTATCTCTTCACGCTATCTGTATTACATCAGAAAGGAAACTGTTATAGTTTCTAAATTCTGAAAAATTCAAATTTAAAATATGAATATTTTTGAAGTAATGTGGGGAACTAAAGCATGAGTTTGTATAATGTAATGACACTTGATCAACGTGATTATATTAAAGTAAGTCATGCTGACTTTCTAATGAAACAAGATGATTCACAGACTATAACGTCATCATGTGCCATGTTACACTACTCTTACATTCTACCTAATCTCCAAACATATCGAGAACATATCTTTCTGATAGTTCTATCTTTTCTTTTAAATTCTGGTAAACCAATCAAGATCGTGCTATTACAAATTCTCTCTTAGAACATTAGTCATGATCATTCGAAACTCTATACTTACGAATTCTGGACCATTACTTGCAGAGAGAAAGCAAAAGAATGGAACTCCGAAATAGAAATGGGAGTATAAATTGCAGCAAATAAAAGAGGGCATTAACTATGGATGACAATGATTATAGAAGACAGAAGATGGGACTTCGAAATATAAAAGAAAATATAAAGCCCAACAACAACGCCGAAATTACAAATCGTGTATATCAATGCGTATACCAATATAAAGACTCAGGAGAGCTAAAAACACTATAAACCCAAGAGCATAGTAGAAGTAGACAGGTTCCTACGGTGGTAGATGAAAAAGGAGAATGATTGATATGAAAGTCAGGAATATATTCAGAATTAAAACTGGATGAAGCATATTGACTGATGATTTGGAAATATGAATTAAAGTATAGAAAATGGGAGTGGCGGAAAAATAATGGAACGGAAAAAGTTTAATTTATAATGGGAATATCAGACAGAGTAATCAAGGCAGATCATCGTATTTAATTATAGAGATCTTAATTTCCTTATTCGCCGAAGAATCAAATCTTTTATAGATTTCGAAGATTTTCTCTAAATTCCTTAAATTCCGAAAATCAACCATGACTATGTCACCGGTTAAGACAAACCTATATATACTCATTACACTCTTTTGTGATAGCTTCATTCGTATTCTTCGCATAAACGAATTGTTTTATCTATATTACTCACTGATGATAAAACTCTAGTCATCAACTCATATTCGTCATAAAAACTTGGTTATTGTTAACTATAACAACTCCAATCAAATTTCGAGACGAAATTTCTTTAACGAGTAGGTACTATGACGACCCGGAAATTTCCAATAAAATTTAAACTTAAATTTTATATGATTTCGACATGATAAGCAAAGTCTATTTAATTAGATCTCAAAATTTGGAACTGTTGTTATACATTCAATTAACCTTTGGCTATTCCCGACGATTCACGAACAATTGTGTGTAAGTAAAAAATGTATATACATATATATGTATATATGTATATAAATAAATAGAAATAAAAGTATATATAATAATTTGAAATAATAAAATATAAGATATTAAAGAGAATAATTAAGTATTGTTAAAATGAATAAATATTAAATATTCAACATATGTTATCATATAATATATAATTGTAATTTAAAAATATATTTGTTATAATATTATTATCATTATTTTTCTTATTACTAATATCAATATATGTAGTATTAATATTATTATATAAAAAATGGAAATATGTAACATGTTATATCTTAAATATAATTTGTATTATTTATTAGATATTATTGTTACATTAATAATAATAATAATAATAATAATTATTATTATTATTATAGTTATCGTTATTATTATTATAAAGTAAGACAAATTATTATTATCATTAATAATATTATTATTATTAGCATAATTATTATTAATTATTATTAAACTTATCTTTCTATTAATATTATCATATCAGTATCATTATTCCTCTTTATTATTTTGATATTATAATTATTATTAGTATTATTATTAATAATTTTATTATTGTTATTATTAGTATTAGTATTCTTATTATTAATAACATTATTATTTAATATTACTATGAATATTATTATTAATAATTGTTATTATCAATTTCATTAAAAATTTTATTTTTGTGGCTTATTATTATACTCTTTTTATAATTATTAATGTTATTATTTGTATTTAGATTATTATTAATATAATTATAATTATTAATTATTAATAATAACTAAATAAAATCATACGCGAAATTTTGGATTCCAAATCTGTTTCACGTCCTTTTCTCACATTTAATTTTTACTCCAGCTTGATTTCTTGTCTGATATTGATGGATATCAATGGAACGATTCTGTTAGAAGTCATTATCTTCTTTTTATTTTTCTTCTTATTTAATTCACTGATTAAAAATTCTGTCGATTTCATTGGGCTATAAAACAAACGAATTGTGCAATGATAATGATAAAACTCATTCAACCTTACACTCTTAATATCAATTACAAACACTCTTGATAGTTACTAGCTGCTGAATTGCACAGAAAAACCAAGAACACTTTCGAAACCTCTGTTCTTACACTTTTTATCAAAAACTTAGAATTCGGATACAATTTTAAAATCTAATAATGCAGTTACCTTAGGAATCTTTCATTCAAACTATCTCCAAAATCTCAGGTTCTAATTCGTTCTATCGAGCCCGAATTTATGAGTCAAAGTTTTTAAATTAAAAAGTCAAACATTATTCTTCATTAAAATTCAAACTTATTTTGGTGTTTCTAGTTAATTTGAGGTCACAGAAAGTTTTTAGAAGTCATTAACAACCTAGTTCATGTTATAAATTTTATCTAAAACAATCTTGAATTCAAAAATAGAAACTGAGTTCATGTTCTTCATAAAACGCTGCAGTAAATAAATCTGTTAAATTTCTTTTCTATTTTGATATTTCACTTACAGTCTAAACATTCAAGTTTCTGTTATACAACTTAAATCAATTTGATAATTAGTGTATATGATTGTATTTGAGTATGGGTAGATCTGAGTTTGATAAAGAGGAAGAAGATGAATAAATTTAATACGGGTATATATTTTTCTGGGTGGTTTAAAGCAGAATGAAACAGATGGACAAATGGTTTGGTGGTGTGTTGGGTGAGCGAGAGGTCTCGGGTTCGAGCCCGGTCTTAGGAAATTCTTTTTAGAACGACTTTTTAAAGGGTATACATTCAATTTTTTTCTTCTAATTATTATTATTATTATTATTATTATTATTATTATTATTATTATTATTATTATTATTATTATTATTATTATTATTATTATTATTATTATTATTATTATTATTATTATTATTTATTGTTAATATTAATTATTATTATTATGCTGATTATTAGTAATGTTGTTATCATTATTAGTATTATAATTATTAATATTGTTATTATTATTACAAATACAAGTATTAATTATCATTATTATTATTATTAGGATTATAGTTACAAATTTAAATAATATTATTATTATTGCTAAGTTAATTATTATTATTACTAACATACTACGATTTATTATTATTATCATTAAATATTAGTATTATTATATTTACAATTGTTAGTATCATTATTATCATTATTATTATTATTATTATTATTATTATTATTATTATTATTATTATTATAAGTATTATTATATTACCATTATTATTATGATTATTATAATTAGTATCATCATTATTATCACTATTATCATTATTGTAGATATTATTATTATTAGTATTAGTATCATTTTATTAGAATTATTAAGACTAGTAACATAAGCATTATTATAAATATTATCATTTTTATTAAAATTATTATTAGTTTACTATCATTAAAATTATCAATATTATTATTATCAGTATTATCTATATCAATATTTTTAAAATAATTATGATTACTAAAATAAAAGTTTTAATGACGTATTTAAAGTTATAAGTATGAAAATAAAGATTATATATATATTATGTACACATAACTTAACTATATTAACATTTATATATATAACATGAAAATATATAAATAAATAATGAAACTTATAACTTATTAAATATATAAATTACATCACTAATAATAATATATATATTTGTTCGATTACAAGTATATGTTTTAATATATATGAATGATATAGGTTCGTGAATCTGAGGCCAACCCTGCATTGTTCAGTATCATCGTATGAATATTTTTACTACAAAATATCGTATAGTGAATTCATTTGCTTCCCTTTTACTCTTTACATTTTTTGGGACTGAGAATACATGCGCTGCTTTATAACTAATTTAAAACTATTTTATTAAATGTCTTTGCAATCTATATTTTGGACTGAGAATACATGAGATGCTTTTATAAATGTTTGACGAGATAGACACAAGCAAAACATTCCTCGAATGAATTATTATGCAGACAGAAGTTCTGTGGATTATTATTGAATTAGTTGGACATTATAATTGCCACTAATTGATGTGAATATTTCCCCTTGATTATTATAGCTTGGTAACCTAAGAATTAGGAAACGGGTATGGCCCCTAATTCACGCGAATCCTAAAGGTAGCTACCGGGTTTAACACCTCCACCCAGAATGTTCACTGGACGGAGGATCTAGTGGGCGTGGTATTTAGTACTTCGAGATTTATATATATTGATTACAGACTGAAAGTTCTGTTTATTTTAGGGATATTTATGATGCGCATTAAATGTTAAGGTCGGTTACCAAGCAATGAAAGTAAGTAAAGAAAAGCGAATGTTATGTATCAAGAGAATGATTTTATACACAGGTTATGTGTAAGTTATTTTGTACACGAGATATGTGTACGGTTACTAAGATTTATGAAAAATGGTTTCGTACACGAGAAAGATGTACTGTATTTAAAAGAAATCGCATGTACATTACAGGTGGGTATAGGATTCGGGCCCATTTGTACCATGCACATTTAAATCTTGTGGTCTATCAAAATTATGAATTTTATTGTTTACGATAAACCTATGAACTCACCAACCTTTTGGTTGACACTTTTAAGCATGTTTATTCTCAGGTATTAAAGAAATCTTCCGCTGTGCATTTGCTCATTTTAGAGATATTACTTGGAGTCATTCATGACATATTTCAAAAGACGTTCCATTCGAGTCATTGAGTCCATCAAGAATATTATTAAGATATTTATAGTTGGATATATTATGAAATGGTATGCATGCTGTCAACTTTCGATGTAATGAAAGTTTGTCTTTTAAAAATGAATGCCACGAAAGGAGATAAAAACAATGATGGTGTATGGTGATAAAGAAGTAGTGATTATGATGGTGATAATTCTGTGACGATTTACAGTAAATGATAACACGATTTATGAATGATGATAGATTTCATTCCTGGTAATTCGAAAATTGAGAAGGATAAGAAAGAAAAACAGAAGAGATATATATTTATTTAAGTGTGTTAAATCAGAAAAGAAAGGGATGGAGGGATGGTTTGAGGTGTTTGTGGGTGAGCGAGAGGTTGTGGGTTCGAGCCTGAGCAAGGACATATTCTTTTTTTTTAGAAGCTTGTTTTCTTCAAAGGTTATACTCTAAAATTATTTATATTATTATTAGTATTATTATTTCTAATAAAAGTATTAACTATCAATAATTATAGTTACAATTATAATAATTATTATTATTGATTAAGTAAATTGTTACTAGTACTAAATTAATACAATTAATATTAGTATCATTAGTAGTAAAGTTATTATTATCATTATTATTATAAACATCATTATTTCTAAAACTATCATTATTAGCATTATTATGAAAAGTATCATTTTAGTAAAAGTATTATTTTTATTAAAAACTATTATTATCAATATACAAAAAATAACATTTTTAATAAAATTATCATTTTTATTACTATTAGGAGTATTATTATTATTATTATTATTATTATTATTATTATTATTATTATTATTATTATTATTATTATTATTATTATTATTATTATTATTATTATCATTATTAGTATTATTTTTAGAGACATTATTATTATTTTTATCACTTTTATTACTATAGTTAATATTAATATCAATATTATTATTACTAATATTACCATTATAATCAAATACAACCTATGTTACTATTATTGATATAAAAATATACTTATAGTAATATTATATATATAAGTATGTATTAATGATATTAACATTTTGAACAAACTAAGTATATATATATATATATATATATATATATATATATATATATATATATATATATATATATATATATATATATATATATATATATATATATATATATGTATATATATATATATATATTGATATAACTATATAAATATTAATCATTTTAAATATATACACAAATTAAATATATATAATACCTAATTTAAGATATAATATATAAATCTGTTCGATTACGATTATATATGTTAATATATATACAAATGATATAGGTTCGTGAATCCGAGGCCAACCTTGCATTGTTCAGTTCCGTCGTATGTATATTTTTACTACAAAATATCGTATCGTGAGTTTCATTACTCCCTTTTTAAATGCTTTTGCAATATATATTTTTGGGACTGAGAATACATGCGCTGCTTTTATAAATGTTTTACGAAATAGACACAAGTAATCAAAATTACATTCTATGGTTGGATTATCGAAATCGAATATCGCCCTTCAAGTCTGGTAACCTACGAATTAGGGAAATGGCCCATAATTGACGCGAATCCTAAAGGTAGATGTATTGGGCCTAACAACCCCCATTCATGTCTATGGATGGCTTTAGTACTTCGAGATTATTATTATACAGACGTCAATGTCTGTGGGGATATTCTATGCATTATGGTTAATGTCGGTTACCAGGTGTTCAATCCATATGTTTATGCAGATGGCTATATGCACGCATGATGTTTATGAGAAGTTGAAATATGAAATCTTTTGGTCTATTAAAATTATGGAATGATTGATTATGATAAACTAATGAACTCACCAACCTTTTGGTTGACACTTTTAAGCATGTTTATTCTCAGGTATTACAGAAATCTTTCGCTGTGTATTTGCTCATTTTAAAGATGTTACTTGGAGTCGTTCATGGCATATTTAGGACAATACCTCGCAATGGGACCAAATGTTGAAGTGTTCGTCCAGGTGGATTAGGACGGGCCTTTACAGGTGGTATCAGAGTGGTGGTCTTAGCAAACCAGGTCTTGCATTAGTGTGTCTAACTGGTAGTTATTAGGATGCATTAGTGAGTCTGGACTTTGACCTAGTAGTTGTTAGGATACATTAATGAGTCTGGACTTGGACCTTGTCTGCATGTCAAAAGTTTTACTTATCATTCATTGTCGAAAAATATCTACGTATCATTTTCAGTCTCGACATGTCTTATTGCAATTATTGCATAGATGGTGTATAGACGAATACATATTCCATCACAGTAGACCTTGTCTGATACGTTTCCTTAATTCCCTATGTAATCTACGGGATCCTCTGTACTATATATAGGTATTAGGTATTCTATGTAATTAGAATATCATCCGATATCTGAAAATCATTTATATCGAACAATCCTTTACCTGACCGTACAAGATGGAACTCGCAACCAGTTCAAGTTCCTCGGATTCCGACAGCTCTTCCGATATGGATTTCCACTCGAGCTCTGAAAACAGTGCAACCGGAATGGACCAACCAATCAGCCATCATCAATTCTGGATGAATTGGGGATGGGTTCATAGTCGACTTAACCAATGAAAATGAGAAGAAGGTGATCCCTTCCATCAATCAAATTACCATCTTGACGAAGTACCTGAATCACTTACCGGCGAATCAATTCAAAACACCATCTTTACCCTCATTTCCAGAATAGCTCTCAGCGATTACATAATATCTACAATTCTAAACCTTATTCATCCGCTCGTTCCAACTTCCAATCATCCTGAAGTAATAGAAGGAGTCAACGAACTTCGCGCTCGAGTAGTAACTTTGGAGAATATGGTGCAAAACTTACAAGCGCCAACATCAGCACCTACAGCACCAGTACCACCGACAACATAAGCCTCAACATCACTCGCCTCAACATCACAATTTATACCTCAAGCATAATCTTCGTTCTACATCTGGTTCTACATCGCTTACCTTCGTTCTACGTATCGTTCAACATCAAAGATTCTTTTGTACAAACTTTTTATGGTGAAAATATTTTAACGAGTAGGTAATACCCGAGGAATATTTAGAATTCACATTAATAAGTTACACTGTACATTCTTCAATTCAGATTCAGCAGTCGTTAACAATACTGCTCAAATCCACACATATACGTATCCGTTCACCAAAGAACAACTATTTTCATTCAAATTCAATTTCATATTCGGATTTTGATCGATCAGAATCCAAGTCAAGATTTGACAAGTGGCATAATGAAGAAAATAATGGGCAAAATAAAATTGATTAGAAATAAATTAATCAACTACGTAAAATTGTAAATCTATACTAACCAAATCCTAGCTAACTGTTCATATACCTGTTATGACTATTTCCTTATTACATTTTATTTATTGTCATTTTAATTATCGCAATTTTAATACTCACAATTTTATTTATCGTCATTTAATTACTGTTATTTATTTTACGCACTTTAAATATCATCGGATAAATCGGGACATATTGAACTATTGGACTACTAACATTGAACTACTAAAAATTGGACAATTAAAAAGTATTAAAAGAGTAGGAAATATTAATTATAACACATTTTGATTTAAAATATCGTTAATAAACTACATCTGCTACAGTTAAACATTTCTTCAAGTTTGCCACTTGATTCCATCTTAAATATCAGTTGTATCTTGACAATTACAATCTTTATTCAAACCCTTCAAATTCTTGAAAACACCTCAGATTGATAACCAATGATTCAAATATGGTGACATTGAATGCTGATGAAGCTTCAAAAGTTGTAAATGGTCTTAATGACCAAAAAGCTTGATACTAAAGAATGGAGTGTTGGAAACACTCAATAGAAAATTGGTACTGGAAAAACGGATTGAGCAAACCATGAAGGAGACTGTGGACAAACCACCAGGACTAAACCTGTACATAATGAATCCAGATGATTCAGTATTTGATGAAATCTTTAGCGAATACCTCGTTCATTATTTAATCTAAATTCTTGCGGAAAAATTTTCTTCATCATCTTTCAAGCTTAGAAACTCTAAGATATCATCGTATCCTCGATATTTCTGAAAATATCCTCATAAATATCTTTGTCTGAGATTATTTATCTCTTCGCGCTATCTGTATTAAATCATAAAGGAAAGTGTTTTAGTTTCTTTCCTTCTGTAAAATTTGAGTTTAAATTATGAATGATTTCTGGAGTAGTGTTGGGAATTGAAGCATGAGTTAGTATAATATAATGACGCCCAGCCAACGTGATTATATTACAGTAAGTCATGCTAAATTTCTAATGGAACGTGATGATGGTTCACAGATCATACCATCATCATGTACCATGTTACATAGCTCTTTCATTTTACTTATCCTCTGAACATATCAAGAAAATATATTCTTGATAGTTCTATCTTCCGTGAATCTGGTAAGTTAACAAATCAAATCGTGCTATTACTTTTACTTTCTGCTTAGAACATTATTTATGATCATTCTAAAGTCCATACCTACAAATTCCAGACGTCTTATTCGCTTTACTTAAAGTTGGGAAGATAAACAAAAGAATGGAGCTCCGAAATTTAAGGGAAAATATAAAGCCCAACAACAACACATAAATTACAAACCGTGTATATCAATGCGTATAGCAATATAAAGACATGGGAGAATTAAAAATACTATAACCCCAAGAGTATCGTAGAAGTAAAAAATATTCTGCTTGTGGGAGATAGAAAAGAACTGTATATATGATCGAGATAATAACAAGAATCAATATTGGATTAAGCATCTTAATGGATCTTTTGAAAGTATGAATTGGGGAAGAAAGTATATGAGTAGTGAAAATAATGGAACGGATGAGGTAAATTTATAGTGAAATACCAGACGTAGCAATCGAGACAGATTACCGCATTTAATTAAAGAGAAACATAATTTCCTTAATTACCGAAGAATCAAATCTTATATAGATTATGAAGATATTCTCTAATTTCCTTGAATTCCAGAAATTAACCGTGACTACGTCAGAAGTTAAGACGAAACTTTATTTTTCTCATTTCACTCTTTTGTGATAGCTTCACGCGTACGCTTCGAGTACTTGAATTATTTTATCCATATTACTCAATGAAGATAAAACTCTATTTATCAACTCATATTCATCATGAAAACATTCTTATTGTTAGCCATGACGACCTCGATTAAATTTCGGGACGAAATTTCTTTAATGGGTAGGTACTGTGACGACCCGAAAATTTTTGACTAATTTTAAACCAAACTCTCGATACGATTTAATATTTTTGACACGATGAGCAAAGTCTATAATGTTGAGTCTCAAAAATTTTGAACTGCTCATATATTCAATTGACCTTCGACTGCTCTCGACGATTCACGAACAACTATTTGTAAATAGATAAATACATACATATATATATATATATATATATATATATATATATATATATATATATAGGTATATATTTGAAGTATAATTTAAAATACTATATGCTTTAATTAACTATGTAAAATAAAAATAAAGTATAATATTATTATTAAAATAAATAAATAAATATATATATATATATACAAGGTATATCAAAAATAAATATTAAACGATTGTAATACATGTTTGATGTTTCAGTTAATATTAAACAGGTAAAATGCAAGCTTGTGAGTATAATAAAATAAATATTAGACGAACCTCTTGATCACGTGTTTCACATTTAATGACTGAAATAAATAAAAGAATGTAATATAAAATTTGGGATTTTCCTAAAACCTTTTATCCTCCATGGATTAACGACGGAGAATGAAATTATATCCGAAAATTAGAAGTGATGTCGATAAGTATACTGACAAGGATTTCGATGGTTACACTGTTTTCAATTCCATTCACACCCACTATTATATATCCATCCACTAACCTATAATATATAATATCTATATATATATATATATATATATATATATATATATATATATATATATATATATATATATATATATATATATATATATATATATATGTTTATGACTTAAACATTCATATAACTAATCTGACAATTCTCACATGTTTATTTTTAAAAACTATATTATAATTAATATTATATTATTATTATTAATTATTAGATTCACGGATATTATTGTGTTTGGATATTTAGATATATATATGTACACATAACTACATGCATCCCAAATCAACACCCACCAAAACTTGCCCCTAGATGTCTTCTTACCTTTTAAACCAACACCATTATTGCTACTCACATATGAATCTTTTATTTCTTTCTTCATTTGAATTTTAATTCTTGTGTTTCTCACGTAACCAAATTTCTTTTCAACTATAAAAAGTTCTTTAACTTATTAAAATATTAACTTGATCCGTGAACTAAAGTTTTCATAGTGGATACACTGTTTATACAGTTAGATTAAATCATTATAAGATATTTATCATATTATATATGTATAGGGATATGATCATGGATCATTTATAACTAACTTGTCTTCCTTCTTCTACTTCTTCTTCAAACAACCACCACTGACACTCAAACTCGTCACCACCAAGAGCACCACCACCATGCCATCCACGACCACCACAGATCACCCTATTTATGACCACCGATTCAAAAACCAACACAGCCCTTGTAAGATCACCACAATCAATTACCATCATCAAACCACCATCACTACCCATCGTGATCACCACCTATGATCAAGACTTGCTACTTCCTATTTCAAATCGATAAGCTAGACAACCAGTTAGAATCACCACCAACGAGTTACCAACAAAACATGCTTTCTTTCTGTTCTTGTATATTTTCGAAACCACAACTACCATATACGAAACCATTGAAACCTTTGTTGTTATACTACTACTTCTATGATTGTAGCACAACCACGGCCACCATCTCCAACATCAATGGACCACCACACTAATACGCCTCACCACCGTATGATTTTAAGTTTCTGCTGTCTACGATGGTGAAACAAACACCACCTACACCACCTAAACTACTGCTCCTATTGTGCTGTTAAAACCGAGAACCTAACACCACCATGTCACCACCCATATTACCACCCTCTTCTCTCATCTCTCTGTTATCTCTTTCTTATTGAAGCCATCAAACTACCACCCTCATCTTAAAGCATCACACCTTAAACGAAAACCCATCAACCAATATTGTTGCAGCTGCTATGATTCTGTTTCTATTCACATTTAAAAACCCAAAACCACCATCTTGTCTCTCTCTCTCTCATCTACTCTCTCTCTTTTTCTGTCTTAGCAAGAAATCTAACAAAACCACCACCAATTTACTTGAGTTACTACTATCGTTACCTTCAGCAAGTACTCGATACATATGTGTGTTTCTGTCCAAAACAACTCGACTCAAAACCCTCTGAGATAACGAACGTTGCAACAATATTGTTCCAATAAAACCCGAACAATTATGATCTATTCCCCACTACCACCATGAGAATCAAACCACACAAAAAAACTCCTTTATTTTCCTAATGCAACACAAGAGAGAAAACTGTTGCAGCTTATGTTCGACTGTACTCCATTTCTGTTTACATTCATGATGACGATGGAATGGGATATCAATGACAAAGGTGTTGCATTTTTCTTTTCTTTTTCCTTTGATGGCCGACATATTTTAAGAACATAACCCCACTTGATTGATAATTCTAAAGGGAATGGAATTGTTACAGAATGCTAGATTGGACCGTGAACTTTATTTCATTTATAGCAGGCCGTGACCCAACACAGGCTTTCTGTTGGGCTTTTCATTTTCTTGGGCCGAAAACTTGTTTCACCTGTTGGGTCGAGTTTTATTTTTTTTGGGCCACCCTAAATCCACAAGCCTATCATTGTTACTGCTATTCTTTTATGCAGCTACTGCTGCGTATTTTTTTTAATCCAGCTGCAACTCTCGTTTGATAGCTACTACCATTTCTATTTCGATTTAAAACCCAAACTGAACCTTTTGTTGTTATTATTATTTAATCTCAACCCTTCAAGAACCACCAATGAAACTTACGTTTCCTGGTACAACGAAAGGAGATAAAAACAATGATGGTGTATGGTGATAAAGAAGTAGTGATTATGATGGTGATAATTCTGTGACGATTTACAGTAAATGATAACACGATTTATGAATGATGATAGATTTTGTTCCTGGTAATTCGAAAATTGAGAAGGATAAGAAAGAAAAACAGACGAGTTATATATTTATTTAAGTGTGTTAAATTAGAAAAGAAAGGGATGGAGGGATGGTTTGAGGTGTTTGTGGGTGAGCGAGAGGTTGTGGGTTCGAGCCTGAGCAAGGACATATTCTTTTTTTAGAAGCTTGTTTTCTTCAAATGTTGTACTCTAAAATTATTTCTATTATTATTAGTATTATTATTTCTAATAAAAGTATTAACTATCAATAATTATTATTATTATAATTATAGTTACAATTATAATAATTATTATTATTGATTAAGTTAATTGTTACTAGTACTAAATTAATACAATTAATATTACCCATCTACTATTAGGGGAACTAAACTCTTCAACCCCATTGGTCCACTTGGCATTTACCCTCACATATTATTACTGTTCACGGTTGGCAATTCTCCACCACATAAAAAGGCGTAGCGTGCTAGGGTAAACCATATCTTCTGATCTTCACCATCTTCTCTGATCCATCACCATACGATATATATATCCTCAGATCTTCACCATCTCCTCTGATCCATCACCATCCAACAATTTCACCATCTCCTCGATCTATCATCTTCTTGGATTGCATATTCTCCGCAGGTGATCTATCATCTTCTTCGATTGCATATTCTCCGCAGGTATCATTCGCTCCTTTTAGTTTAGGGTTTGTGTTTTTAATTTTTAATTGTTAAGTCAGCAACGAAGCGATGACAACTGATTGTCACCACAACAACAATAGTAGATCTAGGGAATTTACTTTCTTGTTTGATTTGGGATTGGCAAGTTTAGGGTTTCTTTGAATTATTTTCATTTAATTTTGGGGTTTATGTGTTTTGAAAATGTTTATTAGCATGTATTTCTGAAAAATGTTTCAGGAGATGATGATTGTTTTTTTAGCTGTTATTTATGCCGTTATTGGAAGTCTTCAAGTTGTTTTCGGCTGTCAGTGTTTCCAACGAATTTACAAACTCAAAGAGGTAATGTATCGTGTTGGTTTTTAATGTTGTTATTCATCCCATTTTCAATTTGATTATTAAATATAAGCTCAGTTAGGTATAGATTGTATGCTTGGTAATGTTAGTTTATGTGTTTTGAATTTAATGTTTTCTTTGTAAGGAACATGATTAAAATAGCTACTAGAACAAAATTCTTTATATCTATCTATGTAAGGAAATTTATTGTTTTATAAGCATACCAAGTTAAGATTGTTGAAATGCCTAAATAGATTACTAGAACTTACTACCACATAGCAAATACACATTGAATATTTGTTTTTATTTTAGCTACACTGAAATAACCAGTGTTTGATAAACCAACAGTGTTTGATCGTGTAATAGAATGGAAAGTATCTACTCATGCTGGTTTTGGTTAGTTCATCAACTATGTAGAGTTTTGGTACAAATATTTATGTCATTGTTTGTTTAGTCTCTTATATATGTAACAAGGACATTTATGAACCTGTAATCTATTCGCATGAACTCCTCATGTTTTTACATCTACGAGTGTACAGTTACAAATTTGAGTATTGAGTATAAAGGTAATTAGAGAATGGGTGAACGAACATGATGGTTGTTTGTATTTTAATTTTTCAGTTAGATTTCCTTAACTATTATGGTTGTTTATTATTTCTGATATATTTTATGGAAAGATACAAAAGGCAATGATGATCAATTTTGTCTGCTATATACGCGCTGATAAAAATTGTAAGCATATACTGGCGGGGCAATCTGCAGATTGCAGCCGTATGATTCTGGATTAATTAGTTGAGTTTATGCATCAACTTGAACCTCACTTTATTAGCCGGTTTTTAGATGGTTCTTGGTTTTCGATGATCTTTATTGTTCGATCTATTATTGGAAAACTTAGAAAATGGATGTTCAATTCGAGCACTATTGATTGAGTGTAAAAAAATCGTATACTGGCTGGGCAAAATGCAGATTACAGCCATACAGTTTGATACTTTCTTAGTTGACTTTATGCATCGATCTGAGCCTCGGTTCATTGTTATATTTACTTACTTTACTTTATCCATCGATAATAGTTATTGATAGCTGCATGTCATTATTCAGTTATTTGTGTTAACAGTATTATTTGCTTAACTGCTATGGTTGTTCGTTATTTCAGATTTATTATATGGAAAGATACAAAAGGCAATGATGATCATTTTTGTATGATACGGAAGCGCTCATAAAAGTTGTAACCGTATGCTGGCAGGGCAATCTGCAGATTGCAACCATACGATTCGGGATTAATTAGTTAACTTTATGCATCGATTTGAGCCTCGGTTTCTTAGCTGGGTTTCTGGGTGGTTCTTGGTTATCGATGATCTTTATTGTTCAATCTGTTGTTTGAAAAGAAAAGATATGTATGCTCAATTCGAATGCTATTGGTTGACTGTTAATATAAAAATAGAATCTGTGACGACCCGAAAATTTCCGACCAAATTTAAACTTAATCTGTAAATGTTTCCGACATGATAAGCAAAGTCTGTAATGTTGAGTCCTAAATTGCTTAAACTATTTTATGAAATCATCTGACCTTTGACTATTCCTGACGATTCACGAACAATTGTTTGTAAATAAAAATGTATACATATATGTATATAAATGTAAGTATATAAAATAAATTGAAACTATAAAAATATAAATGTAACATTTGAATTAAATAAAATAAGATACAAGATAAGTAAGTGTAATTAAAAATGAATCTATATATATATATATATATATATATATATATATATATATATATATATATATATATATATATATATATATATATATATATATATATATATATATAATATAAGTTATAGGTATAATTATTATTATATGTATATCATGATATATATAAAATTTATAAATGATAAATATTCAATAAAAGTTATTATATAATATATTATATGATTATTAAATATTAGATAGTTAATAATATATAACTACAAATTTAGATATAGTATTATATCAATATTATTATTACTACCAATAATAATATTAGTATTATTATAATCAGTATTATTATTATTAATATTATGGTTATAAATTTTATAGTTATTATTATTATTATCATTAATAAAAATATTATCATTACTAGGATATTATTAAAGAAATTTTATTATTTATAATATTAAGAGTAATATTATTATTGTTATAATTAGAATCATTAATAATATTATTATTATCATTTTATTATTACCAAACTTATCAAAATTATCATTTTGTTATTAATAATATTAACATATTACTATTATTATCTTTATTAATATTACTATCATTTTTATCATTAGTATTATTTGATATTATTATTATTATTATTATTATTATTATTATTATTATTATTATTATTATTATTATTATTATTATTATTAACTACATTATTATTATTAGTATTTTTATTATTATTGATAAAATTAAAAATATTATTATTATTAATATATTAATTATTAATATAAATGATAGAACATAATATAAATACAGATTATTACGCGTATTTTTTTTAGCTCACTATCATATATTTTGTTTTTCTTTTCTTCTTTATATCCGATGTACTGCACCACTCGTGAATTCCTGGCACCCACAATCACACTATAAAAAACCTTTAATCAATTTGTATTTTCTTTACTTGCTGTCTTCGAATTTATAACACAGAAAAATCACAAAAAAGTAGTCATATATCCCTGCTTTAAACTCAAACTGCAAAACATCAAATTCGAACGAAATTGAAAAATGTAAAAATGCAATTTTGTTAGGAATCGTCTATGAAATCTATCTGTAAAGTTTCAGGATCCAATTCCTCAAATTGGATTCTAATTTTCAAGTCAAAGTTTTTATCTTAAAAAGTCAAAGACTGTTCATCGATTAAATTCAATTTCAAGATGATGTTTTCAGTTAAATTGATGATTACATAAGTTTCTATGGGTGATTTAAAACCTATTTCATGTTATGAAGATTCTCCAAAACGAGCTCCAAACTGAAATCAAATTTTTTTTTTCTTTCCTATGCGACGGTTATTTTCGTTTTTCTAATCATCCAAGAACAATACCTCTAGTTCTCCATCGGTTTACAAGTATTAAATGAAACACGATTTTGTTATTTTGGTCTTGATAACCTCTGGTCGACTTATTACGGTGAAGGTGAAGAAGAAGCATAAACAGAAAATAAAAACGTGTTAGATAAAATTGTGTTGAGAATAAATCAGAAAAAGCAGGCTGGATCGAATGGTTATGGGTGTTAGAGGGTATCCGGGAGGTCACGGGTTCGAGTCCCGTCTTGGGCTTTTCTTTTTAGAAGAAGTTTTAAAAGGGTATATATATTTTTATTTTCATTTCCATTATCATTATTATTATTATTATTATTATTATTATTATTATTATTATTATTATTATTATTATTATTATTATTATTATTATTATTATTATTATTATTATTATTATTATTATTATTATTATTATTATTATCATTATTATTATTATTATTATTATTATTATTATTATTATTATTATTATTATTATTATTATTATTATTATTATTATTTGTTATTGTTATTATTATTAAAATTTGCTGTAGTTATGTTAAAATAAATAATATGATTAATGTTATTGTCATTTTTTTTATATATTACTAAATAATATCATTGAGTAACATTATTATTATTAATATTAATTATTACTATTATTATTATCAATATTGATATAAGTATTATTATTATTATTATTATTATTATTAGGATTATGATTATTATGATTAGTGTTATTATGGAAATAAAACAAGTTATTATTAGTGTTATTATCGATTTTAATGAACATAAGTATTATTACAAATATTATCATTATTATTATAAATATGATTATCATTATTAATATTATCATCATTAATATTAATATTAAGATTATTACTATTATTACTACTAATATGATTATAAGTATTATCATGAATATTACTATTATGTAACTACTAAAATTATTATCATAACTATCTTTAACAGTAAAATTAATATTTTTATAGTTATTATCATTAATATCATTATTAGTATTATCACTAATAGAAATATTAACATTATTACCTCTATTAGGAAACTTAAGTATTATAATTATTATAAGTTTACCATATTTAATATTATTTTAATATTATTATAATTACTATTTTTCAAACAAATGATATATATAAATATATATATAAATATATATATATATATATATATATATATATATATATATATATATATATATATATATATATATATATATAATACATATAACATAACAAAATTTATATTTGTATATACAAAATGAAAATATGAATACATATACATATTATTAATATAAATATGACATAACTAATATATACAAATGTTCGATTGCAAATATGTGTATTAATATATACAAATGATATAGGTTCGTGAATCCTAGGCCAACCCTGCATTGTTCAATATAGTCATCTGTATTTTTACTACAAAATACATTAGGTGAGTTCATTTGCTCCCTTTTACTCTTTACGAAGACATATACATATTATTAATATAAATATGACATAACTAATATATACAAATGTTCGATTGCAATTATGTGTATTAATATATACAAATGATATAGGTTCGTGAATCCTAGGCCAACATTACATTGTTCAATATAGTCATCTGTATTTTTACTACAAAATACATTAGGTGAGTTTATTTACTCCCTTTTACTCTTTACATTTTTTGGACTGAGAATACATGCGCTGTTTTTACAACTGCTTTATTAAATACTTTTGAAATATATTTTTGAACTGCGAATACATGAAATGCTTTTATAAATGTTTGACAAGATAGACACAAGCAAAACATTCCTCGAATGAATTATTATGTAGACAGAAGTTATGTGGATTATTATTAAATTAGTTGGACGTTATAATTGCCACTAATTATTGTGAATATCTTCCCCTGATTATTATTGCTTGGTAACCTAAGAATTAGAATCGGGTATGGCCCTAATTCACGCGAATCCTAAAGGTAGCTACCGGGTTTAACACCCCCACCCAGAATGTTCACTAGATGGAAGAGCTAGTGGGCGTGGTGTTTAGTACTTCAAGGTTTATATATTATACAGACTAGATGTTCTGTTTTTGGGGATATTATTTATGCGCATTATATGTTAAGGTCGGTTACCAAGCCAAGCAATGAATGAAAATTGAATGTTATGTATCGAGAGAATGATTTTATACACAGGTTATGTGTATGATATTTTTGTACACGAGATATGTGTACGGTTACTAAGATTTATGAAAATGGTTTCGTACACGAGATTGGTGTACTGTAATTGAATCTTGTAGTCTATCAAAATGATGAATTTTATTGTTTACGATATACTTATGAACTCACCAACCTTTTGGTTGACACATTAAAGCATGTTTATTCTCAGGTATTAAAGAAATCTTCCACTATGCATTTGCTCATATTAGAGATATTACTTGGAGTCATTCATAACATATTTCAAAAGACGTTGCATTTGAGTCGTCGAGTTCATTAAGATTATCATTAAGTCAATTATAGTGGATATATTATGAAATGGTATGCATGCCGTCAATTTTTGATGTACTAAAAGTTTGTCTTTTAAAAATGAATGCAATGTTTGTAAAATATATCATATAGAGGTCAAGTACCTTGTGATGTAACCAAATGTAATGTATTCATCTAGATGGATTACGACGGGTCCTTTCAGAATCGTATACTGGCGGGGCAAAATGCAGGTTACAGCCATACGGTTTGATACTTTCTTAGTTGACTTTATACATCAATCTGAGCCTCGATTCATTGTTGTAGTTACTTACTTTACTTTATCCATCGATCATAGTTACTGATAGCTGCATGTCAGTTGTGACGACCCGGAAATTTTCGAACAAATTTAAACTTAATCTTTATATTATTTCGACATGATAAGCAAAGTCTGTAAGGTTGAGTCTTAAAAATTTTGAACTATTTTCTTGCATTCATTTAACCTCGACCAGTTTCGACGATTCACGAATAATTAATTGTAAATAGATACATATATATTTAATTATATATATATATATATATATTAATTTGAAATATAATTTGAAATAAATTACTATATAACTGCTAGAAATAAATATGTAAAAATTGTTATAATATTATTATCAATATTATTATTATAATTAATAATATTAATATTTTTATAAGTAGTATTATTATTAGTATTATTAATAATATTATTGTTATCATTTTTATTATGATTATTATTATTAAACTTATTAAAATTGTCATCTTATGATGAGTAGTATTATTATTATTATTTATTATTATTATTAATATAATTATTATTATTATTATTATCATTATTGATATTATTATCATTATTGTTAATTCTATTATTATTATTAGTATTTGTATTATTATTAATAAAATTATCAATATTATTTTTAATCTATACGGATTCATAAGAATCAAAATCAGATTTACATCATTATCAAACTGTCACTGTGTTTGATTATTGATATTAAAATCAACACAAACAAATGTTGTTAGCAATCTCCATCTACTTTTAATTTTTTTCTTCATCCTTCTGTATTCGATTGATGCTCTATCAATCATCAACCCCACAAACCCATTCCTCACACTTTCTGTAAAGTATTATATTGATACTGTGATATATTCTAATTCTTCAAACTCACTTATTTGTGATCAAACCCAACTAACCAACCAAACACATAAACAATCAAACAATAATAATAATACCCCCTCAAATATAAGTATAATCAAGTTCTCTTTCTCTATCACCCCCTCAAATCTTCTTTCAATCCATACATCAATCAATCCTTATACTCGATTGCTTATAAATAAGTAAATTAAAATACTACAATGGGTTGCTCGTTCTAAACAATCAAATGAAGAAGCCAATGAAATAAAGTCCAAACAAATTCGCTGCAGCCTTCTAATTTTTGTTTCTACTTAAAACAACCATAAATACCAAGGTAAATCGCCACTAAACACACCACCTTGTTCTTGTCTGAATGTTTATTATTTTCTGCTACAACTCAATGTCTTAGCTTGAATAAGCCACCACCTCCTTCGATCGAAAACCACCCTCTTCTTGAATCCACCAACCTGTCACAACCATCTCCTTATTCAACCCACATCTTGAGCTATACTTGTTTCTTCTACTGCTACTAGCAGCGTATTTTTTTCTGTTTTGCTCGAAACCACTGAAACCATTACGTTCGATCACTCTCATCAAAAACGATCACCACCTTAACACCATAACAATCTACATATATATAGATTATATATAGAAACCATTTATCGATCTATCATATTCCTATGTAATCACCAATTGTATTCTTGCAACTCGATCACCACACCTCCACCGTTTAATAGTCGATCAGCTAAACCCATCACCATAAACACCATTACCGCCACCATCTACCACACCTTTCCTCCACCACCATGATCCACCATTCACCATCACCTAATATATATTTTTGTTTAAAGAACACTTAAACCACCACTTTCATCAACTCTCTCACTTTCATCAAATCTCTTCTTTCTTATTCTCCTTCACCATCTCAACCGTTTCCACCATGAACAAACCACCCTCGTAAACCACCTTAACCGCCACTTCTCTATTTGTTTTTCTTCTTTCTTTTTCTTTTCTTCGTCGCTGAATAGCTGTGACTACAGCTGAATTTTTCTGTTGTTATTCGAACCTTAAACATCATCACAAACATGTCACTGCAGCTACTGCGTTTCTTTTTCTTCTTCTTCCTTCTATTTATTTACGAAACCATCAGACCTGCATAGTATATCATTGATCACCGGTTCCTTTTATACTTAAAAAGCCATAGTAATCAAAGCCACATGCCATGTGATAATGCTTAAAATTATTTTGTGTGTGCTTTTTCTTTTATGGCAGACATTCACTTATTGGACCAACACCCCACTTGCAATAAATTAATTGATAGTGGATTACATAAGAAGAGGGTGTCTACGATTTATTTATACAAAAAGGATAAAGGAAGGTAGTGTAATTGAAATTGACAATTTTCATTCTCTTTAAATTGGTGGGACAACTGGTTATTGGAGGGACCTTCGAATCATTTGCATACAAGAAAACGTTTGTTACAGTGCACTTGTTTAACAAAATACCACTCAATAAATATAGGGCATTTAAAAAAAATTGAATCCCTTATTTTTTCTACATGCGCCGAGAGTTTTTCTTTATGCTGTAGGAGTAATTAAGTTACTCAAAAGAAAACTTCCAACTTGATGATACATGAAGAATAAGATGATGAGTTGTATAGAATAAAGTGACGTGTTTGGTGTGCTTTGTTAACAGATGAACCCCACAATCAATAAACCATTGTAACTGATTTAGAACATGCTAATTTGGCCGAGGTATGCTTGGGCCGAATAGCTTTTTGGGCTTGAGCATATATATATATATAGGTTTTAGAACTTGGGCCGTTACCCATTTGATCCAATATCAATTGATTAAGGATGATGATACGTATGAATGGAGGATGGCGATGATGATAGGGAATGATGATAATGATATTCAGCTATGTGTGTTATAATGATATGATTATGATTATGATATGATTATGATCATAAGATGATCACGAATGAGATTATAGATGATGGTATTAGGATTATGATTTTATGTAAACTATGAAGAAGAAGGCAGCAGGTTTATTGAGTTAAAATGATTTAGAGTAGTGATAAGTTCAGGAAAGAAATAACAGATCAATGGTTAGGGGTGTTGCGGGTGGGCGAGAGGTCTCGGGTTCGAGCCTGAGTTGTAGCATTTTTTTTATGAAAAAGAAGAAAAAGAAGGAATAGTTAATGGGTTAAACAAATTTAAGAATGGTTATTATCAGAAAATATGAAATAGAGGAGTGGTTTGTGAAGTTATTGGGTTAGCGGGACGTCGCGGGTTCAAACCCGGACTTGGGCAATTTTTTTAGGACTACTTCTTTGAGGTAGTTTAGTTATTACTCATTATTATTATTTTTATTATTATTATTATTATTATTATTATTATTATTATTATTATTATTATTATTATTATTATTATTATTATTATTATTATTATTATTATTATTATTATTATTATTATTATTATTATTATTATTATGATTATTATTATGATTATTATTATTATTATTATTATTATTATTATTATTATTATTATTATTATTATTATTATTATTATTATTATTATTATTATTATTATTATTGTTAGTATTATTAGATTATTTATTATTTTTAACAAAATTATATCATAATTATTAGTATTATCATTAAACGTTATTAGTATTATCATTACAAACAATTTTTATTATTAGTACTATCCATATCATTAATATTAAAATTTCATTATTATTATTATTATTATTATTAGAATTGTCATAATTTTTATCATAATTAGTATTATTTTTATCATTATTATTATTAGTACTATTAATAATATATCAGATGAAGATTTTCTATATAAAAATATATTAATGACATAAAACCTAACCATATTAATACTTTTGTAATAAATGTTAATTATCTATATAAAGAAAAATATATCTAATTAAGTTATTAATAAAACACATGATATAAAATAAGAAATAAATCACTAATAATATATATATTTGTTCGATTACTATTACATTTATTATTATACATGATTGAATAATAGGTTCGTGAATCCGAGGCCAACCCTGCATTGTTTAGTATCGTCGTATGAATATTTTTACTACAAAATATCGTATTGTGAGTTTCATTTGCTCCCTTTTTTAAATGCTTTTGCAATATATATTTTTGGGACTGAGAATACATGTGCTACTTTTATAAATGCTTTACGAAATAGACATAAGTAATCGAAACTACATTCTATGGTTAGATTATCAAACCGAATATGCCCCTTTTTAGCTTGGTAGCCTAAGAATTGGTGTTTATGATAATTGCCACCAATTGACGCGAATCCTAAAGATAGATCTATGGGCACTAACAAGCCCCAGTCACAAAATTTGAACTACTTTAGTACTTCGATTTATCATGTCCGATGTGAGTCCCGGAATGATGGGGATATTCTATATGCATCCTGTTAAGGTCGGTTACCAGGTGTTCACCATATGAATGAATTTTAATTCGCGAGTTACGCGTGACAATATATGAAACTTGTGGTCTATTAAAATGATGAAAATGAATTATTATGATAAACTAATGAACTCACCAACCTTTTGGTTGACAATTAAAAGCATGTTTATTCTCAGGTATGAAAGAAATCTTTCGCTTGCATTTGCTCATATTAGAGATATTACTTGGAGTCATTCATGACATGTTTCAAAAGACGTTGCATTCGAGTCATCGGGTTCATCAAGATTATTATTAAGTCAATTATAATTGGATATATTTTGAAATGGTATGCATGCCTTCAACTTTCGATGTAATGAAAGTTTGTCTTTTAAAAACGAATGCAATGTTTGTAAAATGTATCATATAGAGGTCAAATACCTCGCAATGTAACCATATGTTATTGTATTCCTCCTTATGGATTAGGACGGGCCTCTACAGGTGGTATCAGAGCAGTGGTCGTAGCGAACCAGGTCTTGCATTAGTGTGTCTAACAGGTAGTTGTTAGGATGCATTAGTGAGTCTGGACTTCGACCTAATAGTTGTTAGGTTACATTAATAAGTCTGGACTTGAATCTGGTCTGCATGTCAAAAGTTTTTGCTTACCGTTCTTTGTCAAAATATATCTACCTATCATTTTCAGTCTCGACACGTCTTATTGCAATTATTTCATAGATGGTGTACAGACAAGTTCATATCATATCACATTAAATCTTGTCTGACACGTTTCCTTAATTCCCTCCGTAATCTACGGGATCTTCTGTACTACATATATGTATTCTATGTAATTAGAATATCATTCGATATCCGAAAATCATTTCATATCAAAATCCTCTAATTGATCGTGAAAGATGGATCCTACACCTAGCATGGATTCCATTAGTTCTGGGAGCGATTTCGAGATGTATATTGAAATAGACTCTGAAGTCGATAAACCAGAAGTGTCTTAATCGTTTAGCTATTTTTCTTTCTGGAGGAAATGGGAATGGGTCCGAGACTTACTCACTCGATGGAGGAATGAAGAAGGCGAACCCTACCGCAAACCAAACTTACCTCCTAACATCGGAGAAAACGATGTACTCACCGGTGAACCTATGCGCAACACTATTTTCACCCTTCTTGCCTAAGTATTCTGCCTCGAAGGTCGCATTACTGCAATCTCAGAAAATATACAACCTCTACTTCCGAATACCAATCGAAGGGGAATAATAGAAGAGGTCAGGGAGCTTAGAATTGATAATCAAGATCTATCGAATCAGATGAGTGGGTGGATAGAAATGATAGAGGGTAGGATAGAAACTCTGACAAGAATGATGCGTGATTTACAAGCTATACTTATTACACTAACATCATCACCAACCTCAGCACCAACAGCACTTGTACCACCGACAGCAACATCCACATCACCAGCCTCGACATCACCATCTGTACCGCGAGCATAATCTTCATTCTACCTATCGTTCTATCTACTTTATCTTTATTCTACATATCAATCTACATCGAATATCTTCGTTCTACATGGCGATTTTGTAATCTCTAAAGTCTTAAAGATTATATATTCTCATTCTAACGGTAAATCAAATAAGATTAATATCTTATTGAGTCATTAAATCTATGATTACATCTGAAGAAAATATATATGTAAGTATATTTTCATAAAGATCGTAATTAAAAATTCTTCTGTACAAATTATTAATGATAAGAATATTTTAACGGGTAGGTAATACCCTAGAAATATTTAGATTTCACATTAATATATTACACTGTACATTCTTCAAATCCGATTTAACAAGTCATTTACTATCCTATATACAACCACATATATACGTATTCGTTCACCAAAGAATAACCATTTTCATCCCAATTCAATTTCATATACGAGTTTCTGTCGATCAAAATCCAAGTCAAGATTTGACAAGTGGCATAATGGAGAAAATAATGAATAAAATAAAATTGATTAGTAACCAATTAATTAATTACGTAAAATTTCTTCATCATATTTCTAATCTTAATATTTAAAATTCTAAGATTATATATTGGACTATTGGACTACTAACCTTGAACAATTAAAAAGTATTAAAAGAGTAGAAAATATAAATTATAACATTTTGGTTTAAAAAGATCGTTAATAAGTTACATCTACTACAGTTAGATATTTCCTCAAGTTGCCACTTGATTTCATCTTAAACATCCTTTGTATCTTGATTTCATCTTAAACATCCTTTGTATCTTGATGATTACAATCAGCGTTTAATCATCTAAAAACACAATTCTCTTAAAACCACCTTGGATTGATAACCGATGATTCAATTATGGTAGCATTAAATGCAGAGGAAACAACAAAATTGTAGATGGTCTGAAAGACCAAATGTTTGATAATAAAGAATGGAATGTTGGGAACGCTCGATAGAAAATTTGGTACTGAAAAACGGATTGAGCTAACCATGAAGGAGACCAAGAACAAACACAAGGACCAAATCCTATATTCAAAGAATCCAGGTAATTCTGGATCAGATAAAATCTTTAGAGAATATCTTGCTCCGAAGTCATGTTAAAATCTTGCGGAAAATTTTTCTTCATCAACTTTCAAACTTAGAGAATTCCAAAATATCATCATAAATATCTTCTATATTTCTGAAGATTTTTTTCATAAATATTCTTATCCGAAATTATTTATCTCTTCATGTTATCCGTATATTATATCATAAAGGAAACTGTTTTATTTTCTAAATTCTATAACCTTCGAGTTTAAATTATGAATGATTTAAGGAGAAGTGTTGGGAATTGAAGCACGAGTTAGTATAATATAATGATGCCCGGCCAATGTGATTATATTACAGTAAGTCATGCTGAATTTCTAATGGAACGTGATGATTCACAGAGCATACCGTCATCATGTGCCATGTGACATAACTCTTTCATTCTATTTAACCTGTAAGCATATCAAGAACATAATTACTTGATAGTTTTATATTTCCAGGATATTCTAGTAATTTGACAAATCAAATCGTGCTATTACCTTTCCTCTCAGCATAGTATGTTATGATCATTTGAAACTTCATACCTACGAATTTTGGACCATTAATCGCTTGACTTGAAGTAGGATGAGAATGGTGACAATAAGGAAACAAAGAAGGTGAATTTATAGCAAAAAATCCGACGTAGCAATCGAGACAGATTACCGCATTTAATCAAAGAGGATCCTAATTTCCTTATCCACCAAAGAATCAAATCTTAATTAGATCACGAAGATTTTCTCTAAATCCCTTGAATTCCGGAAGATTAACCGTGACTACATCAACAGTTAAGACTAACCCCTATTTTCTTCATTTCACTCTTTTGTGACAGCTTCACTCGTACGCTTCACATAATCGAATCGTTTTATCTATATTAATCAATAATAATAAAACTTCAATTATCAACTCATATTCGTCATGAAAACAATCTTATTGTTAGCCATGACGACTTCGATCAAATTTCGTGACGAAATTTCTTTAACGGGTAGGTACTGTGACGACCCAGAAATTTCCGAACAAATTTAAAATTAATCTTTATATGATTTTGACATGATAAGCAAAGTCTGTAAGGTTGAGTCTTAAAAATTTTGAACTATTTTCTTGCATTCATTTAACCTAGACCAGTTTTGACGATTCACGAATAATTAATTGTAAATAGATACATATATATTTAATTATATATATATATATATATATATATATATATATATATATATATATATATATATATATATATATATATATATATATATATATATTAATTTGAAATATAATTTGAAATAAATTACTATTTAACTGCTAGAAATAAATATGTAAAAATTGTTATAATATTATTATCAATATTATTATTATAATTAATAATATTAATATTTTTATAAGTAGTATTATTATTAGTATTATTAATAATATTATTGTTATCATTTTTATTATGATTATTATTATTAAACTAATTAAAATTGTCATCTTAAGATGAGTATTATTATTATTATTATTATTATTTATTATTATTATTAATATAATTATTATTATTATTATTAGAATTATTGATATTATTATCATTATTGTTAATTCTGTTATTATTATTAGTATTTGTATTATTATTAATAAAATTATCAATATTATTATTAATCTATACGGATTCATAAGAATCAAAATCAGTTTTACATCATTATCAAACTGTGTTTGATTTGCATTCACTGTGTTTGATTATTGATATTAAAATCAACACAAACAAATATTGTTAGCAATCTCCATCTACTTTTAATTTTTTTCTTCATCCTTCTATATCTGATTGATGCTCTGTCAATCATCAACCCCACAAACCTATTCCTCACACTTTCTGTAAAGTATCATATTGATACTGTGATATATTCTAATTCTTCAAACTCGCTTATTTGTGATCAAACCCAACTAACCAACTAAACACATAAACAATCAAACAATAATAATAATACCCCCTCAAATATAATTATAATCAAGTTCTCTTTCTTTATCACCCCCTTAAATCTTCTTTCAATCCATACATCAATCAATCCTTATACTCGATTGCTTATAAATAAGTAAATTAAAATGCTACAATGGGTTGCTCGTTCTAAACAATCAAATGAAGAAGGCAACGAAACAAAGTCCAAACAAATTCGCTGCAGCCTTCTAATTTCTGTTTCTACTTAAAACAACCACAACTACCAAGGTAAACCGCCACTAAATGCACCACCTTGTTCTTGTCTGAATGTTTATTGTTTTCTGCTACAACTCAATGTCTTAGCATGAATAAGCCACCACCTCCTTCGATCGACAACCACCCTCTTCTTGAATCCACCAACCCGTCACAACCATCTCCTTATTCGACCCACATCTTGAGCTATACTTGTTTCTTCTACTGCTACTAGCAGCGTATTTTTTTCTGTTTTGCTCGAAACCACTGAAACCATTACGTTTGATCACTCTCATCAAAAACGATCACCACCTTAACACCATAACAATCTACATATATATAGATTATATATAGAAACCATTTATCGATCTATCCTATTCCTATGTAATCACTAATTGTATTCTTGCAACTCGATCACTACACCTCCACCATTTAATAGTCGATCAGCTAAACCCATCACCATAAACACCATTACCGCCACCATCTACCACACCTTTCCTCTGCCACCATGATCCGCCATTCACCATCACCTAATATATATTTCTTTTTAAAGAACACTTAAACCACCACTTTCATCAACTCTCTCACTTTCATCAAATCTCTTCTTTCTTCTTCTCCTTCACCATCTCAACCATTTCCACCATGAACAAACTAGCCTCGTAAACCACCTTAACCGCCACTTCTCTATTTGTTTTTCTTCTTACTTTTTCTTTTCTTCGTCGCTGAATAGCTGTGACTACAGCTGAATTTTTTTGTTGTTATTCGAACCTTAAACATCATCACAAACATGTCACTGCAGCTCCTCATTTCTTTTTCTTCTTCTTCCTTCTGTTTATTTACGAAACCATCAGACCTGCATAGTATATCATTGATCACTGGTTCCTTTTATACTCAAAAAGCCATAGTAATCAAAGCCACATGCCATGTGATAATGCTTTAAATTATTTTATGTGTGCTTTTTCTTTTATGGCAGACATTCACTTATTGAACCAACACCCTACTTGCAATAAATTAATTGATAGTGGATTACATAAGAAGAGGGTATCTACGATTTATTTATACAAAAAGGATAAAGGAAGGTAGTGTAATTGAAATTGACATTTTTCATTCTCTTTAAACTGGTGGGACAACTAGTTATTGGAGGGACCTTCGAATCATTTGCATACAAGAAAATGCGTGTTACAGTGCACTTGTTTAACAAAATACCACTCAATAAATATAGGGTATTTAAAAAGAATTGAACCCCACAATCAATAAACCATTGAAACTGATTTAGAACATGCTGATTTGGCCGAGGTATGCTTGGGCCGAATAGCTTTTTGGGTTTGAGCATATATATATATATATATATATATATATATATATATATATATATATATATATATATATATATATATATATATATATATATATATATATATATATATATATATATATATATATATATATAGGTTTTAGAACTTGGGCCGTTAACTATTTGATCCAATCGAGGCCCAATATCAATTGATTAAGGATGATGATACGTATGAATGGAGGATGGCGATGATGATAGGGAATGATGATAATGATATTCAGTTATGTGTTTTATAATGATATGATTCTGATATGATTATGATCATAAGATGATCACGAATGAGATTATAGATGATGGTATTAGGATTATGATTTTATGTAAACTATGAAGAAGAAGGCAGCAGGTTTATTGAGTTTAAATGATTTAGAGAGTGATAAGTTCAGGAAAGAAACAACAGATCAATGGTTAGGGGTGTTGCGGGTGGGCGAGAGGTCTTGGGTTCGAGCCTGAGTTATAGCATTTTTTTTATGAAAAAGAAAAAGAAGAAGGAATAGTTAATGGGTTAAACAAATTTAAGAATGGTTATTATCAGAAAATATGAAATAGAGGAGTGGTTTGTGAAGTTATTGGGTTAGCGGGACGTCGCGGGTTCAAACCCGGACTTGGGCAATTTTTTTAGGACTACTTCTTTGAGGTAGTTTACTTATTATTCATTATTATTATTATTATTATTATTATTATTATTATTATTATTATTATTATTATTATTATTATTATTATTATTATTATTATTATTATTAACAAAATTATATCATAATTATTAGTATTATCATTAAACGTTATTAGTATTATCATTACAAAATTTTTTTATTATTAGTACTATCCTTATCATTAATATTAAAATTTCATTATTATTATTATTATTATTAGAATTGTCATAATTTTTATCATAATTAGTATTATTTTTATCATATTTCAAAAGACGTTGCATTCGAGTCGTCAGGTTCATCAAGATTATTATTAAGTCAATTGTAGTTGGATATATTTTGAAATAGTATGCATGCCGTCAACTTTCGATGTAATGAAAGTTTATTTTTTAAAAATGAATGCAATGTTTATAAAATGTATCATATAGAGGTTAAATACCTCGCAATGTAACCATATGTTATTGTATTCGTCCTTATGGATTAGGACGGGTCTCTACATCAGTATTCAGTTATTTGTGTTAACAGTATTATTTACTTAACTGCTATGGTTGTTCGTTATTTCAGATTTATTATATGGAAAGATACAAAAGGCAATGATGATCATTTTTGTATGATACTGAAGCGTTCATAAAAGTTTTAACCGTATGCTGGCGGGACAATCTGCAGATTGCAGCCATACGATTCAGGATTAATTAGTTGACTTTATACATCGATTTGAGCCTCCGTTTCTTAGCCTTTTTTTAGTGGTTCTTGGTTTTTGATGAACTTTATTGTTCAGTCTGTTGTTTGAAAAGATAAAAAATGTACGCTCAAATTGAATGCTATTGGTTGAGTGTTAATAAAAACAATAGAATCATATACTGGCGGGGTAAAATGGAGGTTGCAGCCATATGGTTTGATACTTTCTTAGTTGACTTTATACATCGATCTGAGCCTCGGTTCATTGTTATATTTACTTACTTTACTTTATCCATCGATGATAGTTGTTGATAGCTGCATGTCATTATTCAGTTATTTGTGTTAACGGTATTATCTGCTTAACTGCTATGGTTGTTCACTATTTTAGATGTATTATATGGAGAGATACAAAAGGCAATGATGATCATTTTTGTATGATACGAGAGCGTTCATAAAATTTGTAACCGTATGCTGGCAGGGCAATCTGCAGATTGCAGCCATATGATTCAGGATTAATTAGTTGACTTTATGCATCGATTTGAGCCTCCGTTTGTTAATCTTTTTTTAGTGGTTCTTGGTTTTCGATGAACTTTATTGTTCATTCTGTTGTTTGAAAAGGTAAAAAATGTACGTTCAAATCGAACTCTATTGGTTGAGTGTTAATAAAAAAAATAGAATCGTATACTGGCGGGGCAAAATGCAGGTTGCAGCCATACGGTTTGATACTTTCTTAGTTGACTTTATACATCGATCTGAGCCTCGGTTCATTGTTATATTTACTTACTTTACTTTATCCATCGATCATAGTTGTTGATAGCTGCATATAATTATTCAGTTATTTGTGTTAGCAGTTTGCAGTTTTTCTTAAGGGAAACAAGATATTCAACACAGATAATTGCTTTGCATGGGCTATCCTGTTGAATAACAACGAGGAAGATGAATTGCTAGGGTTTAGGGTTTGGGGTTTGGGGTTTAGGGTTCAATGACGTTGAGGATTCAGAGTTAAGGGCTCTATTTGAGGTAAATAATAATATTTATTGAAACTTTTTAAATTAATTTACTTTAGATTATTGTTTAAAGTTTTGCTTGCTCGGTCGTATTCTTGCTAATTATATTTAGTGACTTCAAAAAACTAAATATATATATATATATATATATATATATATATATATATATATATATATATATATATATATATATATATATATATATATATATATATATATATATATATAGTGACCTAACATATTTATTTATTATGTGTTTTGTACCAATACGGCGATATTTGGACGCCTTGGCCACGCTGGTAAACATAGGATATTTTTTGATGATATCGTACTCCGATATTTTTTGATGATATCGTACATCCACTACTCAATTCCAAAGGTTAATTCCCCTCCATAGCTAATTTCCCTCCAAGTAATACTTTTAAAAAATGTTAGATATTTGATATAAGTTACCATGTGTGTCCTATTAGGTAGATTGATTATTTAAACGCTTTGTGGAGTTTCAGCTCGATCTTGATAAGTTACCAGTGGGGAAGATATTCGAACAACTTTAATGATTAAAAGGAGTCCTAATAAGTAAATAACAACTCCTTTATTTTTTATTATCAAACAAATTAGTACTCGTACTTAAAGTGTTACTAATTTGACTTTTTTTATTAATCGTTTGGGTATACTTCAAAGATATCGCTAAATGCCATTGGAAGTCATCAGAGAGTTACGTCTGACTTCTGAAGATATCAGACCAGTCCTAACAAATATTCTAGATCTGTATAATCGCAATTGGGAACTAATTGAGGAAGATAATTATCGAACTCTTGCAGATGCTATATTTGAATCACTTATGTGTGGTAATTGCATCTAATATTTTGGATTGGGAATATTAAGAACATGTGAGATTTAACTCCTGATACAGAACTGCTAATGGAACTTCCCGAAGAGTGCACATTTGAGACCGCACTGGCTGATTTGACTGTGAGTGATAACTATTAAGCGCGCGTTATTTCTCACAATCAAATCAGCCAATGCCGTCTCAAATGTGTACTCTTCAGGTAGTTCCACTAGCAGTTATGTACCAACAGTTAAGTCCCAAATGTTCTTAATATTTACAATCAAAAATATTAGATGCAGTCACCACACATCAGTGATTCAAATATAGCATCTGCAAGAGTTCGATAATTATCTTCCTCAATCAGTTCCTTATTGCCATTATAGCATCTGCAAGAGTTCGATAATTATCTTCCATAGTTATCTTCCTCAATTAGTTTCAAATTGCCATTAATCTAAATTTGTAGTAGTTAGTTAATTGATGATGTAAATTATAGTCGTTCATTTCGAATATATAACCTATAACCTGTAAAGGTCAATTTCGCACCATTAATACTTCATCAACCGTTATATTTATAGATTTTTCAAACATAGTGTATAGCCGCGTAGCGCGTACCTTCAATCTTGTTAGTATCATTAGTAGTAAAGTTATTATTATCATTATTATTATAAACATCATTATTTCTAAAACTATCATTATTAGCATTATTATGAAAAGTATCATTTTAGTAAAAGTATTATTTTTATTAAAAACTATTATTATCAATATATAAAAAATAACATTTTTAATAAAATTATCATTTTATTACTATTAGGAGTATTATTATTATTATTATTATCATTATTAGTATTATTTTTAGAGACATTATTATTATTTTTATCACTATTATTACTATTATTACTATAGTTAATATTATTATCAGTATTATTATTATTATTATTAATATTACCATTATAATCAAATACAACCTATGTTACTATTATTGATATAAAAATATACTTATAGTAATATTATATATAAGTATGTATTAATCATATTAACATTTTTAACAAATTAAGTATTTTTAAATAAATAAATATATATATATATATATATATATATATATATATATATTATTATTATATATATATATATATATTAATATAACTATATAAATATTAATCATTTTAAATATATACACAAATTAAATATATATAATACATAATTTAAGATATAATATATAAATCTGTTCGATTACGATTATATGTGTTAATATATATACAAATGATATAGGTTCGTGAATTCGAGGCCAACCTTGCATTGTTCAGTTCCGTCGTATGCATATTTTTACTACAAAATATCGTATCGTGAGTTTCATTACTCCCCTTTTAAATGCTTTTGCAATATATATTTTTGGGACTGAGATTACATGCGCTGCTTTTATAAATCTTTTACGAAATAGACACAAGTAATCGAAATTACATTCTATGGTTGGATTAACGAAATCGAATATCGCCCTTCAAGTCTGGTAACCTAAGAATTAGGGAAATGGCCCCTAATTGACGCGAATCCTAAAGATAGATCTATTGGGCCTAACAACCCCCATTCATGTCTATGGATGACTTTAGTACTTTGAGATTATTATTATACAGATGTCGATGTCTGTGGGGATATTCTATGCATTATAGTTAATGTTGGTTACCAGGTGTTCAATCCATATGAATAATTTTTATGCAGATGGCTATATGCATGCATGATGTTTATGAGAAATTGAAATATGAAATCTTGTGGTCTATTAAAATTATGGAATGATTGATTATGATAAACCTATTAACTCACCAACCTTTTGGTTGACACTTTTAAGCATGTTTATTCTCAGGTATTAAAGAAATCTTTCGTTGTGCATTTGCTCATTTTAAAGATGTTACTTGGATTCGCTCATGGCATATTTAGGACAGTACCTCGCAATGGGACCAAATGTTGAAGTGTTCGTCCAGGTGGATTAGGACGGGCCTTTACATATTAATTGTTTAGTTCGATATTATACTCATGGCATGTACTTTAATTTTTGATATATGACTTATATCGAATTTTTATAACTAAATATTGTGGTCTAAAAATCTTTATTATTGATATAAACCAATGGATTTCACTCAACCTTTGTGTTGACGTTTTAAGCATGTTTTGTCTCAGGTTATAATTAGCTTTGTGATGATAGCTACTATGCTGTTGATGATTGCCTGCTTTGCTTGCTGCATTGGAGTCCATCATTTTTATTTATCATTTAATATCTAGACATTTGTCATTGGATTAAAGATGTAAAACCTTATTTTCTGCTGCAATGCAATTAATATTTTATAAAACGTCTCATATAGAATCGTTCTCATTTGTACACTTGTGTTATGATATTGAAAAGTCACAAATACCCCTGGCCCTATTTGGAGGTGATGTGCGCAGAGGTGTATACGAAATAGTTATATTTTTATTATGAAATACTATTAAATACGATACAATTTTACACAAGTTATTTATTTATTTATAGAGTGGATATACCTAAACCTTGCTACAACACTTATAGGCAGTGTACCTAATTGTACAGTAGTGTAGTTTTTTAGTAAGTCCGGTTCGTTCCGCAGGGAGCTAGCCAAGTTTAACGCTATATTTTTAACCACTATATTTATATAAAATATATATAATTATATATATTAATATTATTATAAAAGGGGGTTTTTACCGTTTAATGACCGGTTTGTCGATTTTAAATAAAGCGTAAAGATAAATGATGATAATATAAATGACAGAATTTAAATTGCGATAAAGTAAATTGCGGTAATTAAAATGACAGTAAATAAAGGTACGATGAAATATGAAATAAAAGTATTATGCTTATTTAAACTTCCATAATCATGATGTTTGATGTTTTGATTTTAATTAATTGTTACCCAGGTTAATTGTCCTTTGTCCTGGTTTATTTGATACCTATCTAGTTTTTGTCCATAATAGTCCATCGGTCATAATTATAAAATGCTCGTCAAATTAATCTTATTCCCGAAGTCAAATATTCCAACTAATTAGGGATTCGAACTGTAACAAGGTTCTAATACTTTGTTAACAATTACACCAATTATCCTTGTATGTAATCCATCCCTGTTTTAATGAGATATGAATATTAATTTACCCACTTGATCAGAATGAATAATCAATTACCCAACCCGAATAATTAATTAAATGATTGTAAACGATGTCGTATAAACGTCACTAGATAGGACATTCGTAATCAATTTAATAATTATTAGATTAACTAATTTGAAGATAGGTTCGACAGGTTCCAATGAGTTGTCATTCAATTAGACAATACCCCCTATCTATTAATAGTCAATAGTCCAATGTCCACAAGTGTCGGTCTTTTGTCCAAACCTTAATTATGGTACAAAATCTAATAACCCCGTCTTAATATTTAGTCTAACATCACGATTACTTTGGCTCAAATAAGCATAATAATAACTTAGTTACGAGACATTAAATTAAAAAGGAAGAACATAGCTTACAGTGGTATTTAATCGCGTAGCGTTACCCGGACAGAATTTCGACTTAAAACCCATAAAACATTCTTACAATAACCTTATTATTGTTAACTTAAATTAAAATTAAAATTATAATTAATAATATATATATTATATTGTTTATAGAAAGAAAGGAAATGAAAAAGAGGTGTAAAATTCGTCCAAAAACTGCTCGATTTATAGACTTGACCAGGATTTTCCCTCATGCGATCGCATGGATTTTAGGCATCCTGGCCATGCGATCGCATGGCCAGCTGGATCCAGCGCAATCACTTTGTTTTCTAGTTTTGCCAACGTTTTATTATATAATATAATATATATATATATATAATTTTAAGAATTATTTATATATTATATTATATTTATGTGCATAGTTGACTTGTAATTTTAGCTCCGTTGCGTCGTGCGTTGAGAGTTGACTCTGGTCCCGGTTCCGGATTTTCAAACGTCCTTGCGTACTATTTAATATCTTGTACTTTGCGTTTTGCGGCTCGTACTCTTGTAACTTTTAGACGTTTCTTATCAATAAATTGAACCACTTGGATTGTACTTTGTACTTTTGAGCTTTTTGGTCATTTGCGTCTTTAAATCGTCGTTTTCTTCTTTTGTCTTCGCACTTATTTATTTAAACGAATATTACATAAAAATAGAACAATTACAACTAAAAGCTTTACATATTGGAAGGATATTGTGCCTAAATATATGTTCATTTGGAGCACTATCAAATATTCCCACACTTGAGCGTTGCTTGTCCTCAAGCAATACATAAAAATCACACTTCACTCGAATCACTTTTTTATTCTCACACTTTATACATCAGTGATTTTGATACAGTGGTATAAACAATGATAGTAACATTGTGGTTTACAGTCCCACATGACTATTAAAAATTTAGATCCTTTAAGGAAATTGGATCTTTAGGAAAACATTTGATCTTTTAAAAATTCATTCTAGCTTTTACCCTAGATAAGTTTTCCGGAATAACCCTTCACCGGTGTTTGCAAAATATTTTTGTGGGTTGCGTGGGTTTCAGATTTGAAAATTTTAGCTCAAAACTTGCGGTTTTGTGTCACCCACTTGCTAACCTTGTATTAGGAAAGCAACACGTCCAGTATACTTGTTCCGTATATTACCTTTCGGTAAACTACCATCCGGTTGTAAAGGAAAGCGTTGAACAAGCAACTGTTAAGGCAATGTCTAATGACATGCAGATGTTCATGGTCTAAAATGTGTCGGATGCAATTACTATCCTTTGTAGGAGCAATAGTAAAGATCACCCTATAATTTTTCGGTCTGGCACAAGGTCCTGTCTTCGACCATGCTATGCAACCACCGTTCTTACGGTTGACACCCGATTTGGTTCAGGTGACCTAATGAATTCCAGGTGAATTCCTAGGATTTTACGTTCAATGGTAATGAACGCATTGAAAATAGGTTTTCAGAAAACAAATCGGTTTTAATTTTGATCAAAATATTTTCTCGTTTAAGCTCGAGTTTAGATATCATCAAATTCCATGAGTTTGTAATTCTCAATCTTTAAAATCAATCTCAAGGATTGAGTAATATCAGGCTTAAAAGCTGATTTTTAATCTTTAAGGAGATTATCCTTTTCTGGGGGTCTGATTCATTAGTCTTATCAAGCTAATTTGCACAGCGCCCTCCCCATTTTACGAGACAGATCCTCTCATGGTTAGGATAAGTCTGACCACTTGGCGACCCTGTTTGATGCTGAGGTCCGTAGATTTCTTGCTGATTTTAGAGATGACTTTTCTAGATTTTTCGTCAACCTACAACTGGTCTGGACGACAACTTCTTGGACCTAAATCAAGATGCGCGTGTCTTTTTCGGAAGACTTTACTTCCTTTTAATGATGGAATTGATTCATCGTGTAGATCCATCTATTCTTTCATTTATATTACAATTTACCGGGTAAAACAGTTAATTTTGTCCAAAACAAAAGCACCTGCAATAATCTTGTACAAACATATGTGATATGTGTTTTAAATAACTTGGTAAATTCTTCCCACACTTAGCTTTTATTTATTTTTTTCTTTGCCTTTTTATTCTCCTCTATTCCATTTTAAATGAATTCTAACGTTTTGGGTTGTTTCTCCATTTATGTTCTCTCCGAGGTAACAATAATTTCGGTAATAAAACCTAGTTTTATCGTTCATAAATATGTATAAACATAATTTTGAATTCATTTTATTGAAAATTTTTCAAATTTTCACAAAATTTGACAAATAAACTAAGTGTAAACCCGAGAGAATTTATAACCCTTCCCCACACTTGAGATCATGCAATGCCCTCATTTGCATGAAATCAGACTATAATTATAAATTCATGAGGGTGATTAGTGTAGAAAAGTGATTAAAATACCCAGTTTGTAATTACTAAGGTCGTCGAATGATAGATGGCGCGCCTCATCGATCATTCCTTTTGTTGTAATTTCACATATGTTTTGCGTCTTATCGTCAAAATTATTAGCTTTTGTTGAACTTAATGTCAGTCTTTGAAAGTGCTTTGTTTTACCCTGTTTTGTACATAAGATAAACTACAAACATATATAATATATATATATATATATATATATATATATATATATATATATATATATATATATATATATATTTTATAAAACCTTTATTTATTAAAACAATTTAAATGAATACTTTTTTAAAATTTTGTTTCCTTTTACTTTAGGTAGTTTCGGTATGTTTACCTAGTCCGTCCCTCGACAAAATTTAAAATTTGTCGTTTTTAAAGCGATTGTTTTAAAAGCAACGATTTTTGAGTTTTTTTTTAATTTTTTTGGTATACTTTAGATCAATAATATTAAAAATAATGATAACAAAATTTGTCGCCCTGCCCTCGGGTAAAGCAATTTCGATTCCATGACCTAGTCTTCAACTTACGATGAATTTTAGAAATCATTTTTTAAACTTAATGAAATAAAGTAAATTTTGTTTTTAAATTCACACAAAACTTAAATTTAAAAAGTATATTAATTTCATACAAAACCTATAAAACAAAAATTCAGAATGGAGGGAGAAAACCAATTCTTTAGTGTCTGCTAGTGGAAAAGACCAATCGGATTTCATTCTCGAAACTACACGAGAACAGAACAACTAACTCTAGACAACGTTTTCTTTTTAGAACATTTGAATCTCCCCACACTTAGGTAGCCGTGGTGTCTAAATTGTGATTAACTTTATTGTCAATTTCTCTTGGACCATAATCAACTTGCATATCTGTGACTTTTGCTTTAAGTTATTGGTCGGATTCCTGTGTAATATCCACAAATTCAACTAGTTTTGCCTTTTCTTTAGGCGATAGATTGGATACTAACCGGTTACATAACTTAAAGTTCCCCTTGGTTCTAGCATCGCGAATCTGTTTAATAAGTTTCTTCATTGAACTATTAATAACGGAGTCATTTAATTTCGCATCAACAACGGGGTTCTTTGTTATCAGGTCATCATTAGGTGTTACTTCATCTTCCCACACTTAGGCGTTTTATTATTGTTAAGCACTACCGTTGGAGTTGGTAAAACAATGTGGTTCTTACCAATCATTTTTGCTGGTTCAACGGTTTTGGTTGGTGGAGATTTAGACTTTCGACTGACAAAGGTGATCGATTTTTCACCATCACTAAGTGTCATTCTACCGTCTCTTACATTAATGAACGCCTCAGTGGACGCTAAGAATGGTCGTCCTAAAATTAGAGGAACGTTTGAGTCCTCTTCTATATCAATGACAATAAATTCGATTAAAAAGGTTAAATTACCCACTTGAACGGGTAGGTTGTCAGCAATTCCAACTGGGTGCTTAATGGTTTGATCAAAGAGTCGAACACTCATTTTTGTTGGACTTAACTCACCTACTCCTAATCTCTTATATAATGAAAGAGGCATAACACTCACACTCGCACCTAAATCTGCTAGTGCATCATACATGACTAAATCACTAAGTAGACAAGGAACAAAAAATTCACCCGGATCACCCAACCTGGATGGAGGTTTCGGTGGAACTGTCTTCACCAGGTTTACTTTTACGGTTTTTGTTTCTTGTATTGTCTTATTCTTCTTCTTCTTCTTTCCAGAGGTATCACAAACTTTATTACCTATTACTTGCTCATACTCAACTCCTTTTCTTGGAAACGGGATGGGTGGTCTGTATGGTGCCACCACTGGCTTTATATACTCGGGTGGTGGTGGTGGTGGTGTTGTAACTTCTTCATTGTTACTCACATCTAAAACCTTCCCATCTTCTGGAGCTGGTTTTTCAGAATTTGTTGACACCATATTAACATTCTCATTCCGAGGATTTACTTCAGTATCACCAGGTAGCTTTCCTTGTTCCCTATCACTCATCATGCTAGCAAGAGTACCTATGTGTTTTTCTAGATTCAAAATGGAAGCTTGTTGAGTTCTTAATGACTGATCAAACCTCTCATTTGTTTGGGTTTGAGATGTAATAAATTGTGTTTGAGATTCAACTAGCTTTTGTACCATTTCTTCCAGATTTGTCTTTTTCTCTTCAGTTTGTTGTGGTGGTTTATACAAGCCAGGTCTTTGTTGATTGAAAGTGTTATTTTGAGTTGGTTGGTTATTCAGACCTTGTTGGTTGTACGAGTTATTGTTGGGTCCATTTGAATTGTAAAGAATGTTTTGATTTCGATTAAAGTTTGACCTTGGCGGTTGATAATTATTTCCCGGCCTTTGGTTCATGTAGGAAACATTCTCACGTTGTTCTATTGTTTGGTCGATGTGACAATCTTTATTTAAGTGTGGTCCACCGCATTGCTCACAACTGATTCGTATTGCGTGAATATCTTTATTCATCTTTTCCATTCGTCTCTCGAAAGCATCTATTTTTGCGGAAACGGAATCAAAGTCATGGCTAGAATCGGCTCTAGCCGCTTTAGATGAACGAAAGATATCTTTTTCTTGATGCCACTCATGTGAGTGGGATGCTTTATTATCAATTATCTTGTGAGCTTCGGTAGCGGTTTTTTTCATAATGGAACCAGCAGCTACTATGTCGATATCTTTTCGTGTAGTAATATCGACACCTTGGTAGAATATTTGTACTATTTGATAAGTATCTAAACTGTGTTGAGGACATCCTCTCAACAATTTTCCAAATCTTGTCCACGCCTCATATAGAGTTTCATTTGGCTTTTGCGTGAACGTAACAATTTCTTCTTGAACTCTCACGGCTTTAGATGCCGGAAAGAATTGTTTAAGAAATTTTTCAACTAAAACGTCCCATGTATCAATCGCCCCTTCAAGTAACGATTCTAACCAATCTTTGGCTTCTCCCTTTAAAGTCCAGGGAAATAACATGAGATAGATCTGTTCATCCTCAACTTCTCTGATTTTGAATAGAGTACAGATCATATTAAAAGTTCGAAGATGTTCGTTTGGATCTTCTTTTGGCGTACCACTATATTGGCATTGATTAGTTACCATGTGTAGGATTTGTCCTTTGATTTCATAATCTGGTGCATTAATGTTTGGTTTAATAATGGCGTTACCTTGGCCCGTGCTTGTGGCTCTCATTCGATCTTCCATACTTAGAGGTTCCGTTACTTTCATATTTGAAATTGTTGAATACGAATCATTAGAGGATTCTGATTTAACGGTTTGTGGTTCAGGAGGAATGATTAGTGGTTTAGTATCTTGGAATTGTCCTTGAATATCCTCCGGGTTTTCAATTTTGAAGTCGGGTTCAAAAAATGGATTATCGGAAATTTGAATTGGAGTACTTGGTCGACTAGATGACGATTCTAAAGAAAAATCAACAGCGGCAATATTAGTTAGATGTCTTGATCGAGTCACGGGTGGTGAACGTATGAAAGGTGGTGAACGTTTTGCTCGGTGCATTCACTGAATATCCTATTAATTATAAAGATAAAAATTATTAAAGCTATCAAATTAATAGACTTTTCTGATTTTGCCCACGTTTCGAATAGCCAATAGATGCAGCAGGTAGCCAGGACCTTTAAATCGGAAGCCCACAACTCGCCACTAACAAATCCAACTATTACTACGAACCAGAAAATTTGGATGTCTATCAATTTAACTGCTTAAAATAATTTTTCGTCGAAATTTTGAAATAAAAATATGTCATAAAAACTAGAGCGTCGAGAAATAAGAAAGAAAAATAGTGCGTCGAAAAACGTCGAAAAATAAAAGGTCGAAAAATAAGCGTCGAAAAATAAGAAAATGCAGCGTCGAAACTTAAAAGTCTAAAAAAACTAAAAATTAAAACTTACGTCTAAAGGTATTAAAGCTTAAAGGAATTCTAAATCCAAAACGGCAATAACTTAAATAGTACCAAAATCTTAAAATGACATCGCAAAATTCTAAAGCACATAAATCTTAGTCTAAAGAAAAAGCACTTAAGGGATTTTATGGCAAAGCCTAAAAATATAGAAATAAAAATAAACTATGGCTTTTACTATATCTTAAAACTAGTTACGAGCGATAAAAATACAATTTACGAATTAAACGATTAAAAAGATACGAAATATAAAAATAAAACTTAAAGTTTATAAAAGTACAATTTTTATAAAAATATTATTTTTATATTATTATTTTATAAAAGTATTAATAAAACTAATTAACACTTAATATTACAAATTAATTAAAAAACTAAAACTAAATATTAAATAATTAAACCCTAATCTTATTTAATAATAATAATAATTATTAATTACAACCCTAATTCGACGGATCCAATGTTTCAGGCCTGTCAAGTCACTCCATGCGATCGCATGGAGTGTTAGTTATAAAGTCATGCGGTCGCATGACCTGCAGATCCAGTTCAAATATTGGGCTGCTACAGTGTAGTGGCCCGATTATATTTTTTTTATATTTATATAAAATATTTATATAAAATATTTATATAAATTAAATAAAACTTATTTTTAAAAACTAAAATAGAAATAAAAATACTTTATAATTTTATATATTTTGAACAACTCTTAAAAATATATATATTTTGTTTTTCTTTTTATATTTTTGTATTTTTAAAATTTAAAACGTATTTTTACAAAAAGGAATTAAAACTCAATAAAAAAATTTTTTTATAGCGTTTCGCTTTCGGCGTTGTTTTTCCCCGGCAGTGGCGCCAAAAACTTGATGTGCGCAGAGGTGTATACGAAATAATTATATTTTTATTACGAAATACTATTAAATACGATACAATTTTACACAAGTTATTTATTTATTTATAGAGTGGATATACCTAAACCTTGCTACAATACTTATAGGCAGTGTACCTAATTGTACAGTAGTGTAGTTTTTTAGTAAGTCCGGTTCGTTCCGCAGGGAGCTAGCCAAGTATTAACCCTATATTTTTAACAACTATATTTATATAAAATATATATAATTATATATATTAATATTATTATAAAAGGGGGTTTTTAATGTTTAATGACCGGTTTGTCGATTTTAAATAAAGCGTAAAGATAAATGACGATAATATAAATGACAGAATTTAAATTGCGATAAAGTAAATTGCGGTAATTAAAATGACAGTAAATAAAGGTACGATGCAATATGAAATAAAAGTATTATGCTTATTTAAACTTCCATAATCATGATGTTTGACGTTTTGATTTTAATTAATTGTTACCCGGGTTAATTGTCCTTTGTCCTGGTTTATTTGATACCTATCTAGTTTTTGTCCATAATAGTCCATCGGTCATAATTATAAAATGCTCGTCAAATTAACCTTATTCCCGAAGTCAAATATTCCAACTAATTAGGGATTCGAACTGTAACAAGGTTTTAATACTTTGTTAATAATTACACCAGGTTATCGACTGCGTGTAATCCAAGGTTCTAATACTTTGTTAACAATTACACCAATTATCCTTGTATGTAATCCACCCCTGTTTTAATGAGATATGAATATTAATTTACCCACTTGATCAGAATGAATAATCAATTACCCAACCCGAATAATTAATTAAATGATTGTAAACGATGTCGTATAAACGTCACTAGATAGGACATTCCTAATCAATTTAATAATTATTAGATTAACTAATTTGAAGATAGGTTGGGCAGGTCCAATGAGTTGTCATTCAATTAGACAATACCCCCTATCTATTAATTATCAATAGTCCAATGTCCACAAGTGTCGGTCTTTTGTCCAAACCTTAATTATGGTACAAAATCTAATAACCCCGTCTTAATATTTAGTCTAACATCACGATTACTTTGGCTCAAATAAGCATAATAATAACTTAGTTACGAGACATTAAATTAAAAAGGAAGAACATAGCTTACAGTGGTATTTAATCGCGTAGCGTTACCCGAACAGAATTTCGACTTAAAACCCGTAAAACATTCTTACAATAACCTTATTATTATTAACTTAAATTAAAATTAAAATTATAATTAATAATATATATTATATTGTTTACAGAAAGAAAGGAAATGAAAAAGAGGTGTAAAATTCGTCCAAAAACTGCTCGATTTATAGACTTGGCCAGGATTTTCCCTCTATGCGATCGCATGGATTTTAGGCATCCTGGCCATGCGATCGCATGGCCAGCTGGATCCAGCCCAATCACTTTGTTTTCTAGTTTTGCCGACGTTTTATTATATAATATAATATAATATATATATATATATATATATATAATTTTAAGAATTATTTATATATTATATTATATTTATGTGCATAGTTGACTTGTAATTTTAGCTCCGTTGCGTCGCGCGTTGAGAGTTGACTCTGGTCCCGGTTCCGGATTTTCAAACGTCATTGCGTACTATTTAATATCTTGTACTTTGCGTTTTGCGGCTCGTACTCTTGTAACTTTTAGACGTTTCTTATTAATAAATTGAACCACTTGGATTGTACTTTGTACTTTTGAGCTTTTTGGTCATTTACGTCTTCAAATCGTCGTTTTCTTCTTTTATCTTCGCACTTATTTATTTAAACGAATATTAAATAAAAATAGAACAATTACAACTCAAAGCTTTACATATTGGAAGGATATTGTACGTAAATATATGTTCATTTGGAGCACTATCAGGGGGTGTGACAGATTGGTATCAAAGTCAGGTTGTTATAGAGAACCAGGATTGCATATTATGTGTGCCTTATGTGCTAGTTAGGGTGCCTTAACAATCTATAGGACTATAACCTTTCCTGCCTTAGTTTTAAGTGCTATCCTCATTTCAACGTTGCCTTACTATGCTCTCCTCCCATCTTGCCTTCACACTGCTCCTTAGAATCTACTTAGTACTGTGACGACCCGTCCAAATATATATGGACGAATACAATAACATTTGGTCCCATTTCGAGGTATTGACCTCTATATGATACGTTTTACAAACATTGCATTCGTTTTAAAAGACAATCTTTCTTTACAACAATAGTTGACAAACATGCACACCATTTCACAATATATCCAAACTATAATTGACTTAATCTGCCATTTACTTTATAATAATCTTTTTAAACTCATCGACTCGAATGCAACATCTTTTGAAATATGTCCTGAATGACTCCAAGTAATATCTCTAAAATGAGCAAATGCACAACAGAAGATTTCTTTAATACCTGAGAAATAACATGCTTAAAAGTGTCAACCAAAGGTTGGTGAGTTCATTAGTTTATCATAAATATTCATTTCCATATTTTTTATAGAACACAAGATTTCATTTTCATAAACAATCATACACTCGCAAGTGTATAAAAATCATTCATATGGTGAACACCTGGTAACTGACATTAACACAAATGCATCTAGAATATCCTCATTATTCCGGGACTCTCATCGAACATGATAAATCGAAGTACTAAAGCATCCGTAACCCGAATGGGGCTTGCTGGTCCCAATAGATCTATCTTTAGGATTCACGTCAATTAGTGACAATTATAATAAACACTAATTCTTAGGCTACCATGCTAAAAAGGACGATATTCGGTTTAATAATCCAACCATAGAATGTAGTTTTGAGTACTTGTGTCTATTTCATCAAACATTTATAAAAGAAGCGCATGTATTCTCAGTCCCAAAAATATATATTGCAAAAGCATTTAAAAAGGGAGTAATGAAACTCACAATACTGTATTTCGTAGCAATTATGTATATGACGGCACTGAACAAGTGCAGGGTTGGTCTTGGATTCACGAACCTATATTAAGTATATATATTTATATGTTGGTCAATATCTATCTAACAATTTAGGTCAAGTCGTAGTGTATCACAATCCTAATGCTCGAGACCGACATGCAAAAGTCAACAAAAGTCAACTTTACCCAAAATGACTTCCAAAATCTATACATGTTTATTATATAACTTAAATATAGTCATTTTATATATTTAAATATATTTATCAGATTTTATTAGAGTAAATAATACAAGTCATTTATTAATAAATAAAAATTTATATTAAAATTTATATATGATAAAAATATACTTTTATATATCTCAAGTAATAAAATTTATAAAGTTCACTAAAAATATAGTGGTATGTATTATTAATGTAGTTATATTACGTGTGGTAAAAATATCTTTGTATCACATATTTATTTGATAAAATAATATTGATAATAATAATAATAATGAGTAAAAGTTGTATTATTTTTTAATAATAATAATTATTATTATTCTACTAATAATAATAATAACAATATTTATGTTTACTAATGATGATATTAATTATAATAAAATAATAATTCTAATCTTGATAATTCTAATAATAACGATACTTTTTGATATTAACTATAATAATAATAATATCTTATTGAAAAATAATAATTCTATTCAAAATGATAATTTTTAATAATAATAATACTAAAATGATAATAATAATTATATTTTATAATAACAATGATATTTCTATTAATAATGATAATTTTAATAAAAATGATAATTTTAATATTAATGATACTTTTAATAATAATAATAATAATAATAATGATAAAAATAATAAAATGATAGTTTTGATAAAAATATTAATTTTTAGTAATAAAGATAATTTTAGTAATAACATCAACTGATAATAATTATAATAACCGTTTTAATAATAATACTAAAATTAATGATAATTCAGTTGACCATATCTTTTAATCCGTTCATCGAAACCACACAATTTCTAAATGAAAAGTTATTAATTTTTCGCCAGCTTTCCAACGACATGCATATCATGTACCTTATCTTAGTAGCATATGTATCATATTCGTGATTTATCATAAACTATTTAACGACGACATTAAGCATACAAGCATGCATAATTATATATACTCGAGCACTAGTCAGGGATACACTATTAATATATAAAAGATAAGATATGAATGCTCACGTATCAATATTGTGATTCAATATTGCAGAAAAAGTACGTACACGCAACGGAGATGATAAATACTAGTTTGACCTCACGAACAATACCCCCGACCAATACCCATCACCTCCATAGCTATAACCCATAATTTCCTTAGCTCTATCCCGCTCAAAAAACCCGTTTTGAAATAACTCGCTCATTACCTCGTCGTAGTATTTTATGTATAATACTTATAATAATAATAATACTAGGATTAGTAATAATATTAATCTTAATATAAAAATAATAATTTTAATATGTGTATAAATAGAGCAGAGAGATTGAGAGAGATTTAATTGTGAATGAAGAAAAACGAATTCGCTCGATATTTAAACACATGAGCTGCACCTAACCCCCATGCGATCGCATGGGGATTGTGCCTTAGGGCCATGCGATCGCATGGGTTCCTTTGGCCGCCTCTCTTCGTCCAATTATTTTTGCCGACACTCGTATAAATATATTTATAAATTTAATTCTTATAATTAATTATACATTATATTATATTTACGTGCATAGTTAAATTTTAATTTTTTTTTCAATGATTTGTACGTTATCGCTCGACTTAAGCCCTGTTCCGATTTTTCGAACGTCACTTCGTACGCTTTAATAATTTGCATTTTACATTTCGTGACTCGTTCCCTTATCAAAATATAGACTTAAATTACCAATAAATTATATTACTAGAAGTATAACTTGTACATTTGAGTGTTTTGGACATTTGCAGATTTGCTTCATTAAATCATCGTCTCGTTATTACTATATATATATATATATATATATATATATATATATATATATATATATATATATATATATATATATATATATATATATATATATATATATATATAATAGTATTCTTTTAAATCAAAACGTTTTATAACTAAATTAATATTTTATCACATTGTAAAATATATGTATATTTTCATTTTAGAAATATAAATTTATACATATTATATGTAACTGAAATATTTAATTAATAATATAATATTTAGTTTTCAAAACTAATTATATTTCAAAGTTTAATATATATAATTTAAAATCGTTTAAATAATAGAAATTATTATATCACTTATCGTTTATGCTCTAAAGCTTAATTTGATATAATTCATTTATGCGCCAACATTTATTTTAACTCCTCAACCATTCTAATTAACATAACTAAATATCAATCGAATCAATAAACAAGTGTTACTATCGTTTACTTAATTAACTTGAAATCATATATATATTAAATATTCATAAACACGTTTTAAATACACGTTGCAAATTATTTATATATTTAATTCTAAAAATTATTATTCTAATTTATTTTATATATATATTTATACACATGTTCATTAATAAATGGTTGTTCGTGATTTGAAGGTTAAAGTCCAACGAATAAATAAATGTATGAAATTATTTTAATGTAACACGTTAATTTGCTTATCTTGTCGACATCCATTATCTCAATTATTTACACCCCGCATTTCCACTTGTAGATTACTTTTAACAATTATTCCGTATACGATTAAAAAGGAAAGATTTCTCAAATCAATGTGGACCTCGTAACAGAGACCCGTAATAATATCATAATCCTTAAGGGACTTGATAAATCTTTTTAATTCATTCGTTTGACATTATCTTTTAACATTGATAGTTCAATATATCAAATAGATATGGAAACCAATAAGTTTAATGTACGGTACCATACATGTAATACTGTAAAGACCTGTCCTAATCCATAAGAACGAATACAATAACATATGATTACATTGAAAGGTATTTGACCTCTATATGATACATTTTACAAACATTGCATTCGTTTTAAAAGACAAACTTTCATTACATCGAAAGTCGACAGGCATGCATACCATTTCATAATATCCAACTATAAATGATCTAATCTGTCATTTACTTAATCATAATCTTTACTGAACTCAATGACTTGAATGCAACATCTTTTGAAATATACCATGAATGATTCCAAGTAATATCTTTAAAATGAGTTAATGCACAGCGGAAGATTTCTTTTAATACCTGAGAATAAACATGCTTTAAAGTGTCAACTAAAAAGTTGGTGAGTTCATTAGTTTATCATAATCGATCATTTTCATCATTTTAATAGACTACAAGAATTTCATTTTTCATTTCTCATAAATATCATGCATGCAAAAATCATTCATATGGATTGAACATCTGGTAACCGACATTAACAAGATGCATATAAGAATATTCCCTATCATTCCAGGACATCCATCGGACATGATAAAACAACATCGAAGTACTAAAGCATCCGCAACCATGGATGGGGTTTGTTAGGCCCAATAGATCTATCTTTAGGATTCGCGTCAATTAGTAGATCGGTTTACTAATTCTTAGGCTACCAAGCAAAAAGGGGCATATTTGGCTTCGATCATTCAACCATAGAATGTAGTTTCAATTACTTGTGTCTATTTCGTCAAACATTTATAAAAGCGCATGTATTCTCAGTCCCAAAAATATATATTGCAAAAACATTTAAAAAGGGAGCAAATGAAACTCACAATACGATATTTTGTAGTAAAAATATGCATACGACGATACGAAACAAATGCAGGGTTGACCTCGGATTCACGAACCTATATCATTTACATATATATATTAACACATATAATTGTAATCGAACAAATATATTAATGATATACTTGTTAAATTTTATGTTATATGTATTAATTATAGTTTTATGTAACTAATTGTTAGACCTTTCGAGTGCCAACTGCGGTAGTGAGGTTTCCAACACTGATGGTGGTTCCTTCGAGATATCTTCGTGTGAAAAAGAAAGTGCTTCTAATCTCGAGGTACCGTTGGAAACAACAGAATCAAGATTCTCAAAAAATGCGACTAACATCTCAAACGTAAAGCAAGAAATAAGTGTTGGGATAAACGAAGGGACATGTGCGAATAATATTGGACCGTTGGGAGGTGATGTGCATGTAGACTCATCTGATGGTGGTTCCCCACAGATATCTTCGCGTGAAAAAGAAAGTGTTTCTAATATCGAGGTTTCATTGAACACAACAGAATCGAGACTTTCAAAAATTGCGGCTGATAATTCAAACATAAAGCAAGAAAGAAGTGTTGGAATAAATGGCGGGCGCTGTGAAAATAATATTGGGTCATTGGGAGGTGATGTGATAATAGATGTTAGTGCGTATGAAAAGATAAAAGTAAATAATTCATGTGGGCCTGGTACTAATGTGTCTAAAGATTCTAAAAAGGTCAAACAAGCCTCAAATGGGATGGGCGTGTCCCCTGGTTTAACATATACCGCGGTAGCTCATTTTCGTGTTAAGGGGAAAAAAGTTCATCCTTTGATTAAAAGTCATTTCTTTAAACATGTGTGGGGTAGGAGAGATATGAAACGCAATCGACTTTGGGATAAATTTCGATGGCAAGATAGATATCTTATCAAGAACGTGATGAAAGACTCGGCTGAGGATATTGATTGCTGCACAGACTGCTCTTCCTGCGCGTCATCGGATTCGGAATCATAGTCTAATTAGCTGTCGTGTCGTGTTCTTTTAATATTGTGATGACCCAGAAATTTCGACTAAATTTAAACTTAATCTTTGTATGATTAACATTTCCGACACGATAAGCAAAGTCTGTAAAACTGAATCTCAAAATTTTTGAATTACTTTTATATATTTAAATACCTTCGGTTGTTTTCGACGATTCGCGAACAATTATATGTAAAAAGATACATATATACTATAACATGAAAAGGTAACAATGTATTAATTGTTTGATACCGTACATTAAACTTATTGGTTTAAATATCTATTTGAATGTATATGATAAGTTGAAATATTTATTATTAAAATTTATTTATAAATAACTTCCAATGTGTATTTAAAAACTGATTTATGTATATTAAAAAGATATATACATATATATAATAAACGATAGTAACATTCGTTTATTGATTCAATTGATATTTAGATAAGTTAACTAAAGCGTTTAAGATGAACCAGTTAAACACTAATTTGTTACAGTGTTTTCAAATTGCCACATTACTCAAAATGCTACAGTGTTTTCGAAAATCACTATTTGCTACAGTGAAATTGACTTTGCTACAGTGAATTGCTACAGTAAAAATTGGCTTTGCTACAGTAACTTTGCTACAGTGGTATATTTTATGGATAACTTAAGGCTATATTTTGACAAAGGTACGTGTCACGAAACGTAAAATGCAAGTTTTCTCAGCGTACGAAAGGACATTCGAAAAACCAGAACCGGGACATAAGTCGAGTGATGACGTACGACTTATCGGAACAAAAATTACAAGTCAACTATGCACGTGAATTTAATATAATATATAATTAATTATTTAAATTATATATATTATATTAATATTTAATTATGTCGACGAGCTAAATTACAAAACAATGTGAGCTGTCCCTGGTCCTCATGCGAGTCGCATGGCCAGAAGGCCATTTCCATGCGAGTCGCATGACTCCAGATTTCAGGCCAAGTGCTATAAATTCTCGAGTTTTGGCCAGATAAATCACACACACATATATATTATTTTTACTCCGTATTTATTTATTTTATTATTATTATTATTATTATTATTATTAATAATAAGATTATTATTAATCTTATTATTTTTATTATTAGTGTTATTATTTTTGCGATACAAAAATAATAATGTACATAAAATATTACGACGGAGTGCTGTCCAAGTAATTTTCAAAATGAGTTTTCGAGCAAGCTAGAGCTAAGGAAATTATGGGTTATTGCCAAGGAGGTTATGGGTAATGTTCGGGGGTATTTTTTTGTGAATCAAACCTCGTGTTTATCATCTCCGATGCGTCTACGTGCTTTCCTGCAATATTGTATATCAATATTAAACAGTGAGTTTCATAAGATCCCTTTTACTCTCTACATTTTTGGGCTGAGAATACATGCAAATGCTTTATTAACCGATATACAATATTTATATGTGTGAGTTTCATTTGCTCCCTTTTTAATTGCTTTTGCAATCTATATTTTTGGGCTGAGAATACATGCACTTTATTTTAAAAACAATGGACACAAGTACATACTAAATTCTACACTGAGTTTGAACCGAAAATCCCTTAGCTTTGGTAACTAGTAACTGCCAGTTATAAGAACTGGTGGGCGCGAGTAGTAGTATATGGATCCATAGGGCTTGGTATCCCCGTCCGAGCTAGAGCGCTAGCCTTTTAACGGACGTATGCTATTTGAGAAGCGTACACGTTGGTTTGCGTGTATTATTAAGATGATTATACAAAGGGTACAAATAATATAAGCATTAAAGTTTAGTTACCAGGGTGCTCAATTTTGTAGAACCGATTGATAAACGTTTCGGATGAAACAACTGAAATCTTGTGATCCACCTTTTATGTAAAACCTATTGATAACGTTTTAAATAAAACAACTGAACTTTTGTAATCCACATTGTTATACGGATTATGTGTAATATTAAAACTATGAACTCACCAACCTTTGTGTTGACACTTGAAGCATGTTTATTCTCAGGATTCCTGAAGTCTTCCGCTGTTTGCTTATACGTGATACAAGATATGTGCTTGGAGTCATACATGCTATATACAAGAAACTTGCATTCACCAAACCATTACCATGTATCTTATTTTGACTGTATTGTCAACAGATGTATTATTGTAAACCATTTAAATGGTGATTGTCTATACGTAGAAATCATCAGATGTTAAAAACCTGGAATTTATATATTCATTTATGAAATACCTTTTCAAACGAATGCAATGTTACAAAACGTATCACATAGAGGTCAAATACCTCGCAATGAAATCAATGAATGACGTGTTCGTCCATATGGATTTGGAGCGATCGTCACAAATATCCTCGTGATTGTGTGTTTTCTATAGCTTCGTGTTGTTGGTTGTTTGTGCATTTTTTTGGTGCGGTCGCTTATAGCCTCGTGTCTTGTCTAGCTCCTTGCTAGTTTGTTTCGTTTTCTTTTTATTTTAATAATACTTACTTGCCTTTCAAAAAAAAAAAAAATTGTTATTTGGTAAAATAATAATAATAATTAAAATTTGTATTATCTTATAATAATAATAGTAATAATACTTATTAATAAAAATAATTATAGTAATAATAACCATGATAATAATAATATTATTAATGATAATCAAAATAATGATAATAATTATGTATATTTATAAATCATGATAATGATATTAATAATAATAATAATAATAATACTAATGTTAATAATGATAATAATATTAATGGTAATAATAATAATAATATTTATCTTTAATCATAATGATGTAATAACAATAATAATATCAATAATAATATTAATAATAATAATATTAATAATAAAAATAATAAAACTACCTTTGAAGTATCAAGCTTTTCTAAAAAAAATACGCCACTGGTTGGGCTCGAACCCAAGACCTCTCGTTTCATGTAAACAACCTTAACCATTTGATCTAATTCGATTTCCTGGTTTATTTATTTCCTTAAATCTATTTAACCATAATCCAATTCTATTTGTAACAGGCCCAAACATCCACTATTAATCAAGTCCATGAACAATTTACTCAAGCCCAAAACCATTTTAATGTCCAATACATAATCGTGTGTTAAGGTTATACGCGAATAGGACCAACAGATGGGTCTTCTGTTCTTCGTCATTCATCATCACTCTTTAAACATAATCATCTATTTTCACCGCCACTTCATCATCATGTTAACACAGACTCATCTTCATTCATGATATATACGTATCATTAACATATTCATCCTCATGTAACGTGTATATATCATCATCATAACTACATCGACATCGTGACATCTTTATCATCATTCATATTATTCGAACATCATCATCATGCATTACGTCCATCATCATCATTAAACTTTCTTACCCATCGTTATAGTGAACGAATCATATAAAAATAATAGGTGTATTGAGCTTAATTAGGTTGAGTCTTTATGTTAAGGCTTTTTCAAATAATGGGGCCTGTGATCCAACATCCACACATAATTGAAAATTCGCATTGATTAATTTAAATTAAAGGAATGTATGAACGTGGAATTTAGGATCCAAGTGGGTATTGGTTTACCAGCTGTCGACCAACAAAAACGTCTTTATCACCTTCTCCTTTTTTTAGTTATTTTCAATATTTATTGTCTTTATCATTGATAATATGGGGAATAGAAACAGATGTTGGAAATAGAAAAGAACAACCGCTACAGTTGTTGTTTTAGGCTTTGATTTTGAGTAAAAACAGATGTACTGCAGAAGCAATAATGTAACAGCGTAAAAAGAGTAGAATCTGACGGTTTGGTTGGGTTTTGAGAGAAAGACAAAGGTGGTCCTTGTGGTGTTTGGTTGCGAGATGATGGTGTTATTGTGGTGGTGGATATATGTTGTTTTTAAGGGTGATGGTGGCTCTCGACAATTTAAAATAGAAGCAAGAGAGAATTCTAACAAAAGCATGACGGAAGTGATTATATGGTGAATTTTAGTGATATTGCAACGGTGGAGGTTGGTTCCTGGGTTTGTAAATTTCAATCGAATAGAAAGAAAATCCAGTGGCAGTAGGTGTGTGCCAATGATAATGGTGGTTCTTGTTTGATGTTGGTTTATGATTTATAACTTTGAACTGAATAGTATAGTGGTGGTTGATGATGATTAATGAGCAGACTATACATACCTTTAAAACAGTAGCAGGTTCACCTTATTGTGTTCTTGAGTGGTGATCGATTGAAGGTGGTGATGATGGAGGTCGGGTTTGATGTTCGAATAGAAACAGGTAGTAGAAGCAGCAGTAAGTAGTTGATGATGATGGTTGTCGATTGTTTTCATGGTGGTGATGAATTGAAAATGATGATCAGGAAGTTCTATACCATTATGTGTGTATATGTATGTGTGTTTGAGTCGTGATGCTCAAGCAGAGAGTAACAGGAAAGAGGCAGAAATTTAATAAAGATGTGGTGGGTTTAATGAGTAGTAACCACTACAAAGGGAAATAGTCAGTGACCAAGTCCATTAGCAGAAAGTTATAAGAGTGATGGTGATATGCATGTATGTAGTGTATATATATATATATATATATATATATATATATATATATATATATATATATATATATATATATATATACAAAAGCGGTGGTTTTTCTTTGACCCATAAGAGAAAGAACGAAAGGAGTATTATATGTATTATATTTGTATTACTACATGTGCAAAATATAACATAGTAGTCATCAAACAAGAAACATAGATGGTGCATGGGATGGAAATATGATGCATTTATGTATGCATATATGATGTTGAGCAAACAATAAAAAAATATACAAGTTGCCAATCTTATCTTGTTTTATTTCAATCATCTTTCCAACTTGTGAATGTTACTTGTTGTTATCTACCGACACCATTAAGTTATAATAATAATATGACATTTATAATCATTAATTCTTATGAGTCTATTAGATATTTTAACCTATAAACATTATAACAATACTAGTAATTCTTTTTATTATATAAGTGAAAGATCAATTTATGTTAAAAGAATTACATATATGTGTGAAGATTAGGTTGATTGAACTAAATGACACATGTAGCAAATTAAAAATGGTGAGAATGGAATAGCAATTCTAATAAGCTTGATGTCTTTACAAATGATATAATGGTAGTCAAATGGTGTTTTAATAATAATAAAATAATACTAATAATTAAAAACATGGCAATTGAAATAATATATAAAACTATTTGCAGCCATCTAATTGTTTGATTATGCCGACACTTCTAAAAGGATATTATTTCGTACCCGTTGATAAATTTATGGCGGATAAAAGTCTTCGAAAAAAATCCCAAATTTTTAAATTAAATTCCTTTATTTATTTTGGTCATTATGGTATAAAATTTGATCATTAATTTATTAAATAAAAATTACATCAACTGTCCCTCTCATTTATGGGTAAAATATAAAAAGTGTTAAGATTAAATAATTAGATCCTAAATATACTTTTAATAAGCCTATAACTTATATAACTCATTTTCGGATCATCTTTTATTTTAAAACTACATAAGTTTGAATTTAACTTGCTTAATATCAATCGAAACATCAAACGAGTATTACAAGCAATTAATATATTTTTTTAATATACTTTATTTATATATAGAAATATATTTTAAACAATAATTATTATAATATTCCATTCTTATTTTATTAATTTTTAATAACAACAACATATAATACATCAAATTATATTTCGAATTATTATTTATATATACCTCCACACATATTTATTTACAATTAATTGTTCGTGAATCGTCGAGCACAGTCAAAGGGTAACTGAATATATGAACATCGTTCCAAAATTTTCTAGACTTAACATTACATACTTTGCTTATCGTATCGAAATCATATAAAGATTAAGTTTAAATTTAGTCGGAAATTTCCGGGTCATTACAGTACCTACCCGTTAAAGAAATTTCTTCTCGAAATTTGAGTGGGGTGGTCATGGCTAACAATAAAAATGTTTTCATGACGAATATAAGTTGATAATTAGAGTTTTATCATTATTGATAAATATAGATAAAACGATTCGATTATGTGTAGCGTTCGAGTGAAGTTGTCACAAAAGATTGAGATAAAGATTTAACTTTTGATGTAGTCGTGGTGGATTTCTGGAATTCAAGGAATTTAGAGAAAATCTTTGAAATCCAAAAGATTTGATTCTTCGATAATTAAGGAAATTAGGATCTCTATAGTTAAATGCAGTTATCAGTCCTGATTGCTCTGTCGGACATTTTTACTATAAATTAACTTCCTCCGTTCCCTTACTTTCATCATTTCAATACTTTTTTTCTTAATTCATACATCCAAAAGATTGTGAAATGCTTAATCCAGTTCTAATCCTTGATATTTTCCTAATTATCATTTCTGGCATCCTTCTTTTCAATCTTTTACCAGAAGAATCTGGTTACTTCTACTATTACCTTGGGGTGATACTATTCTTAATTCTACCGTGTCTTTATATTGCTATTCGTATTAATATCCACGGTTTGTGACCTCCGCGTTGTTATTGGGCTTTATATTTTCTCTTATATTTTGGAGCTCTTTGCCTTATTATTCCCTTCTCGACCTCTAGTACAGCGAGTAATGGTCCAGAATTCGTAAGTATGGAATTTCGAATGAACTTAATGTTCTAAACAAGAAAGAACGTAATCGCACGATTTAATTTGTCAAATTACCTGAATTTCTGAGAATAGAACTATCAAGTAATTATGTTTTTGATATGCTTAGAGGTTAAATAGAATGAAAGAGTCGCGTAACATAGTTCATGATGAGGGTATGGTCTACTGTGAACCATCATCACATTCCATTAGAAATTTAGCATGACTTACTGTAATATAATCACGTTGGCCTGACATCATTATATTATACTAACTCATGCTTCAATTCCCAACACTTCTCCAGAAATCATTCACAATTTAAACTCGAATTTAAAAGAATTTTATAAACTAAAATAGTTTCCTTTATGATGTAACACGGATAGCACGAAGAGTTATATAATTTTGAACAAGAATATCTATGAAAATATTCTCAGAAATATCGAAGATATTCTTGATAATATTTTGGAATTTCTAAGTTCGAAGGTTGATGAAGAAAGATTTTACTCAAGATTTTAACATGACTTCGGAGCAAGATATTCTGTAAAGATTTCAACGGATCCAGAATTACCTCTATTCTTTAAATATAGGGTATGGTCCTTGTATTTTTCCTTGGTCTCCTTCGTGGTTAGCTCAATCTGTTTTCCAGTTCCAACTTTTCTGAGCTTTTTCAACATACTATTCTTAATTATCAAACTTATGGCTGTTAAGACTATTTACAATTTTGCTGTTTTCTCTGCATTTAATGCTACCATATCTGAATCATCGGTTATCAATCCGAGATGGTTTCAATAGAATTGTGTTTTTAGATGATTAAATGATGATGGTAATATGGTGGAATATAAAAGGTTCCCCGGTAACAATAAAAGAGCACGCATATTTATCAAGGTTATAATAAGGTTGTTTCAGACAAAAAGTCGAAGTTGACTTGTTGGAACTGTGACAAAACTGACTAATTTGAAAAGGATTACCAAGTTATTTTGGGTAATAATAACACTAAAGGGATTAGCAGAGCTACATGTTAAATGTTTACTCAGTTTCCGAGAGTTTTTCAGATGCATACCTATATGAATAAATCTCTCCTTCTGTAGAGGAAGTGCGGTTGGTTCATCCTTTGGATTGAGGTGTTTTCAAGAATCATGAAAGGTTTGAACGTAGATTGTAATCGTCAAGATACAAATGAGGTTTAAGATGAAATCAAGTGGCAAACTTGAAGAAATGTTTAGTTTCATATGTTATAATCAATATTTTAATTCATTTTAATTGTCCAATGTTAGTAGTCCGCAGTTGATAGTCCACAATTTGTAGTTCAACACGTATCGTGACCCATTGTATACATGTCTCAGAATCGATCACAACTCAAAGTATATATATTATTATAGACTCAACCTCAACCCTGTATAGCTAACTCGATCATTATTGCATATAGAGTGTCTATGGTTATTCCAAATAATATATATAGATGCGTCGATATGATATGTCAAAACCTTGTATACGTGTCCCGATATTTAAAGTGCGTAAAATAAATAACAGAAATTAAATGACGATAACTAAAATTGCGAGAATATAAATTGCGATAAATAAATTGCGATAAATAAAATGTAATCAGTTAGCTAGGAATAGTTAGCTAGGAACAGTTAGCGTGGATTCTTAACAAAATTTCTCATAGTTAATTTGTTTGTTTCTAACAAATTTTATTTTGTCCAACGTTTTCTTCATTATGCCACTTGTTAGATTCTGATATATCAAAATTCAAATATGAAATTGAATGAAAACGGTTATTCTGCGGTGAACGGATACGTATAACGGTGGTTGTAAGTAGGATAGTAAATGACTGTTGAATTAGCTTTGAAAGAATGTACAGTGTATTTATTAATGTGAAATCTAAATATTCCTCGGGTATTACCTACCCGTTAAAAATATTTTCTTCATTAACAGTTTGTACAAAAGAATTTTTAATTACAATCTTTATGAAAACATATATACATATATATTTTCTTCAGATGTAATCATGGATTTAATGAGTCAATGTGATATTGAATTCATCTGATTTATGATTAGAACTATGATACATAATCTCTAAAACATTAGAGATTACATAATTGCCATGTAGAACGAAGATAAATGATGTAGATCGATTCATAGAATGATGATTAGGCGTGTGATGTTGAAACTTGGGTTGTTGGTGGAACTGGTATTGATGTTGGTGGTACTGTTGGTGCCGGTGATGTTGCTGAAGCTGGTACGTTTTGCACCATATTTTCCAAGGCTACAACTCGGGCGCGAAGCTCGTTGACTTCTTTTATTACTCCGGGATGATTGTCGGTCAGAATGAGTGGATGAATAAGGTTTAGAATTATGGATAGAATATAATTGTGACGAGATACTCTGGAAATGAGAGAGAAAATGGTGTCTCGAACAGGTTCGCCGGTAAGTGCTTTAGGTTCATCGTCAAGAGGGTAATTTGGTTGGTGGAAAGGATCGCCTTCTTCGTATCTCCATTGATTAAGTTGACTACGAATCCATCTCCAATTCATCCAGAATAGATGATGGCTAATTGGTTGATTCATTCCGGTTACATTGCTTTCGAAGCTCGAGTGGAAATCCATATCGGAATAGCTGTCGGAATAACTATCGAAATAGCTATCGAAATCTGAAGGACTCGAACTGGTTGAGGGATTCATCTCGTACGATCAAATCAAGTATTTTTGATAAGAAATAGATTATAGGATGTATATTAGTACCCTACAATACATAATTCACATATGCATATATAATACTAAAATCCCATAAGTTACGGATGAATCTACGGAAGCTGTCAGGCAAAGGTAACAATAACAGATACGCTAAGATATGAATTTATCTATACACTGTCTATGCAATAGAGGTAGTAAGACGTGTCTAGACTTTAAGGATGATAAGTAAATAATTTTCGACACTAAATGATAAGCAAAACTTTTGACATGCAGACACGATCGAAGTCCAGACCCATTAATGCATCTAAACAACTATCAGTTAAACACACTATTGCAAGACTTGGTTCGCTAAGACCACCACTCTGATACCACATGTAAAGACCCGTCCTAATCTATAAGAACGAATAAAATAACATATGATTACATTGCGAGGTATTTGAACTCTATATGATACATTTTACAAACATTGCATTCGTTTTAAAAGACAAACTTTCATTACATCGAAAGTTGACAGGCATGCATACCATTTCATAATATCCAACTATAAATGATCTAATCTGCCATTTACTTAATCATAATCTTTACTGGACTCAACGACTTGAATGCAACGTCTTTTGAAATATGCCATGAATGATTCCAAGTAATATCTTTAAAATGAGCTAATGCACAGCGAAAGATTTCTTTTAATAACTGAGAATAAACATGCTTTAAAGTGTCAACCAAAAGGTTGGTGAGTTCATTAGTTTATCATAATCGATCATTTTCATCATTTTAATAGACCACAAGAATTTCATTTTTCATTTCTCATAAATATCGTGCATGTAAAAATCATTCATATGGATTGAACATCTGGTAACCGACATTAACAAGATGCATATAAGAATATCCCCTATCATTCCGAGACATCCATCGGACATGATAAAACAACATCGAAGTACTAAAGCATCCGCAACCATGGATGAGGATTGTTAGGCCCAATAGATCTATCTTTAGGATTCGCGTCAATTAGTAGATCGGTTTACTAATTCTTAGGCTACCAAGCAAAAAGGGGCATATTTGGCTTCGATCATTCAACCATAGAATGTAGTTTCAATTACTTGTGTCTATTTCGTCAAACATTTATAAAAGCGCATGTATTCTCAATCCCAAAAATATATATTGCAAAAACATTTAAAAATGGAGCAAATGAAACTCACAATACGATATTTTATAGTAAAAATATGCATACGACGATACGGAACAAATGCAGGGTTGACCTCGAATTCACGAACCTATATCATTTACATATATATATTAACACATATAATTGTAATCGAACGAATATATATCAATGATATACTTGTTAAATTTTATGTTATATGTATTAATTATAGTTTTATGTAACTAATTGTTATTTGGTAAAATAATAATAATAATTAAAAGTTGTATTATCTTATAATAATAATAATAATAATAATAGTAATAATACTTATTAATAAAAATAATTATAGTAATAATAACCATGATAATAATAATATTATTAATGATAATCAAAATAATGATAATAATCATGTATATTTATAAATCATGATAATGATAATAATAATAATAATAATAATAATAATAATAATAATAATAATAATAATAATAATAATAATAATAATAATAATAATAATACTAATGTTAATAATGATAATAATATTAATGGTAATAATAATATTTATCTTTAATCATAATGATGTAATAACAATAATAATATCAATAATAATAATAATAATAATAAAAATAATAAAACTACCTTTGAAGTATCAAGCTTTTCTAAAAAAAAATACGCCACTGGTTGGGCTCGAACCCGAGACCTCTCGTTCTATGTAAACAACCTTAACCATTTGATCTAATTCGATTTCCTGGTTTATTTATTTCCTTAAATCTATTTAACCATAATCCAATTCTATTTGTAACAGGCCCAAATATCCACTATTAATCAAGACCATGAACAATTTACTCAAGCCCAAAACCATTTTAATGTCTAATACATAATCGTGTGTTAGGGTTATACGCGAATAGGACCAACAGATGGGTCTTCTGTTCTTCGTCATTCATCATCACTCTTTAAACATAATCATCTATTTTTACCGTCATTTCATCATTATGTTAACACAGACTCATCTTCATTCATGATATATACGTATCATTAACATATTCATCATCATGTAACGTGTATATATCATCATCATAACTACATCGACATCGTGACATCTTTATCATCATTCATATTATTCGAACATCATCATCATGCATTACGTCCATCATCATCATTAAACTTTCTTCCCCATCGTTATAGTGAACAAATCATATAAAAATAATAGGTGTATTGGGCTTAATTAGGTTGAGTCTTTATTTTAAGGCTTTTTCAAATAATGGGGCCTGTGATCCAACATCCACACATAATTGAAAATTCGCATTGATTAATTTAAATTAAAGGAATGTATGAACGTGGAATTTAGGATCCAATTGGGTATTGGTTTACCAGCTGTCGACCAATAAAAACGTCTTTATCACCTTCTCCTTTTTTTAGTTATTTTTAATATTTATTGTCTTTATCATTGATAATATAGGGAATAGAAACAAATGTTGGAAATAGAAAAGAACAACAGCTACAGTTGTTGTTTTAGGCTTTGATTTTGAGTAAAAACAGATGTACTGTAGAAGCAATAATGTAACAGCGTAACAAGAGTAGAAGGTGACGGTTTGGTTGGGTTTTGAGAGAAAGACAAATGTGGTCCTTGTGGTGTTTGGTTGTGAGATGATGGTGTTGTTGTGGTGGTGGATATATGTTGTTTTTAAGGGTGATGTTGGCTCTCGACAATTTAAAATAGAATCAAGACAGAATTCTAACAAAAGCATGACAGAAGTGATTGTATGGTGAATTTTAGTGGTATTACAACGGTGGAGGTTGGTTCCTGGGTTTGTAAATTTCAATCGAATAGAAAGAAAATTTAGTGGCAGTAGGTGTGTACCAATGATAATGGTGGTTCTTGTTTGATGTTGGTTTATGATTTATAACTTGAAACTGAATAGTATAGTGGTGTTCGATGATGATTAATGAGCAGACTATACATACCTTTAAAACAATAGCAGGTTCACCTTATTGTGTTCTTGAGTGGTGATCGATTGAAGGTGGTGATGATGGAGGTCGGGTTTGATGTTCGAATAGAAACAGGTAGTAGAAGCAGCAGTAAGTTGATGATGATGGTTGTCGATTGTTTTCATGGTGGTGAGGAATTGAAAATGATGATCAGGAAGTTCTATACCATTATAAGTGTATATGTATGTGTGTTTGAGTGGTGATGCTCAAGCAGAGAGCAACAAGAAAGAGGCAAAAATTTAATAAAGATGTGGTGGGTTTAATGAGTAGTAACCACTGCAAAGGGAAATAGTCAGTAACCAAGTCCATTAGCAGAAAGTTATAAGAGTGATGGTGATATGCATGTATGTAGTGTATATATATATATATATATATATATATATATATATATATATATATATATATATATATATATATATATATATATATATATATACAAAAGCGGTGGTTTTTCTTTGACCCATAAGAGAAAGAACGGAAGGAGTATTATATGTATTATATTTGTATTACTACATGTGCAAAATATAACATAGTAGTCATCAAACAAGAAACATAGATGGTGCATGGGATGGAAATATGATGCATTTATGTATGCATATATGATGTTGAGCAAACAATAAAAAAATATACAAGTTGCCAATCTTATCTTGTTTTATTTCAATCATCTTTCCAACTTGTGAATGTTACTTGTTGTTATCTACCGACACCATTAAGTTATAATAATAATATGACATTTATAATCATTAATTCTTATGAGTCTATTAGATATTTTAACCTATAAACATTATAACAATACTAGTAAGTCTTTTTATTATATAAGTGAAAGATCAATTTATGTTAAAAGAATTACATATATGTGTGAAGATTGGGTTGATTGAACTAAATGACACATGTAGCAAATTAAAAATGGTGAGAATGGAATAGCAATTCTAATAAGCTCGATGTCTTTACAAATGATATAATGGTAGTCAAATGGTGTTTTAATAATAATAAAATAATACTAATAATTAAAAACAAGGCAATTGAAATAATATATAAAACTATTTGCAGCCATCTAATTGTTTGATTGTGCCGACACTTCTAAAAGGATATTATTTCGTACCCGTTGATAAATTTGTTGCGGATAAAAGTCTTCGAAAAAAATCCCAAATTTTTAAATTAAATTCCGTTATTTATTTTGGTCATTATGGTATAAAATTTGATCATTAATTTATTAAATAAAAATTACATCAACTGTCCCTCTCATTTATGGGTAAAATATAAAAAGTGTTAAGATTAAATAATTAGATCCTAAATATATTTTTAATAAGCCTATAACTTATATAACTCATTTTCAGATCACCTTTTATTTTAAAACTACATAAGTTCGAATTTAACTTGCTTAATATCAATCGAAACATCAAACGAGTATTACAAGCATTTAATATTTTTTTTAATATACTTTATTTATATATAGAAATATATTTTAAACAATAATTATTATAATATTCCATTCTTATTTTATTAATTTTTAATAACAACAACATATAATACATCAAATTATATTTCAAATTATTATTTATATATACCTACACACATATCTATTTACAATTAATTGTTCGTAAATCGTCGAGCACAGTCAAAGGGTAACTAAATATATGAACATCATTCCAAAATTTTCTAGACTCAACATTACATACTTTGCTTATCGTATCGAAATCATATAAAGATTAAGTTTAAATTTAGTCGAAAATTTCCGGGTCGTCACATTGTTAATGTTTTCAATTAATATATATATATATATATATATATATATATATATATATATATAATTATATATGCACATCAAGTTAAATATAGTTGTTTGTGAATTGTTGGGAATAGTCGAAGGGTAATTGAATATATGAACATAGTTCCAAAATTTTCGAGACTCAACATTATAGACTTTGCTGATCGTGTCGGAAACATATAAAGATTAAGTTTAAATTTGGTCGGAAATTTCCGGTTCGTCACGAGTACTCCTTCTCCTTTTTCTAGGATGTCTAGTCATCACCCAGTCATCATTTCGGACACCGAAGGATCCGACAATGAAGGATCTATCCACACACCCAACTACTCATGTTTCACCATCATTATCACTAACTAACCCATACTATCTTATCATTGGTGTTGCTACTTTGTGCACCATAACTCTCCAGCTAATACTTTATTATGTATTGAAGGAAATGGCTGGTGGTGCACAACCAAACAACAAAATCACTACTCCGAACATCATCTCACCACCGAGCAATTCCAAATGCTGCTAGCTGCCACCCAAGGCAACAATAACAACAATAATACTAATGGCCCCCGTGATCCTCCTAATGAGTTCATGAACTGCAAACCCCCTACATACAAGGGTATATAAGGATCCAAGTTTGGAAATATGGAAATGGTGGATGCTGATCTCATAAGCTACATAAAAAAATTTCATGAATTTGCTTTCATGAATCCTCACATGGTTACTCCCGCTTACCTAGGAATCTAAAGTTACATCAATGGGTTACCTAATGACATCCGAAGGACTGTCTTCTTTCTCAACTCAAGGACCATACAAGAAGCCGTTTGCATGGCAAACCAACTTGCTGCCAAACATGAGAAGGAAGGAGATACTAAAAAGAAGTGGGAAGAAAAAGAGCAAGAGCATTTCAAGGGAGAATCCAGCAAACGCTATAAGGGAACCCATCCATATTGCCAAAGGTGTGAGAAACATCATACTGGATGGTGTAAGGCTGTATGCACCAAGTGTAAGAAGGTGGGTCACATAGCCAAAAAATGTAGAGTTAGAGTTCCCTCAACCAATACTCCTGTAACCAAGGCAAATACAATTATTCCTACTTGCAATGGATGTGGAGAAGTAGGGCATGTTGAGAATAAATGTCCAAATAGGAAGAAGGATGAAGAGACAAGAGGAAGAATATTTGGCATCTACAAAGTCCTTTGAAAACTATCAAAGTGTTCTTTATGTTTTAGTACATCTATATTTTGGTTATTAGTTTGGCAAGTTTTATTAGGATTTATTTGTGATACCCTGATTATCTTTCTTCATTTAGGGTGTGTTTGGCGTGTAGCTTATTGGAGCTTATGGATGCTTATGAGAGCTTGAGCTTATGATTTTAATAAGCTCCAAGTCATAAGCTTCGTTTGATACACAAAAAAGTAGAGCTTATGAAAATCATAAGCTCTGAAAAAATAAACTACTTGTAGTAGCTTATGAAAAAAAGTACAGCTTATGAACTGAAAAATAAGCTCCAGCTAGTTTACCAAACATTTATAAAAAATAATAAGCTCCAGCTACCAGCTTCAAAAATAAGCTCCAGCTCCAGCTCCTGCTCATAAGCTCCAGCTCCTGCTACTTTCGTCCAAACACACCCTAAATGAATGAATAATATTTCTATCTTCTTTTCGTTCAATTTCTGTTTAAACCCCCCCCATCTTCTAGAGAAATAGATATTGACTAGAATGACATTAGTGGAAAGTTGATCACCAAATTTCAACTTAATAGAGCTATAGAATTATGAGTTAGAATAATATAATAAAGCCTGATCAACGTGGTTATATTATGATAAGTCATACAAATCTAATGGATCCTGATAGTGATAGGGTCTAATCAACCTTATGACTATTGTGTACCATTACCTAACACCTTTATCCCTCTATTGTAAACTAAAAATATCAACTTTGGATACCATATTATCTGGAGGCCTCAAAATTTCTTTCGTTTCCAAAAATTACCCACTCTCGCATTGAAGATGTACTAGTAGTTAGAGACTTTCCTGAAGAACTCCCTGGTCTCCCTCCCCAACGAAAGGTTGAGTTTCAAATTGATTTAATTCCAGGTGATGCACCTGTTGCTAAGGCACCTTACCGATTAGCTCCATTTGAGATGAAGGAATTATCCAACCAACTCCAAGAACTTTTGGAGAAAGGTTTCATTCGTCCTAGATCGTCTCCATGGGGTGCACCCGTTCTTTTGGTAAAAAAGAAAGATGGCACGTTGAGGATGTGTATTGATTACGGAGAACTCAACAAGTTAACCATCAGGAATCATTATTCGCTCCCGCGTATTGATGACCCGTTTGACCAACTGCAAGGGTCAGGCATCTATTTAAAGATTTATCTTAGGTCGGGTTATCATTAACTGAGAGTCAAGGAAGCTGATGTTTCTAAGACTGCTTTCTGAAATCATTACGGACACTATGAGTTTCTTGTCATGCCTTTTGGTTTAACCAACGATCCTTCTATTTTTATGGATCTTTTGAACCGTGTATGCAAACCTTATCTTGACTAATTCGTGATCGTTTTCATCGATGATATCTTAATCTATTCCAAGAGCGAGTAAGAGCATGAGCAACACATGCGATTGATTCTAGAGCTCTTAAAGAAGGAAAACTATATGCCAAGTTTTCCAAGTATGAATTTTGGCTGTGAAACGTATAATTTCTTGGACATGTAGTTCACAGTGAAGGAATTCATATCGATCCGGTAAAAATCACTGCTATTCGGAACTGGGAAGTGTATAAGAGTGCGAAACATATTCGCCAATTTTTGGGACTTGCTGGTTATTACCGAAGGTTCATCAAAGACTTTTGTATTCTAGCCAAACCTCTCACCAAGCTTACTCACAAGGGAAAGAAGTTTGAGTGGTCCGAAGAACAAGAATCTGCTTTCCAGATTTTAAAGGATAAATTGACCACAGCCCCGATTCTATCATTACCTGATGGCACCGACGATTTTGTAATCCATTGTGATGCCTCGAACCAAGGTTTTGGATGTGTCTTATGCAACGTAACAAATTTATAGCTTATGCATCTAGACAACTGAAGAAACATGAGAAGAACTATACCACGCGTGACTTGGAATTAGGAGATGTGGTATTCGCATTGAAGATGTGGAGACATTACCTCTATGGGATAAAATTCAAGGTGTTTACCGATCATAAAAGTCTTCAACATATCTTTGATCAGAAGCAACTGAACATGAGACAAAGTCATTGGGTCGAGTTATTAAATGATTACGACTGCGATCTTAAGTATCATCCTGGTAAGGCAAATGTAGTTGCCAATGCCCTCAGTAGAAAGGATCGTGTCAAACCGATCCAAGTTTGACCTTTAAATATACGTATTCATACAAATCTTAAATCTCAAATCCGTGAAGCACAACTTGAGGCATTGAAGGAAGAGAATGCCCAACTCGAGGGACTAAAAGGTCTCGAAAAGAAACTTGAACTCAGGGGAAACGGAATGGGGTATTTTAATAACCAAATCTGGGTCCCAATCTTTGGAAATCTTCGAGAACTAGTCTTGGATGAAGCACATACGACTATATATTCTATTCACCCAGGATCTAGTAAAATGTATCACGATGTGAAGAAGTTTTATTGGTGGCCTAATCTGAAATCTAATATTGCCGATTATGTGAGTAAGTGTCTTACTTGTTTAAAAGTTAAGGTTGAGCATCAAAAGCCCTACTTCAACAGTCGGATATTCCGCAGTGGAAGTGGGAATGTATCACTATGGATTTTATAACTTAATTGCGTAAGACTTCAAATGGCAATGATACTAACTAGGTCATAGTGGATTGCCTTACTAAATCTGCACATTTCTTACCGATCAAAGAGACCGACAAGATGGAGAAATTGTCACAACTTTATATCAAAGAGATTGTCTCACGTCATGGAGTCCCTATCTCTATCATTTCTGATCGTGACAGTTAATTCACTTCTAAATTCTGGAATTCTTTACAATCTGCTCTTGGAACTCAACTCTACATGAGTACTGCTTATCATCCGCAAACTGATGGTCAACGTGAAGGAACCATTCTAACGTTGGAAGATATGTTTCGTGCTCGTGTTATCGATTTCGGCAAAGGTTGGGAAAGACACTTGCCTTTGGCTGAATTTTCATACAACAATAGTTACCACGCAGGTGTTAAGGCTGCACCTTTTGAGGCCTTATAAGGATGAAAATGTAGATTCCCCCTGTGCTGGGATGAATTAGAGGACATAAAGTTAAATGGTCCTGAAATCATACATGAAACTACCAAAAAGATCGTTTAGATTAAGAAACGATTAAAAACTGCCCGCAGCCGACAGAAGATGTAACTACCTGACTTTTTCGACTTGTATTTATTTTCACGAAACTGCGTATTTGTGCGTACTGAGCTATATTATATTCTGGGATTGTTTATTCATGTTAATTACTTTGTTTATATTTTAAAACGTGTTGCTAAGTACTTAGTTACTTAACTTGATCCCCAAATGCTTTTACGACCCTTAGTGTCACTTAACGATTAGAGCGAGCTATGTACTTTGTACACGTTTAACTTTTGTCGTAATTGGAATATTGTGACTACGTAATACTAATTGTTATTTTCTAATAACAATTACTTGGCTTATTGGTTGCTTAATTACGCTTAGTAATTTACTAATGCACACTAGTTAGTCTTGTTGGACTTTCTACCCTGATTGGACTTTAGCCCACCCTACTCTAGCTATTGGACCATTTAATTAGCCCAATTTTAAGTGGATTATGACCCATTATTATGTAGGAAAAAAACCCATTTATAAGAGCCAACATACTAGCATTTTTGTTCACCATTATCACAAATGTTGCATGGGATCCCAAAAATAAGCACCACCTTTAGACCACCACTAACCAAAAAGCAAAAAGGTGTCCCCCTTGTCCCCCCCAAAACCCACAGCCACCACCCCTCACCAGCACTATAAATACCAAGCTATTTTCTTTCATTTTACACTTGATCTCATTCTCATTTTACACACACTTACTCTCTAATTTTCTCTCTACTCTTTCTCACTCTAAAAAGTGTAAGTTTTAAATTTTCTTCTTCTTCTTCTTCTCTTCATATACACGAAATCATCATCATCATTTAAAGGATCAAGCTTTTTAGCTTTTGATCTTGTTACATCTTGTAGATTCAAACTTTGATTTGAATCCTTCAAGAACATAAAAGATGCAAGCTTTCTAGATTTGGATCTTCATTACTTTGTTGGATCTAAGTTTTATAGCTTATGATCACTTTATTTTGTTAAAAAGATCAAAACTTGTGTTTATGATCTTCATGTAACTTGTAGATCTAGCTTTATGCTTTAAAGATCTTCAAGAACATAAAAGATGCAAGCTTTCTAGCTTTGGATCTTCATTACTTTGATAGATCTAAGCTTTATAGCTTAAGATCACTTTGTTTTTGTTAAAAGATCAAAACTTATGTTTATGATCTTCATGGAACTTGAAGATCTAGCTTCTTGCTTTAAAGATCTTCAAGAACATAAAAGATTCAAGCTTTCTAGTTTTGAAATCTCATAATTAATTGTTAAAGGATCCAAGCTCTCTAGCTTAGGGTTTCATTACTTTGATTGATCAAATTTATGTCTTGTTTGTTTGATTTGAATCAAAGATTGTAGCTTTAGTCTTGAATAGAACTTTTATTTGTGTTAAGACTAAGAACATGATGTAACCTTGGTTCATCATCATTCTAAAGCTCTTAAGTGAGTTGTATTACTTCTTAGTCTTGACATTGTGTGTTGATGGTTGAAACTTAGTCAAAGTGATGCTAAAACATCAAAGAGTTATACACTTGAAGCTTACACGCATCAAGGATGAGAACCGTGATGAGCATCAAGCACCAAGAAACCCACCAAATCACTTGCTTTCTGTTTTTTGGGGTCTGATCAGACTCCTGGGACTTATGAAAAGTTGATTTTCAAATATTTCGTTTCGAGTAGATGACTTTTTGTTTAAGACTCGCCTAAATCTGATATACGTTTTAGGATTTATAGCCTTCCAAAAATCACTACGCCCTTGTAACGACGTACTGAAAAAATTCTGACATACTCGCGCTTGAACCATCGCCACGGTTAAAAGACATCGAGTTAGGATCTGAAAATTGGAAAGCCGTAAGAGGACTCACATACGGAGCCTTAGCCACTGACCACGCATCATTTCAGTTTGTATAGAGGTCGTAGCAGCTGAACAAAGACAGCCTTTTGTTTCGATCTCTATTCTTGTTGAAAACTTACTTTACCTTTTACGTAAGATGATGATAATGATGATGCTTAGGACTTTACTTATTTAATTTTAAACCTTTGGGACAATTTACTTACTTAGTAACCTTTGACTTAGGTTGACGACCTTTCAGACCGACTTACTACTTGCTTACTTTTCGTATCGACTTTTACCGCACATTTACTGTGAGTTATAGCTCCCTTTTTACTTTAACTATTTTTTGGACTGAGAATACATGTGCTTTTTATGTTTTAAAATACTAGACACGAGTACATATGTGTGGGTGATATAACGGCACAAAGATTCCCCTTAGCACGGTAACGTTTAGTTATTGGTTTATGAACCAGTGAACGCGAATCTTAGATATGGATCCATAGGGTTTGACATCCCCACTCGGGCTAGTCGCGCTAGCATTTAATGGGTGTTTAATACTTCGAGAACATACGCACTCGCTAAGTGTACTTTTGGGGTTGATATTTATATTACTTGTTAAGTTAGTTACGGGGTGCCCAAGGATAAGCATATACTTTCCATACCGTTTTGAATACGAAATCTCGTGGTCTACATTATATCGTTATTTACCAAAACTATAGCTCACCAACATTCGTATTGACATTTTAGAGCATGTTATTTCTCAGGTGCTTAGACGTTGTTGCTTCTGCTGTTAGACTTGTTGTTATTGTCTTAGTGTTATAGACTTGCTGTTACAGACTCGCTGTGTTAGACTTCCACTCATTACTTAGAGATGTCTCAATCATGGAACTTTTATTTTGTATTCGCAACTTATGTTATTTTTGATCAATGCCTTTGTAACGACCTCTGCGTCACATACTTATATTAATGCTTTCTATTCGTAGAAGCACGCTATCTTTTGTAAAACGTTATTTTTTTCATGAATGCAAACTTGTTTTAAAACAGCATATAGTGTTGACCTTGTAATGATCCTGTTATTTATGATCTGTACATGGTGATTTTGTACGGGGCGTCACATTTAATATCAGAGCATTGGTTGTAGGGAATTAGGTTGCATTAGTGTGTATTGACCGAGTCGAGTAGGATTCACTAATAGGACTAATCTACAACTTGCTCGTTTACTTGTTTCTGCGGAACTAATGCATGCTAATGCTTACTTTTACTGCTATGTGAACTTGTTGTATGCTACTGCTTATTCTCGCTACTGCATGCTACTATCTGCTTTGATTTCATGTTACTTCGGTATGATACTGTTATTATTGCCATATTATGTACCGCTATAGATGATCTAGGCTGCTGTAGTTATTATGCCTGATTACGTGCTTGCTATATGTCTTACTGACATGGAATGAGTAATTGATTGCTATATTACTATAGCATTATTACTTATTGGGTAACGGATTTTGACTTGAGTCAAAATTTCTGTCCGGAAGATCGATGGCAAATGGAAGAGGTCCAAGGGAAATGCCCACTGCAGCACAGATTGAGGGGATGATAGTTGCCCGAGTAGCCGCAGCTATGGCGAATGCCAACCCCCAAGCTCTACCGGCTAACCAGAACATTCAGAACGGGTGCACTTATAAGGAATTTCAGAGTTGCAAGCCCCACAATTTCAGTGGAACGGAAGGGCCAGTTGGGCTGACGAGATGGTTTGAAAAGTTGGAATCTGTGTTCCGTGTGAGTAACTACTCCGAAGGGAATAAGACCAAGTTCGTATCCTGCACGCTGTCTGATGGCGCTTTAACTTGGTGGAATACGTTCGCCCAGGCTCAGGGAATTGACGAAACTTATGCTACACCATTGGATGAACTTAAGAGGGCTATGATCGAGGAATACTGCCCCAGAACCGAAATTCAGAAGATGGAAGCTTAAAATTGGGAATTAAAAGTCGTAGGAACTGATCTTGATGGCTCTAACCAGAGGTACTTGGAGTTAGCCTTGATGTGCCCCACAATGGTTACTCCTGAGTTCAAACTAATGGAGAGGTATTTGTGGGGACTCCCCAAAGACATTCAGGGAAATGTCACTTCTTCGAAACCAGCAAATGTCTCGGAAGCTATGCGCATGGCGCACACCCTGATGAATCAAATTACCCGCCAAGAGCCAGAGAAGGTGAAATCAGAATCGAGAGCTAGTAATGGGAAACGTAAGTGGGACAGAAACAAGGGTAAAGGTTTTGATCAGAACCCAGCTAAGTGGCATGAGAAATTTAAGAGAAACAACGACTGGAATTACTAATAAGATTTAGCTTCGCGTTGCTCTTTTCTCCGTACACCATTAAGAGTTTTCCTTCTTCTCGTACAATGCGAATTGCATTTTTGTAACATACGATCTCTGCTCTCTCCTTTTTTAACTAGTCCAGCCAATTATCACATCAAAACTCCCTAACTTTACTGGTATCAAATCAATCTTAAACGTTTCGCTAACCAGTTTAATTTCTCGATTCCGACATATTTTATCTGTCGAAATTAATTTACCGTTTGCTAATTCGAGTAAAAATTTATTATCCAAAGGCGTCAGTGGACAATTTAATTTAGCACTAAAATCTCTACTCATATAGCTTCTATCCGCACCCGAATCAAAAAAACATAAGCAGATGTATTGTCAATAAGAAACGTACCCGTAACAAGCTCCGGGTCTTCCTGTGCTTTTGCCGCATTAATATTGAAAACTCTTCTGCAGCCTTGCCCATTAGTATTCCCTTGGTTTGGGCAATTTCTAATAATGTGGCCAGGTTTTCCACATTTATAACAAACTACGGCGGCATTATTTGTTCCTTTAATTATGTTGTTCTTCGGTCAGTAAACCTCACACTTTGCCGTGCTATGACCATTTCTCTTACACTTGGTGCAAAATGTTGTGCAGAACACATTCGGATGGTACTCAGCACACCTTTGGCATGGCTGTTTCTGCTGTTTGTTGTTATTGAAATGGTTGTTGTTGCGATGGTTATTATTGTTGGGACGATTGTTATAGTTATTGTTGGGACGTTTGTTGTTGTTGCGGTTAATGTTGCGGTTGTTGGGATAGTTGTTGCGATTGTGGTTGTAATTATTGTTGTTGTTGTATTGGTGACCCTTGTCACTGGTTTCTTCCCACTTTCTCTTGACTTGTTTCGTGTTGGCTTCTTCGGCCGCATATTCTTTAATTATTTCCTCAATTTGATTTATCAGTTTATGAGCCATTCGACTTGCCTTTTGTATGGAGGCGGGTTCGTGTGAACTCACATCTTCTTGAATCCTTTCTGGCAAGCCTTTCATAAACGCGTCGATCTTCTCTTCTTCATCTTCGAACGCTCTTAGACACAATAGGCACAACTATGTGAATCGTCGTTCGTAGGTGGTAATGTCGAATCCTTGTGTCCGTAATCCTTTAAGATCTACCTTGAGCTTATTGACCTCATTTCTGGAACGGTACTACTCGGTCATCAGGTGTTTGAATGCTGACCACTGTAATGCGTAAGCAGCATCTTGTCCCACTTGCTCGAGATAGGTATTCCACCATGTTAACGCAGTACCTGTGAAGGTATGCGTAGCGTACTTTACTTTGTCTTCTTCAGTACATTTACTTATGACAAACACCGATTCAACCTTTTCGGTCCACCATTTCAATCCGATTGGACCCTCGATTCCATCGAATTCCAAAGGTTTACAGGCAGTGAATTCTTTGTAGGAGAATCCTACACAATTTCTTATGGAATTAGTTCCACTGCTAGAACTAGAGTTATTGTTGTTATTTTACATTGCGGCCTGTACTGCGGCTATGTTTGCAGCAAGGAAAACACGGAAGTCTTCCTCACTCATGTTCAAGTTCTGACGAGTCGTCGGTGCCATTTCCTTCAAAATAGCCAAAAGTATTGAGTTAATCATATAGAATTTTAAGAGTAGTCAATAGTATTTCATAGCATAATATGAACTTATTTATAAAAGCTTTTTTCTTCATATTAACATTTTATAGTTTTAATTCGGGTAGTACCTACCGGTTAAGTTCATACTTAGTAGCTACTATACAATTCAACTACTACAATTCTATATGAAAAACTGATTATAATAATATTTCACGTTTAAACTTTTATACAATATTTTACAAACTTACAATACCGTTATTTTACATATAGCATGAAATATAGCACACAATAACTTTGATACAAGGTAGTTGCGAAGACAATTCTAGTTAATACGCAAGTTGTTCAGCAAAGGCAATAAAGACACGTAATTCATATTCGGGTTTTACTAGTATTATTTCCCATCCTTGGTCTTGTGAAAAATAATCGTTGTGACCGTTGGCTAGGCAGCATGTTGTAACGTTTTCAAAAGGACGAGGGCTACGTAATGCCCAACAGCCCCGTAATAATCTAAAAATCTTATTTTCTCACCCCAACTACTGAATCTGTCACTTGTGGGAATGTTTTATTTAGTAGTTGCAATCCTATGTTCTTTTTCTCGATTTGGTGAGAAGCGAACATTACTAACCCGTAGACATAACATGCTTCTTTATGTTGCATGTTTGAAGCTCTTTCTAAAGAACGAAGTCCTATGTTGGGATAGGTAGAGTCAAAATAGGCTCTCAACTCGTAGTGTAAAATTGCATCTGGGTTCCTCGCATTCAATGCTTTAAAGAAAACACGGTGTAACTTATGGTCTCCCCAATGTGATATACCCCATCTATTAAAGGAAAGCCTTTTATTAATTAAGGTATTCCTGGAACGTCTTTCAAATGTTTGACACACTAATTTCGCCATAAATAGTTGTGCCGATGAATTCTAACCGACTCTAGACAAGATTTCATCAATCATATCCCCTGGTAGGTCTTCTAAAATATTCGGTCGTCTATCCTTAACATCCATTGTGTGTTTTTATACTGTAAAATAGACGAGGATTAGATTCGTAAAAGATAATTAACAAACAATACAAGCAAATTTTACATGTAAAATGAAAATACAAGCACACTACAATACATATATTACACAACATGATTACAACTCTTTATTTTGACTCACTCGTTTCTTCCTCTTCGGACTTGGTTCGTTTCGCTAATTTCATAGAGATATATGGCGCTCCTCTAATACGAGCCGTTCTTTTCTCAAATGGTCTAGAAAAACCTGGTGGCTTAGATGTTCCCGGGTTATAGTGAAAGTTTAAGAAATACGGGTGTTTACGGTACACCCCATCAGGGTACTTCATGTTAACATAAAGTTCATCGGTTTTGGGCTGGGGTTTTTCTATTTTGATGCCTTTTCCCTTATTATTTTCTTTTTCTTTTTCAAATTGGGTTGAGGTAATTTCTATAACATCATCGGAATCCTCATCGGGATCCGATTCATCAGAAAACTGGTAATTTTCCCAATATTTTGCTTCCTTGGCTGAAACACCATTGACCATTATTAACTTTGGTCCATTGGTTGAGGATTTTCTTTTATTTATCTGTTTTTCTGTGGTTCCTAATATTTCCCCCTCCGGAATCTCTTCTTCCTGTTCCTCTTCTTCCGGTTCCTCTTCTTCCGGTTCCTCCTCTTCCGATTCCTCTTCGGGAATTTGTGAATCTTCCCAATATATATTCGACTCTTCATTATTATTAGGTGAGTCAATGGGATTTGTACTAGAGGTAGACATCTATCACACAATATCAAACATGTTAAGAGATTAATATATCACATAATATTTACATGTTAACAATATATAGTTTCTAACAAAAAATGTTAAGCAATCGTTTTTCAAGTAAACACGGTCGAAGACCAGACTCACTAATGCATCCTAACGAACTCGATAAGACACACTAATACAAATTTCTGGTTCTCTAAGACCAACGCTCGGATACCAATTGGAATGTCTCGTTCATATCGATTATAAACGTACCATACTAATTGATTTCGTTGCGAGGTTTTGACCTCTATATGAGACGTTTTTCAAAGACTGCATTCGATTTTTAAAACAAACCATAACCTTTAAAATACTACGATGATTATCAAATAATGTTAATCTAAAATATAGCGTTTTCACACGATTATTACATAATGATTTAAAAAATATTACATATCAATTTAAGTCTTCGAATGCAGTTTTTAAACGATATTATACAAGCATGCTGACTCCAACTCTTGTCCATAAATTAGCATGCAACAGCGGAAGCACTTAATAATCACCTGAGAATAAACATGCTTTAATCGTCAACAAAAATGTTGATGAGTTATAGGTTTAACCTATATATTTATCAAATCGTAATAATAGACCACAAGATATCATATTTCCATTTTTCATAAGCATCATCCCATACATAGAGATAAAAATCATTCATATGGTGAACACCTGGTAACCAAAATTAACAAGATGCATATAGAATATCCCCATCATTCCAGGACTCCCTTCGGACATGATAAAATTGAAGTACTAAAGCAGTTTAAATTCTCTGACTGGGGCTTGTTAGTGCCCATAGATCTATCTTTAGGATTCACGTCAATTAGGGTGTTTGTTCCCTAATTCTTAGATTACAGACTAAAAAGGGGCATATTCGGTTTAATAAATTCAACCATAGAATGTAGTTTCTCGTACTTGTGTCTATTTTGTAAAACATTTATAAAACTGCATGTATTCTCATCCTAAAAATATTAGATTTTAAAAGTGGGACTATAACTCACTTTCACAGATTATCAATTCGTCGAGAATTAGACTTGGCCACTGGTTGATTCACGAACCTATAACAAATATATATATATATATATATATATATATATATATATATATATATATATATATATATATATATATATATATATATATATATATATATATATATATATATATATATAAATATATATATATATATATATATATATATATATATATATATATATATATATATATATATATATATATATATATAAAAGTATGATCGAAATATATTCACAACAATTTTTTATTACGTTTTAGCGATTTAAGTTTGTTAAGTTAGCAGTCCAATGTTAGTAATCTACAACTAGTTGTCCACAGTTAGATGTACAGAAATAAATCAATATATATTATCTCGAATCAATCCACGACCCAGTGTATACAAGTCTCAGGCTAGATCACAACTCAAAGTATATATATTATTTTGGAATCAACCTCAACCCTGTATAGCTAACTCAAGCATTACTGCATATAGAGTGTCTATGGTTGTTCCCAAATAATATATACGTGTCTATGGTATCCCAAGATTACATAATATATGTTAGAATACATGTATAATACAATATAATTAAGTTAAGTTATGATTTGTATAGATCTGTTACAAATTTCACGTAGCTACAACAAGCAAAATTATCCAATCTTGTTTTACCCATAACTTCTTCGTTTTAAATCCGTTTTGAGTGATTCAAATTGCTATGGTTTTATAATGAACTAAAATTTATGAAACTAAACAGAAAAAGTATAAGTTTATAGTCAGAAATACAGGTTACAAGTCAATATTGTAAGAGGTAGTCATTTCAGTCGAAAGAACGACGTCTTGATGACTGTTATGAAAAACATATTTCCACTTTGAGTTTAACCATGATTTTTGGATATAGTTACATGTTCATAAGAAAAATAATTTTCCCAGAAGAACAACTTTTAAATCAAAGTTTATCATAGTTTTTAATTATCTATCCCAAATCAGACCCCGGTTTACTACGACAGCGTATGTCCGGTTTTACGGTGTTCTTCGTGTTTCCAGGTTTTAAATCATTAAGTTAGCATATCATATAGATATAGAATATGTGTTTAGTTGATTTTAAAATTCAAGTTAGAAAGATTAACTTTGTTTGCGAACAAGTTTAGAATTAACTAAACTATGTTCTAGTGATTACAAGTTTAAATCTTCGAATATGATAGTTATATATATATGAATCGAATGATGTTATGAACATCATTACTACCTTAATTTTAGTAGGTAAACCTACTGGAAGTGAAAAAAAATTGATCTAGCTTCAAAGGATTCTTGGATGGCTTGAAAGTTCTTGAAGTAGAATCATGACACGAAACAAGTTCAAGTAAGATTTCCACTCGAAATAAGATTGTTATAGTTATAGAAATTGAATCAAAGTTTGAATATGAGTATTACCTTGAATTAGAAAGATATCTTACTGTAAATAAGAAAGATTTCTTGAGATTGGATGATCACTTAAAATGGATTTGCAATATTGGAAGGAAGCTAGTAAACTTGAAAGTATTTGTGAAGTGTTCTTGATGTGTTCTTGAATGATGATGTTTCTTGATTGTAATTGAAGCTAGATTGACCTAGATGATCAATATTACTAAAGTATAGACGTTCTTAAGCTTAGAGAGAGTTAAGATGGAGAGAATTTGGATTAGAAAATCAAAGAAATATGATGTATGTGTTGTTTGAAAAAAAATGCCTAATGTTTAGTCAATATAAGGTTACTAGTTTTTGTTTTCATGCTCATAAGTTATGCTAGTTGTCAAATAATGGTTCCCACATGTCTTGGTGACTCACAGGTGCTGCTAAGAGCTGATCATTGGAGTGTATATACCAATAGTAAATACATCTAGAAGCTGTGTATTGTACGAGTACGAATACGGGTGTATACGAGTAGAATTGTTGATGAAAATGAATGAGAATGCAATTGTAAGCATTTTTGATAAGTAGAAGTACTTTGATATGTGTCTTGAAGTCTTTCAAAAGTGTATGAATACATCTTAAAATACTACATGTATATACATTTTAACTGAGTCGTTAAGTCATCTTTAGTCGTTACATGTAAGTGTTGTTTTGAAACCTTTAAGTTAACGATCTCATTTAATGTAGTTAACCCATTGTTTATTATATCTAATGAGATATTAAATTATTACATTATCATGATATTATGATTTATGAATATATCTTAATATGATATATAAACATTTAAATGTCGTTACAACGATAATCGTTACATATATGTCTCGTTTCGAAATTCTTAAGTTAGTAGTCTTGTTTTACATATGTAGTTCATTGTTAACATACATAATGATATATATAATTATCGTTTTATCATGTTAAATATAGTGTAACAATACCCTAATATGATACATATGTATTTAGTAAGGCGTTGTTATATCGATAATCGTTATATATATCGTTTCGAGTTTCTTAACTTAGTAATCTCATTTTTTATGTATATAACTCATTGTTAATATACCTAGTGAGATACTTACTTATCATAATATCATGTTAACTATATATATATATATATATATATATATATATATATATATATATATATATATATATATATATATATATATATATATATATATATATATATATATATATATATATATCATCATATAGTTTTTACAAGTTTTAACGTTCGTGAATCGCCGGTCAACTCGGGTGGTCAATTGTCTACATGAAACTCATTTCAAATAATCAAGTCTTAACAAGTTTGATTGCTTAACATGTTGGAAACATTTAATCTTGTAAATATAGTTTTCATTTAATATATGTAAACATGGAAAAGTTCGGGTCACTACAGTACCTACCCGTTAAATAAATTTCGTCCCGAAATTTTAAGCGGCTGAAGGTGTTGACGCATCTTCAGGAAATAAGTGCGGGTATTTCAGCTTCATCTGATCTTCATGCTCCCAAGTTTACTCGGGTCCTCTACAAGCATTCCATCGAACCTTAACAATCGGTATTTTATTTTGCTTTAGTCTTTTAACCTCACGATCCATTATTTTGACGGGTTCTTCAATGAATTAAAGTTTTTCATTGATTTGGATTTCTTCTAACGGAATAGTGAGATCTTCTTTAGCAAAACATTTCTTCAGATTCGAGACATGAAAGGTATTATGTACCCCGGCGAGTTGTTGAGGTAAGTCAAGTCGGTAAGCTACTGATACGACACGATCTATTATTTTGAATGGTCCAATGTACCTTGGATTTTGTTTCCCCCGTTTACCAAATTGAACAACACCTTTCCAAGGTGAAACCTTAAGCATGACCATCTCTCCAATTTCAATTTCTATATCTTTTCTTTTAATGTCCGCGTAGCTCTTTTGTCGACTTTGGACGGTTTTCAACCGTTGTTGAATTTGGATGATTTTCTCTGTAGTTTCTTGAATTATCTCCGGACCCGTGATCTGTCTATCCCCCACTTCACTCCAATAAATTGGAGACCTGCACTTTTTACCATAAAGTGCCTCAAACGGTGCCATCTCAATACTCGAATGGTAATTGTTGTTGTAGAAAAACTCTGCTAACGGTAGATGTCGATCCCAACTATTTCCAAAATCAATAACACATGCTCGTAGCATGTCTTCAAGCATCTGTATCGTCCTTTCACTCTGCCCATCAGTTTGTGGATGATAGGCAGTACTCATGTCTAGACGAGTTCCCAATGCTTGTTGTAATGTCTGCCAAAACCTTGAAACAAATCTGCCATCCCTATCAGAGATAATAGAGACTGGTATTCCATGTCTGGAGACAACTTCCTTCAAGTATAATCGCGCCAACTTCTCCATTTTATCATCTTCTCTCATTGGTAGAAAGTGTGCTGACTTGGTGAGACGATCAACTACTACCCAAATAGTATCATAACCACTTGCAGTCCTTGGCAATTTAGTAATGAAATCCATGGTAATGTTTTCCCATTTCCATTCTGGGATTTCGAGTTGTTGAAGTAGACCTGATGATTTCTGATGTTCAGCTTTGACCTTAGAACACGTCAAACATTCTCCTACATATCTAGCAATATCGTCTTTCATACCCGGCCACCAAAAGTGTTTCTTGAGATCTTTGTACATCTTTCCCGCTCCGGGATGTATTGAGTATCTAGTTTTATGTGCTTCCTTAAGTACCATTTCTCTCACATCTCCAAACTTTGGTACCCAAATTCTTTCACCCTATACCGAGTTCCGTCTTCCCTAATATTAAGATGTTTCTCTAAACCTTTGGGTATTTCATTCTTCAAATTTCCCTCTTTTAAAACTTCTTGTTGTGCCTCCTTTATTTGAGTAGTAAGATTAGTACGAATAATTATATTCATAGCTTTTACCCGCATAGGTTCTCTGTCCTTTCTACTCAAAGCGTCGGATACCACATTTGCCTTCCACGGGTGATAACGAATCTCAAAATCGTAATCATTTAACAATTCAATCCACCTACGCAGCCTCATGTTCAGTTGTTTCTGATTAAATATATGTTGGAGACTTTTGTGGTCAGTATATATAATACTTTCGACCCCATATAAGTAGTGCCTCCAAGTCTTTAATGCAAAAACAACAGCACCTAATTCTAAATCGTGAGTCGTATAATTTTGCTCATGAATCTTCAATTGTCTGGACGCATAAGCAATAACTATCGTTCGTTGCATTAATACGTAACCGAGACCTTGCTTTGAGGCGTCACAATATATAACAAAATCATCATTCCCTTTAGGCAATGACAATATAGGTGCCATAGTTAACTTTTTCTTCAACAATTGAAACGCTTTCTCCTGTTTATCCTTCCATTCAAATTTCTTCCCTTTATGCGTTAATGCAGTCAAGGGTTTTGCTATTTTGGAAAAATCTTGGATGAACCTTCTGTAGTAACCAGCCAGTCCTAAAAATTAGTGTATATGCTTCGGAGTTTTCGGGGATTCCCATTTTTCAACAGTTTCAATCTTTGCCGGATCTGCTTGAATACCTTCTTTGTTCACTATGTGACCAAGGAGTTAAACTTCTTCCAACCAAAATGCACACTTTGAAAATTTTGCGTACAGTTGTTCCTTCCTCAATAATTCTAGCACTTTTCTCAAATGTTCTTCGTGCTCTTGATCATTCTTTGAGTAAATGAGTATGTCATCGATGAAAACAATGACAAACTTGTCAAGATATGGCCCACACACTCGGTTCATGAGGTCCATGAACACAGCTGGTGCATTAGTCAATCCAAACGGCATAACCATAAACTCGTAATGACCGTAACGCGTTCTGAAAGCAGTCTTTGGAATATCATCCTCCTTCACCCGCATTTGATGATACCCGGAACGTAAATCGATCTTCGAATAAACCAAGGAGCCTTGTAGTTGATCAAATAAGTCGTCGATTCTCGGTAGTGGATAACAATTTTGGATGGTAAGTTTGTTCAACTCTCGGTAGTGATACACAATCTGAATGTACCATCTTTCTTTTTGACAAACAAAACAGGAGCTCCCCACGGTGATGTGCTTGGTTGAATGAAACCATGCTCTAAAAGTTCTTGTAATTGGCTTTGGAGTTCCTTCATTTTGCTGGGTGCGAGTCTGTATGGAGCACGAGCTATTGGTGCAGCTCCTAGTACAAGATCTATTTGAAATTCAACGGATCGGTGTGGAGGTAGTCCCGGTAATTCTTTCGGAAATACATCGGGAAATTCTTTTGCGACGGGAACATCATTGATGTTCTTTTCTTCGGTTTGTACTTTCTCGACATGTGCTAAAACAGCATAGCAACCTTTTCTTATTAGTTTTTGCGCCTTCAAATTACTAATAAGATTTAGCTTCGCGTTGCTCTTTTCTCCGTACACCATTAAGGGTTTTCCTTCTTCTCGTACAATGCGAATTGCATTTTTGTAAAATACGATCTCTGCTCTCTCCTTTTTCAACCAGTCCATGCCAATTATCACATCAAAACTCCCTAACTCTACTGGTATCAAATCAATCTTAAACGTTTCGCTAACCAGTTTAATTTCTCGATTTCGACATATTTTATCTGCCAAAATTAATTTACCGTTTGCTAATTCGAGTAAAAATTTATTATCTAAAGCCGTCAGTGGACAACTTAATTTAGCACAAAAATCTCTACTCATATAGCTTCTATCCGCACCCGAATCAAAAAAAACATAAGCAGATGTATTGTCAATAAGAAACGTACTCGTAACAAGCTCCGGGTCTTCCTGTGCTTCTGCCGCATTAATATTGAAAACTCTTCCGCGGCCTTGCCCTTTAGTATTCCCTTGGTTTGGGCAATTTCTAATAATGTGGCCCGGTTTTCCACATTTATAACAAACTACGGCGGCATTATTTGTTCCTTTAATTATGTTGTTCTTCGGTCCGTAAACCTCACACTTTGCCGCGCTATGACCATTTCTCTTACACTTGGTACAAAATGTTGTGCAGAACACATTCGGATGGTACTCTGCACACCTTTGGCATGGATATTTCTGCTGTTTGTTGTTATTGAAATGGTTGTTGTTGCGATTGTTATTATTGTTGGGACGATTGTTATAGTTGTTGTTGGGACGTTTGTTGTTGTTGCGGTTGATGTTGCGGTTGTTGGGATAGTTGTTGCGATTGTGGTTGTAATTATTGTTGTTGTTGTATTGGTGACCCTTGTCACTGGTTTCTTCCCACTTTCTCTTGACTTGTTTCGTGTTGGCTTCTTCGGCCGCATGTTCTTTAATTCTTTCCTCAATTTAATTTATCAGTTTATGAGCCATTCGACTTGCCTTTTGTATGGAGGCGGGTTCGTGTGAATTCACATCTTCTTGAATCCTTTCTGGTAAGCCTTTCACAAACGCGTCGATCTTCTCTTCTTCATCTTCGAACGCTCTTGGACACAATAGGCACAACTCTGTGAATCGTTGTTCATAGGTGGTAATGTGGAATTCTTGTGTCCGTAATCCTTTAAGCTCTACCTTGAGCTTATTGACCTCATTTCTGGGACGGTACTGCTCAGTCATCAGGTGTTTGAATGCTGACCACTGTAATGCATAAGCAGCATCTTGTCCCACTTGCTCGAGATAGGTATTCCACCATGTTAACGCAGTACCTGTGAAGGTATATGTAGCGTACTTTACTTTGTCTTCTTCAGTACATTTACTTATGGCAAACACCAATTCAACCATTTCGGTCCACCGTTTAAATCCGATTGGACCCTCGGTTCCATCGAATTCCAAAGGTTTACAGGCAGTGAATTCTTTGTAGGAGCATCCTACACGATTTCTTGTAGAATTAGTTCCACTGTTAGAACCAGGGTTATTGTTGTTATTTTACATTGCGGCCTGTACTACGGCTATGTTTGCAGCAAGGAAAACACGGAAGTCTTCCTCACTCATGTTCAAGTTCGGACGAGTCGTCGGTGCCATTTCCTTCAAAATAGCCAAAAGTATTGAGTTAATCATATAGAATTTTAAGAGTAGTCAATAGTATTTCGTAGCATAATATGAACTTATTTATAAAAGCTTTTTTCTTCATATTAACGTTTTATAGTTTTAATTCGGGTAGTACCTACCCGTTAAGTTCATACTTAGTAGCTACTATACAATTCAACTACTACAATTCTATATGAAAAACTGATTATAATAATATTTCACGTTCAAACTTTTATACAATATTTTACAAACTTACAATACCGCTATTTTACATATAGCATGAAATATAGCACACAATAACTTTGATACAAGGTAGTTGCGAAGACAATTCTAGTTAATATGCAAGTCATTCAGTAAAGGCAATAAAGACACGTAATTCATAAGTCCAGAAACAAGTCTTGCATTCGGGTTTTACTACTATTATTTCCCATCCTTGGTCTTGTGGAAAATAACCGTTGTGACCGTTGGCTAGGCAGCATGTTGTAACGTTTTGAAAAGGACGGGGGTTACGTAATGCCCAACAGCCCCGTAATAATCTAAAAATCTTATTTCTCACCCCAACTACTGAATCCGTCACTTGTAGGAATGTTTTATTTAGTAATTGCAATCCTATGTTCTTTTTCTCGATTTGGTGAGAAGCGAACATTACTAACCCGTAGACATAACATGCTTCTTTATGTTGCATGTTTGAAGCTCTTTCTAAAGAACGAAGTCCTATGTTGGGATAGGTAGAGTCAAAATAGGCTCTCAACCCGTAGCGTAAAATTGCATTTGGGTTCCCCGCATTCAATGCTTTAAAGAAAACACGGCGTAACTTATGGTCTCCCCAATGTGATATACCCCATCTATTAAAGGAAAGCCTTTTATTAATTAAGGCATTCCTGGAACGTCTTTCAAATGTTTGACACACTAATTTCGCCATAAATAGTTGTGCCGATGAATTCTGACCGACTCTAGACAAGATTTCATCAATCATATCCCCTGGTAGGTCTTTTAAAATATTCAGTCGTCTATCCTTAACGTCCATTGTGTGTTTTTATACTGTAAAATAGATGAGGATTAGATTCGTAAAAGATAATTAACAAACAATACAAGCAATTTTTACATATAACATGAAAATACAAGCACACTACAATACATATATTTCACAACATGATTACAACTCTTTATTCCGACTCACTCGTTTCTTCCTCTTCGGACTTGGTTCGTTTCGCTAATTTCCTAGGGATATATGGTGCTCCCCTAATACGAGCCGTTCTTTTCTCAAATGTTCTAGAAAAACATGGTGGCTTAGATGTTTCCTGGTTATAGTGAAAGTTTAAGAAATACGGGTGTTTACGGTACACTCCATCAGGGTACTTCATGTTAACATAAAGTTCATCGGTTTTGGGCTCGGGTTTTTCTATTTTGATGCCTTTTCCCTTATTATTTTCTTTTGCTTTTTCAAATTGGTTCGAGGTAATTTCTATAACATCATCGGAATACTCATCGGGATCCGATTCATCAGAAAACTGGTAATTTTCCCAATATTTTGCTTCCTTGGCGAAAACACCATTGACCATTATTAACTTCGGTCCATTGGTTGAGGATTTTCTTTTATTTATATGTTTTTCTGTGGTTCCTAAGATTTCCCCCTCCGGAATCTCTTCTTCCAATTCCTCTTCTTTCGGTTCCTCTTCTTCCGGTTCCTCCTCTTTCGGTTCCTCTTCGGGAATTTATGAATCTTCCCAATATATATTCGACTCTTCATTATTATTAGGTGAATCGATGAGATTTGTACTGGAGGTAGACATCTATCACACAATATCAAACATGTTAAGAGATTAATATATCACAAAATATTTACATGTTAACAATATATAGTTTCTAACAAAAAATGTTAAGCAATTGTTTTTCAAGTAAACACGGTCGAAGTCCAGACTCACTAATGCATCCTAACTAACTCGATAAGACACACTAATACAAATTTCTGGTTCTCTAAGTATACAAGTCTCAGGCTAGATCACAACTCAAAGTATATATATTATTTTGGAATCAACCTCAACCCTGTATAGCTAACTCAAGCATTACTGCATATAGAGTGTCTATGATTGTTCCCAAATAATATATATAGATGGGTCGATATGATATGTCAAAACATTGTATACGTGTCTATGGTATCCCAAGATTACATAATATATGTTAGAATACATGTATAATACAATATAAGTAAGTTAAGTTATGATTTGTATAGATTTGTTACGAATTTCACGTAGCTACAACAAGCAAAATTATCCAATCTTGTTTTACCCATAACTTCTTCGTTTTAAATCCGTTTTGAGTGATTCAAGTTGTTATGGTTTCATAATGAACTAAAATTTATGAAACTAAACAGAAAAAGTATAAGTTTATAGTCAGAAATACAGTTTACAAGTCAATATTGTAAGAGATAGTCATTTCAGTCGAAAGAACGACTTCTTGATGACTGTTTTGAAAAACATATTTCCACTTTGAGTTTAACCATGATTTTTGGATATAGTTACATGTTCATAAGAAAAATCATTTTCCCAAAATAACAACTTTTAAATCAAAGTTTATCATAGTTTTTAATTATCTATCCCAAATCAGCCCCCGGTTTACTACGACGGCGTATGTCCGGTTTTACGGTGTTCTTCGTGTTTCCAGGTTTCAAATAATTAAGTTAGCATATCATATAGATATAGAACATGTGTTTAGTTGATTTTAAAAGTCAAGTTAGAATGATTAACTTTGTTTGCGAACAAGTTTAGAATTAACTAAACTATGTTCTAGTTATTACAAGTTTAAATCTTCGAATATGATAGTTATATATATATATATATATATATATATATATATATATATATATATATATATATATATATATATATATATATATATATATATATATATATATATATATATATATATATATATATATATATATATATATATATATATATATATATATATTGAATGATGTTATGAACATCATTTATACCTTAAGTTTAGTAGGTAAACCTACTGGAAATGACAAAAATTGATCTAGCTTCAAAGGATTCTTGGATGGCTTGAAAGTTCTTGAAGTAGAATCATGACACGAAACAAGTTCAAGTAAGACTTCCACTCGAAATAAGATTGTTATAGTTATAGAAATTGAATCAAAGTTTGAATATGAGTATTACCTTGAATTAGAAAGATATCTTACTGTAAATAAGAAAGATTTCTTGAGATTGGATGATCACTTGAAATGGATTTGCAAGATTGGAAGTAAGCTAGTAAACTTGAAAGTATTTGTGAAGTGTTCTTGATGTGTTCTTGAATGATGATGTTTCTTGATTGTAATTTAAGCTAGATTGACCTAGATAATCCATATTACTGAAGTATAGACGTTCTTATGCTTAGAGAGAGTTAAGATGGAGAGAATTTGGATTAGAAAATCAAAGAAATGTGATGTGTGTGTTGTTTGAAAAAAAAGTCTATTGCTTAGTCAATATAAGGTTACTAGTTTTTGTTTTCATGCTCATAAATCATGCAAGTTATCAAATGATGGTTTCTAAATGTCTTGGTGACTCACAAAGGCTGCTAAGAGCTGATCATTGGAGTGTATATACCAATAGTAAATACATCTAGAAGCTGTGTATTGTACGAGTACGAATACGGGTGTATACGAGTAGAATTGTTGATGAAAATGAATGAGAATGCAATTGTAAGCATTTTTGATAAGTAGAAGTACTTTGATATGTGTCTTGAAGTCTTTCAAAAGTGTATGAATACATCTTAAAATACTACATGTATATACATTTTAACTGAGTCGTTAAGTCATCATTAGTCGTTACATGTAAGTGTTGTTTTGAAACCTTTAAGTTAACGATCTCATTTAATGTAGTTAACCCATTGTTTATTATATCTAATGAGATATTAAATTATTACATTATCATGATATTATGATGTATGAATATATCTTAATATGATATATAAACATTAAAATGTCGTTACAACGATAATCGTTACATATATGCCTCGTTTCGAAATTCTTAAGTTAGTAGTCTTGTTTTACATATGTAGTTCATTGTTAACATACATAATGATATATATAATTATCGTTTTATCATGTTAAATATAGTGTAACAATACCCTAATATGATACATATGTATTTAGTAAGGCGTTGTTATAACGATAATCGTTATATATATCGTTTCGAGTTTCTTAACTTATTAATCTCATTTTTTATGTATATAACTCATTGTTAATATACCTAGTGAGATACTTAATTATCATAATATCATGTTAACTATATATATATATATATATATATATATATATATATATATATATATATATATATATATATATATATATATATGTATATATATATATGTATATATATATATATATGTATATATATATATATGTATATATATATATATATATGTATATATATATATATATATGTATATATATATATATATATATGTATATATATATATATGTATATATATATATATATATGTATATATATATATATATATATATATATATATATATATATATATATATATATATATATATATATATATATATATCATCATATAGTTTTTACAAGTTTTAACGTTCGTGAATCGCCGGTCAACTCGGGGGGTCAATTGTCTACATGAAACTCATTTCAAATAATCAAGTCTTAACAAGTTTGATTGCTTAACATGTTGGAAACATTTAACCTTGTAAATATAGTTTTCATTTAATATATGTAAACATGGAAAAGTTCGGGTCACTACAGTATGATCAACACCCCAAATGTGAGAGTGAATCCGAAGAGGCCAAGGAAGTGTTTTGAATGCGGCCAGTAGGGTCACTTCAAGAATGAATGTCCTAACAAGAAGAAGGATGGCGGGCCAGCACGTGGAAGAGTCTTCAACATGAACGCCAGAGATGCCCACGAGGATCCTGACTTGGTTACAGGTACATTCACTGTCAATAAACTATTAGCTTCTGTCTTGTTTGATACTGGTGCCGATAGGACTTATGTATGTAGACACTTTTGCTCTAAGATAGAATGGTCATTAGTTCCATTGGATGAGAGTATACTTGTCGAGGTGGCCAATGGAAAACTTGAGAAAGTTGACCAAATTAGCCGAGGAGGTATAATAAACTTAGCTGGTGTGGATTTTGAGATTTATTTGATACCCATTAACTTGGGAAGCTTTGATGTAATAGTCGGTATGGACTGGTTGTCCAAGGTAAAAGCAGAAGTTATCTGTGGAGAGAAGATTATTCGTATACCTCGCGAAGATGGGGAGCCACTAATTTTTTACGGAGAGAGATGTAGCCCGAAGCTGAACCTTATTAGCTGCATGAAGGCATAAAAGGTCATGAGAAAAAGGCATTTTGCTATTTTGGCGCATGTGAAGAAGTTGGAAACTGAGGAGAAAAGCGTGGATGATGTGCGAATTGTGAACGAATCTCCCGAAGTCTTTCCAGAGGAATTGCCGGGATTACCCCCACCGTGATCAGTGGAGTTTCAAATTGATCTAGTACCAGGAGCTGCACTTGTAGCTCACGCACCTTATCGACTTGCACCTTCCGAACTGCAAGAGTTGCAGAGTCAACTACAGGAACTGCTAGACCGTAGAGTTATTCAACCAAGTTCGTCTCCTTGGGGCACACCTGTTTTGTCGTGAAGAAGAAGGACGAATCTTTTCGCATGTGTATCGATTATCGTGAGCTGAACAAGTTGATGATTAAGAATCGGTATCCCCTTCCCAGAATTGATGATCTTTTTGATCAGCTGCAAGGATCCAGTGTTTACTCCAAGATTGATTTGCGATCAGGCTATCACCAGTTGAGGGTGAAGGAGAGAGATGTACTTAAGGCTGCGTTCCAAACTCGTTACGGTCATTATGAGTTTCTTGTGATGTTGTTTGGTTTAACTAATGCACCTGCCGTGTTTATGGATTTCATGAATCGCGTATGCAAGCCGTACCTAGACAAATTCATTATCATCTTTATAGATGATATCTTAATCTATTCCAAAAGCGAAGAAGAATATGAGCAACATCTTCGACTCGTGCTTAAACTTTTGAGAAAGTAGCAACTCTATGCCAAATTCGCCAAGTGTGAATTTTGGTTGATGGAAGTTCAATTTCTTGGTTATATTGTGAGCGATCAGGGTATCAAGGTTGATCCCGCAAAGATTGAAGCCATCAGCAAGTGGGAAACCTCCACAAACCCTACTCATATCCGCCAATTTTTAGGTCTCGCTGGTTATTACCGAAGATTCATCGAAGGTTTCTCTTTGATTGCGTGTCCTTTGACTGCTTTAACTCACAAAGGGAAGAAGTTCGTTTGGGAAACCGAAAAAGAGTCGGCATTCCAAACCCTGAAGCAGAAGTTAACCACCGCACCTATCATGTCTCTTCCGAAGGCAGTGACGACTTCGTTGTGTATTGGGATGCCTCCCAACAAGGTTTTGGGTGTGTATTGATGCAACGGAAGAAGGTTATTTCTTATGCCTCCTGACAATTGAAGATTCACGAGCGAAACTACACAACTCATGATCTCGAACTTGGAGCTGTCGTCTTTGCGCTCAAACTATGGAGACACTATCTTTATGGAACTAAGAGTACTATTTTCACCGAACACAAAAGCCTCCAACACATATTCGATCAGAAAAAACTGAACATGAGACAGCGACGGTGGATCGAGACGTTAAATGACTACGATTGTGAACTCCGTTACCATTCTGGCAAGGAAAATGTTGTAGCCGATGCCTTGAGCTGAAAGGAGAGAATGGTACCTCTTCGTGTCCGAGCCTTAAACATCACCATTCACATGAATCTCAATAGCCAAATTCGAGTAGCCCAAGATAAGGCTCTCAAAGAGGAGAATATTTCGCAAGAATGCTTGAACATTCTCGTCTCTCGATTCGAAGTTAAGGAGACTGGACTCCGATATTTTGCCGGAAGGATTTGGGTACCTAGTTATGGGGATTTACGAAGCCTTATTGTAGACAAAGCCCATAAGTCAAGGTATTCAATTCATCCAGGAGCTGGTAAGATGTACCGCGATCTCAAGGAGCAATATTGGTGGCCAAACCTTAAAAGGGATGTTGCTACATATGTTGGAAAGTGTTTAACTTATTCCAAGATCAAAACCAAACATCAGAGACCATTCGGATTACTTCAGCAACCCGAGATCCTACAATGGAAGTGGGAAAGTATAACGATGGACTTCATCACGAAACTACCAAAGACGGTAGGCGGATATTATACCATCTGGGTTATTATTGACCGCCTTACCAAATCTGCTCACTTCTTAGCCATGAAGAAAACTGATACGATGGACAAACTCGCGCAACTATACATAAAGGAAATTGTATCTCGTCACGGTGTACCCTTATCGATTATTTCTGACCGAGATGCCCGTTTCGCTTCTAGATTTTGGCGTTCTTTACAAGAATCTTTGGGAACACGTTTAGATATGAGTACGGCGTACCACCCGCAAATCGATGGACAAAGCGAGCGCACGATTCAAACCCTGAAGGACATGTTGCGTGCTTGTGTAATTGATTTTAGAAAGGCTTGGGAGAAGCATTTGCCTCTAGCCAAATTCTCTTACAACAACAGCTATCACGTGAGCATTAAGGCCGCACCTTTCGAAGTTTTATATGGCCGCAAGTGCCGTTCTCCTATCTGTTGCGCCGAAGTAGGTGAAAAGCAAATCACCGGACCCGAACTCATCCATGAAACAACCGAAAAGATCGTTCAGATCCAAGCAAGGCTCAAGACTGCCCATGATCGCCAAAAGAGTTATGCCGACCTTAAACGTAAAGATCGCGAATTCCAAGTAGGTGACCGCGTAATGCTGAAAGTCGCACCATGGAAAGGTATAATCCGCTTCGGAAAGCATGGGAAACTAAATCCGCGATACATTGGTCCTTTTGAAGTCTTGGAGCGTGTTAGACCCATTGCTTACCATTTGGATCTTCCGACTCAGTTGAGTGTTGTTCATCCCACTTTCCACGTGTCGAATCTGAAGAAGTGTCTTGCTGAACCAGAACTTGTCATACCTCTTGAGGAGCTCAAGATAGATGACAAACTCTACTTCGTGGAAGAACCTGTTGAAATTATGGACCGTGAGGTCAAAACCTTGAAACGCAACAAGATTCCAATTGTCCGAGTCTGTTGGAATGCAAAACGAGGACCCGAGTTCACTTGGGAGCGAGAGGATCAGATGAAGTAGAAGTATCCTCACCTCTTCACAACTCTACCATCTACCTCAGCATAAATTTTGGGACAAATTTTCTTTAGCAGGTGGGTAATGTAACGACCCGACTTTTTTGACTTGTATTTATTTTCACAAAACTGCGTATTTGTGCGTACTGAGCTATATTATATTCTGGGATTGTTTATTCATGTTAATTACTTCGTTTATATTTTAAAACGTTTTGCTAAGTACTTAGTTACTTAAGTTGATCCCCGAATGCTTTTACGACCGTTAGTGTCACTTAACGATTATAGCGAGCTATGTACTTTGTACACGCTTAACTTTTGTCGTAATTGGAATATTATGACTACGTAATACTAATTGTTATTTTCTAATAACAATTACTTGGCTTATTGGTTGCTTAATTACGCTTTGATGTGTGCGAGGTGGTGTATGAAATGCTATTATAGTTTACTACAAAATACTATTAAATACGATACAATTTTACACAAGTTATTTATTTATTTATTGAATGGATATACCTAAACCTTGCTACAACACTTATAGGAAGTGTACCTAATCGTAGAGTAGTGTAGTTTTTAGTAAGTCCGGTTCGTTCCACAGGGAGCTGGCTGAGTTTACACTATATTTTTATTAACTATATTTGTAAATAAATAAATAAATAAATAAATAAATAAATATATATATATATATATATATATATATATATATATATATATATATATATATATATATATATATATATATATATAAGTAGTATTATTATTATTATAAAGGAGGGTTTTACCGTTTAATGACCGGTTTGTCCATTTTAAGTCTTATATCAAAGTTAAAATCTAATGCAAAATATTAAATATAAATATAACTTAATTTGAAGCGTAAAGTAAATGACGATAAATAAAAGTGCGATAATTAAAATTGTGATAATTTAAAATACGATAAATAAAATGACAGTAAATAAAGTACGATGAGATATAAAATAAGAGAATTATGCTTATTTAAACTTCCGTAATCATGATGTTTGACGTTTTGATTTTAATTTATTACCATGGGTTAATTGTCCTTTGTCCTGGATTATTTGATAAGTCCATCTGGTTTTGTCCATAATAGTCCATCGGTCATAATTATATAGTGCGAGGGTCTTTGCCAAATTAACCTTATACCCGAAGTCAAATATTCCAACTAATTGTGGATTTAAACCGTAATAAGGTTTTAATACTTTGTTAATGATTGCACCAGGTTATCGACTGCGTGTAATCCAAGGTTTTAATACTTTATTAACAATTACACCAATTACCCTTGAATGTAATCCACCCATATTTTAATGAGTCCATTGACTATTAATCCATCCCCGTCTCCGATCAAATGAACAATTATTAGTATTTATAAATATCCCGCCCACCGTACCTGATCAAGCGTATGTGGTTATATATAAATACATCAAGTTGTAAATCTCTATATTAAATTAAAAAGATATCATTTAGTTAATCAAATATAAAGCCTATTAATAGCCGATAGTCCAATTTTCATAAGTGTCGGTCTTTTGTCCAAACCCCAATTATGGTCCAAAGCCCAATAACCCCGTCTTAATATTTAGTCCAACATCACGATTACTTCGGCTCAAATAAGCATAATAATAACTTAGCTACGAGACATTAATTTAAAAAGGTTGAACATAACTTACAATGAGTATTAATCGCGTAGTGTTACACTGACAGAGTTTCGACTTACAAAACCTTAAAACATTCACTATAATAACCTTATTATTATTATTAACTTAATTAAAATTATAATTATAAAATATAAATATATATTGAGAGAATGAGAGATCAGATAGAAGAAAGTGTACTCTAATTCGTCTGAAATCATTGCCTTTTATAGAACCTGGCCAGCTACAGTGACTCATGCGATCGCATGGTTTTTACCCTTCCTGTCCATGCGATCACATGGTCGCCTTCTCCTGGTCACAATGAGTTTAAAACGTGGGCTGCTCGATTATTTAATATATATAATATAATATATATAATTATATATATCATATTATATTCTTATGCATAGTTGACTTGTAATTTTAGCTCCGTTGAGTCGTACGTTGATAGTTGGTTCATGTCTCGGTTTCGAATTTTTGAACGTCCTTTCGTACACTTAGATATCTTGTACTTTGAATTTCGCGGCTTATACTCTTGTAATTTTTAGACGTTTCTCATCAATAAATTGAACCACTTGAATTGCATCTTGTACATTTGAGCATTCTGGTCATTTGCGTCTTCAAATCATCGAATCTGTCTTTTATCTTCACCCTTTATTATTTAAACGATAATCACTTGAAAATAGAACAATTGCAACTAAAAGCTTGTCTTTCTGGAAGGATAATGCTATGAAATATATGTTCGGTTTTGGCGTTATCAAATATTCCCACACTTGAGCGTTGCTTGTCCTTAAGCAATATAGAACTTGAATATAACTTTACTAGAATCACTTCTTTATTCTTCACACTATATACATCAGTGATTTTAGTACGGCTGTATGAACAATGATAGTAACATTGTGGTTTACAGTCCCACATGACTATAAAAATTTAGATCCTTTAAGAAATTAGATCTTTATGAAAACATTTGATCTTTTGAAAATTCATTCTAGCTTTTACCCTACATATGTTTTTTAGAATAACCCTTTACCGGTGTTTGCAAAATATTATTGTGGGTTTTGTGGGTTTCAGATTTGAAAATTTTAGCACAAAACTTGCGGTTTTGTGTCACCCACTTGCTAATCCTTGTATTAGGAAAGCAACACGTCCAGTATACTTGCTCCGTATATTACCTTTCGGTAAAATACCATCCGGTTGTAAAGGGAGGCGTTGAACAAGCAACTGTTAAGGCAATGTCTAATGATATGCAGATGTTCATGGTCCACAACGTGTCGGATGCAATTACTATCCTTTGTAGAAGCAATAGAAAAGATCACCATATAGTTTTTCGGTCTGGCACAAGGTCCTGTCTTCGACCATGCTATGCAACCACTGTTCTTACGGTTGACACCCGATTTGGTTCAGGTGACCTAATGAATTTTGATGAATTCTTAGGATTTTACGTTCAATGGTAATGAACGCATTAAAAATGGGTTTTCATAAAACAAATCGGTTTTACTTTTGATCAAAATATTTTCTCGTTCAAGCTCGAGTTTAGATATCATCGAATTCCATGAGTTTGTAATTCTCAATCTTTAAGGTCAATCTCAAGGATTGAGAAATATCAGGCTTAAAAGCTGATTTTTTTGATCTTTAAGGAGATTATCCTTTCTGTGGGTCTGATTCATTAGTCTTATCAAGCTAACTTGCACGGCGCCCTCCCCATTTTACGAGATAGATCCTCTCATAGTTAGGATAAGTCTGACCACTTGGCGACCCTGTTTGATGCTGAGGTCCGTGGATTTCCTGCTGATTTTAGAGATGACTTTTCTAGATTTTTCGTCAACCTACAGCTGGTCTGGACGATAACTTCCTGACCTAAATCAAGAAGCGCGTGTCTTTTTCGGAAGACTTTACTTCCTTTTAATGATGGAATTGATTCATCGTGTAGATCCATCTTTCTTTCAAATATATTACAGTAAATCGGATAAAACTAATTAGTATCGTCCAAAACAAAAGTACCTGCAATAATCTTGTACCAATATATGTGATATATGTTTTAAAGAACTTGGTAAATTCTTCCCACACTTAGCTTTTATTTTATTTCTTTCTTTGCCTTTTTATTCTCTTCTATTCCATTTTAAATAAATTCAAACGTTTTGGGTTGTTTCTCAATTTATGTCCTTTCTGAGGTAACAATAATTTCATTTTTAATAACTAGTTTTATGGTTCATAAATATGTATAAACATATTTTGAATTCATTTAGTTGAAAATTTTTCAAATTTTCATAAAATTTGGCAATTAAACCAAGTGTATAAATTAAATGTTTAAACCGAAAGAATTTAATCCATTCCCACACTTAAGATCTTGCAATGCCCTCATTTGCAAGAAATCAGTAAAAATTTAAATTTTTTAGGGTGATTAGCGTAGAAAAATGATTAAAATTTTACCAAAGTTTTCAAACATATTGTTGTTTGTTTGAATGATAAATGGTGCACATCATTTGTTCATTCCTGCAGTTGTTATTTCACATATATTTTGCATCTTGTCATCAAAATTAGTTGCTTTTGCTGAATTAATGCCAGACTTTGAAAGTTCGATGTTTTACCATGTTGTGTACAATTGACAATATACATACAATACAAATATAAACATGCATGGTAATTTGAAATGGGACTTAATATCCCACTTTAAAATTATAAATATGAAATATTAGTAACAAAATAATAAAAATGTTAAAAATTACATAAAAATATCAAAATGTTTAAACATAAATAGATAAAAATGATAAAAGATAAGAAATCACCAATGGAACACTATCAATCTGGATATGAATTCCAGTTCATGTTATCGCTCGGGTTCCATGGCTCGTTGTAGGTGTTCTGATAGGCTTGGTTGGGGTCGTATATGTTATAGGGTAGCTGCATGTCAGGCTGATGTGGTGGATAATAAGCAGGCTGAGTGGGAACGTAGTTGTCGGGAATATGATATGATAGATGGCTCATGATCTGGTGCTGATGAACTTGCCATCTTTCATGTTGCCATCGCCTGGATTGCTCGTATTCATCCGCGGCTCTCCACTACTCATACAGACGATGTCGAGCCTCGTTATTTATTTCCACCTCATCTATACGCTGAAAAACCTCAGTATAACTATCCCTAATGTCATCTGCTTCCTCCATCTCCTCGTCCGAACCCCTCTCTACCTGTGGTCGGTTGCCCTGATATGGTAATGCCCTATTATGTCTACTTAATAGTACATGTGCCCCATGATAAACCTGTAATCCTATACTCTCGGCTTGTTCATGAACCATGATCATTGGACCCCCCTGCTGCCTATCTACACCCAAGTACTCTCCTATTAGAGTAACAAAAATTCCTCCTCCTATTATTCCCCCCTCCTGTATACCTTCTACTATTTTGGACAAATAATAACCAACACAGTAGGAGATGTTAACAAAGCCTCTGGGGTCTCGAATGCACTTAAGGTAAAATAAATCATGTAAAGTAATCTTTTCCTTATTTTTACCCCATTGTGTAATCGAGTTCGCTAAAAACCTGTGAATTACGCGAAGCTCTACCTTGTCAATATCTAAATAGGAGTGTTTTCCACCCCACCTAAACTCTTTAAATCTTGACATACGCCTCCATATGGCATTAGAATCAAAATTTCTATCTACCCTCTCACCTTCATAAATCAAAGTTATACAATCAGGTGATAACAAATCAGCGGGGGTGTACATTTTTAAGCCCATAGCCATGTCCATCATGGACATCCTGTACATCCTACCTCCAAGCAGAAATCTAAGAAAACTCTTATCTTCTAACATAGATACATCCTTATTAAATGCTATAGTACTCATTAATTCAACACATCACTCCTTATATACAGGCCTATGGGTGGTAAATAAACGTTCCCAGTCAGGAAAAGTAGAGTTCCCATACCTTTGGATTAGTAACTGCCTAACTGAGTTAGCTAGGTTGACTTCTTCCAAAGGTCTCCAATCTATCACCCTTGGTACTTCCACATTTTTAGTGTAAAGCTTATGTTTGTTGCGTTGGTACTTCGGGTAATCTGTCCAGTATCGCTCAAATCCGAGATTGGGATGTAATTCATGTTCATGAACAATTGTGTGTAATATCATTTTGTAAGGTTGAAATTATCTGTAGGCAGTAAAAAATTGTGGTTCAGGTTCATGATATGGCAGGTGTTGATCATAATGTTGCTGCTCTTGTTGTGGCTCAGGTTGTGGCTCTGGCTGTGGCTATGGATCAGCTTGTCTAGAAGATGATGCACCGTCAGTATCTGTATTTCTCTGCAAAATACATTAGACACAAAATTGTGCATCCAAATATGCATTAGTGTTAGCAAATTAACAAATTAACACAATTACAATAACATGTTTAATCAAATTTAACCCTATACACATTTTCATAAATTTAACAATTCTACATTTTTCAAATAAGCATATATAAAAATGTATACAATGTTCATAAGCATTCATCTCAAATAACATGTCAAAATAGCCATTATTAGCAATTAAACAAGTTTCAAATGGCATTTATATCAAAATAATCAAGTTCATGAATTCTAGACTTAAAAAGTCCACTTTGATGCTCAAAAATCATGTTTAGGATCAAAGTTTGGATCAATTAACAACCTAAACATGTTACACTACTTAATTTAGTATGAATTCATTAAAAAAAATTGGTCATAACCTGTTTATATCAAAAAGCCCCAAATTGCTCAAGAACACTTGTAAAGACCCGTCCTAATCCATAAGGACGAATACAATAACACATGGTTACATTGCGAGGCATTTGACCTCTATATGATACATTTTACAAACATTGCATTCGTTTTAAAAGATAAACTTTTATTTCATCGAAAGTTGACAGGCATGCATACCATTTCATAATATCCAAACTATAAATGACCTAATTTGTCATTTACTTAATAATAATCTTTATTGAACTCAACGACTTGAATGCAACGTCTTTTGAAATATGTCATGAATGACTCCAAGTAATATCTTTAAAATGAGCAAATGCACAGCGGAAGATTTCTTTCAAACCTGAGAATAAACATGCTTTAAAATGTCAACCAAAAGGTTGGTGAGTTCATTAGCTTATCATCAATATTCATTTCCATCATTTTTAATAGACCACAAGATTTCATATTTTCATTTCTCATAAACATCGTGCATGCATATAGCCATCTGCATAAAAATCATTCATTTGGTGAACGCTTGATAATCGAACTGACAGGATGCATATAGAATATCCCCCACATACAGGCATTTCGCAAACTGCATGCTATATACCGGCCGTCGCAATCAGTATATATCGTCGAAGTACTAAAATATTCGTAACCCGAATGGGACTTGTCAGGGTCCATAGATCTATTTTTAGGATTCGCGTCAATTAAGGGCCATTTCCCTAATTCTTAGGCTACCAAGCTAAAAGGGGTGATATTCGATTTTGATAATCCAACCATAGAATGTAGTTTCGATTACTTGTGTCTATTTCATCAAACATTTATAAAACAGCGCATGTATTCTCAGTCCCAAAAATATATATTGCAAAAGCATTTAAAAGGGAGTAATGAAACTCACAATACTGTATTTTGTAGTAAAAATACATATGACAACATTGAACAAGTGTAGGGTTGGCCTCGGATTCACGAACCTATATCATTCGTATATATATTAAAACATATAATCATAATCGAATAAGTTTATATATTTATATTATTATTATACTTTTTATGTTAATAATCCATTAAATATATTCATTTGTATATTTTTAATACTTAAAATATATATATATATATATATATATATATATATATATATATATATATATATATATATATATATATATATATATATATATATATATATATATATATATATACACACATATACGTATTCATATATCAGATTTTAAATATCCTATTTTGATGTTTAGAAGTATCATCTCATGTATTAAACTTAATATATATTTGTTTTCAATATTTGAAATAAGTACTTAATATTATTAAAAAAAATTATCAATGTTAATATAAAAATATTTTTGTGTTAGTAATAATATTCATAAAATAATGATATTAGTATTATTATCAATAATTGTAATAATAATTGTTGTGATAATATAAAAATTCTAATAATAATATTGTTAGTTTTTTTAATGATAACAAATTAACAATTTTAGCAAGAATGATGATAATGATAATAATAATAATAATACTAATACTTATATTAATGAAAATAATATTAACTGCGTTATTTCATAATAATATTAGTAATAATAATCATAATCATAATAATAGTAATACTTGTATCAATATTAATAATAATAATAATAATACTAATAGTACTTAGTGATATTATTTGGTAATAACAAAAAAGATACTAATATTAATCCTATTATTTATATTAACCTAATCAACAATAATTATTAATAATAATACAATCACAATAACAATAATAATAATAATAATAATAATAATAATAATAATAATAATAATAATAATAATAATAATAATAATAATAATAATAATAATAATAATAATAATAATAATAATAATAATAATAATAATAATAAAGAGAACTACCTTATAAGCCTTGTTTTAAAAATAAAAAAACCATTGCCCGGGCTCGAACCCGAGACCTCTTGCTAACACATAACACCACAAACCACTCCACCCTTTCATTTTATCTGATTTAAACCCTCTCCAATTTCTTATAACCGGTATTATTATTATATATTTATTCTTCTTCCTCATTTTCAATTCGGCCAAAAATCAAATCAATACTTAACACAATACTTGATTGTTTTTGGGTTTTAAATTATCAATAAAATAGATATAATCGTTTTGTGGGAATTTCGATTAACAGAATAAATAAATAAAAAAATAACAGCTCGTTTTGAACACAAAGAACTCAATTCTTGATTTTAAATTTCAGACTGTTTTAGATAATAATCACAACATGAAAAAGGTTCTATTTTATTCCTATAAATTTCTGAACCCTTAATTTATTCAAAAACATTGACTAGATTTCGAATTTCATGATGAACAAGTATTTTGACTTTTTGTAATTAAAACTTTGACTTCGAAATTCATACTCAGTTTTAGCAATTGGAAGTTGAAATTTTGCAGAAAGTTCGACTAGAGTAATCCTAACATTTCTGCATTTTTAGTTTTTAAAATTCTATTCGAAATTGAGCTATTGTTCATCTCAGTTATGAACACCAAGAACTCTAAATCAAATCTCAAATTTTAGAATGTTTTAGAATATAATTACAACATGAATTATGTTTTAAATGATTCAAAGAAACTTTTTGAATACTCAATTGAACCTGAAACATCAAAAGAGCTTCGAATTTCATCATGAACAAAACGTTTGACTTTTTAAAATTTACCTTTGACTCCAAAATTGAAACTTGTTACAAAAATTTGGAAGTTGAAACTTTCTAGATAGTTTAAACGAAAGATTTAGAACAGAACTTCATTAATAGATTTTGAAATAAAACAAGAATTTGAAGTTTTTGAAAAATTGGAACAAGAACAGAGCAGGACCTGTTTCTTCATTATTTTTTGATTTAATTTGTTTAATAAAAGGCTGTGAAAGGTTCTTGTGAATGATAATTGATAATGTAAGTCGACTGGTACCATTTAGCACTGATTGTGATTGAGTTTTATAGCAAATATAGGTCGACAGTTTCCAATCAGGGAATAAGAAAGAAAATAAAAAAAATAATTACAGAAAGGGATTGCTAACAGGTTTTGTTGTGACTCTGTGATATTATTCGATTTGTAATTCAGTTTAGAGACAAAAAATAAAGGCTGAAAGTGATATGAAACTGAATACGATTCCAAATTCATATGTATATATGATATATGATTTTATATAATTAATATTCATAATTATTAATTATAATCATATTAATAATAATCAAAATACTAATAATAATAGTAATATTAATAAGAATAAATGAGTAATAATAATAATAATAACAATGATAACGATTTTAATAAGTTATATAATAATTAATGATAATAATAACAAAAATGATAATAATAATATTATTAGTGATAATAATGAAAAATTGTATTATTTTCTAACTATAATAATAATAATGATTTTAAAATAATAATAACATTAATATCACAAATGACATGTATTAGATTTTATAGCTATAATAAATAATAATAATATTCATAATTCTGATATTAATATTAATACTAATATTTATTTTAATGAAAGTAATAATAACATTATTAATATAATAACTATATTTTAACTTGTAATTACTTTTAATATATTAATATTACAATTTATTAATTATGTAATACTTATCTTATATAATAACATATTTGAATATATATATCATTTATATATTTTTTATATATTTCAATATAATAATTATTAATAGCAATCATATATATACAAATTCATTTTAAATTATACTTATTTATTTTGTATCATACTTATTTCTAATGTTTACATTATATTTTATAATTTTAAATTATTATACATACTTACATTTATATATATATATATATATATATATATATATATATATATATATATATATATATATATATATATATATATATATATATATATATATATATATATATATATATATATATATATATATATATATATTTATACATATTTATTTACAAATAATTGTTCGTGAATTGTCGGGAATAGTCAAGGTCAAATGCATTCATGAAAAACAGTTCAAAAATTTTGAGATTCAGTTTAACAGACTTTGCTTATCGTGCTGAAATCATATTAAGATTAAGTTTAAATTTGGTCAGAAATTTCCGGGTCGTCACAGTACCTACCCGTTAAAGAAATTTTGTCCCGAAATTTGATAGGGATCGTCATGGCTGACAATAAGTATGTTTTCATTACACATATGAGTTGATAAATAGAGTCTTATCATTATTGACTAAAATGATTCGATTATGTGAAGCGTACGAGTGAAGCTATCGCAAGAGAGTGATATGAGTAAATGCATGTTCATCTTAACAGGTGACGTAGTCACAGTTGAATTCCGGAATTCAAGGGATTTTAGAGGAAATCTTTGTAATAAGATTTGGTTCTTCGATAATTAAGGAAATTAGGATCCTTTTTGATTAAATGCGATGATTTATCTTGATTGCTCTGTCTGATATTTCAATATAAATCTACCCTCTTCGCTTCCTTATTTCCACAGCTCATACCTTCTATTTTTTCTCCCTCAATTCATACTTTAAAGCATTCGTCAATATATTCCATCCCGTTTTGATTCTTGATATACTCCTAACATTCATATATGTCATTCTTCTTTTTCATCTGCCACAGGAAGAATCTATTTACTTCTACTATACTCTTGGTTTTATAGTGTTTTCAGTTCTCTCGTGTCTTTATATTGCTATACGCATTGATATACACGGTTTGTAATTCTATGTGTTGTTGTCGTGCTTATATTTTTCCTTATATTTCAGAGCTCTATGCTTTTGTTTTCTCTTCTCAACTCTAAGCAAAGCGAGTACTGGTCCAGAATTCGTAGGTATAAAGTTTCGAATGAACATGACTAATGTTCTAAGATAGAATTTGTAATAGCACGATCTTGATTAGTCAAATTATCATAATTCAAGAGAAAAGATAGAACTATCAGGAAGATATGTTCTCGGTATGTTTGGAGATTAGATAGAATGTAAGAGCCGTGTAACATGGCACATGATGACGTTAGGATCTGTGAATCATCACGTTCCATTAGAAACTCAGCATGACTTACTATAATATAATCACATTGATCAAGTGTCATTATATTATACTAACTCATGCTTCAGTTCCCAACACTACTTCAAAAATATTCATACTTTAAACTCAGAGGTTTCAGATGTTTATAAACTAATATAGTTTTCATTAAAATGTAACACAGATAGCACGAAGAGATAAATAATCTCAGATGAGAATAGTTATGGATATATCTTCAGAAATATCGAGGATATTTATAATGAAAGATACGATGATATCTTAGAGTTTCTAATATCGATGGATGATGATAAAGATTTGTCCGTAAGGGTTTAGAGTCAGGAGCAAGGTATTCGTTAATGACTTCAGTGGTACTGAATCATTTGGATTCTTTGAAGGCAGATTTAATTTTTGTGATTTGTCCATGGCCTCCTTCATGGTTTGCTCAATCCGTTTTCCAGTTCCAATTTTTTTTAGCTTTACCAACATACTCTTCTTTATAATCAAACTTTCAACAGTTAAGGTCGTTTACGGTTGTCTACAGTTTCTGTTGCTTCATTCAGATTTTTTAGAATTTGGAGTATTGATTCATGAACTGGGTGCTTTTCAGAATTTTAGAATGGAAGATCATAATTCTAAGAGATATATGTTATATGTATACATATAACTGTTGATGAAGAAAAGTTGTGAAATTCAAAATATTGATTGCTGATTTCTGGTAATTGGTATGACAATTCTCGTTACAAGATGGGGATAAGTATATGATAGGGTTTCAATGAATGTAATGATTTTTCGAAAAGTCAAAGATTTATGAAGTTGCTAGTACGTTTACTGCTAATGTGGTGGGATATAAATGGTTCTCCGGTAATAATGATGGAAGGGTAATCGTATATATATCAGGGTTATAATAGAGTTACTCTGGAGGAAAAGTCGAAGTTGTCTTGTTGGAGCTGTGACAAAATTGGCTATTTTGAAAAGGAATTGCAATGTTATTTTCGGTAATAACAATAACAAAGGAGCTAGCACAAATACGTGTTAAACGTTTACTCATGTTCCAAGTGTTTGCAGGTGCATAACTATATACATTAATCTTTTCTTCTGTAGATGAAGTGCGGTTGGTTCATCCTCTCGATTGAGGTGTTTTCAAGAATCATGAAACGTTTGAACGCAGATTGTAATCGTTAAGATACAAATGAGGTTTAAGATGAAATCAAGTGGCAAACTTGAAGAAATATTTAGTTTCATATGTTGTAATCAATATTTTAATTCATTTTAATTGTCCACAGTTAGTAGTCCACAGTTAGTAATTCAATAATTCATATATAGTTTAATATATAATATCTAAATTAATTAATACGTATCGTGACCCATTGTATACATGTCTCAAACTCGATCACAACTCAAGGTATATTTATTATTTTAGAATCAACCTCGACCCTTTATTTGCTAACTCGAGCATTACCGCGATATAGAGTGACTTACGGTTATTCCAAATAATATATATAGATGACGTCGATATGATATGTCAAAACATTGTATATGTGTCCCGATTTATCCGACGATATTTAAAGTGCGTAAAGTAAATAACAGAAATTAATTGACGATAAATAAAATTGCTAGAATTAAAATTGCGATATATAAATTGCGATAAATAAATGTAATAAGGAATTAACAGTTAGCTAGGATTTTGTTAGCGTGGTTTCTTAATAAAATTTCTCATAGTTAATTTGTTTATTTCTAACAAATTTTATTTTTGTCCAATTCATTATGCCACTTGTTGGATTTTGATAAGTCAAAATCCAAATATGAAATTGAATGAAAATAGTTATTCTGTGGTGAATGGACTCATATATCTGTGGATGTAAGTAGGATAGTAAATGACTGTTGAACCAGATTCGAAGAATGTACAATGTAACTTATTAATGTGAAATCTAAATATTCCTTGGGTATTACCTACCCGTTAAAATATTTTCACCATTAACAGTTTGTACAAAAGAATTTTTAATTATAATCTTTATGAAAACATATATACATATATATTTTTTTCAGATGTAATCATGGTTTTAATAAGTTAATATGATATTAAACTCATTTAGTTTTCGGTTGGAATTAGAATGAATAATCTCTAAAACTTTAGAGATTACATAATCACCGCCGAATATTTCTTCAATGAAGTTATAAATCAATACTTCATCGTTTTTTGTTGTTGGTACTCCTTGGTATCTATGGTGCGTATGACGTTGATGCTCGAGATACAGATTGTGATGTTGAGGTGTGGGATGCAGATGTTGCTGTTGGTGGTGGTGATGGTACTGTTGGTGTTGTTGATGATGGTACTATTACTGTCGGTGATGCAGCTGGTGCTTGTAACCTTTGCACCATATTCTCCAATGTCACTACCCGAGCGCGAAGCTCGTTGACTTCTTCTATTACACCGGGATGTTCGGTGGTTCGGATGAGTGGATGAATCAGATCTAGAATTTGAGTTAGTATATAATTGTGACGAGATACTCTGGAAATAAGAGAGAAAATGGTATTACGAATAGGTTCGCCGGTAAGTGCTTCAGGTTCTTCGCCAAGAGGGTAATGTGATGGATGGAAAGGATCACCTTCTTCCTGTCTCCAATGATTTAATAGGCTACGAACCCATCCCCAATTTATCCAAAATAGATGATGGCTAATTGGTTGATCCATTCCGGTCACACCGCTTTCGGAGCTCGAGTGAAAATCCATATCGGAATTCGAGGGACTTGAACAAGTGGCGAATTCCATTCCGTACGATTGAATAAAGTATTTTTCGATATGAAATGATTTTCGGCTATCGGATGTAATTCTAATTACATAGAATATATATATATATATATATATATATATATATATATATATATATATATATATATATATATATATATATATATATATATATATATATATATCAATTATCAGTTAGACACACTAATGCAAGACCTGGTTCGCTAAGACCACCGCTCTGATACCACCTGAAAAGACCCGTCCTAATCCATAAGGATGAATACAATAAAACATGGTTACATTGCGAGGCATTTGACCTCTATATGATACATTTTAAAAACATTGCATTCGTTTTAAAAGATAAACTTTCATTTCATCGAAAGTTGACAGGCATGCATACCATTTCATAATATCCAAACTATAAATGACCGAATTTGTCATTTACTTAATAATAATCTTTATTGAACTCAATGACTTGAATGCAACGTCTTTTGAAATATGCCATGAATGACTCCAAGTAATATCTTTAAAATGAGCGAATGCACAGCGGAAGATTTCTTTCAAACCTGAGAATAAACATGCTTTAAAGTGTCAACCAAAAGGTTGGTGAGTTCATTAGGTTATCATCAATATTCATTTCCATCACTTTTAATAGACCACAAGATTTCATATTTTCATTTCTCATAAACATCGTGCATGCATATAGCCATCTGCATAAAAATCATTCATATGGTGAACGCTTGATAACCGAACTGACATGATGCGTAAAGAATATCCCTCACATACAGGCATTTCGCAAACTGCATGCTATATATCGGCCGTCGCAATCAGTATATATTGTCGAAGTACTAAAATATCCTTAACTCGAATGGGACTTGTCAGGGTTCATAGATCTATTTTTAGGATTCGCGTCAATTAGGGGCCATTTCCCTAATTCTTAGGCTACCAAGCTAAAAGGGGTGATATTCGATTTCGATAATCCAACCATAGAATGTAGTTTTGATTACTTGTGTCGATTTCATCAAACATTTATAAAACAGCGCATGTATTCTCAGTTCCAAAAATATATATTGCAAAAGCATTTAAAAGGGAGTAATGAAACTCACAATACTGTATTTTGTAGTAAAAATACATATGACGACATTGAACAAGTGTAGGGTTGGCCTCAGATTCACGAACCTATATCATTCGTATATATATTAAAACATATAATCGTAATCGAATAAGTTTATATATTTATATTATTAATATACTTTTTATGTTAATAATCTATTAACTATATTCATTTGTGTATTTTTAATACTTAAAATTTATATATATATATATATATATATATATATATATATATATATATATATATATATATATATATATATATATATATATATATATATATATACGTATTCATATATCAGATTTTAAATATCCTATTTTGATGTTTAGAAGTATCATCTCATGTATTAAACTTAATACATATTTGTTTTCTATATTTGAAATAAGTACTTAATAATATAAAAAAATAAATTATCAATGTTAATATAAAAATATTTTTGTGTTAGTAATAATATTCATAAAATAATGATATTAGTATTATTATCAATAATTGTAATAATAATTGTTGTGATAATATAAAAATTCTAATAATAATATTGTTAGGTTTTTTTTAATGATAACAAATTAACAATTTTAGCAAAAATGATGAGAATGATGATAATAATAAAAATAATAATAATAATAAAAATAATAATAATAATAATAATACTTATATTAATGAAAATAATATTAACTGTGTTATTTCATAATAATATTAGTAATAATAATCATAATCATAATAATAGTAATACTTGTATCAATATTAATAATAATAATAATAATACTAATAGTACTTAGTGCTATTATTTGGTAATAAAAAAAATGATACTAATATTAATCCTATTATTTATATTAACCTAATCAACAACAATTATTAATAATAATAATAATAATAATAATAATAATAATAATAATAATAATAATAATAATAATAATAATAATAATAATAATAATAATAATAAAGAGAACTACCTTATAAGCCTTGTTTTTAAAAAAAAAAACCATTGCCCGGGCTCGAACCCAAGACCTCTTGCTAAAACATAACACTACAAACCACTCCACCCTTTCGTTTTATCCTATTTAAACGCTCTCCAATTTCTTATAACCGGTATTATTATTATATATTTATTCTTCTTCCCTATTTTCAATTCGGCCAAAAATCAAATCAATACTTAACACAATACTTGATTGTTTTTGGGTTTTGAATTATCAATAAAATAGATATAATAGTTTTGTGGGAATTTCGATTAACAGAATAAATAAATAAAAAAATAACAGCTCGTTTTCAACACAAAGAACTCAATTCTTGATTTTAAATTTCAGACTGTTTTAGACAATAATCACAACATGAAAAAGGTTCTATTTTATTCCTATAAACTTTCTGAACCCTTAATTTATTCAAAAAGATTGACTAGATTTCGAATTTCATGATGAACAAGTATTTTGACTTTTTAGAATTAAAACTTTGACTTCGAAATTCATACTCAATTTAAATAATTGGAAGTTGAAATTTTGCAGAAAGTTCGACTAGAGTAATCCTAACATTTCTGCATTTTTAGTTTTTAAAATTCTATTCGAAATTGAGCTATTGTTCATCTCAGTTATGAACACCAAGAACTCTAAATCAAATCTTAAATTTTAGAATGTTTTAGATTATAATTACAACATGAATTATGTTTTAAATGATTCAAAGAAACTTTTTGAATACTCAATTGAATCTGAAACATCAAAAGAGCTTCGAATTTCATCATGAACAAAACGTTTAACTTTTTAAAATTTATCTTTGACTCCAAAATTGAAACTTGTTACAAAAATTTGGAAGTTGAAACTTTTCAGATAGTTTAAACGAAAGATTTAGAACAGAACTTCATTAATAGATTTTGAAATAAAACAAGAATTCGAAGTTTTTGAAAAATTGGAACAAGAACAGAGCAGGACCTGTTTCTTCATTATTTTCTAATTTAATTTGTTTAATAAAAGGCTGTAAAAGGTTCTTGTGAATGATAATTGATAATGTAAGTTGACTGGTACCATTTAGCACTGATTGTGATTGAGTTTTATAGCAAATATAGGTCGACAGTTTCCAATCAGGGAATAAGAAAGAAAACAAAAAAAATAATTACAGAAAGGGATTGCTAACGGGTTTTGTTGTGACTCTGTGATATTATTTGATTTGTGATTCAGTTTAGAGACAAAAAATAAAGGTTGAAAGTGATATGCAACTGAATACGATTCCAAATTCATATGTATATATGATATATGATTTTATATAATTAATATTCATAATTTATAATTATAATCATATTAATAATAATCAAAATACTAATATTAATAGTAATATTAATAAGAATAAATGAGTAATAATAATAATAACAATAACAATGATAATGATTTTAATAAGTTTTATAATAATTAATGATAATAATAACAAAAATGATAATAATAATAATAATAATATTATTAGTGATAATAATAAAAAATTGTATTATTTTCTAACTATAATAATAATAATGATTTTAATATAATAATAACATTAATATCACAAATTACGTGTATTAGATTTTATATCTATAATAAATAATAATAATAATACTATTCATAATTCTGATATTAATATTAATACTAATATTTAATTTAATAAAAGTAATAATAACATTATTAATATAATAACTATATTTTAACTTGTAATTACTTTTAATATATTAATATTACAATTTATTAATTATGTAATACTTATCTTATATAATAACATATTTGAATATATATATATATATATATATATATATATATATATATATATATATATATATATATATATATATATATATATATATATATATATATATCATTTATATATTTTATATATATTTCAATATAATAATTATTAATAGCAATCATATTGATGTCAAAGCAGAGGGGTATAAAATACTATTAAATTTTAGCAGGAAACACTATTAAATACGATACAATTTTACACAAGATATTTATTTATTTATAGAATGGATATACTTAAACCTTGCTACAACACTTATAGGCAGTGTACCTAATCGTACAGTAGTGTAGTTTTTAGTAAGTCCGGTTCGTTCCACAGGGAAATCTTTAAACAAAGCTCAACGCTATATTAGTTTACTTTTATAAAAATACAAATATATATATAAGTAATATTATTATTATAAAGGGGGGTTTTTACCTTTTAATGACCGGTTTGTCGATTTTAAGACTTTAGTCGCAGTTAAAACCTAATGTAAAATATAAAATAAATACAAGACTTAAATTAAAGCGTAAAGTAAATAACGATAATGAAATTGCGAATAATAAAAAATGCGATAAAATAAATTTGCGATAATTAAAAAGTACGATAATTAAAAGTGCGATAAAATAAATTAACAATTAATAAAATGCGATAATTTGAAGTGCAATTAAATATAAAATAAAGGAAATTAAATATGAAATAAAAGAATTATGCTTATTTAAACTTCCGTAATCATGATGTTTGACGTGTTGATTTTAGTTTTATGCCCATGGGTTTATTTGTCCTTTGTCCTGGATTATTTAATATGTCCGTTTGGTTTTTGTCCATAACAGTCCATCAGTCATAAATATAAAGTGCGAGTGTCCTCATCAAATTATTATTATACCCGAAGTTAAATATTCCAACTAATTGGGGATTCGAATTGTAACAAGGTTTTAATACTTTGTTTAATGAATACACCAGGTTATCGACTGCGTGTAAACCAAGGTTTTACTACTTTGTTAACAATTACACCAATTACCCTTGAATGTAATTTCACCCCTGTTTTAATTATTCTAGTGGCTATTAATCCATTCCCGTGTCCGGTTAAATGAACGATTATTCGTACATATAAATACCCCGCCCATCGTATCCGATCGAGTGTATATGGTAATTTATAGGGACGCCCAATTGTAAATCTTTATATTAACATTAACAAACTTTCATTTAGTTAAACAAATATAAAGCCCATTAATAGCCCATAGTCTAATTTCCACAAGTGTCGTTCTTTTGTCCAAACCCCAATTATGGTACAAAGCCCAATTACCCAATTTTAGTAATTAGCCCAACATCATGATTACTTCGTTTTAAATAAGCATAATAATAACTTAGCTACGAGACATTAATATAAAAAGGTTGAACATAACTTACAATGATTAAAAATAGCGTAGCGTTACACGGACAGAATTTCGACTTACACCCTTACAACATTCGCTAACATAACCTTATTATTAGGATTTAAAATTAAAATTTAAAATTAAAATATAAATTATATATATATATTACGTATATATTGAGAGAGAGATGAAATAAGATATGAAATTTGATCAGAATTCGGTTTGCTTTATAGCCAGGGTTGAAAATTGGGGCTCCGCGACTCGCGGCAAAATGCCCTTCAAACTCCGCGAGTCGCGGAGATAGAAATTACAGCTCACACCCTTGTAGTTTCTCTGCCGACGGTTTTATATATATAAATATAATATATATATAATTAATATAATTAATTATATATTATATTATATTTATATACATAGTTAACTTGTAATTTTTAGTCCGTTGCGTCGAGCGTTAAGAGTTGACTCTGGTCCCGGTTCCGGATTTTCGAACATCCTTGCGTACAATTTTATATCTTGTACTTTGCGTTTTGAATCTTGTACTTTTGTAATTTCGAGACGTTTCTTATCAATAATTGGAACCTTTTTGATTGTCTTTTGTACTTTTGAGCTTTTTGGTCGTTTGCGTCTTTAATTCGTCGAATCTGTCTTTTGTCTTCACCTTTTATTATTTAAACGAATATCACTTGTAAATAGAACAATTGCAACTAAAAGCTTGTCTTTCTTGAGGAATAATGCTATGAAATATATGTTCGTTTTTAGCATTATCACATATATATATAAATTCATTTTAAATTATACTTATTTATTTTGTATCATACTTATTTCTAATGTTTACATTATATTTTATAATTTTAAATTATTATACATACTTACATATATATATACATATACATATACATATACATATACATATACATATACATATACATATATATATATATATATATATATATATATATATATATATATATATATATATATATATATATATATATATATATATATATATATATATGTATATATATTTATTTACAAATAATTGTTCGTGAATCGTCAGGAATAGTCAAGGTCAAATGCATTCATGAAAAACAGTTCAAAAATTTTGAGATTCAGTTTAACAGACTTTGCTTATCCTGCTGAAATCATATTAAGATTAAGTTTAAATTTGGTCAGAAATTTTCGGGTCGTCACAACACTAACCCTAGATTTCTAAATATTTTGAAGTTTAAGGCATCAAATCATGTTAAATAGCATCAATCTAGGTTATATATGAATAATCTATGAACAATTTAACTCTAATTAAGCTAGATATCATCAAACTAAGATTATTGCAATTAATTGTAATTATCACAAAAATTAGGAAATTTAAGAGTTTAGGGGTGAAATTTCTACATTCTTCCTTCCAATTCCAAGAAAAGGCATGATTATAGCGGATTGTAGTGACAAATTTCGTGAAATTTTGGTTGAAAAATGATGATTTTAGAGAGGATTTATGAGTGTGTTCGCGTATGTGTTTGTGTTTGGAATGGGACAGAGAACCAGGCGACTGAGCTTTTTGATCCTGCCCAGATATTGGTATCCATGCAATCGCATGGATTTTAAGTGTAAACCCCATGCGATCGCATGGGGTCTGGTTTTTTTTTTATATATAAAAACCTTAAACTAATGAAACAAAAATTGATTAATTTTAAAAATTTGTTTCTTTTTAGACTGAGGTCGTTTCGGTACGTTTACCTAGTTCGTCTCTCGACAAAATTTTAAAAATTGTCATTTTTAAAGCGATTGTTTTAAAAGTAATGAAATAAAGTAAATTTTGTTTTTAAATTCACACCAAACTTAAATTTAAAATGCATATTAATAAAATTTCATATATATATATATATTATTAATTTTTATAGTGGTTTTACAAACTTATATAATAATATGGTTCTTTTTGGTCTTTTATCCCACTTTAATCAATCAAATATTAACAAAAATATATGTCCCTCTTTTGGGTAAAGTAATTTCGGCTATATTACCTAGTTTTACTCCTGACGAATTTTTGAAATATTTTGAATTGATTAATTAAAGATATTTATACCTTATGAATAAACGGTAAATTTCGTAGTGATGAATTAAATTTTTGTATGATATCAATAATTTCGGTTTATTATACCTAATTTTATTGAATATCAATTCAATATTTTATAGCGAACGATTCAGCGTTTATTAACAAAAGGTTAAAAGCAATAAAAAAATAAAAATAAAAACTGTACATACTTACTTATGAGATAGAATTCTCAGAGACCTGTTTTAGTTGACTCATAAGAGAGTCGTTCGATTTGGTTTTCCATTGCTACGTAAGCGTATCCACGAGTTTTCAATAATTTTTCTTCTAAACATATGAACGGTCCTTATCTGCATAGAGTAACGAACTCGGAATTGGAATGTGTCTGATTGTTCGAGCATTTCCCTTCGTGTGACCATTTTTTGCATTTATGACATTTTTCAAGATGTCTTGCTCTTCTTTTTGCTGCTAATTTTGATTTTCCTCTATCGAAAATGTATCTTATTATGATTGTTCCTGAGTTCTTTTCTCACTTCGTCCATTTTGCCTCTTATCTCCGACACCATTTCACTCCAGAAGGTGTTATTATTACGTTTAGTAATCATAGCATGTAGTAGTAGACCATGGTTCAAATCAAAGGAATTTCTCATCTCGTAAAACATAAAAAACAAAAAATTCAAAATGGGGGGAGAAGACTAGTTCTTTAGGGTCTGCTAGGGAAAGACCATTCGTATTCCATTCTCGAGAACTACACGAAAACAGAACATCTAACTCTAGACAGCATTATATTATTCTTTTAAAACATTTGAATCTCCCCACACTTAGTTAGCTGTGGTGTCGAACTTGTGATTAACTTTATTATTAACTTCAATTGGATCATCAACAACTTGCATATCTTTGACTTTTGCTTCAAGCCATTTGTTGATTTCCTCTGTAACATTCACAAATTCAACAAACATCGCCTTTTCTTTAGGCGACAAATTGGATACTAATCGGTTACATAAATTAAAGTACCCCTTAATCTTAGCATCTTGAATCCGTTTATAAAGTTTCTTCGTTGAACTGTTAAAAATGGGGTCATCTAATTTTGTATCAACAACGGGGTTCTTTGTTATCAGGTCATCATTAGGTGTTACTTCATTTCCCCATACTTAGGCATTTTTATTGGTTCAACAGTTTTGGTTGGTGGAGATTTAGACTTTCGGTTCACAAAGGTGACCGATTTTTCACCATCCCTAAGTGTCATTTTACCTTCTCTTACATCAATGAATGCCTCGGTGGACGCAAAAAATGGGCGACCTAAAATTAGAGGAATATCAAGGTCTTCCTCCATATTAATAACTATGAAATCTGCAACAAAGGTTAAACTTTTCACTTTAACAAGTAAATTGTTGACTATTCCAACAGGGTGTTTAATGGTTTAGTCAAACGTTTAAACACCTATGCTGGTTGGTCTTAATTTACCCACACCTAATCTTTTGTATAAGGAAAGAGGCATAATATTCGCATTTGCACCTAAATCTGCGAGCCTATTATACATAGCACCATCACTAAGCAAACAGGAAATGATAAATTCATCTGGGTCTCCTAATTTAGGAGGTAGAGTTTGTTTGTTAACCTTTTCCGGGTGCTCTTTTCTTGGTTCTTCCACTTCTACTTGGATTCTTGTTCATATTTTTACCCGTTTCTTGGAATGGGAGGTTTATATAAAAATTCTTCTTCATCACTCCAATTTGAAACCTCCCCAACTTCCAATTTTGGTTTTTCATATGTCGTTGAAAACATATTTATGTTTTCATTCTGAGGGTTTGCTTTGGTGGTGAAATTGTGATTAACTTCATTGTCAACTTCCAAAGGATCATGTATGTAATGTTTAACTCTGTGACCATTAACTTTAAATTCAATCTCATTTAAATTTATCAACTTTATTGTTCCGTATGGAAAAACTCTGTGACCATTAACTTTAAATTCAATCCCATTTGAATTTATCAACTTCCCAGAAAATAGCTTGAATCGTGAATCGAAAAGAAGAACTCTATCTCCTTCCTTAAATTCTTTTGAACTTCTGATTCTTTTATCATGCCATTTCTTCGTTCTTTCCTTATAGATTAATGAATTTTCATATGCATCATGTCTTAATTCTTCAAATTCATTTAGTTGACTTAATCGCAGACGTCCAGCTTCATGCAAATCAAGATTACATGTCTTCAAAGCCCAAAATATTTTGTGCTCAATTTCTACTGGAAGGTGACATGCTTTTCTGTAAACGAGTTTAAAAGGTGTGGAGCCAATTGGATTTTTGTAGGCTGTTCTAAAAGCCCAGAGTGCATCCTCCAATTTCATGGACCATTCTTTCGGATTTGATCCTACAGTATTCTCTAGAATACATTTTAATGCTCGGTTGGTATTTTCAACTTGTCCACTTGTTTGTGGATGATAAGTGGTTGAGATTTTATGAGTTACTCCATATCTTTTGAGAACTTTTCAAGTTAATTATTACAAAAATGAGTACCCCGATCACTTATTAAAGCTTTCGGTGTTCCGAACTTAGCAAAAAAAAGTTTTAAGAAGTTGACTACAACTCGTGCATCGTTAGTTGGGAGAGCTTGTGTGACGACCCGGAAATTTCTGACCAAATTTAAACTTAATCTTTATATAATTTCGACAAGATAAGCAAAGTTGTAATGTTGAGTCTCGAAAATTTTGAACTGTTTTATATATTCATTTGACCTTCGACTAATCCCAACGATTCACGAACCACTATCTGTAAATAAATACATATATATTTAATATATATATATATATATATATATATATATATATATATATATATATATATATATATATATATATATATATATATATTAAAGAGAAACTTATGTGATTTAATTCATTTGTGTAAATAAAAAAATAATATATGATATTACTATAAATCTATATATATATATATATATATATATATATATATATATATATATATATATATATATATATATATATATATATATATATATATATTTTAAATTTATTTAATAAACGCTCGTAGCACTCGTTTGTCATCTTGATAGTTATTAATCAAATCAAAAATGAACTTATGTGATTTTAAAATAAACGGTTATCCGAAAATGAGTTCTGTAAATTTTAGGCTTACAAAAAAATGTATTTAGGATTTAGTTATTAAATTTTAACAGTTTTTATATTTTACCCAGAATTGAGAGGGACAGTTGATGTAATTTTTATTTAATAAATTAATGATCGGATTTTATACCATAATTACTGAAATAAATAAAGGAATTTAATTTAAAATTTTGGGATTTTTCTGAGACCGTTTTATCCGCCACTGATTTATCAACGGAGTATGATAATGCAGTCCGTGAAAACTATCGGCACAAAATATCTAATAAGATGGCTGCTATACTTTAACACGTTTCATTTGATTATTAACTAATTATTATTATAGAATTCTATTTCTCAATTGGTGAAATATATCCGTAAGAATGATTAATATGTACTGTGTTTCACAGTTTTTCTTTTAACTCCTTATTGATGTATGAGTTATAATATATTATATTATATACATATATAACAATATATATATATATATATATATATATATATATATATATATATATATATATATATATATATATATATATATATATATATATCAAGATGTATGAGGATATATAGAGATATGATCGATCCATCTGTTAAACATTAAGCCATCACTTACTTTCTTTTGCTTCTTCAACAACCGACACATATCACCATTATGAACAACCATACACCACACACCACTATACATCAACCTATCACCACTATGAACAACCATACACCACACACCACCTTGTCCTCCATATATCTTTCTTACGGGTGTAAACATCAACCATCACCTCACCACCATTACAACGTCACCTCCACCGAGAACTACCACTAGGAACAACCACCATCTCTTCTTCTCCTTCGAGACTTACTCGACATCACCATCAATCACCATCTAGTAACCACCACGTCACCATTATAACCGAAACACTTTTATATTTCTTTTTATATTTTCGTTCGAACCACATAACAACCATCGTGTACATCTACTTATTTCTCTTCTTCTTTTTCTTATGACTTCCAGCAACCCACCTCCAGTCATTAACTCAACCCGCCACCATCAAACCCACAACCACTATCACCATCGTACCATCTTCAAACACCACAAATCACTTGTGCATATCTCCTCTCTGTTTTTGTTCCGTCGAAAATCACCACAACATAACACCACCTTCACCATCGCTATATACAGCAACCTCTACTGTTGTTCACTACTATTGCGGCTGCCATTTTTCAAAACAGTGATGAGGACACATAAAGATGACGATGATATCGATGATGAGAAGATGACGAGTGGATAATGATAAAATGAATAATGATTTGAAGCTACTGTTAATGTCTCTGTCAAGAATCGAACCTACCTGTCGAGTGTAGTGTTGCTATCTCGTTTCTGTTTTCTATTATTTTTTTACTACAGTAACCGACATCCAACTGGGCTGCCATTTGAGAATAGTTGGGTTACCATATTGGGCTATAGTTGGGCCATTCTTAACTGGGCTCGTATCAAAATCCACAAAAAAAATCGACACCTTAATTGTTGCTGCACACTTTTCTGTTTCATCTATAAAACCGACCCAAACCTTCTATCGTCTTTGTTATATGATCGAAACCCTCCAAGAACCACTGCCAACTACTGCAAACGCTTTAAAGACACCACAGCCACCTACAACTGGTCGCTACAGTGATTATATTGTCTATTATTTTATTTTTTTTATTTTTTTTCTTCTTTCTTCGAACCTAAGCCGTTATAATTCATTGCTGTTATTCGCTGGATTACTACAGCCATTACCTTCTGTTCTATTTCTGAAATAATAAATGATGATGATTAATGGCGAAGAAGATGATGAGGTTATCACGAAAAAAATGATGAATAGTGCCGAGTTATTGATAAAGAATGATAATGATCGAAATGTTGATGACTCAATGATCCACAATCAATTCGTTTCTGTTTAGTTTATGAATCCAAAACCCAATTCATTTAGTTATTGTTATGGTTAACTTAATCAATGGTCGATTTAAGAAGGAAGAAGAAGAAATACAATAAAACGCGGTATATGTTATTATCTGTGGTATATAATCAGAAAAACGAAAATGGTGCAATGGTTTGATTATGTTACGAATAACCGATACGTCTCGAGTTCGAGCCCAGGCTATGGCATTTATTTTTTTAGGCTTGTTTGGAAGGTAGTCTCCTATTATTATTATTATTATTATTATTATTATTATTATTATTATTATTATTATTATTATTATTATTATTATTATTATTATTATTATTATTATTATTATTATTATTATTATTATTATTATTATTATTATTATTATTAAACTAACACTGAATATTAAAATTATGATTATTATTATTATTATCAGTAGTATTAATAGGATTATCAAGATTATTATTATTATTATTATTATTATTATTATTATTATTATTATTATTATTATTATTATTATTATTATTATTATTATTATTATTATTATTATTATTATTATTATTTTTATTTTTATTATTATTATTATTATCATAAGTATTAGTATTATTATTAGTATTATTATTATCATTATAGTTATTAATATAAATATTAGTATCATTATTATTATTAGTAAAATCATTATTTTTATAGTTATTATTATTAGTATTCATTATTATTAAAATTAACATTTTTATTATAAGTATCATTTTTTATTAAAGTTATCATTTTTATCATTAATATTAAAAATATCTCATTTTTAACTCTGTTATCATTATTATTATTTTTATCATTACTAATATTTTTTAGTATTATTATAATTTTAACAAACAAACTATATATATATATATATATATATATATATATATATATATATATATATATATATATATATATATATATATATATACAAAAAAAATATTTAATACATATAACATAACAAAATTAAAATTTTTTATTTTAAAAATATAAAATGAATATATGAAACATATAGGTTATTAATATAAAAATGATATAACTAATAAATTTATATATTAAAAAAATTTGTTTGATTACAATTATGTATGTTAATATATATATATATAAATGATATAGGTTCGTGAATCCGAGTGCAACCCTGCATTGTTCAGTTCCGTAGTATGCATATTTTTACTACAAAATATCGTATAGTGAGTTTCATTACTCCCTTTTTAAATGCTTTTGCAATATATATTTTTGGGACTAAGAATACATGCGCTTTTATAAATGTTTGACAAAATAGACACAATTAATTGAAACTACATTCTATGGTTGAATGATCGAAATCGAATATTCTCCTTTTAGCTTGGTAGCCTAAGAATTAGGGAACTGGCCCCTAATTGGCGTGAATCCTAAAGATAGATCTATCGGGCCCAACGAGACCCATCCTAAGTACCGGATGCTTTAGTACTTCGAATTTATCATGTCCGAAGGGAGTCCCGGAATGATGAGGATATTCTATATGCATCTTGTTAAGGTCGGTTACCAGGTGTTCAATCCATATGAATGATTTTTATCTCTATGCAGTGCGAAATGCCTGATATGAGATGTATATTTATGAGAAATGGAAATGGAAATCTTGTGGTCTATTAAAATAATGGAAATGATTGTTTATGATAAACTAATGAACTCACCAACCTTTTAGTTGACACTTGAAAGCATGTTTATTCTCAGGTATTAAAGAAATCTTCCGCTGTACATTTGCTCATTTTAAAGATATTACTTGGAGTCATTCATGGCATATTTCAAAAGACGTTGCATTCAAGTCGTTGAGTTCAATAGAGATTATTATTAAGTAAATGACAGATTAGGTCATTTATAGGTTGGATATTATGAAATGGTATGCATGCCTGTCAACTTTCGTTGTAATGAAAGTTTGTCTTTTAAAAACGAATGCAATGTTTGTAAAACGTATCATATAGAGGTCAGTACCTCGCAATGAAACCAAATGTTGAAGACTTCGTCCTTATGGATTAGGACGGGTCAATTCAGTTGGTATTAGAGCGGTGGTCGTAGCGAACCAGGTCTTGCATTAGTGTGTCTAACTGGTAGTTGTTAGGATGCATTAATGAGTCTGGACTTCAACCTAGTAGTTGTTAGGATACATTAATAAGTCAGGACTTGAACCTGGTCTACATGTCAAAAGTTTGCTTATCAATTCTTGTCGAAAATTATCTGCTTACTATCTTTAGTCTAGACATATCTTACTGCATTGATTGCATGAATAGTGTATAGACAAAATTCATATCTTATCGTACCTGCTAAATCATATCTTAGCGTATCTGTTACTGTAAACCTTGCCTGACATATTCCGTAAATTCCTCCGTAACCTACGAAATCTTTTGTTCTATATATATAGATATACTATTTAATTAGAATACCATCCGATAGCCGAAAATCATTTCATATCGAAAAACCCTTTACTCAATCGTACAAAATGGAACTCGCCACTAGTTCAAGTTCTATGAATTCCGACAGCTATTCCGACATGGATGTTCACCTAAGCTCCGAAAGCAGTGTAACCAGAATGGATCAACCAATTACCCATCATCTATTCTGGATGAATTGGGGATGGGTTCATAGCCTACTTAATCATTGGAGACAAGAAGAAGGTGATCCCTTCCATCCACCACATTCCCCTCTTGGCGAAGAAGCTGAAGCACTTACCGGCGAACCTATTCGTAATACCATTTTCTCTCTCATTTCCAGAGTATCTCGTCATGATTTTATACCATCTCAAATTCTAGATCTTATTCATCCGCTCGTTCGAACCGCCAATCATTCCAGAGTAATAGAAGAAGTCAACGAGCTTCGCGCTCGGGTAGTGGCTTTGGAGAATATGGTGCAAAGGTTACAAGCACCAGCAGCAGCACCGACAGCAACAGTACCACCAGCAACAACACAAACCACAACAACACACGCCTCAACATCACAATCTGTACCTCGAGCATAATCATCATTCTACGAATCGTTCTACATTATTTATCTTCATTCTACATGATGATTATATAATTTCTACTGTTTTAGAGATTATGTATTCTAGTTCTAACTATAAATCAAATGAGATTAATATCATATTAACTCATTAAATCTATGATTACATCTGGAGAAAATATGTATGTTTTTATAAAGATTGTAATTAAAAATTCTTTTGTACAAATTGTTAATGATGAGAATAATTTAACGGGTAGGTAATACCCGAGAAATATTTAGATTTCACATTAATAAGTTACAATGTACATTATTCCAATCTAATTCAACAGTCATTTACTATCCTACTTACATCCACCGACATACGTATCCGTTCACCGCAGAATAGCCATTTCCTTTCAATTTCATATTTGGATTTTGACATATCAGAATCCAACAAGCGGCATAATGGAGAAAACATTGAACAAAAATAAAATCTGTTAGAAACAAACAAATTAACTATGAAGAATTTTGTTAAGAATCCACGCTAACAAAATCCTAGCTAACTGTTCCTAGCTAACTGTTAATTCCTTATTACATTTTAATTATCGCAATTTAAATTTATCACAATTTAATTCTCGCAATTTAATTTATCGTCATTTAATTTCTGTTATTTATTTTACACACTTTAAATATCGTCGGATAAATCAGGACACGTATACAATGTTTTTACATATCATATCGACGTCATCTATATATATTATTTGGAATAACTGTAAGTCACTCTATATCGCGGTAATGCTCGAGTTAGCATATAAAGGTCGAGGTTGATTCTAAAATAATATATATACTTTGAGTTGTGATCGAGTCTGAGACATGTATACAATGGGTCACGATACGTATTAATTAATTCGAATATTATATATTAAACTACATATGAATTATTGAATTACTAACTGTGGACTACTAACAGTGGACTACTAACATTGGACAATTAAAAGGAATTAAACAAAAAATTGATTATAACATATGAAACTAAACATTTCTTCAAGTTTGCCACTTGATTTCATCTTAAACCTCATTTGTATCTTGACGATTACAATCCACATTCAAACCTTTCATGATTCTTGAAAACACCTCAATCGAGAGGATGAACCAACCGAAATTCATCTACGGAAGGAAAGATTTATGCATATAGTTATGCACCTAAAAAACACTCGGAACCTGAGTAAACGTTTAACACGTATCTGTGCTAGCTCCTTTGGCGTTGTTATTACCGAAAATAACTTTGCAATCCCTTTCTAAAGTAGCCAAATTTGTCACACCTTCAGCAAATCAATTTCGACTTTTTATTCGGATAAACTCTATTATAACCTTGATATATAAGTTGCCTTTCGTCATCGTTACCGGGGAACCGTTTATATCCCACTACATTAGCAGTAAAATTACCAACAACTTCATTACTCATTGGCTTAAGTCTCTTCGAAAAACCATTATATTCATTGAAACCCTATCATATACTCATCCGTACCTTGTAACGAGAATTGCCATACTAATTACCGAGAATCAGCAATCAGTATTTTGAAATCTCGCAGCATGTTTACATCAACAGTTATATGTATACATATAACAGTTGTCTCTTAGAATTATGATCTTTCATTCTGAAATTCTGAAAAGCACCCAGTCTACGAATCAATATTCCAAATTTTGAGAAAACTGAATGAAGCAGCAGAAACTGTAGACAACCGTAAACGACCTAACCGTCGAAAGTTTGGTGATAAAGAATAGTATGTTGGCAAAGCTCAGAAAAGTTGAAACTGGAAAACGTATTGAGCAAACCATGAAGGAGGCTGTGAATAAATCACAAAGACTAAATCTGTCTTCAAAGAATCCAAATGATTCAATATCTGCTGAAGTCATTAACGAATACCTTACTTCTGACTCTAAACTTTTACGAACAAATCTTCTTCATCAACCATCGATATTAGAAATTCTAAGATATCATCGTATCTTTTATTATAAATATCCTCGACATTTTTGAAGATATCTTCATAACTATTCTTATCTGAAATCAGTTATCTCTTCGCGCTATCTGTATTACATCATAAACGAAACTGTTTAGTTTCTATATTCTGAAAACCTTTGAGTTTAAATTATGAATGTTTTGAAGTAATGTTGGGAACTGAAGCATGAGTTAGTATAATATAATGGCACTTGATCAACGTGATTATATTACAGTAAGTCATGCTGAGTTTCTAATGGAACGTGATGATTCACAGACTATAACATCATCATGTGCCATGTTACACGACTCTTACATTCTATCTTATCTATAAACATATCAAGAACATGTCTTCCTGGTAGTTCTATCTTTTCTCTCAAATTCTGGTAATTTAACCAATCAAGATCGTGTTATTACAATTTCTCTCTTAGAACGTTAGCTATGTTCATTTCAAATTTCATATCTATGAATTCTAGACTATTATTTGCTTGACTTAAAGTCGTGAAGAGAAAACAAAAGTATGGACTCTAAAATATAAAGGAAATGAAGAGGGTGGATTATTAGTAAAATATCCGACAGAGCAATCAAAACAGATTATCGCATTTAACCAAAGAGAATTCTAATTTCCTTAATTACTGAAGAATCAAATCTTATTACGAAGATTTTCTTTAAATTCCTTGAATCTCGAAAGAATAACTTTGACTACGTCAAAAGTTAAGACGAATCTCTATTTTCTCATTTCACTATTTTGCATAGCTTTATTCGTACTCTTCACATAATCGAGTTGTTTTATCCATATTATTCAATGATGATTAAACTCTAAATTCTAGCTCATATGCGTCTTAAAAACATACTTATTGTCAACCATGACCATCCCAATCAAATTTCGGGACGAAATTTCTTTAACGAGTAGGTACTGTGACGACCCAAAAATTTATGACCAAATTTAAACTTAATCTTTATATAATTTCGACAAGATAAGCAAAGTTGTTGAAATGTCCAGTTCTTATTGATTAAAAACGTTCCATATTAATTGATTTCATTGCGAGGTTTTGACCTCTATATGAGACGTTTTTCAAAGACTGCATTCATTTTTAAAACAAACCATAATCTTTATTTCATAAATAAAGGTTTAAAAAGCTTTATGTAGATTATCAAATAATGATAATCTAAAATATCCTGTTTACACACGACCATTACATAATGGTTTACAATACAAATATGTTACATCAAAATCAGTTTCTTGAATACAGTTTTTACACAATATCATACAAACATAGACTCCAAATCTTGTCCTTATTTTAGTATGCAACAGCGGAAGATCTTAGTATTCACCTGGGAATAAACATGCTTTAAACGTCAACAAAAATGTTGGTGAGTTATAGGTTTAACCTATATATATCAAATCGTAATAATAGACCACAAGATTTCATATTTCAATACACATCCCATACATAGAGATAAAAATCATTCATATGGTGAACACCTGGTAACCGACATTAACAAGATACATATATATAAGAATATCCCCATCATTCCGGGACACCCTTCGGATATGATATAAATTTCGCAGTACTAAAGCATCCGGTACTTTGGATGGGGTTTGTTAGGCCCAATAGATCTATCTTTAGGATTCGCGTCAATTAGGGTGTCTGTTCCCTAATTCTTAGATTATCAGACTTAATAAAAAGGGGCATATTCGATTTCGATAATTCAACCATAGAATGTGGTTTCACGTACTTGTGTCTATTTTGTAAATCATTTAGAAAACCTGCATGTATTTTCATCCCAAAAATATTAGATTTTAAAAGTGGGACTATAACTCACTTTCACAGATTTTTACTTCGTCGGGAAGTAAGACTTGGCCACTGGTTGATTCACGAACCTATAACAATATATACATATATATCAAAGTATGTTCAAAATATATTTACAACACTTTTAATATATTTTGATGTTTTAAGTTTATTAAGTCAGCTGTCCTCGTTAGTAACCTACAACTAGTTGTCCACAGTTAGATGTACAGAAATAAATCGATAAATATTATCTTGAATCAATCCACGACCCAGTGTATACGTATCTCAGTATTGATCACAACTCAAACCATATATATTTTGGAATCAACCTCAACCCTGTATAGCTAACTCCAACATTCACATATAGAGTGTCTATGATTGTTCCGAAATATATATAGATGTGTCGACATGATAGGTCGAAACATTGTATACGTGTCTATGGTATCTCAAGATTACATAATATAAAATACAAGTTGATTAAGTTATGGTTGGAATAGATTTGTTACCAATTTTCACGTAGCTAAAATGAGAAAAATTATCCAATCTTGTTTTACCCATAACTTCTTCATTTTAAATCCGTTTTGAGTGAATCAAATTGCTATGGTTTCATATTGAACTCTATTTTATGAATCTAAACAGAAAAAGTATAGGTTTATAGTCGGAAAAATAAGTTACAAGTCATTTTTGTAAAGGTAGTCATTTTAGTCGAAAGAACGACGTCTAGATGACCATTTTAGAAAACATACTTCCACTTTGAGTTTAACCATAATTTTTGGATATAGTTTCATGTTCATAATAAAAATCATTTTCCCAGAATAACAACTTTTAAATCAAAGTTTATCATAGTTTTTAATTAACTAACCCAAAACAGCACGCGGTGTTACTACGACGGCGTAAATCCGGTTTTACGGTGTTTTTCGTGTTTCCAGGTTTTAAATCATTAAGTTAGCATATAATATAGATATAGAACATGTGTTTAGTTGATTTTAAAAGTCAAGTTAGAAGGATTTACTTTTATTTGCGAACAAGTTTAGAATTAACTAAACTATGTTCTAGTGATTACAAGTTTAAACCTTCGAATAAGATAGCTTTATATGTATGAATCGAATGATGTTATGAACATAATTACTACCTCAAGTTCCTTGGATAAACCTACTGGAAATGAGAAAAATAGATCTAGCTTCAAAGGATCCTTGGATGGCTTGAAAGTTCTTGAAGCAGAATCATAACACGAAAACAATTTCAAGTAAGATTTCCACTCGAAATAAGATTGTTATTGTAGTGACCCAAACTTTTCCATATTTATATATATTAATTGAGATTGATATTTACATGATTAAATGTTTCAAACATGTTAAGCAATCAAACTTGTTAAGACTTGATTAATTGAAATATGTTTCATATAGACAATTGACCACCCAAGTAGACCGGTGATTCACGAACGTTAAAACTTGTAAAAACTATACAATGACATATATATGGTTATATATATAGTTAACATGTTTTTATTATAAGTATGTATCTCATTAGGTATTTTAACAATGAGTTATATACATAAAAATGAGACTATTAATTTAAGAAACTCGAAAACGATATATATAACGATTATCGTTATAACAACGTCTTACTAGGTACATATGAATCATATTAAGATATTGATACACTTGGTTAATTATGTTAAATGATAAGTAAATATATTATTAAGTGTATTAACAATGAAATACATATGTAAAAATAAGACTACTAACTTAATGATTTCGAAACGAGACATATATGTAACGATTATCGTTGTAATGACATTTAACTGTATATACATCATACTAAGATAAATTATATATCATAATATCATGATAATATAATAATTTAACATCTCATTTGTTATAATAAACAATGGGTTAACAACATTCAACAAGATCGTTAACCTAAAGGTTTCAAAACAACATTTACATGTAACGACTAACGATGACTTAACGACTCAGTTAAAATGTATATACATGTAGTGTTTTAATATGTATTCATACACTTTTGAAAGACTTCAAGACACTTATCAAAATACTTCTACTTAACAAAAATGCTTACAATTACATCCTCGTTCAGTTTCATCAACAATTCTACTCGTATGCACCCGTATTCGTACTCGTACTCGTACAATACACAGCTTTTAGATGTATGTACTATTGGTATATACACTCCAATGATTAGCTCTTAGCAGCCCATGTGAGTCGCCTAACACATGTGGGAACCATAATTTGGCAACTAGCATGAAATATCTCATAAAATTACAAAAATATGAGTAATCATTCATGACTTATTTACATGAAAATAAAATTACATATCGTTTATATCTAATCCATACACCAACGACCAAAAACACCTACAAACACTTTCATTCTTCAATTTTCTTCATCTAATTGATCTCTCTCAAGTTCTATCTTCAAGTTCTAAGTGTTCTTCATAAATTCCAAAAGTTCTAGTTTCATAAAATCAAGAATACTTTCAAGTTTGCTAGCTCACTTCCAATCTTGTAAGGTGATCATCCAACCTCAAGAAATCTTTGTTTCTTACAGTAGGTTATCATTCTAATACAAGGTAATAATCATATTCAAACTTTGGTTCAATTTCTATAACTATAACAATCTTATTTCAAGTGATGATCTTACTTGAACTTGTTTTCGTGTCATGATTCTGCTTCAAGAACTTCGAGCCATCCAAGGATCCATTGAAGCTAGATCCATTTTTCTCTTTTCCAGTAGGTTTATCCAAGAAACTTAAGGTAGTAATGATGTTCATAACATCATTCGATTCATACATATAAAGCTATCTTATTCGAAGGTTTAAACTTGTAATCACTAGAACATAGTTTAGTTAATTCTAAACTTGTTCGCAAACAAAAGTTAATCCTTCTAACTTGACTTTTAAAATCAACTAAACACATGTTCTATATCTATATGATATGCTAACTTAATGATTTAAAACCTGGAAACACGAAAAACACCGTAAAACCGGATTTACGCCGTCGTAGTAACACCGCGGGCTGTTTTGGGTTAGTTAATTAAAAACTATGATAAACTTTGATTTAAAAGTTGTTATTATGAGAAAATGATTTTTATTATGAACATGAAACTATATCCAAAAATTATGGTTAAACTCAAAGTGGAAGTATGTTTTCTAAAATGGTCATCTAGACGTCGTTCTTTCGACTGAAATGACTACCTTTACAAAAACGACTTGTAACTTATTTTTCCGACTATAAACCTATACTTTTTCTGTTTAGATTCATAAAATAGAGTTCAATATGAAAACATAGCAATTTGATTCACTCAAAACGGATTTAAAATGAAGAAGTAATGGGTAAAACAAGATTGGATAATTTTTCTCATTTTAGCTACGTGAAAATTGGTAACAAATCTATTCCAACCATAACTTAATCAACTTGTATTTTATATTATGTAATCTTGAGATACCATAGACACGTATACAATGTTTCGACCTATCATGTCGACACATCTATATATATTTCGGAACAACCATAGACACTCTATATGTGAATGTTGGAGTTAGCTATACAGGGTTGAGGTTGATTCCAAAATATATATAGTTTGAGTTGTGATCAATACTGAGATACGTATACACTGGGTCGTGGATTGATTCAAGATAATATTTATCGATTTATTTCTGTACATCTAACTGTGGACAACTAGTTGTAGGTTACTAACGAGGACAGCTGACTTAATAAACTTAAAAAATCAAAATATATTAAAAGTGTTGTAAATATATTTTGAACATACTTTGATATATATGTATATATTGTTATAGGTTCGTGAATCAACCAGTGGCCAAGTCTTACTTCCCGACGAAGTAAAAATCTGTGAAAGTGAGTTATAGTCCCACTTTTAAAATCTAATATTTTTGGGATGAGAATACATGCAGGTTTTATAAATGATTTACAAAATAGACACAAGTACGTGAAACTACATTCTATGGTTGAATTATCGAAATCGAATATGCCCCTTTTTATTAAGTCTGGTAATCTAAGAATTAGGGAACAGACACCCTAATTGACGCGAATCCTAAAGATAGATCTATTGGGCCTAACAAACCCCATCCAAAGTACCGGATGCTTTAGTACTTCGAAATTTATATCATATCCGAAGGGTGTCCCGGAATGATGGGGATATTCTTATATATGCATCTTGGTAATGTCGTTTACCAGGTGTTCACCATATGAATGATTTTTATCTCTATGTATGGGATGTGTATTGAAATATGAAATCTTGTGGTCTATTATTATGATTTGATATATATAGGTTAAACCTATAACTCACCAACATTTTTGTTGACGTTTTAAGCATGTTTATTCTCAGGTGATTATTAAGAGCTTCCGCTGTCGCATACTTAAATAAGGACGAGATTTGGAGTCCATGCTTGTATGATATTGTGTAAAAACTGCATTCAAGAAACTTATTTTGTTGTAACATATTTGTATTGTAAACCATTATGTAATGGTCGTGTGTAAACAGGATATTTTAGATTATCATTATTTGATAATCTACGTAAAGCTTTTTAAACCTTTATTGATGAAATAAAGGTTATGGTTTGTTTTAAAATGAATGCAGTCTTTGAAAAACGTCTCATATAGAGGTCAAAACCTCGCAACGAAATCAATTAATATGGAACGTTTTTAATCAATAAGAACGGGACATTTCAGTTGGTATCCGAGCGTTGGTCTTAGAGAACCAGAATTTTGCATTAGTGTGTCTTATTGAGTTTGTTAGGATGCATTAGTGAGTCTGGACTTCGACCGTGTTTACTTGAAAAATGATTGCTTAACAAATTTTGTTGGAAACTATATATTTTTAACATGTGAATATTATGTGATATATTAATCTCTTAACGCGTTTGATATTATGTGATAGATGTCTACCTCTAGAACAAGTCCCATTGACTCACCTAATAATAATGAAGAGTCAAATGTAAATTGGAATGATTCGTGGACTGATTCACAAGTTCCCGAAGAGGAACCGGAAGAAGAGTCAGAACCGGAAGAAGAATCGGAACCGGAAGAAGAATCGGAACCGGATGAAGAAGTAGAACCGGTGGGGGAAATAATAAAACGGTTAAGTAAAAGAAAATCCTCAACCAACCGACCAAGGTTAATTATGGTCAATGGTGTTTCCGCCAATGAAGCAAAATATTGGGAGGATTACAAATTCTCCGATGAATCGGATTCCGATGAGAATTCCGATGATGTTATAGAAATTACTCCAACTGAATTTAAAAAGGCAAAAGAAAATAATAAGGGAAAGGGCATAAAAATAGAGAAATCTAATTCCAACCCCGATGAACTTTATATGTATCGTCAACCCCCGAAGTCCTTAAGTTGTAACAATGACCCGGGAACCTCTAAACCACCAGGTTTTTCTAAACCGTTGTGGAAAACGATAGTTAGTATTAGGGAAACATCATATATCCCTAGAAACTTGGCAAAACGAACCAAAACCGAAGAAGAAGAAACGAGCGAGTCGGAATAAGATAGTTGTATTCGTGTGGTGTAATATATGTAATATAGTGTGCTTATGCTTTATGATATATGTAAAAATTGCTTGTATTAATAAGTATTTTTTATGAATCTAACTCTTGTCTATTTTACAGTTTAAAAACACAAAATGGATAGACAACCCAATATTTTAAGAGACCTACCCGGAGACATGATTGATGAAATCTTGTCTAGAGTCGGTCAGAATTCCTCGGCACAACTATTTAAGGCGAGATCAGTTTGTAAGACATTCGAAGAACGTTCCAAGAATGTCTTGGTTTATAAGAGACTTTCGTTTGAAAGATGGGGGATATCACATTGGGAAACCCATAAGTTACGATGTGTTTACTTTGACGCTTATATTGCGGGGAACCCAAATGCTATTTTACGCAACGGGTTAAGAAATTATTTTGACTCAATATATCCGAATATTGGACTTCGTGATTTAGAAAAAGCGGCTAACATGCAACATAAAGAAGCATGTTATGCTTACGGATTAGTAATGTTCGCTTCTCACCAAAGTGAGAACAAGAACATCGGGCTACAACTATTAAACAAAACGTTTCCACAAGTGACGGAGTCGGTAATTGGGGTAAGAAATGAGGTTTTTAGATTGTTACGGGACTGTTGGACATTACGTAACCCTCGTCCTTTGATGACGTTACAACACGCTGTCTTATCAACGGACATAACGATTATGTTCCATAAGACCAAGGATGGGAAGTAATCCTAGTAAAACCAGAATGCATAACTTGTTTCTGGACGTATGAATTACGTGTCTTTATTGCCTTTGCTGAACGACTTGTGTACTAGCTAGAATTATCTTTACAACCATCTTGTATCAAATTTATTGTGTGCTATATTTCATGCTATATGTAAAATAAGCGGTATTGTAAGTTTGTAAAATATTGTGTAAAAGTTTAAACGCGAAATATTATTATAATCAGTTTTTCATATAGAATTGTAGTAGTTGAATTGTATATTAGCTACTAAGTATGAACTTAACGGGTAGGTACTACCCGAATTTAAACTTATAAAATGCTAATATGAAGAAAAAGCTTTTATAAATGAGTTCATATTATGCTACGAAATACTATTAACTACTCTTAATATTCTGTATGATTAACTTGTTCCATTTGACTATTTTGAAGGAAATGGCACCGACTACTCGACACACCGTGAATATGAATGAAGACGAATTCCGTACTTTTCTAGCTTCAAACATAGCCGCAGTACAGGCTGCGCTACATACCAACAATAACCTTGGATCTAGCAGTACAGGAAATCGTGTAGGATGCACCTACAAAGAATTCACTGCCTGCAAACCTTTGGAATTTGATGGAACCGAAGGACCGATTGTAGTGACCCGAACTTTTCCATGTTTATATATTAATTGAGATTGATATTTACATGATTAAATGTTTCCAACATGTTAAGCAATCAAACTTGTTAAGACTTGATTAATTGAAATAGGTTTCATATAGACAATTGACCACCCAAGTTGACCGGTGATTCACGAACGTTAAAACTTGTAAAAAACTATATGATGACATATATATGGTTATATATATAGTTAACATGATATTATTATAAGTAAACATATCATTAATTATATTAACAATGAACTACATATGTAAAAACAAGACTACTAACTTAATGATTTTGAAACGAGACATATATGTAACGTTTATCGTTGTAACGACATTTAATGTATATATATCATATTAAGAGATATTCGTACATCATAATATCATGATAATATAATAATTTAAAATCTCTTTTGATATTATAAACATTGGGTTAACAACATTTAACAAGATCGTTAACCTAAAGGTTTCAAAACAACATTTACATGTAACGACTAACGATGACTTAACGACTCAGTTAAAATGTATATACATGTAGTGTTTTAATATGTATTCATACACTTTTGAAAGACTTCAAGACACTTATCAAAATACTTCTACTTAACAAAAATGCTTACAATTAGATCCTCGTTCAGTTTCATCAACAATTCTACTCGTATGCACCCGTATTCGTACTCGTACAATACACAGCTTTTAGATGTATGTACTATTGGTATATACACTCTAATGATCAGCTCTTAGCAGCCCATGTGAGTCACCTAACACATGTGGGAACCATCATTTGGCAACTAGCATGAAATATCTCATAAAATTACAAAAATATGAGTAATCATTCATGACTTATTTACATGAAAACAAAATAACATATCCTTTATATCTAATCCATACACCAACGACCAAAAACACCTACAAACACTTTCATTCTTCAATTTTCTTCATCTAATTGATCTCTCTCAATTTCTATCTTCAAGTTCTAAGTGTTCTTCATAAATTCTAAAAGTTCTAGTTTCATAAAATCAAGAATACTTTCAAGTTTGCTAGCTCACTTCCAATCTTGTAAGGTGATCATCCAACCTCAAGAAATCTTTGTTTCTTACAGTAGGTTATCATTCTAATACAAGGTAATAATCATATTCAAACTTTGGTTCAATTTCTATAACTATAACAATCTTATTTCAAGTGATGATCTTACTTGAACTTGTTTTCGTGTCATGATTCTGCTTCAAGAACTTCGAGCCATCCAAGGATCCATTGAAGCTAGATCCATTTTTTTATTTTCCAGTAGGTTTATCCAAGGAACTTAAGGTAGTAATTATGTTCATAACATCATTCGATTCATACATATAAAGCTATCTTATTCGAAGGTTTAAACTTGTAATCACTAGAACATAGTTTAGTTAATTCTAAGCTTGTTCGCAAACAAAAGTTAATCCTTCTAACTTGACTTTAAAAATCAACTAAAAACATGTTCTATATCTATATGATATGCTAACTTAATGATTTAAAACCTGGAAACACGAAAAACACCGTAAAACCGGATTTACGCCGTCGTAGTAACACCGCGGGCTGTTTTGGGTTAGTTAATTAAAAACTATGATAAACTTTGATTTAAAAGTTGTTATTCTGAGAAAATGATTTTTATTATGAACATGAAACTATATCCAAAAATTATGGTTAAACTCAAAGTGGAAGTATGTTTTCTAAAATGGTCATCTAGACGTCGTTCTTTCGACTGAAATGACTACCTTTACAAAAACGACTTGTAACTTATTTTTCTGACTAGAAACCTATACTTTTTTTGTTTAGATTCATAAAATATAGTTCAATATGAAACCATAGCAATTTGATTCACTCAAAACGGATTTAAAATGAAGAAGTTATGGGTAAAACAAGATTGGATAATTTTTCTCATTTTAGCTACGTGAAAATTGGTAACAAATCTATTCCAACCATAACTTAATCAACTTGTATTATATATTATGTAATCTTGAGATACCATAGACACGTATACAATGTTTCAACCTATCATGTCGACACATCTATATATATTTCGGAACAACCATAGACACTCTATATGTGAATGTTGGAGTTAGCTATACAGGGTTGAGGTTGATTCCAAAATATATATAGTTTGAGTTGTGATCAATACTGAGATACGTATACACTGGGTCGTGGATTGATTCAAGATAATATTTATCGATTTATTTCTGTACATCTAACTGTGGACAACTAGTTGTAGGTTACTAACGAGGACAGCTGACTTAATAAACTTAAAACATCAAAATATATTAAAAGTGTTGTAAATATATTTTGAACATACTTTGATATATATGTATATATTGTTATAGGTTCGTGAATCAACCAGTGGCCAAGTCTTACTTCCCGACGAAGTAAAAATCTGTGAAAGTGAGTTTCATTTGCTCCCTTTTTACTCTTTACATTTTTGGGACTGAGAATACATGCAAATGCTTTATTAACTGTTTTACCATATTTATATGCGTGAGTTTCATTTGCCTTTTTACCCTTTATATTTTTGGGCTGAGAATACATGCGCAACTTTTATAACCGTTTTACGAAATAGACACAAGTAATCAAAATTACGTTCTATGGTTGAATGATCGAAACTGAATATGCCCCCTTTTAGTCTGGTAATCTAAGAATTAGGGAACAGACACCCTAATTGACGCGAACTCTAAAGATAGATCTATTGGGCCTAACAAACCCCATCCAAAGTACCGGATGCTTTAGTACTTCGAAATTTATATCATATCCGAAGGGTGTCCCGGAATGATGGGGATATTCTTATATATGCATCTTGTTAATGTCGGTTACCAGGTGTTCACCATATGAATGATTTTTATCTCTATGTATGGGATGTGTATTGAAATATGAAATCTTGTGGTCTATTATTATGATTTGATATATATAGGTTAAACCTATAACTCACCAACATTTTTGTTGACGTTTTAAGCATGTTTATTCTCAGGTGATTATTAAGAGCTTCCGCTGTCGCATACTTAAATAAGGACGAGATTTGGAGTCCATGTTTGTATGATATTGTGTAAAAACTGCATTCAAGAAACTTATTTTGTTGTAACATATTTGTATTGTAAACCATTATGTAATGGTCATGTGTAAACAGGATATTTTAGATTATCATTATTTGATAATCTACGTAAAGCTTTTTAAACCTTTATTGATGAAATAAAGGTTATGGTTTGTTTTAAAATGAATGCAGTCTTTGAAAAACGTCTCATATAGAGGTCAAAACCTCGCAACGAAATCAATTAATATGGAACGTTTTTAATCAATAAGAACGGGATATTTCAGTTGGTATCCGAGCGTTGGTCTTAGAGAACCAGAAAATTTGCATTAGTGTGTCTTATCGAGTTTGTTAGGATGCATTAGTGAGTCTGGACTTCGACCGTGTTTTCTTTAAAAATGATTGCTTAACATTTTTGTTGGAAACTATATATTTTTAACATATGAATATTATGTGATATATTAATCTCTTATCGTGTTTGATATTATGTGATAGATGTCTACCTCTAGAACAAGTCCCATTGACTCACCTAATAATAATGAAGAGTTAAATGTAAATTGGAATGATTCGTGGACTGATTCACAAGTTCTCGAAGAGGAACCGGAAGAAGAGTCGGAACCGGAAGAAGAATCGGAACCGGAAGAAGAATCGGAACCGGAAGAAGAAATAGAATCGGTGGGGGAAATAATAAAACGGTTAAGTAAAAGAGAATCCTCAACCAACCGACCAAGGTTAATCATGGTCAATGGTGTTTCCGCCAAGGAAGCAAAATATTGGGAGGATTACCAATTCTCCGATGAATCGGATTCCGACGAGAATTCCGATGATGTTATAGAAATTACCCCAACTGAATTTAAAAAGGCAAAAGAAAATAATAAGGGAAAACGCATAAAAATAGAGAAATCTAATTCCAACCCCGATGAACTTTATATGTATCGTCAACCCCCGAAATCCTTAAGTTGTAACAATGACCCAGGAACCTCTAAACCACCAGGTTTTTCTAAACCAATGTGGATAACGACGGCTCGTATTAGGGGAACATCATATATCCCTAGAAACTTGGCAAAACGAACCAAAACCGAACAAGAAGAAACGAGCGAGTCGGAATAAGATAGTTATATTCGTGTGGTGTAATATATGTAATATAGTGTGCTTATGCTTTATGATATATGTAAAAATTGCTTGTATTAATAAGTATTTTTTTTATGAATCTAACTCTTGTCTATTTTACAGTATAAAAACACAAAATGGATAGACAACCCAATATTTTAAGAGACCTACCCGGAGACATGATTGATGAAATCTTGTCTAGAGTCGGTCAGAATTCCTCGGCACAACTATTTAAGGCAAGATCAGTTTGTAAGACATTCAAAGAACGTTCCAAGAATGCCTTGGTTTATAAAAGGCTTTCGTTCGGAAGATGGGGAATATCACATTGGGAAATCCATAAGTTACGATGTGTTTACTTTGACGCATATATTGCGGGGAACCCAAATGCTATTTTACGCAACGGGTTAAGAAATTATTTTGACTCAGTATATCCGAATATAGGACTTCGTGATTTAGAAAAAGCGGCTAACATGCAACATAAAGAAGCATGTTATGCTTACGGGTTAGTAATGTTCGCTTCTCACCAAAGTGAGAACAAGAACATCGGGCTACAACTATTAAACAAAACGTTCCCACAAGTGACGGAGTCGGTAATTGGGGTAAGAAATGAGGTTTTTAGGTTACTACGAGACTGTTGGTCATTACGTAACCCTCGTCCCTTTAACGACGTTACAACACGCTGTCTTATCAACGGCCATAACGGTTATGTTCCACAAGACCAAGGATGGGAAGTAGTCCTAGTAAAACCAGAATGCATGACTTGTTTCTGGACGTATGAATTACGTTTCTTTATTGCCTTTGCTGAACGACTTGTGTACTAGCTAGAATTATCTTCACAACTATCTTGTATCAAAGTTATTGTGTGCTATATTTCATGCTTTATGTAAAATAAGCGGTATTGTAAGTTTGTAAAATATTGTATAAAAATTTGAACGCGAAATATTATTACAATCAGTTTTTCATATAGAATTGTAGTAGTTGAATTGTATATTAGCTACTAAGTATGAACTTAACGGGTAGGTACTACCCGAATTTAAACTTATAAAACGCTAATATGAAGAAAAAGCTTTTATAAATGAGTTCATATTATGCTACGAAATACTATTAACTACTCTTAATATTCTGTATGATTAACTTGTTCCATTTGACTATTTTGAAGGAAATGGCACCGACTACTCGACACACCGTGAATATGAATGAAGAGGAATTCCGTACTTTTCTAGCTTCAAACATAGCCGCAGTACAGGCTGCGCTACATACCAACAATAACCTTGGATCTGGCAGTACAGGAAATCGTGTAGGATGCACCTACAAAGAATTCACTGCCTGCAAACCTTTGGAATTTGATGGAACCGAAGGACCGATCGGATTGAAACGGTGGACCGAGAAGGTCGAATCGGTGTTTGCCATAAGTAAGTGTACTGAAAAGGACAAAGTGAAGTACGCTACGCATACCTTCACAGGTTCTGCGTTAACATGGTGGAATACCTATCTAGAGCAAGTGGGACAAGATGATGCGTACGCACTACCGTGGTCAGCATTCAAGCACTTAATGAACGAGAAGTACCGTCCCAGAACCGAGGTCAATAAGCTCAAGACAGAACTTAGAGGGTTACGAACCCAAGGATTTGATATTACCACGTACGAAAGACGATTCACAGAATTGTGCCTATTGTGTCCGGGAGCATTCGAAGATGAGGAAGAGAAGATCGACGCGTTTGTGAAAGGATTACCGGAAAGAATCCAAGAAGATATAAGTTCACACGAGCCCGCCTCCATACAATAGGCATGTAGAATGGCTCACAAACTAGGGAACCAGATTGAAGAAAGAATTAAAGAACAGACTGCTGAAGAGGCCAATGTGAAGCAAGTCAAAAGAAAGTGGGAGGAAAACGGTGATAAGAATCACCAATACAACAACAACAACAGCAATTACAACAATAATCGCAACAATTATCCCAACAATCGCAACATCAATCGCAACTACAACAAACGGCCCAACAACAACAACAACAACAACAACAACAACAACAACAACAACAACAACTACAACAATCATCCCAACAACAATAATAACCGCAACAACAACAACAATCAAAAGCAGCTATGCCAAAGGTGTGAAAAGTATCACTCGGGGTTCTGCACCAAATTTTGCAACAAGTGTAAAAGAAATGGTCATAGCGCGGCGAAGTATGAGGTCTACGGACCAGGGGTTAATAGAACGAAAGGAACAAATGGTGTCGGAACGAGTAATGGCGGAGCAAGTAGTGTCGGAGCAAGTTATGCCAATGTAGTTTGTTATAAATGTGGAAAACTGGGCCACATTATTAGAAATTGCCCGAACCAGGAGAACACGAATGGACAAGGCCGCGGAAGAGTTTTCAATATTAATGCGGCAGAGGCACAGGAAGACCCGGAGCTTGTTACGGGTACGTTTCTTATTGACAATAAATCTGCTTACGTTTTATTTGATTCGGGTGCGGATAGAAGCTATATGAGTAGAGATTTTTGTGCTAAATTAAGTTGTCCATTGACGCCTTTGGATAGTAAATTTTTACTCGAATTAGCAAATGGTAAATTAATTTCAGCAGATAATATATGTCGGAATCGAGAAATTAAACTGGTTAGCGAAACATTTAAGATTGATTTGATACCAGTAGAGTTAGGGAGTTTTGATGTGATAATCGGTATGGACTGGTTGAAAGAAGTGAAAGCAGAGATCGTTTGTTACAAAAATGCAATTCGCATTATACGAGAAAAAGGAAAACCCTTAATGGTGTACGGAGAAAAGGGCAACACGAAGCTACATCTTATTAGTAATTTGAAGGCACAAAAACTAATAAGAAAAGGTTGCTATGCTGTTCTAGCACACGTCGAGAAAGTACAAACTGAAGAAAAGAGCATCAATGATGTTCCCATTGCAAAAGAATTTCCCGATGTATTTCCGAAAGAATTACCGGGATTACCCCCACATCGATCCGTTGAATTTCAAATAGATCTTGTACCAGGAGCTGCACCAATAGCTCGTGCTCCTTACAGACTCGCACCCAACGAGATGAAAGAACTGCAAAGCCAATTACAAGAACTTTTAGAGCGTGGTTTCATTCGACCAAGCACATCACCGTGGGGAGCTCCTGTTTTGTTTGTCAAGAAGAAGGATGGTACATTTAGGTTGTGTATTGACTACAGAGAGTTGAACAAACTTACCATCAAAAACCGCTACCCACTATCGAGAATCGACGACTTATTTGATCAACTACAAGGCTCTTCTGTTTATTCAAAGATTGACTTACGTTCCGGGTATCATCAAATGCGGGTGAAAGAAGATGATATTCCAAAGACTGCTTTCAGAACACGTTACGGTCATTACGAGTTTATGGTCATGCCGTTTGGTTTAACTAATGCACCAGCTGTGTTCATGGACCTTATGAACCGAGTGTGTGGACCATACCTTGATAAGTTTGTCATTGTTTTCATTGATGACATACTTATTTACTCAAAGAATGACCAAGAACATGGTGAACATTTGAGAAAGGTGTTAGAAGTATTGAGGAAGGAAGAATTGTACGCTAAGTTTTCAAAGTGTGCATTTTGGTTGGAAGAAGTTCAATTCCTTGGTCACATAGTGAACAAAGAAGGTATTAAGGTGGATCCGGCAAAGATAGAAACTGTTGAAAAGTGGGAAATCCCGAAAACTCCGAAACACATACGCCAGTTTTTAGGACTAGCTGGTTACTACAGAAAGTTCATCCAAGACTTTTCCATAATAGCAAAACCCTTGACTGCATTAACGCATAAAGGGAAGAAATTTGAATGGAATGATGAACAGGAGAAAGCGTTTCAGTTATTGAAGAAAAAGCTAACTACGGCACCTATATTGTCATTGCCTGAAGGGAATGATGATTTTGTGATTTATTGTGACGCATCAAAGCAAGGTCTCGGTTGTGTATTAATGCAACGAATAAAGGTGATTGCTTATGCGTCTAGACAATTGAAGATTCACGAACAAAATTATACGACGCATGATTTGAAATTAGGCGCGGTTGTTTTTGCATTAAAGACTTGGAGGCACTACTTATATGGGGTCAAAAGTATTATATATACCGACCACAAAAGTCTTCAACACATATTTAATCAGAAACAACTGAATATGAGGCAGCGTAGGTGGATTGAATTATTGAATGATTACGACTTTGAGATTCGTTACCACCCGGGGAAGGCAAATGTGGTAGCCGATGCCTTGAGCAGGAAGGACAGAGAACCCATTCGAGTAAAATCTATGAATATAATGATTCATAATAACCTTACTACTCAAATAAAGGAGGCGCAACAAGGAGTTTTAAAAGAGGGAAATTTAAAGGATGAAATACCCAAAGGATCGGAGAAACATCTTAATATTCGGGAAGATGGAACCCGGTATAGGGCTGAAAGGATTTGGGTACCAAAATTTGGAGATATGAGAGAAATGGTACTTAGAGAAGCTCATAAAACCAGATACTCAATACATCCTGGAGCGGGGAAGATGTACAAGGATCTCAAGAAACATTTTTGGTGGTCGGGTATGAAAGCCGATGTTGCTAAATACGTAGGAGAATGTTTGACGTGTTCTAAGGTCAAAGCTGAGCATCAGAAACCATCAGGTCTACTTCAACAACCCGAAATCCTGGAATGGAAATGGAAAAACATTACCGTAGATTTCATCACTAAATTGCCAAGGACTGCAAGTGGTTTTGATACTATTTGGGTAATAGTTTATCGTCTCACCAAATCAGCACACTTCCTGCCAATAAGAGAAGATGACAAGATGGAGAAGTTAGCACGACTGTATTTGAAGGAAGTCGTCTCCAGACATGGAATACCAATCTCTATTATCTCTGATAGGGATGGCAGATTTATTTCAAGATTCTGGCAGACATTATAACAAGCATTAGGAACTCGTCTAGACATGAGTACTGCCTATCATCCACAAACTGATGGACAGAGTGAAAGGACGATACAAACGCTTGAAGACATGCTACGAGCATGTGTTATTGATTTCGGAAACAGTTGGGATCGACATCTACCGTTAGCAGAATTTTCCTACAACAACAGCTACCATTCAAGCATTGAGATGGCGCCGTTTGAAGCACTTTATGGTAGAAAGTGCAGGTCTCCGATTTGTTGGAGTGAAGTGGGGGATAGACAGATTACGGGTCCGGAGATTATACAAGAAACTACCGAGAAGATCATCCAAATTCAACAACGGTTGAAAACCGCCCAAAGTCGACAAAAGAGCTACGCTGACATTAAAAGAAAAGATATAGAATTTGAAATTGGAGAGATGGTCATGCTTAAAGTTGCACCTTGGAAAGGCGTTGTTCGATTTGGTAAACGAGGGAAATTAAATCCAAGGTATATTGGACCATTCAAGATTATTGATCGTGTCGGACCAGTAGCTTACCGACTTGAGTTACCTCAACAACTCGCGGCTGTACATAACACTTTCCACGTCTCGAATTTGAAGAAATGTTTTGCTAAAGAAGATCTCACTATTCCGTTAGATGAAATCCAAATCAACGAAAAACTTCAATTCATCGAAGAACCCGTCGAAATAATGGATCGTGAGGTTAAAAGACTTAAGCAAAACAAGATACCAATTGTTAAGGTTCGATGGAATGCTCGTAGAGGACCCGAGTTCACCTGGGAGCGTGAAGATCAGATGAAGAAGAAATACCCGCATCTATTTCCAGAAGATTCGTCAACACCTTCAACAGCTTAAAATTTCGGGACGAAATTTATTTAACGGGTAGGTACTGTAGTGACCCGAACTTTTCCATGTTTATATATTAATTGAGATTGATATTTACATGATAAAATGTTTCCAACATGTTAAGCAATCAAACTTGTTAAGACTTGATTAATTGAAATAATATAGACAATTGTCCACCCAAGTTGACCGGTGATTCACGAACGTTAAAACTTGTAAAAAACTATATGATGACATATATATGGTTATATATATAGTTAACATGATATTATGATAAGTAAACATATCATTAATTATATTAACAATGAACTACATATGTAAAAACAAGACTACTAACTTAATGATTTTGAAACGAGACATATATGTAACGTTTATCGTTGTAACGACATTTAATGTATATATATCATATTAAGAGATATTCGTACATCATAATATCATGATAATATAATAATTTAAAATCTCTTTTGATATTATAAACATTGGGTTAACAACATTTAACAAGATCGTTAACCTAAAGGTTTCAAAACAACATTTACATGTAACGACTAACGATGACTTAACGACTCAGTTAAAATGTATATACATGTAGTGTTTTAATATGTATTCATACACTTTTGAAAGACTTCAAGACACTTATCAAAATACTTCTACTTAACAAAAATACTTACAATTAGATCCTCGTTCAGTTTCATCAACAATTCTACTCGTATGCACCCGTATTCGTACTCGTACAATACACAGCTTTTAGATGTATGTACTATTGGTATATACACTCCAATGATCAGCTCTTAGCAGCCCATGTGAGTCACCTAACACATGTGGGAACCATCATTTGGCAACTAGCATGAAATATCTCATAAAATTACAAAAATATGAGTAATCATTCATGACTTATTTACATGAAAACAAAATAACATATCCTTTATATCTAATCCATACACCAACGACCAAAAACACGTACAAACACTTTCATTCTTCAATTTTCTTCATCTAATTGATCTCTCTCAAGTTCTATCTTCAAGTTCTAAGTGTTCTTCATAAATTCTAAAAGTTCTAGTTTCATAAAATCAAGAATACTTTCAAGTTTGCTAGCTCACTTCCAATCTTGTAAGGTGATCATCCAACCTCAAGAAATCTTTGTTTCTTACAGTAGGTTATCATTCTAATACAAGGTAATAATCATATTCAAACTTTGGTTCAATTTCTATAACTATAACAATCTTATTTCAAGTGATGATCTTACTTGAACTTGTTTTCGTGTCATGATTCTGCTTCAAGAACTTCGAGCCATCCAAGGATCCATTGAAGCTAGATCCATTTTTCTCTTTTCCAGTAGGTTTATCCAAGGAACTTAAGGTAGTAATGATGTTCATAACATCATTCGATTCATACATATAAAGCTATCTTATTCGAAGGTTTAAACTTGTAATCACTAGAACATAGTTTAGTTAATTCTAAGCTTGTTCGCAAACAAAAGTTAATCCTTCTAACTTGACTTTAAAAATCAACTAAACACATGTTCTATATCTATATTATATGCTAACTTAATGATTTAAAACCTGGAAACACGAAAAACACCGTAAAACCGGATTTACGCCGTCGTAGTAACACCGCGGGCTGTTTTGGGTTAGTTAATTAAAAACTATGATAAACTTTGATTTAAAAGTTGTTATTCTGAGAAAATGATTTTTATTATGAACATGAAACTATATCCAAAAATTATGGTTAAACTCAAAGTGGAAGTATGTTTTCTAAAATGGTCATCTAGACGTCGTTCTTTCGACTGAAATGACTACCTTTACAAAAACGACTTGTAACTTATTTTTCCGACTATAAACCTATACTTTTTTTGTTTATATTCATAAAATAGAGTTCAATATGAAACCATAGCAATTTGATTCACTCAAAACGGATTTAAAATGAAGAAGTTATGGGTAAAACAAGATTGGATAATTTTTCTCATTTTAGCTACGTGAAAATTGGTAACAAATCTATTCCAACCATAACTTAATCAACTTGTATTATATATTATGTAATCTTGAGATACCATAGACACGTATACAATGTTTCAACCTATCATGTCGACACATCTATATATATTTCGGAACAACCATAGACACTCTATATGTGAATGTTGGAGTTAGCTATACAGGGTTGAGGTTGATTCCAAAATATATATAGTTTGAGTTGTGATCAATACTGAGATACGTATACACTGGGTCGTGGATTGATTCAAGATAATATTTATCGATTTATTTCTGTACATCTAACTGTGGACAACTAGTTGTAGGTTACTAACGAGGACAGCTGACTTAATAAACTTAAAACATCAAAATATATTAAAAGTGTTGTAAATATATTTTGAACATACTTTGATATATATGTATATATTGTTATAGGTTCGTGAATCAACAAGTGGCCAAGTCTTACTTCCCGACGAAGTAAAAATCTGTGAAAGTGAGTTTCATTTGCTCCCTTTTTACTCTTTACATTTTTGGGACTGAGAATACATGCAAATGCTTTATTAACTGTTTTACCATATTTATATGCGTGAGTTTCATTTGCCTTTTTACCCTTTATATTTTTGGGCTGAGAATACATGCGCAACTTTTATAACCGTTTTACGAAATAGACACAAGTAATCAAAATTACGTTCTATGGTTGAATGATCGAAACTGAATATGCCCCCTTTTAGTCTGGTAATCTAAGAATTAGGGAACAGATACCCTAATTGACGCGAACTCTAAAGATAGATCTATTGGGCCTAACAAACCCCATCCAAAGTACCGGATGCTTTAGTACTTCGAAATTTATATCATATCCGAAGGGTGTCCCGGAATGATAGGGATATTCTTATATATGCATCTTGTTAATGTCGGTTACCAGGTGTTCACCATATGAATGATTTTTATCTCTATGTATGGGATGTGTATTGAAATATGAAATCTTGTGGTCTATTATTATGATTTGATATATATAGGTTAAACCTATAACTCACCAACATTTTTGTTGACGTTTTAAGCATGTTTATTCTCAGGTGATTATTAAGAGCTTCCGCTGTCGCATACTTAAATAAGGACGAGATTTGGAGTCCATGTTTGTATGATATTGTGTAAAAACTGCATTCAAGAAATTTATTTTGTTGTAACATATTTGTATTGTAAACCATTATGTAATGGTCATGTGTAAACAGGATATTTTAGATTATCATTATTTGATAATCTACGTAAAGCTTTTTAAACCTTTATTGATGAAATAAAGGTTATGGTTTGTTTTAAAATGAATGCAGTCTTTGAAAAACGTCTCATATAGAGGTCAAAACCTCGCAACGAAATCAATTAATATGGAACGTTTTTAATCAATAAGAACAGGACATTTCACCGATCGGATTGAAACGGTGGACCGAGAAGGTCGAATCGGTGTTTGCCATAAGTAAGTGTACTGAAGAGGACAAAGTGAAGTACGCTACGCATACCTTCACAGGTTCTGCGTTAACATGGTGGAATACCTATCTAGAGCAAGTGGGACAAGACGATGCATACGCACTACCGTGGTCAGCATTCAAGCACTTGATGAACGAGAAGTACCGTCCCAGAACCGAGGTCAATAAGCTCACGACAGAACTTAGAGGGTTACGAACCCAAGGATTTGATATTACCACGTACGAAAGACGATTCACAGAATTGTGCCTATTGTGTCCAGGAGCGTTCGAAGATGAGGAAGAGAAGATCGACGCGTTTGTGAAAGGATTACCGGAAAGAATCCAAGAAGATATAAGTTCACACGAGCCCGCCTTCATACAACAGGCATGTAGAATGGCTCACAAACAGTGAACCAGATTGAAGAAAGAATTAAAGAACAGACTGCTGAAGAGGCCAATGTGAAGCAAGTCAAAAGAAAGTGGGAGGAAAACGGTGATAAGAATCACCAATACAACAACAACAGCAATTACAACAATAATCGCAACAATTATCCCAACAATCGCAACATCAATTGCAACTACAACAAACGGCCCAACAACAACAACAACAACAACAACAGCAACTACAACAATCATCCCAACAACAATAATAACCGCAACAACAACAACAACAACAATCAGAAGCAGCTATGCCAAAGGTGTGAAAAGTATCACTCGGGGTTCTGCACCAAATTTTGCAACAAGTGTAAAAGAAATGGTCATAGCGCGGCGAAGTGTGAGGTTTACGGACCAGGGGTTAACAGAACGAAAGGAACAAATGGTGTCGGAACGAGTAATGGCAGAGCAAGTAGTGTCGGAGCAAGTTATGCCAATGTAGTTTGTTATAAATGTGGAAAACCGGGCCACATTATTAGAAATTGCCCGAACCAGGAGAACACGAATGGACAAGGCTGCGGAAGAGTTTTCAATATTAATGCGGCAGAGGCACAGGAAGACCCGGAGCTTGTTACGGGTACGTTTCTTATTGACAATAAATCTGCTTACGTTTTATTTGATTCGGGTGCGGATAGAAGCTATATGAGTAGAGATTTTTGTGCTAAATTAAGTTGTCCATTGACGCCTTTGGATAGTAAATTTTTACTCGAATTAGCAACTGGTAAATTAATTTCAGCAGATAATATATGTCGGAATCGAGAAATTAAACTAGTTAGCAAAACATTTAAGATTGATTTGATACCAGTAGAGTTAGGGAGTTTTGATGTGATAATCGGTATGGACTGGTTGAAAGAAGTGAAAGCAGAGATCGTTTGTTACAAAAATGCAATTCGCATTATACGAGAAAAAGGAAAACCCTTAATGGTGTACGGAGAAAAGGGCAACACGAAGCTGCATCTTATTAGTAATTTGAAGGCATAAAAACTAATAAGAAAAGGTTGCTATGCTGTTCTAGCACACGTCGAGAAACTACAAACTGAAGAAAAGAGCATCAATGATGTTCCCATTGCAAAAGAATTTCCCGATGTATTTCCAAAAGAATTACCGGGATTACCCCCACATCGATCCGTTGAATTTCAAATAGATCTTGTACCAGGAGCTGCACCAATAGCTCGTGCTCCTTACAAACTCGCACCCAGCGAGATGAAAGAACTGCAAAGCCAATTACAAGAACTTTTAGAGCGTGGTTTCATTCTACCAAGCACATCACCGTGGGGAGCTCCTGTTTTGTTTGTCAAGAAGAAAGATGGTACATTCAGGTTGTGTATCGACTACCGAGAGTTGAACAAACTTACCATCAAGAACCGCTACCCACTACCGAGAATCGATGACTTATTTGATCAACTACAAGGCTCGTCTGTTTATTCAAAGATTGACTTACGTTCCGGGTATCATCAAATGCGGGTGAAAGAAGATGATATTCCAAAGACTGCTTTCAGAACACGTTACGGTCATTACGAGTTTATGGTCATGCCGTTTGGTTTAACTAATGCACCAGCTGTGTTCATGGACCTTATGAACCAAGTGTGTGGACCATACCTTGACAAGTTTGTCATTGTTTTCATTGATGACATACTTATTTACTCAAAGAATGACCAAGAACACGGTGAACATTTGAGAAAGGTGTTAGAAGTATTGAGGAAGGAAGAATTGTACACTAAGTTTTCAAAGTGTGCATTTTAGTTGGAAGAAGTTCAATTCCTCGGTCACATAGTGAACAAAGAAGGTATTAAGGTGGATCCGGCAAAGATAGAAACTGTTGAAAAGTGGGAAACCCCGAAAACTCCGAAACACATACGCCAGTTTTTAGGACTAGCTGGTTACTACAGAAGGTTCATCCAAGACTTTTCCAGAATAGCAAAACCCTTGACTGCATTAACGCATAAAGGGAAGAAATTTGAATGGAATGATGAACAAGAGAAAGCGTTTCAATTATTGAAGAAAAAGCTAACTACGGCACCTATATTGTCATTGCCTGAAGGGAATGATGATTTTGTGATTTATTGTGATGCATCAAAGGAAGGTCTCGATTGTGTATTAATGCAACGAACGAAGGTGATTGCTTATGCGTCTAGACAATTGAAGATTCACGAACAAAATTATACGACGCATGATTTGGAATTAGGCGCGGTTGTTTTTGCATTAAAGACTTGGAGGCACTACTTATATGGGGTCAAAAGTATTATATATACCGACCACAAAAGTCTTCAACACATATTTAACCAGAAACAACTGAATATGAGGCAGTGTAGGTGGATTGAATTATTGAATGATTACGACTTTGAGATTCGTTACCACCCGGGGAAGGCAAATGTGGTAGCCGATGCCTTGAGCAGGAAGGACAGAGAACCCATTCGAGTAAAATCTATGAATATAATGATTCATAATAACCTTACTACTCAAATAAAGGAGGAGCAACAAGGAGTTTTAAAAGAAGGAAATTTAAAGGATGAAATACCCAAAGGATCGGAGAAGCATCTTAATATTCGGGAAGACGGAACCCGGTATAGGGCTGAAAGGATTTGGGTACCAAAATTTGGAGATATGAGAGAAATGGTACTTAGAGAAGCTCATAAAACCAGATACTCAATACATCCTGGAATGGGGAAGATGTACAAGGATCTCAAGAAACATTTTTGGTGGCCGGTTATGAAAGCCGATGTTGCTAAATACGTAGGAGAATGTTTGACGTGTTCTAAGGTCAAAGCTGAGCATCAGAAACCATCAGGTCTACTTCAACAACCCGAAATCCCGAAATGGAAATGGGAAAACATTACCATGGTTTTCATCACTAAATTGCCAAGGACTGCAAGTGGTTTTGATACTATTTCGGTAATAGTTGATCGTCTCACCAAATCAGCACACTTCCTGCCAATAAGAGAAGATGACAAGATGGAGAAGTTAGCACGACTGTATTTGAAGGAAGTCATCTCCAGACATGGAATACCAATCTCTATTATCTCTGATAGGGATGGAAGATTTATTTTAAGATTCTGGCAGACATTACAGCAAGCATTAGGAACTCGTCTAGACATGAGTACTGCCTATCATCCACAAACTGATGGGCAGAGCGAAAGGACAATACAAACGCTTGAAGACATGCTACGAGCATGTGTTATTGATTTCGGAAACAGTTGGGATCGACATCTACCGTTAGCAGAATTTTCCTACAACAACAGCTACCATTCAAGCATTGAGATGGCGCCGTTTGAAGCACTTTATGGTAGAAAGTACAGGTCTCCGATTTGTTGGAGTGAAGTGGGGGATAGACAGATTACGGGTCCGGAGATTATACAAGAAACTACCGAGAAGATCATCCAAATTCAACAACGGTTGAAAACCGCCCAAAGTCGACAAAAGAGCTACGCTGACATTAAAAGAAAAGATATAGAATTTGAAATTGGAGAGATGGTCATGCTTAAAGTTGCACCTTGGAAAGGCTTTGTTCGATTTGGTAAACGAGGGAAATTAAATCCAAGGTATATTGGACCATTCAAGATTATTGATCGTGTCGGACCGGTAGCTTACCGACTTGAGTTACCTCAATAACTCGCGGCTGTACATAACACTTTCCACGTCTCGAATTTGAAGAAATGTTTTGCTAAAGAAGATCTCACTATTCCGTTAGATGAAATCCAAATCAACGAAAAACTTCAATTCATCGAAGAACCCGTCGAAATAATGGATCGTGAGGTTAAAAGACTTAAGCAAAATAAGATACCAATTGTCAAGGTTCGATGGAATGCTCGTAGAGGACCCGAGTTCACCTGGGAGCGTGAAGATCAGATGAAGAAGAAATACCCGCATCTATTTCCAGAAGATTTGTCAACACCTTCAACAGCTTAAAATTTCGGGACGAAATTTATTTAACGGGTAGGTACTGTAGTGACCCGAACTTTTCCATGTTTATATATATTAATTGAGATTGATATTTACATGATTAAATGTTTCCAACATGTTAAGCAATCAAACTTGTTAAGACTTGATTAATTGAAATATGTTTCATATAGATAATTGACCACCCAAGTTGACCGGTGATTCACGGACGTTAAAACTTGTAAAAACTATACAATGACATATATATGGTTATATATATAGTTAACATGTTTTTATTATAAGTATGTATCTCATTAGGTATTTTAACAATGAGTTATATACATAAAAATGAGACTATTAATTTAAGAAACTCGAAAACGATATATATAACGATTATCGTTATAACAACGTCTTACTAGGTACATATGAATCATATTAAGATATTGATACACTTGGTTAATTATGTTAAATGATAATTAAATATATTATTAAGTGTATTAACAATGAAATACATATGTAAAAATAAGACTACTAACTTAATGATTTCGAAACGAGACATATATGTAACGATTATCGTTGTAACGACATTTAACTGTATATACATCATACTAAGATAAATTATATATCATAATATCATGATAATATAATAATTTAACATCTCATTTGTTATAATAAACAATGGGTTAACAACATTCAACAAGATCGTTAACCTAAAGGTTTCAAAACAACATTTACATGTAACGACTAACGATGACTTAACGACTCAGTTAAAATGTATATACATGTAGTGTTTTAATATGTATTCATACACTTTTGAAAGACTTCAAGACACTTATCAAAATACTTCTACTTAACAAAAATGCTTACAATTACATCCTCGTTCAGTTTCATCAACAATTCTACTCGTATGCACCCGTATTCGTACTCGTACAATACACAGCTTTTAGATGTATGTACTATTGGTATATACACTCCAATGATCAGCTCTTAGCAGCCCATGTGAGTCACCTAACACATGTGTGAACCATCATTTGACAACTAGCATGAAATATCTCATAAAATTACAAAAATATGAGTAATCATTCATGACTTATTTACATGAAAACAAAATTACATATCGTTTATATCTAATCCATACACCAACGACCAAAAACACCTACAAACACTTTCATTCTTCAATTTTCTTCATCTAATTGATCTCTCTCAAGTTCTATCTTCAAGTTCTAAGTGTTCTAGTTGGTGTATGGATTAGATATAAAGGATATGTAATTTTGTTTTCATGTAAATAAGTCATGAATGATTACTCATATTTTTGTAATTTTATGAGATATTTCATGCTAGTTGCCAAATGATGGTTTCCACATGTGTTAGGTGACTCACATGGGCTGCTAAGAGCTGATCATTGGAGTGTATATACCAATAGTATATACATCTAAAAGCTGTGTATTGTACGAGTACGAATACGGGTGCATACGAGTAGAATTGTTGATGAAACTGAACGAGGATGTAATTGTAAGCATTTTTGTTAAGTAGAAGTATTTTCATAAGTGTCTTGAAGTCTTTCAAAAGTGTATGAATACATATTAAAACACTACATGTATATACATTTTAAGTGAGTCGTTAAGTCATCGTTAGTCGTTACATGTAAATATTGTTTTGAAACCTTTAGGTTAACGATCTTGTTGAATGTTGTTAACCCATTGTTTATTATAACAAATGAGATGTTAAATTGTTATATTATCATGATATTATGATATATAATATATCTTAGTATGATATATGTACAGTTAAATGTCGTTACAACGATAATCGTTACATATATGTCTCGTTTCGAAATCATTAAGTTAGTAGTCTTATTTTTACATATTTATTTCATTGTTAATACACTTAATAATATATTTACTTATCATTTAACATAATTAACCAAGTGTATCAATATCTTAATATAATTCATATGTACCTAGTAAGATGTTGTTATAACGATAATCGTTATATATATCGTTTTCGAGTTTCTTAAATTAATAGTCTCATTTTTATGTATATAACTCATTGTTAAAATACCTAATGAGATACATACTTATAATAAAATCATGTTAACTATATATATAACCATATATATGTCATCGTATAGTTTTTACAAGTTTTAACGTTCGTGAATCACCGGTCAACTTGGGTGGTCAATTGTCTATATGAAACCTATTTCAATTAATCAAGTCTTAACAAGTTTGATTGCTTAACATGTTGGAAACACTTAATCATGTAAATAACAATTTCATTTAATATATATATAAACATGGAAAAGTTCGGGTCACTACAGTACCTACCCGTTAAATAAATTCGTCCCGAAATTTTAAGCAGTTGGAGGTGTTGACGTATCTTCTGGAAATAAATGCGGGTATTTCTTCTTCATCTGATCTTCACGCTCCCAGGTGAACTCGCGTCCTCTACGAGAATTCCATCGAACCTTAACAATCGATATCTTGTTTTGTTTAAGTCTCTTAACCTCACGATCCATTATTTCGACGGGTTCTTCAATGAATTGAAGTTTTTCATTGATTTGGATTTCGTCCAATGGAATAGTGAGATCTTCTTTAGCAAAATATTTCTTCAAATTTGAGACGTGGAAAGTGTTATGTACAGCCGCGAGTTGTTGAGGTAGCTCCAGTTGGTAAGCTACTGGTCCGACACGATCTATAATCTTGAATGGTCCAATGTACCTTGGATTTAGTTTCCCCCGTTTACCAAATCGAACAACGCCTTTCCAAGGTGAAACCTTAAACATGGCCATTTCTCCAATTTCAAACTCTATATCTTTTCTTTTACTATCCACGTAGCTCTTTTGTCAACTCTGGGCGGTTTTCAATCTTTGTTGAATTTGGATGATTTTCTCGGTAGTTTCTTGTATTATCTCTGGACCCGTAATCTGTCTATCCCCCACTTCACTCCAACAAATCGGAGACCTGCACTTTCTACCATAAAGTGCTTCAAACGGCGCCATCTCAATGCTTGAATGGTAGCTGTTGTTGTAGGAAAATTCTGCTAACGGTAGATGTCGATCCCAACTGTTTCCGAAATCAATAACACAAGCTCGTAGCATGTCTTCAAGCGTTTGTATCGTCCTTTCGCTCTTCCCATCAGTTTGTGGATGATAGGCAGTACTCATGTCTAGACCAGTTCCCAATGCTTGCTGTAATGTCTGCCAGAATCTTGAAATATATTTGCCATCCCTATCAGAGATAATAGAGAATGGTATTCCATGTCTGGAGACGACTTCCTTCAAATACAGTCGTTCTAACTTCTCCATCTTGTCATCTTCTCTTATTGGCAGGAAGTGTGCTGATTTGGTGAGGCGATCAACTATTACCTAAATAGTATCATAACCACTTGCAGTCCTTGGAAATTTAGTAATGAAATCTATGGTAATGTTTTCCCATTTCCATTCCGGGATTTCAGGTTGTTGTAGCAGACCTGATGGTTTCTGATGTTCAGCTTTGACCTTAGAACACGTCAAACATTCTCCTACATATTTAGCAATATCGGCTTTCATACCTGGCCACCAAAAATGTTTCTTAAGATCCTTGTACATCTTCCCCGTTCCAGGATGTATTGAGTATCTTGTTTTATGAGCTTCTCTAAGTACCATTTCTCTCATATCTCCAAATTTTGGTACCCAAATTCTTTCAGCCCTATACCGGGTTCCATCTTCCCGAATATTAAGATGCTTCTCCGATCCTTTGGGTATTTCATTCTTTAAATTTCCCTCTTTTAAAACTCCTTGTTGCGCCTCCTTTATTTGAGTAGTAAGGTTATTGTGAATCATTATATTCATAGATTTTACTCGAATGGGTTCTCTGTCCTTTCTGCTCAAGGCGTCGGCTACCACATTTGCCTTCCCCAGGTGGTAACGAATCTCAAAGTCGTAATCATTCAACAATTCAATCCACTTACGCTGCCTCATATTCAGTTGTTTCTGATTAAATATATGTTGAAGACTTTTGTGGTCGGTATATATAATACTTTTGACCCCATATAAGTAGTGCCTCCAAGTCTTTAATGCAAAAACAACCGCGCCTAATTCCAAATCATGCGTCGTATAATTTTGCTCATGAATCTTCAATTGTCTAGATGCATAAGCAATCACCTTCGTCCGTTGCATTAATACACAACCGAGACCTTGCTTTGATGCATCACAATAAATCACAAAATCATCATTCCCTTCAGGTAATGATAATATAGGTGCCGTAGTTAGCTTTTTATTCAATAATTGAAACGCCTTTTCTTGTTCATCCTTCCATTCAAATTTCTTCCCTTTATGCGTTAATGCAGTCAAGGGTTTTGCTATTTTGGAGAAATCTTGGATGAATCTTCTGTAGTGACCAGCCAATCCTAAAAATTAACGTATATGCTTCGGAGTTTTTGGGGTTTCCTACTTTTCAACGGTTTCGATCTTTTCTGGGTCCACCTGGATACCTTCTTTGTTCACTATGTGACCGAGGAATTGAACTTCTTCCAATCAAAATGCACACTTTGAAAACTTAGCGTACAATTTTTCTTTCCTCAATACTTCTAGCACTTTTCTCAAATGTTCTTCGTGCTCTTGATCATTCTTTGAGTAAATAAGTATGTCATCGATGAAAACAAGGACAAACTTGTCAAGTTATGGCCCACACACTCGGTTCATAAGGTCCATGAACACAGCTGGTGCGTTAGTCAATCCAAACGGCATAACCATAAACTCGTAATGACCATAACGCGTCCTAAAAGCAGTTTTTGGAATATCATCCTCCTTTACTCGCATTTGATGATATCCAGAACGTAAATCGATCTTCGAATAAACCGACGAGCCTTGTAGTTGATCAAATAAGTCGTCAATTCTCGGCAGTGGATAACGGTTTTTGATGATAAGTTTGTTCAACTCTCTGTAGTCAATACACAACCTAAATGTACCATCCTTCTTCTTGACAAATAAAACAGGAGCTCCCCATGGTGATGTGCTTGGTCGAATGAAACCACGTTCTAACAGTTCTTGCAGTTGGCTTTGCAGTTCTTTCATCTCGCTGGGTGCGAGTCTATAAGGAGCATGAGCTATTGGTGCAGCTCCTGGTACAAGATCTATTTGAAATTCAACAGATCGATGTGGAGGTAGTCCCGGTAATTCTTTCGAAAATACATCGAGAAATTCTTTTGCGACGGGAACATCATTGATGCTCTTTTCTTCAGTTTGTACTTTCTCGACGTGTGCTAGAACAGTATAGCAACCTTTTCTTATTAGTTTTTGTGCCTTCAAATTACTAATAAGATGTAGCTTCATGTTGCCCTTTTCTCCGTACACCATTAAGGGTTCTCCTTCTTCTCGTACAATGCGAATTGCATTTTTATAACATACGATCTCTGCTTTCACCTTCTTCAGCCAGTCCATGCCAACTATTACATCAAAACTCCCTAACTCTATTGGTATCAAATCAATCTTAAATATTTTGCTACCCAGTTTAATTTCTCGATTCCGGCATATATTATCTGCTGAAATTAATTTACCGTTTGCTAATTCGAGTAAAAATTTACTATCCAACGGTGTCAATGGACAACTTAATTTAGCACAAAAATCTCTACTCATATAGCTTCTATCCGCACCCGAATCAAATAAAACGTAAGCATATTTATTGTCAATAAGAAACGTACCTGTAACAAGCTCCGGGTCTTCCTGTGCCTCTACCGCATTAATATTGAAAACTCTTCCGCGGCCTTGTCCATTCGTGTTCTCCTGGTTCGGGCAATTTCTAATAATGTGGCCCAGTTTTCCACATTTATAACAAACTACATTGGCATAACTTGCTCCGACACTACTTGCTCAGCCATTACTCGTTCCGACACCATTTGTTCCTTTCGTTCTGTTAACCCCTGGTCCGTAGACCTCACACTTCGCCGCGCTATGACCATTTCTTTTACACTTGTTGCAAAATTTGGTGCAGAACCCCGAGTGATACTTTTCACACCTTTGGCATAGTTGCTTCTGATTGTTGTTGTTGTTGCGGTTGTTATTGTTGTTGGGATGATTGTTGTAGTTGCTGTTGTTGTTGTTGTTGTTGTTGGGCCGTTTGTTGTAGTTGCGATTGATGTTGCGATTGTTGGGATAATTGTTGCGATTATTATTGTAATTGTTGTTGTTGTTGTATTGGTGATTCTTATCACCGTTTTCCTCCCACTTTCTTTTGACTTGCTTCACATTGGCCTCTTTAGCAGTCTGTTTTTTAATTCTTTCCTCAATCTGGTTCACTAGTTTGTGAGCCATTCTACATTCATGTTGTATGGAGGCGGGCTTGTGTGAAATTATATCTTCTTGGATTCTTTCCGGTAATCCTTTCACAAACGCGTCGATCTTCTCTTCCTCATCTTCGAACGCTCCCGGACACAATAGGCACAATTCTGTGAATCGTCTTTTGTACGTGGTAATATCAAATCCTTGGGTTCGTAACCCTCTAAGTTCTGTCTTGAGCTTATTGACCTCGGTTCTGGGACGGTACTTCTCGTTCATCAAGTGCTTGAATGCTGACCACGGTAGTGCGTACGCATCATCTTGTCCCACTTGCTCTAGATAGGTATTCCACCATGTTAACGCAGAACCTGTGAAGGTATGCGTAGCGTACTTCACTTTGTCCTGTTCAGTACACTTACTTATGGTAAACACCGATTCGACCTTCTCGATCCACCGTTTCAATCCGATCGGTCCTTCGGTTCCATCAAATTCCAAAGGTTTGCAGGCAGTGAATTCTTTGTAGGTGCATCCTACACGATTTCCTGTACTGCTAGATCCAAGGTTATTGTTGGTATGTAGCGTAGCCTGTACTGCAGCTATGTTTGAAGCTAGAAAAGTACGGAATTCCTCTTCATTCATATTCACGGTGTGTCGAGTAGTCGGTGCCATTTCCTTCAAAATAGTGAAATGGAACAAGTTAATCATACAGAATATTAAGAGTAGTTAATAGTATTTCGTAGCATAATATGACTCAATTCAACTACTACAATTCTATATGAAAAACTGATTATAATAATATTTTGCGTTCAAACTTTTATACAATATTTTACAAACTTACAATACCGCTTATTTTACATAAAGCATGAAATATAGCACACAATAACTTTGATACAAGATAGTTGTGAAGATAATTCTAGCTAGTACACAAGTCGTTCAGCAAAGGCAATAAAGACACGTAATTCATACGTCCAGAAACAAGTCATGCATTCTGGTTTTACTAGGACTACTTCCCATCCTTGGTCTTGTGGAACATAACCGTTATGGCCGTTGATAAGACAGCGTGTTGTAACGTCGTCAAAGGGACGAGGGTTACTTAATGACCAACAGTCTCGTAATAACCTAAAAACCTCATTTCTTACCCCAATTACCGACTCCGTCACTTGTGGGATCGTTTTGTTTAATAGTTGTAGGCCGATGTTCTTTTTCTCACTTTGGTGAGAAGCGAACATTACTAACCCGTAAGCATAGCATGCTTCTTTATGTTGCATGTTAGCCGCTTTTTCTAAATCATGAAGTCCTATATTCGAATACATTGAGTCAAAATAATTTCTTAACCCGTTACGTAAAATAGCATTTGGGTTCCCCGCAATATATGCGTCAAAGTTAACACATCATAAATTATGGGTTTCCCAATGTGATATCCCCTATCTTTCAAACGAAAGTCTCTTATAAACCAAGACATTCTTGGAACGTTCTTCGAATGTCTTACAAACTGATTTCGCCTTAAATAGTTGTGCCGAGGAATTCTGACCGACTCTTGACAAGATTTCATCAATCATGTCTCCGGACAAGTCTCTTAAAATATTGGGTTATCTATCCATTTTGTGTTTTTAAACTGTAACATAGACAAGAGTTAGATTCATAAAAAAAATTACTTATTAATACAAGCAATTTTTACATATATCATAAAGCATAAGCACACTATATTACATATATTACACCACACGAATACAACTATCTTATTCCGACTCGCTCGTTTCTTCTTCTTCGGTTTTGGTTCGTTTTGCCAAGTTTCTAGGGATATATGATGTTCCCCTAATACGAGCTGTCGTTTAACACATTGGTTTAGAAAAACCTGGTGGTTTAGAGGTTCCCGGGTCATTGTTACAACTTAAGGGCTTCGAGGTTGACGATACATATAAAGTTCATCGGAGTTGGAATTAGATTTCTCTATTTTTATGCCCTTTCCCTTATTATTTTCTTTTGCCTTTTTACATTCAGTTGGGGTAATTTCTGTAACATCATCGGAATTCTCGTCGGAATCCGATTCATCGGAGAATTGGTAATCCTCCCAATATTTTGCTTCCTTGGCGAAAACACCATTGACCATAATTAACCTTGGTCGGTTGGTTGAGGATTTTCTTTTACTTAACCGTTTTATTATTTCCCCCACCGGTTCTATTTCCTCCTCCGGTTCCTCCTCTTCCGGTTCTGATTCTTCTTCCGGTTCTGACTCTTCTTCCGGTTCCTCTTCGGGAACTTGTGAATCAGTCCACGAATCATTCCAATTTACATTTGACTCTTCATTATTATTAGGTGAGTCAATGGGACTTGTTCTAGAGGTAGACATCTATCACATAATATCAAACGCGTTAAGAGATTAATATATCACATAATATTCACATGTTAAAAATATATAGTTTCCAACAAAATTTGTTAAGCAATCATTTTTCAAGTAAACACGGTCGAAGTTCAGACTCACTAATGCATCCTAACAAACTCGATAAGACACACTAATGCAAAATTCTGGTTCTCTAAGACCAACGCTCGGATACCAACTGAAATATCCCGTTCTTATTGATTAAAAACGTTCCATATTAATTGATTTCGTTGCGAGGTTTTGACCTCTATATGAGACGTTTTTCAAAGACTGCATTCATTTTTAAAACAAACCATAATCTTTATTTCATAAATAAAGGTTTAAAAAGCTTTACGTAGATTATCAAATAATGATAATCTAAAATATCCTGTTTACACACGACCATTACATAATGGTTTACAATACAAATATGTTACATCGAAATCAGTTTCTTGAATGCAGTTTTTACACAATATCATACAAACATGGACTCCAAATCTTGTCCTTATTTTAGTATGCAACAGCGGAAGCTCTTAGTATTCACCTGAGAATAAACATGCTTTAAACGTCAACAAAAATGTTGGTGAGTTATAGGTTTAACCTATATATATCAAATCGTAACAATAGACCACAAGATTTCATATTTCAATACACATCCCATACATAGAGATAAAAATCATTCATATGGTGAACACCTGGTAACTGACATTAACAAGATGCATATATATAAGAATATCCCCATCATTCTGGGACACCCTTCGGATATGATATAAATTTCGAAGTACTAAAGCATCCAGTACTTTGGATGGGGTTTGTTAGGCCCAATAGATCTATCTTTAGGATTCACGACCCAGTGTATACGTATCGCATTATTGCTCACAACTCAAACCATATATATTTTGGAATCAACCTCAACCCTGTATAGCTAACTCCAACATTCACATATAGAGTGTCTATGGTTGTTCCGAAATATATATAGATATGTCGACATGATAGGTCGAAACATTGTATACGTGTCTATGGTATCTCAAGATTACATAATATACAATACAAGTTGATTAAGTTATGGTTGGAATAGATTTGTTACCAATTTTCACGTAGCTAAAATGAGAAAAATTATCCAATCTTGTTTTACCCATAACTTCTTCATTTTAAATCCGTTTTGAGTGAATCAAATTGCTATGGTTTCATATTGAACTCTATTTTATGAATCTAAACAGAAAAAGTATAGGTTTATAGTCGGAAAAATAAGTTACAAGTCGTTTTTGTAAAGGTAGTCATTTTAGTCGAAAGAACGACGTCTAGATGACCATTTTAGAAAACATACTTCCACTTTGAGTTTAACCATAATTTTTGGATATAGTTTCATGTTCATAATAAAAATCATTTTCCCAGAATAACAACTTTTAAATCAAAGTTTATCATAGTTTTTAATTAACTAACCCAAAACAGCCCGCGGTGTTACTACGACGACGTAAATCCGGTTTTACGGTGTTTTTCGTGTTTGCAGGTTTTAAATCATTAAGTTAGTATATCATATAGATATAGAACATGTGTTTAGTTGATTTTAAAAGTCAAGTTAGAAGGATTAACTTTTATTTGCGAACAAGTTTAGAATTAACTAAACTATGTTCTAGTAATTACAAGTTTAAACCTTCGAATAAGATAGCTTTATATGTATGAATCGAATGATGTTATGAACATCATTACTACCTCAAGTTCCTTGGATAAACCTACTAGAAATGAGAAAAATAGATCTAGCTTCAAAGGATCCTTGGATGGCTTGAAAGTTCTTGAAGCAGAATCATGACACGAAAACAATTTCAAGTAAGATTTCCACTCGAAATAAGATTGTTATAGTTATAGAAATTGAATTAAAGTTTGAATATGATTATTACCTTGTATTAGAAAGATAACCTACTGTAAGTAATAAAGGTTTCTTGATCTTGGATGATTACTTGGAATGGATTTAGAAAACTTGGAAGTAAACTTGCAATCTTGGAAGTATTCTTGATTTTATGAAACTAGAACTTTTGGAATTTATAAAGAACACTTAGAACTTGAAGATAGAACTTGAGAGAGATCAATTAGATGAAGAAAATTGAAGAATTAAAGTGTTTGTAGGTGTTTTTGGTCATTGGTGTATGGATTAGATATAAAGGATATGTAATTTTGTTTTCATGTAAATAAGTCATGAATGATTACTCATATTTTTGTAATTTTATGAGATATTTCATGCTAGTTTCCAAATGATGGTTCCCACATGTGTTAGGTGACTCACATGGGCTGCTAAGAGCTGATCATGGGAGTGTATATACCAATAGTATATACATCTAAAAGCTGTGTATTGTACGAGTACGAATACGGGTGCATACGAGTAGAATTGTTGATGAAACTGAACGATGATGTAATTGTAAGCATTTTTGTTAAGTAGAAGTATTTTGATAAGTGTATTGAAGTCTTTCAAAAGTGTATGAATACATATTAAAACACTACATGTATATACATTTTAAGTGAGTCGTTAAGTCATCGTTAGTCGTTACATGTAAATGTTGTTTTGAAACCTTTAGGTTAACGATCTTGTTGAATGTTGTTAACCCATTGTTTATTATAACAAATGAGATGTTAAATTGTTATATTATCATGATATTATGATATATAATATATCTTAGTATGATATATATACAGTTAAATGTCGTTACAACGATAATCGTTACATATATGTCTCGTTTCGAAATCATTAAGTTAGTAGTCTTATTTTTACATATGTATTTCATTGTTAATACATTTAATAATATATTTACTTATCATTTAACATAATTAACCAAGTGTATCAATATCTTAATATAATTCATATGTACCTAGTAAGACGTTATTATAACGATAATCGTTATATATATCGTTTTCGAGTTTCTTAAATTAATAGTCTCATTTTTATGTATATAACTCATTGTTAAAATACCTAATGAGATACATACTTATAATAAAATCATGTTAACTATATATATAACCATATATATGTCATTGTATAGTTTTTACAAGTTTTAACGTTCGTGAATCACCGGTCAACTTGGGTGGTCAATTGTCTATATGAAACCTATTTCAATTAATCAAGTCTTAACAAGTTTGATTGCTTAACATGTTGGAAACACTTAATCATGTAAATAACAATTTCATTTAATATATATATAAACATGAAAAAGTTCGGGTCACTACAGTTGTAATGTTGAGTCTCGAAAATTTTGAACTGTTTCATATATTCATTTGACCTTCGACTAATCTCGACGATTCACGAACCACTATCTGTAAATAAATATATATATATATTTAAATATATATATAAATATGAAAGAGAAACTTATGTGATTTAATTCATTTATTTGATAAACGCTCGTAGCACTCGTTTATCATCTTGATAGTTATTAATCAAGTCAAAAACGAACTTATGTGATTTTAAAATAAACGGTGATCCGAAAATGAGTTCTACAAATTTTAGGCTTACAAAAAAATGTATTTAGGATTTAGTTATTAAATTTTAACACTTTTTATATTTTACCCAGAATTAAGAGGGACAGTTGATGTAATTTTTATTTAATAAATTAATGATCGAATTTTATACCATAATGACTTAAATAAATAAAGGAATTTAATTTAAAAATTTGGGATTTTTCTGAGACCTTTTTATCCGCCACTGATTTATAAACGGAGTATGATAATGCAGTCCGTAAAAACTGTCGGCACAAAATATCTAATAAGATGGCTGCTATACTTTAACACGTTTCATTTGATTATTAACTCATTATTATTATAGAATTCTATTTCTCAATTTGTGAAATATATCCGTAAGAATGATTAATATGTATTGTGTTTCACAATTTTTCTTTTAACTCCTTATTGATGTATGAGTTATAATATATTATATTATATACATATATAACAATATATATATATATATATATATATATATATATATATATATATATATATATATATATATATATATATATATATATATATATATATATATATATATATATATATATATATATATATATATATATATATATATATATATATATCAAGATGTATGAGGATATATAGAGATATGATCGATCCATCTGTTAAACATTAAACCATCACTTACTTTCTTTTGCTTCTTCGACAACCGACACCTATCACCACTATGAAGAACCATACACCACACACCACCATACATCAACCCATCACCACTATGAACAACCATACACCACACACCACCTTTTCCTCCATATATCTTTCTTACGGTTGTAAACATCAACCATCACCTCACCACCATTACAACGTCACCACCACTGAGAACTACCACCAGGAACAACCACCATCTCTTCTTCTCCTTCGTGACTTACTCGACATCACCATCAATCACCATCTAGTAACCACCATGACACCATTATAACCGAAACACTTCTATATTTCTTTTGGTATTTTCGTTCGAACCACATAACAACCATCTTGTACATCTACTTGTTTCTCTTCTTCTTTTTCTTATGACTTCCGGCAACCCACCTCCGGTCATTAACTCAACCCGCCACCATCAAACCTACAACCACTATCACCACCGTACCATCTTCAAACACCACAAATCACTTGTGCCTATATCCTCTCTGTTTCTGTTCCGTCAAAAATCACCACAACATAACACCACCTTCACCATTGCTATATACAACAACCTCTACTGTTGTTCACTACTATTCCAGCTGCCATTTTCCGAAACAGTGACGAGGATACATAAAGATTACGATGATATTGATGATGAGACGATGACGAGTGGATAATGATAAAATGAATAATGATTTGAAGCTACTGTTAATGTCTCTATCAAGAACCGAACCCACCTGTCGAGTGTAGTGTTGCTATCTCGTTTCTGTTTTCTATTATTTTTTTTCTACAGTAACCGACATCCAACTAGGCTGCCATTTGAGAATAGTTGGGTTACCATATTGGGCTATAGTTGGGCCATTCTTAACTGGGCTCGTATCAAAATCCACAAAAAAATCGACACCTTAATTGTTGCTGCATACTTTTCTGTTTCATCTATAAAACCGACCCAAACCTTCTATTGTCATTGTTATATGATCGAAACCCTCCAAGAACCACTGCCAACTGCTGCAAATGCTTGAAAGACACCACAGCCACCTACAACTGGTCGCTACAGTGATTATGTTGCCTATTATTTTATTTTTTTTATTTTTTTTTTCTTCTTTCTTCGAACCTTAGCTGTTACAATTCATTGCTGTTATTTGCTGGATTACTACAGCCATTACCTTCTGTTCTATTTCTGAAACAATAAATGATGATGATTAATGGCGAAGAAGATGATGAGGTTATCACGAAGAAGACGATGAATAGTGCCGAGTTATTGATAAAGAATGATAATGATCGAAATGTTGATGACTCGATGATCCACAATCAATTCGTTTTTGTTTAGTTTTTGAATCCAAAACCCAATTCATTTGGTTATTGTTATGGTTGATTTGATCAATGGTCGATTTAAGAAGGAAGAAGAAGAAATAGAATAAAACACGGTATATGTTATTATCTGTGGTATATAATCAGAAAAACGAAAATGGTGCAATGGTTTGATTATGTTACAAATAACCGATAGGTCTTGAGTTCGAGCCCAGGCTATGGCATTTATTTTTTTAGGCTTGTTTGGAAGGTAGTCTCCTATTATTATTATTATTATTATTATTATTATTATTATTATTATTATTATTATTATTATTATTATTATTATTATTATTATTATTATTATTATTATTATTATTATTATTATTATTATTATTATTATTATTATTATTATTATTATAATTATTATTATTATTATTAAACTAACACTAAATATTAAAATTATGATTATTATTATAATTATCAGTAGTATTAATAGGATAAACAAGATTATTATTATTATTATTATTATTATTATTATTATTATTATTATTATTATTATTATTATTATTATTATTATTATTATTATTTTTATTTTTATTATTATTATTATTATCATAAGTATTTGTATTATTATTAGTATTATTATTATCATTATAGTTATTAATATAAATATTAGTATCATTATTATTATTATTAGTAAAATCGTTATTTTTATAGTTATTATTATTAGTATTCATTATTATTAAAATTAACATTTTTATTATAAGTATCATTTTTTATTAAAGTTATCATTTTTATCATTAATATTAAAAATATCATTTTTAACTCTATTATCATTATTATTATTTTTATCATTACTAATATTATTTTAGTATTATTATAATTTTAACAAACAAACGATATATATATATATATATATACAAAAAAAATATTTAATACATATAACATAACAAAATTAATATTTTTTTATTTTAAAAATATAAAATGAATATATGAAACATATAAGTTATTAATATAAAAATGATATAACTAATAAATTTATATATATATAAAAAAATTTGTTCGATTACAATTATGTGTGTTAATATATATGTATAAATGATATAGGTTCGTGAATCCGAGGCCAACCCTGCATTGTTCAGTTCCGTCGTATGCATATTTTTACTACAAAATATCGTATAGTGAGTTTCATTACTCCCTTTTTAAATGCTTTTGTAATATATATTTTTGGGACTGAGAATACATGCGCTTTTATAAATGTTTGGCGAAATAGACACAAGTAATTGAAACTACATTCTATGGTTGAATGATCGAAATCGAATATGCCCCTTTTAGCTTGGTAGCCTAAGAATTAGGGAATTGGCCCCTATTTGACGCGAATCCTAAAGATAGATCTATCGAGCCCAACGAGCCCCATCCAAAGTACCGGATGCTTTAGTACTTCGAATTAATCATGTCCGAAGGGAGTCCCGGAATGATGGGGATATTCTATATGCATCTTGTTAAGGTCGGTTACCAGGTGTTCAATCCATATGAATGATTTTTATCTCTATCCAATGTGAAATGCCTGATATGAGATGTATATTTATGAGAAATGGAAATGGAAATCTTGTGGTCTATTAAAAAAATGGAAATGATTGTTTATGATAAACTAATGAACTCACCAACCTTTTGGTTGACACTTGAAAGCATGTTTATTATCAGGTATTAAAGAAATCTTCCGCTGTGCATTTGCTCATTTAAAAGATATTACTTGGAGTCATTCATGGCATATTTCAAAAGACGTTGCATTCAAGTCGTTGAGTTCAATAGAGATTATTATTAAGTAAATGACAGATTAGGTCATTTATAGGTTGGATATTATGAAATGGTATGCATGCCTGTCAACTTTCGTTGTAATGAAAGTTTGTCTTTTAAAAACGAATGCAATGTTTGTAAAACGTATCATATAGAGGTCAGTACCTCGCAATGAAACCAAATATTGAAGACTTCGTCCTTATAGATTATGACGGGTCATTTCAGCTTGTGCTTCCGCCCATTTAGATACATAATTAATGGCAACGAGAATGTAGAGATTATTATGAGATTTTGGAAATGGACCCATAAAGTCAATACCCCAAACGTCGAATACTTCACATACTTGAATGACATTTTGTGGCATTTCATCACGTTGACTTATTTTTCTGGCCCTTTGACATGCATTACAGGATTTACAAAGAAGGTGCACGTCTTTAAAATTTGAAGGCCAATAGAATCCAGCGTCGTAAACCTTCTTTGCTGTGATTTGAGGCCCATAATGCCCTACTGTTGGTCCTGTGTGACAATGGTTTAAGATTTGACTAGCTTCATCCCCGAATACACATCGGCGTATTATTCCATCGAGACATCTCTTAAACAAATGTGGATCTTCCCAAAAATAGTGTTTTATATCACTAAAGAATTTCTTTCATTTTTGGTACGACAACCCTTTTTCAAAGAATCCACATACTAAGTAGTTTGCAAAGTCTGCAAACCATGGAATTTCACTATAATCGATTTGCAAGAGATATTCATTAGGAAAGTTATCTTGTATGGTTGATGCATTTAGAACTTCTAATTCAGGGTTTTCAAGTCGAGAAAGATGATCAGCGGCGAGATTTTATGCTCCCTTTTTTATCTCGGATTTCAATATTGAACTCTTGTAAAAGTAAGATCCAACGAATTAATCGTGGTTTGGCATCTTGTTTTGAAAATAGGTATCTAAGAGCAGAATGGTCAGTATAGACCACCGTTTTAGCTAGAACGAGATATGAACGAAATTTGTCAAAAGTAAAGACAATAGTAAGGAATTCTTTTTCAGTAGTTGTGTAATTCGTTTGTGCTCCTTGTAACGTCTTACTAGCGTAATAGATAGGTTGAAATCGTTTTTCAATCCTTTGACCTAAAACGGCTCCCATTGCAAAATCACTTGCATCGCACATGAGTTCAAATGGTAGATTCCAATTTGGAGTTATCATGATCGGCGCATTAGTGAGTTTTTCTTTAAGAATATTAAAAGAGTTGATGCATTCATCCGAAAAGATGAATGGAGCATCTTTTTCAAGGAGTTTGTTCATAGGAGTGGCAATTTTAGAAAAATCTTTTATGAAACGTCGGTAAAAATCGGCATGCCCTAAAAACTCCTAACTCCTCTAACATTGGTGGGATGTGGAAGGTTAGCAATTACATTTATTTTAGCTCTATCCACTTCAATTCCTTCATTTGAAATTTTATGACCAAGAACGATGCCTTCTTTAACCATGAAATGGCATTTCTCCCAATTAAGTACTAGATTTGATTTCTCGCATCTAATAAGCATTCGTTCAAGATTAACTAGACATGTTTCAAAAGTATCACCGAAGACTGAAAAGTCATCCATGAAAACTTCCATGCATTCTTCTATCAAGTCGTGAAAAATCGCCATCATGTACCTTTGAAAGGTTGCAGGGGCGTTGCAAAGTCCAAATGGCATATGTTTGTAAGCAAAAGTACCATAAGGGCATGTGAAGGTGGTTTTCTCTTGGTCCTCGGGTGCGATTGGAATTTGAAAGTATCCAGAGAAACTGTCAAGAAAACAATAGTAACTGTTCCCAGCTAACCTTTCCAACATTTGATCAATGAAAGATAAGGGAAAGTGATCTTTTCTGGTGGCGTCATTTAATTTTCTATAATCGATATAAACACGCCATCCTGTTACAGTCCTAGTAGGAATAAGCTCATCTTTTTCATTTGTGATGACAGTGATGCCACCCTTCTTAGGTACGCATTGAACTGGGCTTATCCATGGACTATCAGATATTGGATAAATTAAACCTGCATCGAGCAGTTTAATTATTTCTTTCTTAACAACATCTTGCATATTCGGATTTAGTCTTCATTGGCGTTGCACATATGTTTTATGACCTTCTTCCATAAGGATTTTATGTGTGCAATACGAAGGAATTATACCTTTAATGTCATGAATCTTCCATGCAATAGCTGGTTTATGAGCTTTTAGCACAGAAATGAGTTGAGATTTTTCATTTTTCGTAAGAGAAGACGAGATTATTACAGGTAATTCAGATTCACCATGTAAATAAGAGTATTCCAAATGGTTTGGAAGTGGCTTTAGCTCTAATATCGGTGGTTCTTCTATTGATGATTTGTATCGATATCTGTCTTCCTCTTTCAGCATTTGAAGTTCTTCTGTTATTGGTTCGTATTCATTAGCCATAAGTGTAGCTAACATTTCAGCTTCATCAATTGGTTTAGTTCCTTCTCCTAAAGAACATTCTCATGTTCCTTGTAATTCTGAAAATTTTTGTAATAATTCTGCATGTGAATCTATAGTTTGAACATAATAACATGTATCATCTGCAGATTGTGGTTGTTGCATGGCTCTATCAACAGAAAAGGTAACACTCTCATCCTCTATACTTAGGGTCAGTTTCTTACCAAACACATCTATTATTGCTTTAGCCGTGTTTAAGAATGATCTTCCTAATATAAGAGGAACTCGAGAATCTTCTTTCATGTCCAAAATAACAAAGTCTACTGGAAATACTAAAGTACCAAATTTAACTAGCATGTTCTCCATTATCCCTCTAGGATATTTTATTGATCGATCGGCTAGTTGTATGCTTATTCGTGTTAGTTTTAATTCTCTGAGGTCTAGTTTAGTGTATAATGAATATGAAATTAAATTTATACTAGCACCTAAGTCTGCCAATGCTTCTATTGAACTAAGACTACCCAGAAAACATGGAATTGTGAACTTTCCTGGATCTGATAATTTTTCTGGTATCTTATTCAACAGTACTGCATAACAATTAGCATTCATTGTAACAGCAGAGAATTCTTCTATTTTCTTTCTATTTGTGATTAGATCTTTCAAGAATTTAGCATATCTTGGCATTCCTGAAATTACGTCAATGAAAGGAAGATTGACATTTATTTGTTTAAACATATCCAAGAATTTGGATTGCTTGGCTTCAAGTCTTTCTTTTCTCATTTTTACTCGGGTATGGAATGCTGGTTGATATGGTTTAATATAAGGCTTTGCCTTAACTGTGTTATCTTCATTAACTTTTTTAACTACCGATTCTGTTTCCTTCTCTTGCTCTGGCTGTGGTGCCTGTGTAGTAGGAATAGAGTCATCAGAAATTACAGACATTTCAGATGGTTTAAGTGTAATACCACTTCTTATGGTAATGGCTTTAGCTATTTCATTTCGGGGGTTAGCATTTGTATCGCTGGGTAGACTCCCCGGTTTTCTTTCACCAATTAACCTTGCTAGGTTACTTACTTCTTGTTCCATATTTTGGATTGAAGCTTGTTGATTTCTAAATGCTTGAGCATTTTGTTCATTAGTTTGTTTCTGAGATGTAAATAACTGGTTTTGAGATTCTATTAGTTTTGCCATCATTTCGTCCAAGTTTGTCTTTTTCTCATCGGTTTGTGGTGGTTTATTAAAATAACCAGGTCTTTGCTGATTGTAAGTATTATTGGGTATTTGTTGATTGCTAGGACCTTGTTGGTTGTTTTGCTGAGCATTTGGATTGTACGGAATGTTTTGATTTCGTTTATAGTTTGGCCTTAGAGGTTGATAATTATTTCCCGGCCTTTGGTTCATGTATGAAACATTCTCTCTTTGCTCCATTGTTTGTTCAACACTGAGACAATCTTTTGTCAAATGTGGTCCTGCACACTGCTCACAACTAATGCGTATTGCGTGAATATCTTTAGTCATCTTTTCCATTCTTCTCTCGAAAGCATCTAACTTTGTGGAAATGAAATCAAAGTCATGGCTAGAATCAGCTCTAGCTGCTTTAGATGAACGAAAAATATATTTTTCTTGATGCCACTCATGTGAGTGGGATGCTGTATTATCAATAATTTTGTGAGCTTCGGTTGCGGTTTTCTTCATAATGAAACCACCAGCTGCTGTGTCGATGTCTTTTCGTGTAGCGACGTCGACTCCTTTGTAAAATATTTGAACTATTTGATAAGTATCTAGACCGTGTTGAGGACATCCTCTCAACATTTTTCTGAATCTTGTCCATGCCTCATATAACATTTCATTTGACTTTTGTGCGAACGTGGCAATTTCTCCTTGAATTCTCACGGCTTTAGATGCCGGAAAGAATCTTTTAAGAAATTTCTCAACTAAAACATCCCATGAATCAATCGCTCCTTCAGGTAACGATTCTAACCAATCTTTAGCTTCCCCCTTTAAAGTCCAGAGGAACAACATGAGATAAATAGTTTCATCCTTAACTTCTTGAATTTTAAATAGATTACAAGTCCTATTAAAAGTTCAAAGATGTTCGTTTGGATCTTCTTTTGTTGTACCACTAAATTGGCATTGATTAGTGATCATGTGTAGGATTTGTCCTTTGATTTCAAAATCTGGTGCATTAACATCTGGTTGATTAATGGCATGACCTTGGCCCGTGCGTGTGGCTCTCATTCGGTCTTCCATACTTTGAGGTTCCGTTTCTGTCATATCTGAATTTGTTGAATCTGAATCACTAGAAGATTCTGATTTAATGGTTTCTTCCTCGATAATCTTCGAATTAATAATTTGTAGTTCAGGAGGAATGATTAGTGGTTCAGGATCTCTGAATTGTCCTTGAATATCCTCCGGGTCCTCAATTGTGAAATCGGGTTCAAAAAATGGATTATCGGAAATTTGAATTGGAGTACTTGTTTGACTAGATGATGATTCTAAAGAAAAATTAATGGCGACAATATTGGCTACATGTCTTGATTGAGTTATAGGAGGTGAACGTATGAAAGGTGATGAGCGTTTTGCTCGGTGCATTCACTGAATATCCTATTAGTTATAAAGATAAAAATTATATAAGTTATCAAATTAATAGACTTTTCTGATTTTTTTTGCCCACGTTTCGAATAGCCAATAGATGCAGCAGGTAGCCAGGACCCTTTAAATCGGAAGCCCACAACTCGCCACTAACAAATCCAACTATTACTACGAACCAGAAAATTTGAATGTCTATCAATTTAATTGCTTAAAATAATTTTTCGTCGAAACTTTAATGATTAAAAATTCTATGTCCTAAAAACTAGAGCATAGAAATGAAAAAGAACAAGCGCGTCAAAAAATAAGAAGTCGAAAAACAAATGTCGAAAAACAAAAGAACTAAAGTTTTACATCTAAAGATTAGCGTCGAAAAACTTAAAACTAAAAGTTGCGACTAAAGTTCTAAAGGTAATAAAACTTATAAAGCAATTCTAAAGGAAAAACGGCAATTACTTAAAAGGCACTAAAATCTATTAAATACTAAAGCGAAAAGTGATGTCGTAAATTTCTAAGGCTTTTAAAATCTAGTTCTAAGAAAAAGATCTTAAGGGAAAATTACGGCAAAACTTAAAACTAAACTTAATCTAAGGCAAAAAGAAACTAAAATTATAATTACGAACGAAACGATTAAAAAGATACGATTAATATAAAAATGATAAAAATAAAATTTTATATAAAAATATTATATTTATATTATTATTTTATAAAAATATTAATCTATATATTTAATAACAATATTACAAATTATATATTAAAACTACAATTAATTAATATGTTAAATAAATAAACCCTAGATAATAATAAAAATTAAATTTAAATTAAACTAACCCTAATTGCGTAATTAATGTGGTTCGAGGTTTCTTACCTGTCAGCCTACACCATGCGCCCGCATGGATTTAAGGCATCTGGCTCATGCGATCGCATGGGCCTGGATTCCAGATCAGATTTTGGGCTTCGACAAGTTCGACCCAATCTTATTTTAATTAATTTTTTTTTTAGTTTTATAGAATAATAGATATATAAAAAAAATAAATTTATATTTTAAAAACTTAATAAAATATTTTTATAGAAAAATTCTTAAAAATATATATATTTTTTTCTTTTCTTATTTTTAAATTTTTTTAACACTTAATACTTAAACAAAATATTTTTACAAAATAAAAAATAAAAAATTATATATAAAAAAATAGAAATATAGCGTTTTGCCGGGTCCCCGGCAGCGGCGCCAAAAATACTTGATGTGTGCAAGGTGGTGTATGAAATACTATTATAGTTTACTACAAAATACTATTAAATACGATACAATTTTACACAAGTTATTTATTTATTTATTGAATGGATATACCCAAACCTTGCTACAACACTTATAGGCAGTGTACCTAATCGTAGAGTAGTGTAGTTTTTAGTAAGTCCGGTTCATTCCACAGGGAGCTAGCTGAGTTTACACTATATTTTTATTAACTATATTTGTATATAAATATATATAAGTAGTAGTATTATTATTATTATAAAGGGGGTTTTACCGTTTAATGACTGGTTTGTCGATTTTAAGTCTTATATCACAGTTAAGCAAAGTCTGTAAAGTTGAGTTTCAGAAAGTTTGAACTATTTTCATATATTCATGTGACCTTCGACTGTTCCCGATGATTCACGAACCATTGCTTGTAAATATGTGGATATATATAAATATGTGTATATATAAATATATGTATAATATATATAATAACATGAAAATTAATAAACTATTATATACATTTATTGTTATAAATAAATATGTAAAATAAATTACATTGTAATAAAAACTATTATTTTATATGTATATTTCTTGTATATATATATATTGTTATATTTAATTTAATTATTTAATATATATTTATTTGCGTAGTAAATTTTGTTATTTAAAAACTGTTTATATATATACATAGCGTATATTAAATATAATAAATTTTGAGCTTAAATGGTAAATGTCTGTAACTTTCGGTTGACGTTTAATTATTTTTAAAATAGGTCTAATATATATATATATATATATATATATATATATATATATATATATATATATATATATATATATATATATATATATATATATATATATATATATGAAGTTTTAAAATAAAAGTTGGTCCAAAATTTGATTAAAAAGATTATAGTTTTGATAAATATTGTTATTACCTTCTCAATCTAAGTTTTTGTACTCCGTACATATAAATTGGAACAGAAAATAAGTAATTATGGAATCTTTTTGATCAGGTTTCAAATAGGTAATGACTGAAATAAATAAATGGACTTAATTTTAAAATATGGGATTATTCCGAATTAAATTAGTCGTAACTGTTTAGCAAAGGACCACGATTTAGCTTTCCGTGAAAAACTGTCGGCAGAGTAATTACAATCATTCAAACTGCTATACTATTGATGATATTTAAAATCTTGAATTATGCATATTGTTACTGTTTGTTTGTTGTCTTCTTCTCATACTAATATCTTAAGGAGTATGTGATGTTATTCGAGGGGTATATGAAATAGTATAATTTTTACAAGGAAATACTATTAAATACGATACAATTTTACACAAGTGATTTATTTATTTATAGAATGGATATACCTAAACATTGCTACAATACTTATAGGCAGTGTACCTAATCGTACAGTAGTGTAGTTTTTAGTAAGTCCGATTCGTTTCACATGGATCTTTTAAACAAGCTTAACGCTATATTAGTTTTAACTTATAATTGTAAAAATACAAAAATATATATAAGTAGTATTATTATTATAAAAGGGGGTTTTTATCGTTTAATGACCGGTTTGTAGATTTTAAAACTTAAGTCGCAGTTAAAACCTAATGTAAAATTTTAAAAATAAATATAACTTAATTTAAAGCATAAAGTAAATAACGATAATGAAATTGCGATAAATAAAATTGCGATAAAATAAAATTGCGATAATTAAAGAGTACGATAATTAAAAGTGCAATTAAATACAATGATAATAAATAAAAGTGCAATAATTAAAAGTGCAATTAAATATGAAATAAAGGAATTATGCTTATTTAAACTTCCGTAATCATGATGTTTGACATGTTGTTTTTAGTTTATTCCCATGGGTTAATTGTCCGTTGTCCTGGATTATTCGATATGTCTATACGGATTTGTCCATAATAGTCCATCAGTCATAATCATAAAGTGCGAAAGTCTTCGTCAAATTATTCTTATTCTCGAAGTCAAATATTCCAACTAATTGGGGATTCGAATTGTAACAAGGTCTTAATACTTTGTTTAATGAATACACCAGGTTATCTACTGCGTGTAAACCAAGGTTTTACTACTTTGTTAACAATTACACCAATTACCCTTGAATGTAATCCACCCCTGTTTCAACAAGTCTATTAACTATTAATCCAGTTCCGTGTCCGGTAAAATGAACAATTATTGGTATTTATAGATATCCCGCCCACCGTACCCAGTCAAGCGTATGTGGTTATATATAAATACGTCAAATTATAAGTCTATATATTAAATTAACGAGGTATCGTTTAGTTAATATAAAACCCATTAATAGCCCATAGTCTAATTTCCACAAGTGTCGTTCTTTTCTCCAAACCCCAATTATGGTCCAAAACCCAATTACCCAATTTTAATATTTAGCCCAACATCACGATTACTTCGGCATTAAATAAGCATAATAATAACTTAGCTACGAGACATTAAATTAAAAATAACATTAACCATAACTTACAGTGATTAAAAATAGCGTAGCGTTACACGAACCTGACCTGATAGATAGAGAGATGGATGGATATATGTAAAAAATTCGTCCAAAATTCGCGAACTTTATAGGACCTGACCTGATACTGTTAGCCATGCGATCGCATGGAAAATGGTCATGCTGGCCATGCGATCGCATGGCCCTGGAATCCAGCTCACATATCTTTGTTTGCATTCTACCGACGGTTTTTATTATAATATATAATATATAAATAATTTATATAATTATTTAAATATTATATTTTATTCTTGTGCATAGTTGACTTGTAATTTTTAGTCCGTTGCGTCGCGCGTTGAGAATTGACTTTGGTCCCGGTTCCGGATTTTCGAACGTCCTTGCGTACAATTTAATATCTTGTATTTTGCGTTTCGCGTCTTGTACTCTTGTAATTTTGAGACGTTTCTCACCAATAATTTGAACCACTTTGATTGTACTTTGTACTTTTGAGCTTTTTGGTCGTTTGCATCTTGAATTCGTCGAATCTGTCTTTTGTCTTCACCTTTTATTATTTAAACGAATATTACTTGTAAATAGAACAATTGCAACTAAAAGCTTGTCTTTCTTGAGGAATAATGCTATGAATTATGTGTTCGTTTTTAGCATTATCAAATATTCCCACACTTGAGCATTACTTGTCCTCAAGCAATATAGTCTTGAAATAAAAATACTAGAATCACTTCTTTATTCTTCACACTTTGTACATCAGTGATTTATATACGGCGGTATGAACAATGGTAGTAACGATGTGGTTTACAGTCCCACATGACTATGAAAATTTAGATCCTTAAGGAAATTGGATCTTTATGAAAACATTTGATCTTTTGAAAATTAAATCTAGCTTTTACCCTAGATAAGTTTTTCGGAATAACCCTTCACCGGTGTTTGCGAAATTGTTTTTGTGGGTTTGGTGGGTTTCATATTTGAAAATTTTAGCTCAAAACTTACGGTTTTATGTCACCCACTTGCTAACCTTGTATTGGGAAAGCAACACGTCCAGTATACTTGCTCCGTATATTAACTTTCGGTAAACTACCGTCCGGTTGTAAAGGAAAGCGTTGAACAAGCAACTGTTAAGGCAATGTCCCATGACATGCTTTTAATTATGGTCTATAACGTGTCGGATGCAATTACTATCCTTTGTAGGAGCAATAGTAAAGCTCACCCTTATAATTTTTCGGTCTGGCACAAGGTCCTGTCTTTGACCATGCTATGCAACCACCGTTCTTACGATTGACACCCGATTTGGTTCAGGTGACCTAATGAATTCCAGGTAAATTCCTAGGATTTTACGTTCAATGGTAATGAACGCATTGAAAATGGGTTTTCAGAAAACAAATCGGTTTGTAATTTTGATTATCGCTGTTTTTCTCGATCAAACTTAGTAGCTTTTGCTGAACTTAATGCCAGTCTTTAAAAATGCGCTGTTTTACCCTGTTGTGTACAATTAACAATATACATACATACAAATATAAACAAGCATGGTAATTTGAAATGGGACTTAAAATCCCACTTTCAAATCAAATATGAAATATTAGTACAAAATAATAAAAATATTAAACATTACAAAAAAAGTATCATAATATAATGTGTTTAAACATAAATAAATAGAAATAAAAAAAATTATATAAATTACCAACCGGAACTAAATCAATCTGGATAGGGGTTCCAGTTCATGTCGTCGTCCGGGTTTAATGGTTGGTGATAGGTGTACTGGTATGCCTGGTTAGGGTCGTAGAGAGTAAATAGCGGTCTCATCTCGGGCTGGTGTAGAGGATAGTAAGCTGGTCAGGTCAGGACGTAGTGCTCCTGAGGTGACAGCCGGCTCATAATCTGACGCTGATGATAGTCCTATCGATCATGCTGTCGTTGCCTGGAATGCTCGTAATCATTTCGGGCTTGCCACTGCTCCATCCGATGAAATCTCTCCGCGTTTGTCATATCTACCTCATTTATATGCTGGTAGACATCAGTCATAGCCTCTCGATTGACATCCCTAATATCATCCACTTCCTTCATTTCCTCGTCTGAAACTCTCTCTACCTGAGGATGACTACCTTCATAGGGTACTGGCTGATTGCGTCTGCTCTTTAACACCTTAGCACCCTGATAGACCTTCAATCCTAAAGGCTCAACCTGTTCCCTACATTCCAAAAGTGGACCTCCTTGGTCCTTATCTACACCTAAATACTCTCCAATGAGAGTAATAAAAATACCTCCTCCTATAATCCCCCCTTCCTGTATTCCTTCCACCATTTTAGATAAATAAAAACCAACACGGTAAGGGATATTAACAAAGCTTCTTGGGTCTCGAATACACTTTAGGTAAAATAAATCATGTAAGGTCATTTTCTCCTTGTTGTGACCTCTCTGTGTAATCGAGTTAGCCAAAATTCTATGAATTATACGAAGCTCGGCTTTGTTAATATGTAAGTAGGAGTGTTTCCCTCCCAGTGTAAAAACATTATAGTTTGACATACGCCTCCAGACGGCGTTCGCGTCAAAATTCCTATCTACTCTTTCACCATGATAAATCAAATTCATACAATCGGGTAGTAGTAATTCACCGAGAGTATATATCTGTAAAGCCCTGGCCATGTCCAGCATGGACATCCTATACATCCTACGGCCAAGTATAAACCTAAGAAAACTTCTATCATCTAATCTATCTACATCTACATTTGATGCTATAGTACTCATCAGCTCAACACACCATTCCTTATATACAGGCCTACGAATGGTGAATAGACGTTCTCAATCGGGAAAAGAAGAACTGCCATACCTTTGGATCATATGGAGTCTAACTCAGTTAGCTAGTTGGACCCTTTCCAAAGGATCCCAATCGATTACTCTTGGCACCTCTACATTTTTCGGTAGCAGTTTGAATTTGTTACTTTGATATGATGGGTAATCTCTCCAGCTTCTATCGACTCTCAGATTAGGATGCAACGTGTGTTTAGGAATTGTTGGGTATTCTACTGGTGGATGCATCGGAAATACTGTGAAGGCATCAACAAATTGTAGCAGATCATAATAAGGTACATGTTGATCAGGCTGTTGTTGTGGTTCCTGTTGTAGTTCTTGTTCAGGTTGATATTGCATTTCAGGTTCAGGTTCTGGTTGTGGTTGTCTAGATGATGATGTTGCACCATCAGTATCTGTAAATCTCTGCAAAACACATAAAACACAAAATTTGTGCATCCAAATATGCATTAGTGTTAGCAAAATAACAAATTGAAACAATTACAATAACATGTTAAATCAAAATTAAACTTATACACATTTTCACAATTTTTACAATTCTACACTTTTTTAAAATAAACCTTTATGAAAATGTATACAAAGTTCAAAAGCATTTAACTCAAATAACATGTCAAAATAGTCATTACTAACAATTAAACAAGTCTCAAATGGCGATTATATCAAATTAATCAAGTTCATAAATTTTATACCTAAAAAAGTCCACTTCAATTCTCAAAAATCATGTTTAGGAATAAAGTTTGGATCATTTAGCTACCTAAACATGTTACACTACTTAATTTAGCAATAATTCATGACAAAAATCGGCCATAACCTGTTTATATCAAAAAGCCCCAAATTGCTCAAGAACACAAACCCTAGATTTCTAAAAAAATTTGAAGTTTTTGGCTTCAAATCATGTTAAATAGCATCAATCTAGGTTATACATGCATAAAATACTAACAATTTAACTCTAATTACACTAGAAACTAACAAAATCAAATTAGGAAAAATATAGCTCAAGAACACTAAAAATCAAATTTAAAGAGGTTTAGGGATGTAATTGTTACCTTTCTTGATAAACTTCTGAACAATTTCATGTTTAGAGTGGATTGTAGCAAGAAATTTGTTGAATTTTGGTGAAAAAATGATGAAATTTGAGAGGTTTTTGGAGAGTGCTCGTATGTATATGTGTGTGTTGTGGGAGATAGAAGCAGAACTGCTGGGTTTTTATTTCTGGCCTGATTTCCAGCTCCATGCGATCACATGGATTGGAAGGCCAAATCCCATGCGATCGCATGGGGTTTGGGTACAGTACATTTTTTTTTATTTATAAAAACCTTATACTTAATAAAACATATAATTAATTAAAAATTAAAATTTTATTTCTTTTTAGGATGAGGGCGTTTCGGATCGTTGTCCTAGTCCGTCCCTCGACAAAATTTTAAAATTTGTCATTTTTAAGTGCGGTTTTAAAAGCAAAGATTTTTGGGTTTTTTAATATTTTTGGCATACTTTAATTAAATAAGATTAAAAATAATGATAATAAAAGTTCTCGTCCCTCCCTTGGGTAGAGCAATTTCGGTTCAACGACCTAGTTTTCAACTCACGACGAATTTTTAGAAATCAATTTTTAATTTAGCGAAATAAAGTAAATTTTTGTTTTTAAATTCACACCAAACTTAAATTTAAAATGCATAAAATTAAAAATTCATATTAATATTATTAAAAATTCACACCAAATTCTTATTATATTTTTGTTTTTATACATACAAACTTATATTAAAAATATTAATTTTTCAAATATTTACAAATTTAAATATATCGATTTTAAAAAGTTTATAATAATAATTTAACATTTATTTTAAAAACAAAGTAAAAATAAAAATTAAAAATCTTTTTGGTCTTTTATCCCACTTTAATCAATCAAATATTATCAAAAATATACGCCCCTCTTTTCGGTAAAGTAATTTCGGCTATATTACCTAGTTTTACTCCTGACGAATTTCTGAAATATTTTGGGTTGATTGATTAAAGATATTTATACCTTAAGAATAAACGGTAAATTTCGCAGTGATGTAATAAATTTTTTTTGTATGATATCAATAATTTCGGTTACGCATACCTAATTTTATTGAATACCAATTTAATACTTTATAGCGAACAATTTAGCATTTATTATCAAAAGGTTAAAAGCAAATAAAATAAAAATAAAAACTGTACATACTTACCTGTGAAATAGAATTCTCAGTGACCTGTTTTAGCCCACTCATAAGATAGTCGGACTAATTAGTTTTCCATAGCTACATAGGCGTAACCTCGAGCATTCAACATTTTTTCTTCGAAACATATGAACGGTCCATCTCTTCATAAAGTAACAAATTCGGTATTGGAATATGTCTGATTCATCGAGCATTTTCCTTCGTGTGACCATTTTCCGCATTTGTGACATCTTTCAAGGTGTCGTGCTCTTCTTTTCGCTGCGGATTTTGATTTTTCTTTACCAAAATGTAACTTATTATTTTTGTTCCTGGATTCTTTTCTTACTCTGTCCAATTTGCCTCTGATTAATGATACCAATTCACTTGGAAGGGTGTCATTATTATGTTTAGTGATCAAAGCGTGTAGCATTACACCATGGTTTAATTCACAGGAAGTCTTCATCTCGTAAAAGCTAAAAAAAATAAAAATTCAGAATGGGGGGAGAAGACTAGTTCTTTAGGGTCTGCTAGGGAAAGACCATTCGGATTCCATTTTCGAGAACTACACAAAAACAGAAAATCTAACTCTAACAGAAATACATATTACCCTAAAAAGATTCGAACCTCCCCACACTTAGTTGAAATTGTGATTAACGTTATTTTTAATTGGATCATCAACAATTTGTATATCTCTAACTTTTACTTCAATCCATTTGTTGATTTCCTCCGTAGCTTTCACAAATTCAACTATCATCGCCTTTTCTTTTGGCGATAAATTAGATACTAATCTGTTACATAACTTAAAGTTTCCCTTAATCCTAGCATCGTGAATTCGTTTATAAAGTTTCTTCGTTGAACTGTTAAAAACGGGTTCATCTAATTTCGTATCATCAACGGGGTTCTTTGTGATCGGATCATCATTAAGTGTTTCTTCATCTTCCCCACACTTATGTATTTTTATTGGTCTAACAGTTTTGGTTGGTGGAGATCTAAACTTTTGATTCACAAAGGTGATCGATGTATTACCATCCCTAAGTGTCATTCTACCTTCTCTTACATCAATGAATGCCTCGGTGGTTGCTAAAAATGGACGACCTAAGATTAGAGGAATATCAAGGTTTTCCTCCATATTAATCACTATGAAGTTTGCAACAAAGGTCAAACTTCCCACGTTAACAAGTAAATTATTTGCTATTCCAACCGGGTGTTTAATAGTTAGGTCAAATGATTGAACCCCTATTTTGGTTGGTTTTAATTTACCCATACCTAATCTTTTGTATAAGGTAAGAGGCATAATATTTTCACTTGCTCCTAAATCTACGAGTCCATTATATACACCACCATCATTAAGCAAACAATAAATGATAAATTCACCCGGGTCTCCTGCTTTTGTAAGTCGAGTTGGTTTGTAAACCTTTTTCGGGTGTTCTTTTCTTGGTTCTTTCACTTCTATTTGAACTTCTTGTTTACATTTTTCTTCGTTTCTTGGAATGGGAGGTTTGTATAAGAATTCTTCTTCATCACTCTAATTTGAATCCTCCCTATTTTCCAATTTTGATTTTTCATATGTTATTGATAGCATATTTATGTTTTCATTTTGAAGGTTTTCTTGGGTGGTGAAATTATTATTGACTTCATTGTCAACTTCCATCGGACCATGTATGTAATGTTTAACTCTGTGACCATTAACTTTAAATTCAATCCCATTTGAATTTATTAACTCTATTGTTCCGTATGGGAAAACTCTTTTGACTATAAATGGTCCAGACCATCTTGATTTCAATTTTTCAGGAAATAGCTTGAATCGTGAATTGAAAAGAAGAACTCGGTCTCCTTCCTTAAATTCTTTTGAACTTCTGATTCTTTTATCATGCCATTTCTTCATTCTTTCCTTATAGATTAACGAATTTTCGTATGCTTCATGTCTCAATTCTTCTAATTCATTTAGTTGGCTTAACCGTAGACGTCCGGCTTCATGTAAATCAAGATTACATGTCTTCAAAGCCCAAAATGCTTTGTGTTCAATTTCTACTGGAAGATGACATGCTTTTCCGTAAACGAGTTTAAAAGGTGTGGTTCCAATTGGAGTTTTGTAGGCTGTTCTAAAAGTCCAGACTGCATCCTCCAATTTCATGGACCATTCCTTTGGATTTGATCCTACGATTTTCTCTAGAATACGTTTTAAAGTTTGGTTGGTATTTTCAACTTGTCCACTTGTTTGTGGATGATAAGCAGTGGAGATTTTATGAGTTACTCCATATCTTTTGAGAACTTTCTCAAGTTGATTATTACAGAAATGAGTACCCCGATCACTTATTAAAGCTTTCGGTGTTCCAAACCTAGCAAAAAGACGTTTTAAAAAGTTGACTACAACTCGTGCATCGTTAGTCGGGAGAGCTTGTGCTTCCGCCCATTTAAATACATAATTAATGGCAACGAGAATATAGAGATTATTATGAGATTTTGGAAATGGACCCATAAAGTCAATACTCCAAATGTCAAATACTTCACATACTTGAATGACATTTTGTGACATTTTATCACGTTGACTTATTTTTCCGGCCCTTTGACAAGCATCACAGGATTTGCAAAGAAGGTGTGCGTCTTTGAAAATTGTAGGCCAATAGAATCCAGCATCGTAAACTTTTCTTGCTGTGAGTTGAGGCCCATAATGCCCTCATGTTGGTCCTGTGTGACAATGGTTTAATATTTGACTAGCTTCATCTCTGAATACACATCGGCGTATTATTCCATCGGGGCAACTTTTAAACAAATGTGGATCTTCCCAGAAATAGTGTTTTATATCGCTAAAGAATTTCTTTCGTTTTTGGTACGATAATCCTTTTTCAAGGAATCCACATACTAAGTAGTTTGCATAGTCTGCAAACCATGGAATTTCATTATAATCTATCTTCAATAGATATTCATCAGGAAAGTTGTCTTGTATTGCCGATTCATTTAGAACTTCTAATTCAGGATTTTCAAGACGAGAAAGATGATCAGCGGCGAGATTTTCTGCTCCCTTTTTATCTCGGATTTCAATATCGAACTCTTGTAAGAGTAAGATCCAACGGATTAATCTTGGTTTAGCATCTTATTTCGAAAATAGGTATCTAAGAGCAGAATGGTCAGTATAGACCACCGTTTTTACTAGAACGAGATATGAACGAAATTTGTCAAAAGCAAAGACAATAGCAAGGAGTTCTTTTTCAGTAGTTGTGTAATTCGTTTGTGCTCCTTGTAACGTCTTACTAGCGTAATATATAGGTTGAAATTGTTTTTCAATCCTTTGTCCTAAAACGGCTCCCATTGCAAAATCACTTGCATCGCACATTAGTTCAAACGGTAGACTCCAATTTGGAGTTATCATGATCGGCGCATTAGTGAGTTTTTCTTTAAGAATATTAAAAGATTTGATGCATTCATCTGAAAAGATGAATGGAGCATCTTTTTCTAGGAGTTTATTCATAGGAGTGGCAATTTTAGAAAAATCTTTTATGAAACGTCGATAAAAACCGGCATGCCCTAGAAAACTCCTAACTCCTCTAACATTGGTGGGATGTGGAAGTTTAGCAATTACATCTACTTTAGCTCTATCCACTTTAATTCCTTTCTTTGAGATTTTATGTCCAAGAACGATGCCTTCTTTAACCATGAAATGGCATTTTTCCCAATTAAGAACTAGATTTGATTGTTCGCATCTAATAAGCATTCATTCAAGATTAACTAGACATGTTTCAAAAGTATCCCCGAAGACTGAAAAGTCATCCATGAAAACTTCCATGCATTCTTCTATCATGTCATGAAAAATTGCCATCATGCACCTTTGAAAGGTTGCAGGGGCGTTGCAAAGTCCAAATGGCATGCGTTTGTAAGCAAAAGTACCATAAGAGCACGTGAATGTGGTTTTTTCTTGGTCCTCGGGTGCTATTGGAATTTGAAAATATCCGGAAAAACCATCAAGAAAACAATAGTAACTATTTTCGGCTAATCTTTCCAACATTTGATCAATGAAAGGTAAGGGAAAGTGATCTTTTCTGGTGGCGCCATTTAATTTTCTATAATCAATACAAACACGTCATCCTGTTACAGTCCTAGTAGGAATAAGCTCATTTTTTGCATTTGTAATGACAGTCATGCCACCCTTCTTAGGTACGCATTGAACTGGGCTTACCCATGGACTATCAGAAATTGGATAAATTAAACCTGCATCTAGCAGTTTAATAATTTATTTCTTAACAACATCTTGCATATTAGGATTTAGTCTTCGTTGGCGTTGCACATATGTTTTATGACCTTCTTTCATAAGGATTTTATGTGTGCAATACGAAGGACTTATTCCTTTAATGTCATGAATCTTCCATGCAATAGCTGATTTATGAGCTTTTAGCACAGAAATGAGTTGAGATTTTTCATTTTTAGTAAGAGAAGATTATATTATTACAGGTAATTCAGATTCACCATGTAAATAAGCATATTCCAAATGGTTTGGAAGTGGCTTTAACTCTAATGTCGGTGGTTCTTCTATCGTTGATTTATATCAATATCTGTCTTCCTCTTTTAGCATTTGAATTTCTTCTGTTGTTGGTTCATATCCATTAGCCATAAGTGTAGCTAACATTTCAGTTTCATCAATTGGTTCAGTTCCTTCTCCTAAAGAACATTCTCCTGTTCCTTGTAATTCTGGAAATTCTTCTAACAATTATGCATGTGAATCTATAGTTTGAATATAATAACATGTATCATCTGCAGATTGCGGTTGTTGCATTGCTCTATCAACTGAAAAGGTAACACTCTCGTCCTCTATACTTAGGGTCAATTTCTTACCAAACACGTCTATTATTGCTTTAGCCGTGTTTAAGAATGGTCTTCCTAATATGAGAGGAACTCGAGAGTCTTCTTCCATGTCCAGAATAACAAAATCTACTGGAAATACTAAAGTACCAACTTTAACTAGCTTGTTCTCCATTATCCCTCTAGGATATTTTACTAATCGATCGGCTAGTTGTATGCTTATTCGTGTTGGTTTCAATTCTCTAAGGTCTAGTTTAGCGTATAGTGAATATGGCATTAAATTTATACTAGCACCTAAGTCTGCCAATGCTTCTATTGAACTAAGACTACCCAGAAAACATGGAATTGTGAAACTTCCTGGATCTGATAATTTTTCTGGTATCTTATTCAAAAGCACTGCAGAACAATTAGCATTCATAGTAACAGTCGAGAGTTCTTTCATTTTCTTTCTATTTGTGATTAGATCTTTCAGAAATTTAGCATATCTAGGCATTCCTGAAATCACATCAATGAAAGTAAGATTGACATTTATTTGTTTAAACATATCCAAGAATTTGGATTGCTCGGCTTCAAGTCTCTCTTTTCTCATTTTACTTGGGTAAGGAAGTGGTGGTTGGTATGGTTTAATATAAGGTTTAGCCTTAACTGTGTTATCTTCATTAACCTTTTCAACTACCGGTTCTTTTTCCTTATCTTGTTCAGATTGTAGTTCTTGTGGAGTAGGAATAGCTTCATTAGAAATTACAGGTATTTCAGGTGGTTTAAGTGTAATACCACTTCTTGTGGTAATGCCTTTAGCTGTTTTATTCCGGGGGTTAGCATTTGTATCACTAGGTAGACTTCCCGATTTTCTTTCACCTATTAACCTTGCTAGGTTGCTCACTTCTTGTTTTAAATTTTGAATAGAAGCTTATTGATTTCTAAATGCTTGAACATTTTGTTCATTGGTTTGTTTCTGAGATGTGAAAAATTGAGTTTGAGATTCAACTAGCTTTGACATCATGTCTTCTAAATTTGGCTTTTTATCATCGGTTTGTGGTGGTTTGTTTTGAAAAATAGGTCTTTGCTGATTGTAAGTATTATTGGATACTTGTTGATTGCTTGGACCTTGTTGGTTGTTGTATGGAACATTTCGGTTATAATTCTGGTTTTGATTGTAGATTGGTCTTGGCGGTTGATAATTATTCTGATAATTATTTCCAGGCCTTTGGTTTATGTATGAAACATTCTCTCTTTGTTCCATTGTTAGCTCAATACTGAGACAATCTTTTGTCAAATGTGGCCCTCCACACTGCTCACAACTAATTCTTATTGAGTGGATATCTTTAGTCATCTTTTCCATTCGTCTCTCGACAGCATCTATCTTTGCAGAAATGGAATCTAATTCATGGCTAGAATCGGCTCTAGCTGCTTTAGATGATCTAACGATATCTTTTTCTTGGTGCCACTCATGTGAGTGGGAAGCAGTGTTATCAATAATTTTGTAAGCGTCAGTTGCGGTTTTCTTCATAATGGAACCACCAGCTGCTATATCTATGTCTTTTCGTGTAGTGATGTCGCATCCTTGGTAGAATATTTGTACTATTTGACAGGTGTCTAAACCATGTTGTGGACATCCTCTCAATAATTTTCCAAATCTGGTCCAAGCTTCATATAAAGTTTCATTTGGCTTTTGCGTGAACGTGACTATTTCTCCTTGAAGTCTTACGGCTTTAGATGCCGGAAAGAATTGTTAAAGAAATTTTTCAACTAAAACATCTCATGTATCAATCGCCCTTTAGGTAACGATTCTAACCAATCTTTGACTTCTCCCTTTAGAGTCCAGGAAAATAACATGAGATATATCTGTTCATCCTCAACTTCTCTTATTTTAAATAAAGTACAGATCCTATTAAATGTACGAAGATGTTCGTTTGGATCTTTCTTCGGCGCACCACTAAATTGGCATTGATTAGTTACCATGTGTAGGATTTGTCCTATGATTTCATAATCTGGCGCATTAATGTCTGGTTGAGTAATTGCGTGACCTTGGCCAGTGCGTTTAGCTCGCATTCGGTCTTCCATACTTAGAGGTTTCAGATTTTCCATGATTGAATTTGTTGAATCTGAATCACTATAGGATTCTGATTTAATGGTTGGTTCCTCGACAATTTCTGTTTGAATGATTGGTGGTTCCGGAGGAAAGATTAATGGTTCAGGATCTCTGAATTGTCCCTGAATATTCTCCGGATTCTCAATTGTGAGGTCGGGTTCAAAAAATGGATTATCGGAAATTTGAATTGGAGTACTTGGTTGACTGGATGACGATTCTAAAGAAAAATCAACTGCGACAATATTTGCTAGATGTATTGATCTAGTTACAGGTGGTGAACGTACAAAAGGTGGTGAACGTTTTGCTCGGTGCATTTACTGAATATCCTATTAGTTATAAAAATAAGAAAAATTATATAAGTTATCAAATTAATAGACTTTTCTGCTTTTGCCCATGTTTCGAATAGCCAATAGATTCAGCAGGGAGCCAGAACCCTTTAAATCGGAAGCTCACAACTCAGCCACTAACAAATCCAACTATTATTACGAAGCAGAAAATTTGGGACGTCTATCAATTTAACCACTTAAAATAATTTTTCGTTGAAATTTAAAGAAATTTTAGAGAAGAAATAGAAAAAATCTAAGTCCTAAAAACTACAGTGGCGAAAAATAAGAAAGAAAAAGAACGCGTCGAAAAACGTCGAAAAATAAAAGGCGTCGAAAAATAATAAAAAGAACGTAGCGCGTTGAAACTTAAAAAGGAACTAAAAACTAAGAATTAAAAGTTACGTCTAAAAATATTAAAGCTTAGAGAAATACTATATCCCAAATGGCAATAACTTAAAAAGGTACTAAAATATTAAAAAAAAAAAAAAAAGGCGTCGCAAATTTCTAAAGCACTTAAATCTTAGTCTAAAGAAAAAGCACTTAAGGTATTTTACGGCAAAGCCTAAAAATCTAGAAATAAAAATAACTATGGCAAAAACTATGACTCAAAACTAAATATGAACGAAAAATATAAATATTACGCTAAAACGAATAAAAAGATACAAAATATAAAAATAAACTTAAAGTTGTAAAAAGTACAATTTTTATAAAAATATTATTTTTATATTATTTATTTTATAAAACTATTAATTTTATATATTTATAAAACTAATTAAACTAATTAAAACTAAAAAAATACAAAATAAACTAAATAATAAAATAACAATACCCTAATTAGGGTTAATTAATAATAATTATATTTAATTTAAACCCTAAACTGGGCGGACTAGGTTACCAGACCAGTCAAATCACCTCATGCGATCGCATGAGGTGTAAGTTGGTTTTCCATGCGATCGCATGGATTGCGAATTCGAGCCAGACTTTGGGCTGCAACAGTGATCGGGCCAAGTGGTTTATATATATTTTTTTCTGTTTTAATTTTCTGTTTTAAAATTTATAAAAAGTATTTATATAAATTAAATAAAACTTATATTTTTACAAAATAGAAATAGAAATATTTTATATATGTTTTTGAACAACTCTTAAATATATATATATATATATATATATATATATATATATATATATATATATATATATATATATTGTTTTTCTTTTTATATTTTTGTATTTTTAATATTTAAAACATATATATTTTTATATAAAGAACTTAATAAAAAATATTTTATTTTTTTATAGCGTTTCGCTTCCGGCGTTTAAGCTTTCCCCGGCAGCGGCGCCAAAAATACTTGATGTTATGCGAGGGGTATATGAAATAGTATAATTTTTACAAGGAAATACTATTAAATACGATACAATTTTACACAAGTGATTTATTTATTTATAGAATGGATATACCTAAACCTTGCTACAACACTTATAGGCAGTGTACCTAATCGTACAGTAGTGTAGTTTTTAGTAAGTCCGGTTCGTTCCACAGGGATCTTTTAAACAAGCTTAACGCTATATTAGTTTTAAATTATAATTGTAAAAATACAAAAATATATATAAGTAGTATTATTATTATAAAAGGGGTTTTTCACCGTTTAATGACCGGTTTGTCAATTTTAAAACTTAAGTCGCAGTTAAAACCTAATGTAAAATTTTAAAAATAAATATAACTTAATTTAAAGCATAAAGTAAATAACGATAATGAAATTGTGATAAATAAAAGTGCGATAAAATAAAATTGCGATAATTAAAGAGTACGATAATTAAAAGTGCAATTAAATACAATGACAATAAATAAAAGTGCGATAATTAAAAGTGCAATTAAATATGAAATAAAGGAATTATGCTTATTTAAACTTCCGTAATCATGATGTTTGACATGTTTTTTTTAATTTATTCCCATGGGTTAATTGTCCTTTGTCCTGGATTATTCGATATGTCCATGCGGATTTGTCCATAATAGTCCATCAGTCATAATCATAAAGTGCGAAAGTCTTCGTCAAATTATTCTTATTCCCAAAGTCAAATATTCCAACTAATTGGGGATTCGAATTGTAACAAGGTCTTAATACTTTGTTTAATGAATACACCAGGTTATCGACTGCGTGTAAACCAAGATTTTACTACTTTGTTAACAATTACACCAATTACCCTTGAATGTAATCCACCCCTGTTTCAACAAGTCTATTAACTATTAATCCAATTCCGTGTCCGGTAAAATGAACAATTATTGGTATTTATAGATATCACGCCCACCGTACCCAGTCAAGCGTATGTGGTTATATATAAATACGTCAAATTATAAGTCTATATATTAAATTAACGAGGTATCGTTTAGTTAATATAAAACCCATTAATAGCCCATAGTCTAATTTCCACAAGTGTCGTTCTTTTGTCCAAACCCCAATTATGGTCCAAAACTCAATTACCCAATTTTAATATTTAGCCCAACATCACGATTACTTCGGCATTAAATAAGCATAATAACAACTTAGCTACGAGACATTAAATTAAAAATAACATTAACCATAACTTACAGTGATTAAAAATAGCGTAGCGTTACACGGACAGAGTTTCGACTTATACCCTTACAACATTCGCTAACATACCCTTATTATTAGAATTTAAAATTAAAATTATAATTATAATATAAATATATAAATATATATATATATATATATATATATATATATATATATATATATATATATATATATATATATATATATATATATATATACGTGATAGATAGAGAGATGGATGGATATATGTAAAAAATTCGTCCAAAACTCTCGAACTTTATAGGACTTGACCTGATACTGTTAGCCATGCGATCGCATGGAAAATGGTCATGATGTCCATGCGATCGTATGGCCCTGGAATCCAGCTCACATATCTTTGTTTGCATTCTGCCGACGGTTTTTATTATAATATATATATAAATAATTTATATAATTATTTAAATATTATATTTTATTCTTGTGCATAGTTGACTTGTAATTTTTAGTCCGTTGCGTCGCGCGTTGAGAGTTGACATTGGTCCCGGTTCCGGATTTTCGAACGTCCTTGTGTACAATTTAATATCTTGTATTTTGCGTTTCGCGTCTTGTACTCTTGTAATTTTGAGACGTTTCTCACCAATAATTTGAACCACTTTGATTGTACTTTTTACTTTTGAGCTTTTTGGTCGTTTGCATCTTGAATTCGTCGAATCTGTCTTTTGTCTTCACCTTTTATTATTTAAACAAATATTACTTGTAAATAGAACAATTGCAACTAAAAGCTTGTCTTTCTTGAGGAATAATGCTATGAATTATGTGTTCGTTTTTAGCATTATCAGTATGATTTATATATAAATATATACGTGTGCATACAGATTAAAACACACACCCACATTAACTATCTAGTTTCTATTTCTTCAACAAGCACACCTTCTTCTTCCTCGATAACCCTCCACCACCTCACCACATACAACCATCGATTACCATCAAAAAGACCACCCAACTATTTGAACCAATGTTCTGTGTTTCTCTTTGACTCTTTCTGTTTTCTTGACGAACTCACACCAACATCATCACATATGGAGTACTTGAAAGTTGATAGTCATCACCACTTTCTACCACCTTCCACCACTACTCTACCATACACAACTATCAAAACCTATCACAACCACCTACAAACAACGACCACTCTACCATCACTTTACGTTTATGTTTATGTCCGAGAACAAACCTTTAGACATGTTTTTTCTGCTACAGTTCTGGGTTTACATTTTTGAATGAAGAATCACCCCAAACCGCCACCATAGCAGGCTGTTCCTGCTACTGCTTGAACCTTCTATTTTGTGATCAACGAGTCACCACCAAACTGTGCTAAATTACTTCGGTATATTCTTTTTCTCTTCTTCTTTATTTCGGTCGTCACTCAAACAAAACAGAAACACTGTACATCGATTACTATGTTTGTTATCCTGTTTCTGTTTACCGATTGGTACAGCCACTCGCTTATTTTTCTGTTTCCATTCAGTTCGAAACCAAAACTTGCAACTATCATAATTTTCGTTCGCTATTATATAACCCCACTACAATTACCTAAACCCCACTTAAAAAAAAGAGTGATAATAAAGTGTATATATAAATACAATTTATCACTTGCAGCTACTTTATAATTTTGTTCCCATTCATTTTCAAACCACTATCATCATTATTCTTTTTCCTTTTGCAGCTAGCATGTTTCTATTATTTTTTGTTTCCCTCGTCGACTCCTGTTCTAACCTCTTGTACAACGAATTTTGTGGGACAAGATAACAAGAAATGGCCGACCGTAAGTAGAAGCAAAGAAAAAGGTGAATGTTTTAGTTTCCTATTATAAAGTAATTAAATTAGATGGATAGACGAATGATGATGGCAGTGATGATATGAAGGAAGACGATGATAATCATACATGATATATGATGATGTGTGATGAAGAAAAGAAAAACGGATGATGATGAACGACAAAGGAAGTAAAGATGATGATGATTACGATGTATATGATGGTGTTACAGCAAACATAAATAAAGAAAAGAAAACTGAACCCTATTACTACCTCACTCCTGTCTCCTACTTTTCCTTCTGTCGACATCCACACACACCTTTGGATGAAACCTCACCTAATTTAATTTAGGCCAACTATGTTATTTGGGTCTGCTAGTGAACCAATTCTTGGATTTGAGCCAGATTTTGTTAAGTTGGGCTTGTAACATTGTTGGGCTTGTGCACGAATATGGACCGAAACTTTTTTTTTCCTTGGTTGCTGATTTGGACGAGGGAGATTGGGGATAATCGATGATGGGATTATGATGATGAGAATCATGATAACATGATGATGATGGGGTGATGTAGATAGTGAGTAAGTGACGAGATGATGTATGGATTTATGATGATGATGATCATAACTAGGTGATCATGGTTAACGAGTGATGATAATAACCATGATGACAATATGGTATACGTAAGATGATAGACGGTGATGTTGAGGACGATGTAAGATGTGATGATGACTAGCGAATACGGATGATGAAGATCATAGGAAGATGATGGGTACGGTTTTAAGATTGATAATGATGATAATTGAGTTTTTAAGATTAAGTAGAAAAAGAAACAGATGGAACGACGGTTTAGGCTGTTATCGGGTTAGCGGGATGTCGCGGGTTCAAACCCAGACTTGGGCATATTTTTTTTAAGGGCTACTTCATGGAGGTAGTTTGCTTATTATTATTATTATTATATTTGTTATTATCATTGATATAATTTATATTATTATCATTATTAATATTAATATAGGTATTAATATTAATATCATTATTATTATCATTATTAGAAAGATCATTATTATTATAGTTATTATAATTATTATTATTATTACTATTATTAATATCATTTTTATCAAAATTTATAAAATTATCAATTAGATTATTATTAGTATCAATATTATTATTATTATCATTATTACTTTCATATTAATAAAATTATCATAACAAATAAATATTTTCTATATAAGAATATATTTATTACCACTATCATGATATTTCATATAATTATATATATTAGGATTATTTATATAAATATTTACACATAACAAATTTTGATTTTTTCATATGTATATATATAACACTATATAAATATTAACTATTTTAAACATAGATACAAATTAAATATATAGGATATATAAATTAAGATTTAATATATAAATTTGCTTGATTACGATTATATATATTAATATATATACCTGATATAGGTTCGTGAATCTGAGGCCAACCTTACACTTTTTCCATGATGTCATATGTATTTTCACTACGAAATACAGTATTATGAGTTCATTAGATTCCCTTTTACTCTTTACATTTTTGGGACTGAGAATACATGCGCTACTTTTACAACTTCTTTATTAAATGCTTTTGAAATACATTTTGAACTGCGAATACATGAAATTCTTTTATAAATGTTTGACGAGATAGACACAAGCAAAACATTCCTCGAATGAATTATGTGGACGTGATAATTGCCACCATTGAATTATGTGGACGTGATAATTGCCACAATTGATATGAATATTTTTTCCCTGATTATTATTGCTTGGTAACCTAAGAATTAGGGAACATCACTAATTTTGAGAATTAGTGCACGCCTAATTGACGCGAATCCTAAAGGTAGCTACCGGGTTTAACACCCCCATCCAGAATGTTCACTAGACGGAAGGGCTAGTGGGCGTGGTGTTTAGTACTTCGAAGTTTATATGATTATTATACAGACGAGATGTTCTGTTTTGGGGATATTATTATGCGCATTATATGTTAAGGTCGGTTACCAAGCCAAGCTATGAAAGCAATGAAAAGTGAATTTTATGTATCGAGAGAATGATTTTACACACAGGTTATGTGTATGTTATTTTTGTGCACAAGATATGTGTACAGTTACTAAGATTTATGAAAGATGATTTCGTACACGAGAAAGGTGTACTGTATTTAAAAGATATCGCATGTACATTATAGGTAGGTATATGATTCGGGCCCATTTGTACCATGCAGGATTTAAATCTTGTGGTCTATCAAAATGATGAATTTTATTGTTTTATGATAAACTTATGAACTCACCAACCTTTTGGTTGACACTTTAAAGCATGTTTATTCTCATGTATGAAAGAAATCTTCCGCTAGGCATTTGCTCATTTTGAAGACATTATTTGGAGTCGATCATCGCAATGGGACCAGATGTTGGTGACTTCGTCCAGATGGATTAGGACGGGGTATGACATGTGGTATCAGAGCGGTGGTCTTAGCGAACCAGGTTTTGCATTAGTGTGTCTAACTGATAGTTGTTTAGATGCATTAGTGGGTCTGGACTTCGACCGTGTCTGCATGTCAAAAGTTTTGCTTATCATTTTGTGTCGAAAATTTATTTGTTAATCATCCTTAAAGTCTAGACACGTCTTACTGCCTCTATTGCATAGACAGTGTATAGATAAATTCATATCTTAGCGTATCTGTTATTGTTACCTTTGCCTGACAGCTTTCATAGATTCCTCCGTAACTTATGGGATTTTTGTATTATATATGCATATGTAAATTATATATTGCTGGGTACTAATCTACATCCTATAATCTATTTCTTATCGAAAATCCTTCATCTGATCGTACGAGATGAATCCCTCAACCAGTTCAAATTCCTCGGATTCCGACAGCTATTCCGATATGGAGTTTCACCTAAGCTCCGAAAGCAGTGTCACCAGAATGAATCAACCAATCATTCATTCCCAATTCATCTGATGGGTTCGTAGTCGACTTAATCAATGGAGACGCGTGTAGCGACCTGACCAAATCGTCATTGACGGTGCCGTCTACTTAGGTCCCGTTGCGTGGTCATAGTCTCTATATGAGACGCGTTTGACCAAAATCATGTCGCATTCATTTGAAATGTACAAAACTTGCAAAGTTTAGTTTACCAAACGGTTCGACAACAAGTTTAAGTTTACAAAAGTAGTAATGTATAAATGAAATAACTTGCGACATAATTAGTTGAAAATCACATTTGCTATAAATAGCGTAAGTATGTATGTATGCTTGACTCCAAGCAAGAAATCAGAGTGTATGCATGTATGCTCGACCTCAAGCAAGTATGAAAGTACACGGAAGCATGTATCAAATAGCCATGTATGAACCTGAGAAACGTATAGAAAACTGTCAACGAAAAACGTTGGTGAAATCATAGGTGTATTAATAAAAGTTATATTTTGAACCACAAGATTTAGTATTTCCATAAAATTGATCATCCAAAAGTTGCATTCCAAAAGTTTGTTCGCGAGCACCCAATTATCAATGCTTAACATTCCTTCCATAGAACCCCATCACAATAGTGTTAGAACATACACTGTTTCTCGAAAATATATTTCATTCGTAAACGGTAGCAAACCGTTTGAATGAGGGTTTGTCAAACCCATATGGATCCATACAACATAAGTTCTCGCTTACACCCGGCAAGTGTAACTAATGATAATCGAATTGAGGATTTTGTTCTAAACTCGCTGTAGAATGTTTGTTTCATCGGACTTGTGTTCAAAACATAAAAGTAAGTAGTACAAGATGTAACAAAGTATATGTTTCTCAGCCCAAGATTTAAAGTATAAAAATTGTTGAAAAGGTGGGACTATGATCTCACCTCGAGTGCACGAGTATAAATGTACTTCACAAAGTAAACGTGTGCATGAAAGTTGCTTAGCCTTGACCTAAACAAATAAGTTGTATCAATTAACCAGTTACGACACAAGGTCGGGTGAAATGTGTTCAATTAGTCCTATGGCTCGTTACGACTCGATTATGTAAAATGTGAATCAATTTGTCAAGTTTCATGCAAGATACAAGTATAGAAACAAGTTAGGAAGGTTGCACAATCATTTGGTTAAGTTTGACAAAAAGTTGAACTTCGGTCGGTCAAAGTCAACGAAAAGTCAACACGTTCGGGTCGGATCCCGAACTATTTTTCTGAGGTTTTTAATCATATATGAGCATGTTAGAACAAGTTACATGTGAATCGGAGGTGCGTAGCATAGCAAACATTATTCAAAAATCGAAAAAGTTGGACAGACCACTTTGGCGCGCCGCGCGGGTACATGGCGCGCCGCGCCATTACCTGTGCAGAGAATTCTGGCAGTTTTCACACTCAAGCACGAATCCAACTTCAAATACCCATAAATCCTAAACCGTAAACATCCAAAACAAGTATCTTATATCGTTGGAAAGGTATTTTGACAAGGAATACAACTAACCACTTTTCATCAAGCAAAAACATCATTTACAATAGCCGAAATCTCGTCAAGTGGTCATTAAATGTTCAAAACCATCGTTTCAAGTTTACAAAACGCATTTTAAGATTCGGGAATGCAATTCACACATATGATATGCCGTTTTGAAGGTAATGAAACATACAATACAACTAATCACTAACTAATAACATTTCATGGCATTCAAAGCATCAAAATTTCCTTTTAGAGTTCATCAAACCCTAATCAAGAATCACAAAACCAATAATCATGTTAATGATGTTTTCCAAATCAACCTACACATCAAATTGATGCTAAAGATGCTAGCAACACTTTTAAAACATAAACTCTAACAATTTAACAACATTAACTCATCCAAAATTAAGGATTAAGCACACCCATTTCAAATGTTCAAACTAGTTACTCAAAACAACGAATCGAGCAAACAAAACATATATTCATGTTATACACGAGCCATAGACACTAACTAACACCATTTCAAGTCAAAAACACGAATTTAGAGAAATCTAGAGTTTTAGAAATGTTACCCAAACGAGATGAAGTTGGTATCAAATTGTAGAGGATGAAGAGAGGATTCCAAATACGTAATTTGTTTTGATGTTGGCCTCCTAGATCGAATTTAGATGATGAATGATTGAATTGGGTAAATGTGTGTGTGTTCTTGCTAAAGAGAAAGAGAGAGAGATGGAGATGATTGAATGGTGGTGATTGGGGTGGACTAGTTGACCTAGTCAACTAGTTTGCCCCGTGTCAATTTTAGTCCCTCGAGTTTAGAAGCGGGTGCGGGATTTTACCGAACGAATATTTTGAAAACGCTCGAGTAAACGAGTGATGTTATAATTAAATAACGGAAATATTATGAACGTTAGTCAACGGAAACTACGAATTTAGATAACGGAAGATATTATCTAAAAAAAAAAGACGGTCGTTAAAATAATTTAACGGAAAAATGCGGGATGTTACATTACCTACACCTTAAAAGAAATTTCGTCCCGAAATTTAGTTGAAAGTAGTAGTCGTTGTTCCTTCATCGAGATCGTGCGTTGCCCATTCTACGGATAAGTGAAAGTACTTCATCGGGCATTTCAATGAACTTTGACAGTCGGGGTTTTACGTTGTTTCAGAGTTTGGTTTCATGATTCAAAATTTTAACCGGTTCTCCTTGGAAGGAAAGTTTGTCATCGATAGTAGGTTCGTCGAAGAGGGTATCAAGTCCTGGTTTCGCAAGGCACGTCTTTAAGTTTGATACGTAGAATGTGGGATGTACGGAGACTCGAATGAGTTGAAAAATCTAAACGGCTAGTAACGGGTCCGAAACGCCCCCAGGATTTTAAAAGGTTTTGTGTATCGCGGATTTAGCTTCCTACGTTTCCCGAAACGGATTGCACCTTCCTAAGGTGCGACTTTTAACGTTACGCTTTTAACCACTTGGAATTCGAGAGGTCAACGTCTAACATCGGCATAGCTCTTTTGGCGACTACGGTCCGCCTTGAGCCTTTCTTGGATTTGAACGATCATAACGGTTATCTCATGAATGAGTCTGGGTCCGGTGGTTTGCATGTCAACTACTTCGGTTCAACAATTTAGAAAATGACAATTGTGGCTATATGAGTTCTCGAAAGGTGTGGCGTTAATACTCGAATGAAAATTATTGTAGTACTAGAATTCGGCTAAAGGCAAATACTTTTCTCAAGTAAATTTGAAGTTGATAACGCAAATTCGTATTACGGTTTTCAAGGTTGAATTGTACATGTGCTTTGTTCGTTGGTTTGTGGATGATACGCGGTACTCATGTCTAAACGTGGTCCCGAGACTTTTGTAAGGCACTCCTAAATCTAGAAGTGAAACGAGGATCTCGATCCGAAACGAGGTACATTTCCTTAAGATAAATTTGAATAAGTTTGTTAGGACTTGAAAACTTTAGTTAGAACAAGTTTCTGTTTCTCAAGAATTTCGCGCCGCGGAAGATTTATCGGTTTTTGAAAACGTTTGTTAGGACTATTCACCCTCGTGGTGAATACTAGTATAACGTGAAGAGTCTCTCTCTCCATTGAGAGTTTAGAATAATGATTTCCTTATACGGAAGTACGAGTGTAATACGAGAGAAGTTTCCACCTCGGTGTGAGCATAACAGGTATATTGTAGTTCGTTGATAAAACTGTGCGAGGACGAGATAGTATTCATGTATAATGTATGTTTGAAGTTGAAAGAATTCGTCATTCATTCAGAAGCATAAATATGGTTCGACAATATTCGAAGGTGTGTCCCCGGTATGGTTGTTATCAGTATTCTCGGGGTTTTCGGATATCCAATCAAGAAAGATGAAGTCATGTACATGGCACATGGTGGTGATTAGGTTGATCGAGTCCAACCACCATCACGTGTCATTAGAACTTTGGTATGACTTACCGTAATATAACCACGTTGATCGAGTGTCGACATATTACGCTAACTCATACCTCCATTCCCACATCACTCCATAGATTCAAGTTCGTATAATCATAAAGTTTTAAAATGAACAAAGTGTAACGATGTCTCTAACGTGACTCGTATTGAATCGAAAGAATTAGTGCAACTCGGAAGGAGCGTTTCCCGAGGGAAGTGTATAAATGATTGTTCACGTCAATGCGGTTCGAGTCAGACAATAATGTATTCAGGTATGAAAAGAGTAACGAGTCATGATAACGAGTAGCACACAACCGTAGTGATAAATGTTGATGACGATACTCACCTAGAGTAGCGATGGTAGTAACACCAAAAAGTAGATAGTAAGAAACACCAGTGGGAAACCGATAGTAAGTTGAAACGGTGGCAAATAACAATCCGGGAGACAGAGTTCCCGAACAAGTGTGACTAATGAAGTCGTCGTCATCCATACGTGTATGAATCTTGAATTTACGTGTGTTACCAGAAAGTGGCAGAATACGGATTCGTATGATGAAAGCTTGGTACCATCAAGAAGTTTGCCTAAGAATGATTCAAGTATAATGCACAAGTAGTCAAGTAAGTGCTATCTATAGCAAATGTATGTCAGAATGCAATGGCTAACAATCCGGTTGTAGTCTAGATTCACTAATGCGTCCTAACGACTCTGTCAGACACACTAATACATATCCTAGTTCCCTACAACCAACGCTCTGATACCATCTGTAGCGACCCGACCAAATCGTCATTGACGGTGCCGTCTACTTAGGTCCCGTTGCGTGGTCATAGTCTCTATATGAGACGCGTTTGACCAAAATCATGTCGCATTCATTTGAAATGTACAAAACTTGCAAAGTTTAGTTTACCAAACGGTTCGACAACAAGTTTAAGTTTACAAAAGTAGTAATGTATAAATGAAATAACTTGCGACATAATTAGTTGAAAATCACAGTTGCTATAAATAGCGTAAGTATGTATGTATGCTTGACTCCAAGCAAGAAATCAGAGTGTATGCATGTATGCTCGACCTCAAGCAAGTATGAAAGTACGCGGAAGCATGTATCAAATAGCCATGTATGAACCTGAGAAACATATAGAAAACTGTCAAAGAAAAACGTTGGTGAAATCATAGGTGTATTAATAAAAGTTATATTTTGAACCACAAGATTTAGTATTTCCATAAAATTGATCATCCAAAAGTTGCATTCCAAAAGTTTGTTCGCGAGCACCCAATTATCAATGCTTAACATTCCTTCCATAGAACCCCATCACAATAGTGTTAGAACATACACTGTTTCTCGAAAATATATTTCATTCGTAAACGGTAGCGAACCATTTGAATGAGGGTTTGTCAAACCCATATGGATCCATACAACATAAGTTCTCGCTTACACCCGGCAAGTGTAACTAATGATAATCGAATTGAGGATTTTGTTCTAAACTCGCTGTAGAATGTTTGTTTCATCGGACTTGTGTTCAAAACATAAAAGTAAGTAGTACAAGATGTAACAAAGTATATGTTTCTCAACCCAAGATTTAAAGTATAAAAATTGTTGAAAAGGTGGGACTATGATCTCACCTCGAGTGCACGAGTATAAATGTACTTCACAAAGTAAACGTGTGCATGAAAGTTGCTTAGCCTTGACCTAAACAAATAAGTTGTATCAATTAACCGGTTACGACACAAGGTCGGGTGAAATGTGTTCAATTAGTCCTATGGCTCGTTACGACTCGATTATGTAGCATGTGAATCAATTTGTCAAGTTTCATGCAAGATACAAGTATAGAAACAAGTTAGGAAGGTTGCACAATCATTTGGTTAAGTTTGAAAAAAAGTCGAACTTCGGTCGGTCAAAGTCAACGAAAAGTCAACACGTTCGGGTCGGATCCCGAACTATTTTTCTGAGGTTTTTAATCATATATGAGCATGTTAGAACAAGTTACATGTGAATCGGAGGTGCGTAGCATAGCAAACATTATTCAAAAATTGACAAAGTTGGACAGACCACTTTGGCGCGCCGCGCGGGTACATGGCGCGCCGCGCCATTACCTGTGCAGAGAATTCTGGCAGTTTTCACACTCAAGCACGAATCCAACTTCAAATACCCATAAATCCTAAACCGTAAACATCCAAAACAAGTATCTTATATCGTTGGAAAGGTATTTTGACAAGGAATACAACTAACCACTTTTCATCAAGCAAAAACATCATTTACAATAGCCGAAATCTCGTCAAGTGGTCATTAAATGTTCAAAACCATCGTTTCAAGTTTACAAAACGCATTTTAAGATTCGGGAATGCAATTCACACATATGATATGCCGTTTTGAAGGTAATGAAACATACAATACAACTAATCACTAACTAATAACATTTCATGGCATTCAAAGCATCAAAATTTCCTTTTAGAGTTCATCAAACCCTAATCAAGAATCACAAAACCAATAATCATGTTAATGATGTTTTCCAAATCAACCTACACATCAAATTGATGCTAAAGATGCTAGCAACACTTTTAAAACATAAACTCTAACAATTTAACAACATTAACTCATCCAAAATTAAGGATTAAGCACACCCATTTCAAATGTTCAAACTAGTTACTCAAAACAACGAATCGAGCAAACAAAACATATATTCATGTTATACACGAGCCATAGACACTAACTAACACCATTTCAAGTCAAAAACACGAATTTAGAGAAATCTAGAGTTTTAGAAATGTTACCCAAACGAGATGAAGTTGGTATCAAATTGTAGAGGATGAAGAGAGGATTCCAAATACGTAATTTGTTTTGATGTTGGCCTCCTAGATAGAATTTAGATGATGAATGATTGAATTGGGTAAATGTGTGTGTGTTCTTACTAGAGAGAAAGAGAGAGAGATGGAGATGATTGAATGGTGGTGATTGGGGTGGACTAGTTGACCTAGTTAACTAGTTTGCCCCGTGTCAATTTTAGTCCCTCGAGTTTAGAAGCGGGTGCGGGATTTTACCGAACGAATATTTTGAAAACGCTCGAGTAAACGAGTGATGTTATAATTAAATAACGGAAATATTATGAACGTTAGTCAACGGAAACTACGAATTTAGATAACGGAAGATATTATCTAAAAAAAAGACGGTCGTTAAAATAATTTAACGGAAAAATGCGGGATGTTACAACGCGCAGAAGGCGATCCCTTCCACTAACCGAATTCACCTCTTGGAGAAGAACCTGAAGCACTTACCGATGAACCTGTCTGAAACACCATTTTCTCCCTCATTACCCGAATACCTCACCATGATTATATACTATCTCAAATTCTAAACCTTATTCATCCGCTCGTTCCTACCAACAATCATCCCGGAGTAATCGAAGAAGTCAACGAGCTTCGCGCCTGAGTAATGATTTTTGGAGAATATGGTGCAAAATTTACCAGCTTCAGCAACATCATCGGCACCAACAGTACCATCAGTAACAGCACCAGTACCATCAACAATCCATACCTCAACATCTCATTCTGTACCTCGAGTATAATTATCGGTCCACATGACGTTCTACATCATTTATCTTCGTTCGACATGGCGATTATGTAATCTCTAATGTTTTAGAAATTATATATTCTTGTTCTAACGGTAAATCGGATGATTTAATATCATATTGACTCATTAAATCCATGATTACATCTGAGGTAAATATATATGTAAGTATATTTTCATAAAGATTGTAATTAAAAATTCTTTTGTACAAACTGTTAATGGTGAAAATATTTTAACGGGTAGGTAATACCCTAAAAATATGTAGATTCACATTAATAAGTACACTGTACATTCTTCGAATCTGATTCAACAGTCATTTACTATCCTACTTACATCCACAGATATATGAATCCGTTCACCACAGAATAACCATTTTCATTCAATTTCATATTTGGATTTTGACTTACCAGAATCCAACAAGTGGCATAACGAAGAAAACATTGGACAAAAATAAAATTTGTTAGAAAAAAACAAATTAATTATGAGAAAAATTTTGTTAAGAATCCACGCTAACAAAGTCCTAGCTAACTGTACCTAGCTAACTGTTATTTCCTTATTACATTTATTTATCGCAATTTATATATCGCAATTTAAATTCTCGCAATTTTATTTATTGTCATTTAATTTCTGTTATTTATTTTACGCACTTTAAATATCGGGACACATATACAAGGTTTTGACATATCATATCGACGCATCTATATATATTATTTGGAATAACCATAGACACTCTATATGCAGTAATGCTGGAGTTAGCTATACAGGATTGAGGTTGATTCTACGATAATATATATACTTTGAGTTGTGATCGAGTCTGAGACATGTACACAGGTCACGATACGTATTAATTAATTCGAATATTATATATTAAACCATATATGAATTATTGGACTGTTAACTGTGGACTATCGACTGTGGACTAATATCATTGGACAATTAAAATGAATTAAAATATTGATTATAACATATGAAACTAAACATTTCTTCAAGTTTGCCACTTGATCTCATCTTAAACCTCATTTATATCTTGACGATTACAGTCTGCGTTCAAACCTTTCATGATTCTTGAAAACACTTCAATCGAGAGGATGAATCAACCACATTTTATCTACGGAAGAAAAGATTGATGCATATATTATGCACCTAAAAAACACTCGGAAACTGAGTAAACGTTTAACACGTAGCTGTGCTACTTCCTTTAGTGTTATTATTACCCAAAATAACTTGGTAATCCCTTTCAAATTAGCAAATTTTGTCACAGCTCCAGCAAGTCAACCTCGACTTTTCGTTCGAAACAACCTTATTATAACTTTGATATATATACGTGCTCTTTTATTGTTATCGGGAAACCTTTTATATTCCACCATATTACCAGCTGACATACCAGCAACCTCGTTGCCCTTTGGCTTAAATCTCTCTGAACAAATCACAAAGACTAAACCTGCCTTCAATGAATCCAAATGATTCAGTATCTGCTAAAGTCATTAACAAATAATTGCTCCTGACTATACACTTTTACGGACAAATCTTCATCATCATTCAACGATGTTAGAAACTCTAAGATATCATCATATCTATCATTATAAATATCCTCAATATTTCTGAAGATATCTTGATAAATATTCTCGTCCGATATTAATTATTTCTCCGCGCTATCTGTGTTATCTCATAAAAGGAAACTGTTTTAGTTTCTATATTCTGTAAATCTTCGAATTTAAAATATGAATGACTTTGAAGTAGTATTGGAAATTGATGCATGAGTTAGTATAATATAATTAAACTTGATCAACGTGATTATATTACAGTAAGTCATGCTGAGTTTCTAAATGAAACACAGACCATAACGTCATCATGTGCTATGTTACACGACTCTTACATTCTATCTAATATATAAACATATCAAGAATATAATTTCTTGATAGTTCTATCTTTTCTCCTGAATTATGGTAATTTAACCAATCAAGATCGTACTATTACAATTTCTCTCTTGAAATGTTAGCTATGTTCATTTCAAATTTCATATCTATGAAATCTGGACCATTATTCGCTTGACTTAAAGTCGGGAAGAGAAAACAAAAGGATGGAACTCCAAAATATAAAGGAAACGAAGGGAGTAGATTTATAGTGAAATATTCGACAGAGCAATCGAAACATTTCATCGCATTTAACCAAGAAGGATTCTAATTTTCTTAAGAACCAAATCTTATTACGAAGATTTTCTTTTAAATCCCTTGAACTCCGGAAATCAACCCTATCTACGTCAAGAGATATGACGAAACTTTACTTTTCACATTTCATTCTTTTGTAATAGCTTCACTCGTACTCTTCACTTAAGCGAATTGTTTTATCTATATTACTTAATGATGATAAAAACTCTAATTTCTAGCTCGTACGCGTAATAAAAACATACTTATTGTCAGCCATGACCATCCCAATCAAATTTCGGGACGAAATTTCTTTAACGGGTAGGTACTGTGACGACCCTAAAATTTTCGACCAAATTTAAACTTAATCTTTGTATGATTTCGACACGATAAGCAAAGTCTGTAAAGTTGAGTCTCAGAAAGTTTGAACTATTTTCATATATTCATGTGACCTTCGACTATTCCCGATGATTCACGAACCATTGCTTGTAAATATGTGGATATATATATAAATATGTGTATATATAAATATATGTATAATATATATAATAACATGAATATTAATAAACTATTATATACATTTATTGTTATAAATAAATATGTAAAATAAATTACATTGTAATAAAAACTATTATTTTATATGTATATTTCTTGTATATATATATATATTGTTATATTTAATTTAATTATTTAGTATATATTTATTTGCGTAGTAAATTTTGTTATTTAAAAACTGTTTATATATATATACATAGTGTATATTAAATATAATAAATTTTGAGCTTAAATGGTAAATGTCTGTAACTTTCGGTTGACGTTTAATTATTTTTAAAATAGGTCTAATATATATATATATATATATATATATATATATATATATATATATATATATATATATATATATATATATATATATATATATATATATATATATATATAAAGTTTTAAAATAAAAGTTGGTCCAAAATTTGATTAAAAAGATTATAGTTTTGATAAATATTTTTATTACCTTCTCAATCTAAGTTTTTGTACTCCGTACATATAAATTGAAACAGAAAATAAGTAATTATCGAATCTTTTTGATCAGGTTTCAAACAGGTAATGACTAAAATAAATAAATGGACTTAATTTTAAAATATGGGATTATTTCGAATTAAATTAGCCGTAACTGTTTAGCAAAGGACCAAGATTTAGCTTTTCGTGAAAAACTGTCGGCAGAGTAATTACAATCATTCAAACTGCTATACTGTTGATGATATTTAAAATCTTGAATTATGCAGATTGTTACTGATTGTTTGTTGTCTTCTTCTCATACTAATATCTTAAGGAGTATGATTTATATATAAATATATACGTGTGCATATAAATTAAAACACACACCCACATTAACTATCTAGTTTCTATTTCTTCAACAAGCACACCTTCTACTTCCTCGACAACCCTCCACCACCTCACCACACATAACCATCGGTTACCATCAAAAAGACCACCTAACTATTTGAACCAATGTTCTGTGTTTCTCTTCGACTCTTTCTGTTTTCTTGACGAACTCACACCAACATCATCACATATGGAGTACTTGAAAGTCGATAGTCATCACCACTTTCTACCACCTTCCACCACCCACTCTACCATACACAACTATCAAAAACTGTCACAACCACCTACAAACAAAGACCACTCTACCATTACTTTGCGTTTATGTTTATGTCCGAGAACAAACCTTTAGCCATGTTTTTCTGCTACAGTTCTGGGTTTACATTTTTGAATGAAGAATCACCCCAAATCGCCACCATAGCAGGCTGTTCCTACTACTGCTCGAACCTTCTATTTTGTGATCAACGAGTCACCACCAAACTGTGCTAAATTACTTCGGTATATTCTTTTTCTCTTCTTCTTTATTTCGATCGTCACTCAAACAAAACAGAAACACTGTACATCGATTACTATGTTTGTTATCCTGTTTCTGTTTACCGATTGGTACAGCCACTCGCTTGTTTTTCTGTTTCCATTCAGTTCGAAACCAAAACTTGCAACTATCATAATTTCCGTTCGCTATTATATAACCCCACTACAATTACCTAAACCCCACTTAAAAAAAGAGTGATAATAAAGTGGATATATAAACACAATTTATCACTTGCAACTACTTTAAAATTCTGTTCCCATTCATTTTCAAACCACTATCATCATTATTCTTTTTCCTTTTGCTGCTAGCAAGTTACTATTATTTTTTGTTTCCCTCGTCGACTCCTGTTCCAACCTCTTGTACAACGAATTTTGTGGGACAAGATAACAAGAAATGGACGACCGTAAGTAGAAGCAAAGAAAAGGTGAATGTTTTAGTTTCCTATTATAAAGTAATTAGATTAGATGGATAGATGAATGATGATGGCAGTGATGATATGAAGGAAGACTATGATAATCATACATGATATATGATGATGTGTGATGATGAAAAGAAAAATGAATGATGATGAACGATGAAGGAAGTAAAGATGATGATGATTACGATGTATATGATGGTGTTACAGCAAACATAAATAAAGAAAAGAAAACTGAACCCTTTTACTACCTCACTCCTGTCTCCTACTTTTCCTTCTGTCAACATCCACACACACACACCCCTTTGGACGAACCCTCACCTAATTTAATTTGGGCCAACTATGTTATTTGGGTCTGCTAGTGAACCAATTCTTGGATTTGAGCCAGATTTTGTTAAGTTGGGCTTGTAACATTGTTGGGCTTGTGAACTAATATGGACCGAAACTTTTTTTTTCCTTGGTTGCTGATTTGGACAAGGGAGATTGGGGATAATCGATGATGGGATTATGATGATGAGAATCATGATAACATGATGATGATAGGATGATGTAGATGGTGAGTAAGTGACGAGATGATGTATTGATTTATGATGATGATGATCATAACTAGGTGATCATGGTTAACGAGTGATGATAATAACCATGATGATAATATGGTATACGTAAGATGATAGACGGTGATGTTGAGGACGATGTAAGATGTGATGATGACTAGCGAATACGGATGATGAAGATCATAGGAAGACGATGGGTACGGTTTTAAGATTGATAATGATGATAATTGAGTTTTTAAGATTAAGTAGAAAAAGAAACAGATGGAACGACGGTTTAGGCTATTATCGGGTTATCGGGATGTCGCGGGTTCAAACCCGGACTTGGGCATATTTTTTTTAAGGGCTACTTCATGGAGGTAGTTTACTTATTATTATTATTATTATATTTGTTATTATAATTGATATAATTTATATTATTATCATTATTAATATTAATATAGGTATTAATATTAATATCATTATTATTATCATTATTAGAAAGAGCATTATTATTATAGTTATTATAATTATTATTATTATTACTATTATTAATATCATTTTTATCAAAATTTATAAAATTATAAATTAGATTATTATTAGTATCAATATTATTATTATTATCATTATTACTTTCATATTAATAAAATTATCATAACAAATAAATATTTTCTATATAAGAATATATTTATTACCACTATCATGATATTTCATATAATTATATATATTAGGATTATTTATATAAATATTTACACATAACAAATTTTGATTTTTTTCATATGTATATATATAACACTATATAAATATTAACTATTTTAAACATAGATACAAATTAAATATATAGGATATATAAATTAAGATTTAATATATAAATTTGCTTGATTACGATTATATATATTAACATATATACCTGATATAGGTTCGTGAATCCGAGGCCAACCTTACACTTTTTCCATGACGTCATATGTATTTTCACAACGAAATACAGTATTGTGAGTTCATTTGATTCCCTTTTACTCTTTACATTTTTGGGACTGAGAATACATGCGCTACTTTTACAACTGCTTTATTAAATGCTTTTGAAATACATTTTGAACTGCGAATACATGAAATGCTTTTATAAATGTTTGACGAGATAGACACAAGCAAAACATTCCTCGAATGAATTATGTGGACGTGATAATTGCCACCATTGAATTATGTGGACGTGATAATTAAGAATATTTTTCCCCTGATTATTATTGCTTGGTAACCTAAGAATTAGGGAACATCACTAATTTTGAGAATTAGTGCACGCCTAATTGACGCGAATCCTAAAGGTAGCTACCGGGTTTAACACCCCCACCCAGAATGTTCACTAGACGGAAGGGCTAGTGGGCGTGGTGTTTAGTACTTCGAAGTTGATATGATTATTATACAGACGAGATGTTCTGTTTTGGGGATATTATTATGCGCATTATATGTTAAGGTCAGTTACCAAGCCAAGCTATGAAAGTAATGAAAAGTGAATGTTATGTATCGAGAGAATGATTTTACACACAGGTTATGTGTATGTTATTTTTGTGCACAAGATATGTGTACGGTTACGAAGATTTATGAAAGATGATTTCGTACACGAGAAAGGTGTACTGTATTTAAAAAATATCGCATGTACATTATAGGTGGGTATAGGATTCGGGCCCATTTGTACCATGCAGGATTTAAATCTTGTGGTCTATCAAAATAATGAATTTTATTGTATTATGATAAACTTATGAACTCACCAACCTTTTGGTTGACACTTTAAAGCATGTTTATTCTCAGGTATGAAAGAAATATTCCGCTGGGCATTAGCTCATTTTAAAGACATTATTTGGAGTCGATCATCGCAATGGGACCAGATGTTGGTGACTTCGTCCAGATGGATTAGGACGGGGTATGACATAAAACCTAATACAAAATATTAAATATAAATATAACTTAATTTAAAGCGTAAAGTAAATGACGATAATTAAAAGTGTGATAATTAAAAGTACGATAATTTAAAATACGATAAATAAAATGACAGTAAATAAAGTACGATGAGATATAAAATAAGAGAATTATACTTATTTAAACTTCCGTAATCATGATGTTTGACGTTTTGATTTTAATTTATTACCATGGGTTAATTGTCCTTTGTCCTGGATTATTTGATAAGTCCATATGGTTTTGTCCATAATAGTCCATCGGTCATAATTATAAAGTGTGAGGGTCTTCGTCAAATTAACCTTATACCCGAAGTCAAATATGTCAACTAATTAGGGATTTAAACCGTAATAAGGTTTTAATACTTTGTTAATGATTACACCAGGTTATCGACTGCGTGTAATCCAAGGTTTTAATACTTTATTAACAATTACACCAATTACCCTTGAATGTAATTAACCCCTATTTTAATGAGTCCATTGACTATTAATCCATCCCCGTCTCCGGTCAAATGAACAATTATTAGTATTTATAAATATCCCGCCCACCGTACTCGATCAAGCATATGTGGTTATATATAAATACGTCAAGTTGTAAATCTCTATATTAAATTAACAAAATATCATTTAGTTAATCAAATATAAAGTCCATTAATAGCCCATAGTCCAATTTCCACAAGTGACGGTCATTTGTCCAAACCCCAATTATGGTCCAAAGCCCAATAACCCCGTCTTAATATTTAGTCCAATATCACGATTACTTAGGCTCAAATAAGCATAATAATAACTTAGCTACGAGACATTAATTTAAAAAGGTTGAACATAACTTACAATGAGTATTAATTGCGTAGTGTTACACTGACAGAGTTTCGACTTACAAAACCTTAAAACATTCGCTATAATAACCTTATTATTATTAACTTAATTAAAATTATAATTATAATTATAAAATATAAATATATATTAAGAGAATGAGAGATCAGATAGAAGAAGGTGTACTCTAATTCGTCTGAAATTGTTACAGTGAACCATGCGATCGCATGGTTTTTACCCTTCCTGGCCATGCAATCGCATGGCTGCCTTCTCCTGGTCACAATGAGTTTAAAACGTGGGCTGCTCGATTATTTAATATATATAATATAATATATATAATTATATATAATTATATATATATATATATTATATTATATTCTTGTGCATAGTTGACTTGTAATTTTAGCTCTGTTGAGTCGTACGTTGATAGTTGGTTCATGTCTCGGTTTGGGATTTTCGAACGTCCTTTCGTACGCTTAGATATCTTGTACTTTGCATTTCGCGGCTTGTACTCTTGTAATTTTTAAACGTTTCTCATCAATAAATTGAACCACTTGAATTGTATCTTGTACATTTGAGCATTCTGGTCATTTTTCTACAAATCGTCGAATCTGTCTTTTGTCTTCACCTTTTATTATTTAAACGATAATCACTTGAAAATAGAACAATTGCAACTAGAAGCTTGTCTTTCTGGAAGGATAATGCTATGAAATATATGTTCGGTTTTGGCATTCTCACGCTTAGTAATTTACTAATGCACACTAGTTAGTCTTGTTGGACTTTCTACTTTGATTGGACTTTAGCCCACCCTACTCTAGCTATTGGACCATTTAATTAGTCCAATTTTAAGTGGATTATGACCCATTATTATGTAGGACAAAAACCCATTTATAAGAGCCAACATACTAGCATTTTTGTTCACCATTATCACAAATGTTGCATGGGATCCCAACAATAAGCACCACATTTAGACCACCACTAACCAAAAAGCAAAAAGGTGTCCCCCTTGCCCCCCCCCCCAAACCCACGGCCACCACCCCTCACCACCACTATAAATACCAAGCTATTTCCTTCCATTTTACACTTGATCTCATTCTCATTTTACACACACTTACTCTCTAATTTTCTCTCTAGTCTTTCTCACTCTAAAAAGTGTAAGTTTTAAATTTTCTTCTTCTTCTTCTTCTTCTTCTTCTTCTCTTCATATACACGACATCATCATCATCATTTAAAGGATCAAGATTTTTAGCTTTTGATCTTGTTACATCTTATAGATTCAAACTTTGATTTGAATCCTTTAAGAACATAAAAGATGCAAGCTTTCTAGCTTTGGATCTTCATTACTTTGTTGGATCTAAGTTTTTTAGCTTATGATCACTTTATTTTGTTAAAAAGATCAAAACTTGTGTTTATGATCTTCATGTAACTTGTAGATCTAGCTTTATGCTTTAAAGATCTTCAAGAACATAAAAGATGCAAGCTTTCTAGCTTTGGATCTTCATTACTTTGATGGATCTAAGCTTTATAGCTTAAGATCACTTTGTTTTTGTTAAAAGATCAAAACTTGTGTTTATGATCTTCATGGAACTTGAAGATCTAGCTTCTTGCTTTAAAGATCTTCAAGAACATAAAAGATTCAAGCTTTCTAGCTTTGAAATCTCATAATTAATTGTTAAAGGATCCAATCTCTCTAGCTTAGGGTTCCATTACTTTGATTGATCAAATTTATGTCTTGTTTGTTTGATTTGAATCAAAGATTGTAGCTTTAGTCTTGAATAGAACTTGTATTTGTGTTAAGACTAAGAACATGATGTAACATTGGTTCATCATCTTCTAAAGCTCTTAAGTGAGTTGTATTACTTCTTAGTCTTGACATTGTGTGTTGATGGTTGAAACTTGGTCAAAGTGATGCTAAAACATCAAAGAGTTGTACACTTGAAGCTTACACGCATCAAGGATGAGAACCGTGATGAGCATCAAGCACCAAGAAACCCACCGGAGCACTTGCTTTCTATTTTTTGGGGTCTAATTAGACTCTTGGGACTTCTGAAAAGTTGATTTTCAGATAGTTCGTTTCTATTAGATGACTTTTCATTTAAGACTCACCTAAATCCGATATACGGTTTAGGATTTATAGCCTTCCGAAAATCACTACGCCCTTGTAACAACGTGCTGGAAATTCTAACCTACTCGCGCTTGAACCGTCACCACGGTCAAATGACATCGATTTAGGATCTAAAAATTGGAAAGCGGTAAGAGGACTCACATACGGAGCCTTGGCCACTGACCACGCGTCATTTCAGTTTGTATAGAGGTCGTAGCATCTGAACAAAGACAGCCCTTTATTTCAATCTCTATTCTTGTTGAAAACTTACTTTACCTTTTACGTAAGATGATGATAATGATGATGCTTAGGAATTTACTTATTTACTTTTAAACCTTTGGGACAATTTACTGACTTAGTAACCTTTGACTTAGGTTGACGACCTTTCGGACCGACTTACTACTTGCTTACTTTTCGTATCGACTTTTACCGCACATTCACTGTGAGTTATAGTCCCTTTTTACTTTAACTATTTTTGGGACTGAGAATACATGCGCTTTTTATGTTTTAACATACTAGACACGAGTATTTAAACTTTACATATGTGTGGGTGATATAACGGCACAAAGATTCCCCTTAGCACGGTAACTTTTAGTCATTGGTTTATGAACCGGTGAACGCGAATCTTAGATATGGATCCATGGGGTTTGACATCCCCACTCGGGATAGTCGCAATAGCATTTAACGGGTGTTTAATACTTCGAGAACATACGCACTCGCCAAGTGTACTTTTAGGGGGTGATATTATATTACTTGTTAAGTTAGTTATCGGGTGCCCATGGATAAGCATATACTTTTCATACTATTTTGAATACGAAATCTCGTGGTCTACATTATATCGTTATTTACCAAAACTATAGCTCACCAAAATTCGTGTTGACATTTTAAAGCATGTTATTTCTCAGGTGCTTAGACGTTGTTGCTTCTACTGTTAGACTTGCTGTTATTGTCTTGGTGTTATAGACTTGCTGTTACAGACTCGCTGTGTTAGACTTCCGCTGCATTACTTAGAGATGTCTCAATCATGAAACTTTTACTTTGCATCGCAACTTATGTTATTTTTGATCAATGGCTTTGTAACGACCCTTGCGTCACATACTTATGTTAATGCTTTCTATTCATAGAAGCACGCTATCTTTTGTAAAACGTTATTTTTTCATGAATGCAAACTTGTTTTAAAACAGCATATAGTGTTTGACCTTGTAATGATCCTGTTGTTGATGATCCGTACACGATGATTTTGTACGGGGCGTCACAGAAGAGCTATGCTGATAATTGTAGTGACCCGAACTTTTCCATGTTTATATATATATTAAATGAAATTATTATTTTACATGATTAAGTGTTTCCAACATGTTAAGCAATCAAACTTGTTAAGACTTGATTAATTGAAATAAGTTTCATATAGACAATTGACCACCCAAGTTGACCGGTGATTCACGAACGTTAAAACTTCTAAAAACTATATGATGACATATATATGGATATATATATAGTTAACATGATATTATGATAAGTAAACATATCATTAAGTATATTAACAATGAACTACATATGTAAAAACAAGACTACTAACTTAATGATTTTGAAACGAGACATATATGTAACGATTATCGTTGTAACGACATTTAATGTATATATATCATATTAAGAGATATTTTTACATCATAATATCATGATAATATAATAAATAAAAATCTCTTTTGATATTATAAACATTGGGTTAACAACATTTAACAAGATCGTTAACCTAAAGGTTTCAAAACAACACTTACATGTAACGACTAACGATGACTTAACGACTCAGTTAAAATGTATATACATGTAGTGTTTTAATATGTATTCATACACTTTTGAAAGACTTCAAGACACTTATCAAAATACTTCTACTTAACAAAAATTCTTACAATTACATCCTCGTTCAGTTTCATCAACAATTCTACTCGTATGCACCCGTATTTGTACTCGTACAATACACAGCTTTTAGATGTATGTACTATTGGTATATACACTCCAATGATCAGCTCTTATCAGCCCATGTGAGTCACCTAACACATGTGGGAACCATCATTTGGCAACTAGCATGAAATATCTCATAAAATTACAAAAATATGAGTAATCATTCATGACTTATTTACATGAAAACAAAATTTCATATCCTTTATATCTAATCCATACACCAATGAACAAAAACACCTACAAACACTTTCATTCTTCAATTTTCTTCATCTAATTGATCTCTCTCAAGTTCTATCTTCAAGTTCTAAGTGTTCTTCATAAATTCCAAAAGTTCTAGTTTCATAAAATCAAGAATACTTCCAAGATTGCAAGTTTACTTCCAAGTTTTCTAAATCCATTCCAAGTAATCATCCAAGATCAAGAAACCTTTGTTACTTACAGTAGGTTATATTTCTAATATAAGGTAATAATCATATTCAAACTTTAATTCAATTTCTATAACTATAACAATCTTATTTCGAGTGGAAATCTTACTTGAAATTGTTTTCGTGTCATGATTCTGCTTCAAGAACTTTCAAGCCATCCAAGGATCCTTTGAAGCTAGATCTATTTTTCTCATTTCCAGTAGGTTTATCTAAGGAACTTGAGGTAGTAATGATGTTCATAACATCATTCGATTCATACATAAAAAGCTGTCTTATTCAACGTTATAAACTTGTAATCACTAGAACATAGTTTAGTTAATTCTAAACTTATTCGCAAATAAAGTTAATCCTTCTAACTAGACTTTTAAAATCAACTAAAAACATGTTCTATATCTATATGATATGCTAACTTAATGATTTAAAACCCGGAAACACGATAAACACCATAAAACTGGATATACGCCGTCGTAGTAAAACCGGGGGCTGTTTTGGTTGGGATAATTAAAAGCTAAGAAGAACTTTGATTTAAAAGCTATACTTCTAGAAAAATGATTTTTCTTATGAACATGAAACTATATCCAAAAATCATGGTTAAACTCAAAGTGAAAGTATGTTTTTCAAAATGGTCATCAAGATGTCGTTCTTTCGATGGAAATGACTACCTCTTTCAAAAACGACTTGTAACTTGTATTTTTGACTATAAACTTATACTTTTTCTATTTAGATTCATAAAGTTAAGTTCAATACGAAACCGTGGCCACTGGAATCACTCAAAACAGATTAGAAACGAAGAAATGGCGAGTAAAACAAGATTGATAAAAACTACTCATTTTACCTACGTGAAAGTTAGTAATAAATCTATTCCAACCATAACCTAATCAACTTATATTGTATATTATGTAATCTTGAGATACCATAGACACGTATACAATGTTTTGACCTATCATGTCGACCCATCTATATATATATTGCGGAACAACCATAGACACTCTATATGTGAATGTTGGAGTTAGCTATACAGGGTTGAGGTTGATTCCAAAATATATATATAGTTTGAGTTGTGATCAATACTGAGATACGTATACACTGGGTCGTGGATTGATTCAAGATAATATTTATCGATTTATTTCTGTACATCTAACTTTGGACAACTAGTTGTAGGTTACTAACGAGGACAGCTGACTTAATAAACTTAAAACATCAAAATGTATTAAAAGTGTTGTAAATATATTTGGAACATACTTTGATATATATGTATATATTGTTATAGGTTCGTGAATTAACCAGTGGCCAAGTCTTACTTCCCGATGAAGTAAAAATCTGTGAAAGTGAGTTATAGTCCCACTTTTAAAATCTAATATTTTTGGGATGAGAATACATGCAGGTTTTATAAATGATTTACAAAATAGACACAAGTACGTGAAACTACATTCTATGGTTGAATTATTGAAATCGAATATTCCCCTTTTTATTAAGTCTGGTAATCTAAGAATTAGGTAACAGACACCCTAATTGACACGAATCCTAAAGATAGATCTATTGGGCCTAACAAACCCCATCCAAAGTACAAGATGCTTTAGTACTTCGAAATTTATATCATATCCGAAGGGTGTCCCAGAATGATGGGGATATTCTTATATATGCATCTCGTTAATATCGGTTACCAGGTGTTCACCATATGAATGATTTTTATCTCTATGTATGGGATGTGTATTGAAATATGAAATCTTGTGGTCTATTGTTACGATTTGATATATATAGGTTAAACCTATAACTCACCAACATTTTTGTTGACGTTTAAAGCATGTTTATTCTCCGGTGAATACTAAGAGCTTCCGCTGTTGCATACTAAAATAAGGACAAGATTTGGAGTCCATGTTTGTATGATATTGTGTAAAAACTACATTCAAGAAACTGATTTCGATGTAACATATTTGTATTGTAAACCATTATGTAATGGTCGTGTGTAAACAGGATATTTTAGATTATTATTATTTGATAATCTACGTAAAGCTTTTTAAACCTTTATTTATGAAATAAAGGTTATGGTTTGTTTTAAAAATGAATGTAGTCTTTGAAAAAAAATGTCTCATATAGAGGTCAAAACCTCGCAACGAAATCAATTAATATGGAACGTTTATAATCAATATGAACGGGACATTTCAGTTGGTATCCGAGCATTGGTCTTAGAGAACCAGAATTTTGCATTAGTGTGTCTTATCGAGTTTGTTAGGATGCATTAGTGAGTCTGGACTTCGACCATGTTTACTTGAAAAATGATTGCTTAACAAATTTTGTTGGAAACTATATATTTTTAACATGTGAATATTATGTGATATATTAATCTCTTAACGCGTTTGATATTATGTGATAGATGTCTACCTCTAGAACAAGTCCCATTGACTCACCTAATAATAATGAAGAGTCAAATGTAAATTGGAATGATTCGTGGACTGATTCACAAGTTCCCGAAGAGGAACCGGAAGAAGAGTCGGAACCGGAAGAATAATCGGAACCGGAAGAAGAATCGGAACCAGAAGAAGAAATAGAACCAGTGGGGGAAATAATAAAACGGTTAAGTAGAAGAAAATCCTCAACCAACCGACCAAAGTTAATTATGGTCAATGGTGTTTCCGCCAAGGAAGCAAAGTATTGGGAGGATTACCAATTCTCCGATGAATCGGATCCCGACAAGGATTCCGATGATGTTATAGAAATTACCCCAACACAATTTAATAAGGCAAAAGAGAACAATAAGGGAAAGGGCATAAAAATAGAGAAATTTGATTCCAAACCCGATGAACTTTATATGTATCGTCAACACCCGTATTTCTTAAGTTGTGACAATAACCCGGGAACCTCTAAACCACCAGGTTTTTCTAAACCAATGTGGAAAACGACAGCTCGTATTAGGGGAACATCATATATCCCTAGAAACTTGGCAAAATGAACCAAAACCGAAGAAGAAGAAATGAGCAAGTCGGAATAAGATAGTTGTATTCGTGTGGTGTAATATATGTAATATAGTATGCTTATGCTTTATGATATATGTAAAAATTGCTTGTATTAATAAGTATTTTTTTTATGAATCTAACTCTTGTCTGTTTTACAGTATAAAAACACAAAATGGATAGACAACCCAATATTTTAAGAGACCTACCCGGAGACATGATTGTTGAAATCTTGTCTAGAGTCGGTCAGAATTCCTCGGCACAACTATTTAAGGCGAGATCAGTTTGCAAGACATTCGAAGAACGTTCCAAGAATGCCTTGATTTATAAAAGGCTTTCGTTCGAAAGATGGGGATATCACATTGGGAAATCCATAAGTTACGATGTGTTTACTTTGACGCATATATTGCGGGGAACCCAAATGCTATTTTACGCAACGGGTTAAGAAATTATTTTGACTCAATATATCCGAATATAGGACTTCGTGATTTAGAAAAAGCGGCTAACATGCAACATAAAGAAGCATGTTATGCTTACGGGTTAGTAATGTTCCCTTCTCACCAAAGTGAGAACAAGAACATCGGGCTACAACTATTAAACAAAACGTTCCCACAAGTGACGGAGTCGGTAATTGGGGTAAGAAATGAGTTTTTTAGGTTATTACGAGACTGTTGGTCATTACGTAACCTTCATCCTTTTGACGACGTTACAACACATTGTCTTACTATCGGTCACAACGGTTATGTTCCACAAAACCAAGGATGGGAAGTGGTATTAGTAAAACCAGAATGCATGACTTGTTTCTGGACGTATGAATTACGTGTCTTTATTGCCTTTGCTGAACGCCTTATTTATTAACTAGAATTATCTTCGCAACTACTTTGTATCAAAGTTTTATGTGCTATATTTCATGCTATATGTAAAAAAAAAGCGGTATTGTAAGTTTGCAAGTTATTGTATAAAGGTTTGAATATGATATATATATATTTTTTTGTGATTAGTTTTTCATATAGAATTGTAGTAGTTGAAATGGTATGTTAGCTACTAAGTATGAACTTAACGGGTAGGTACTACCCTAATTAAAGAGTATAAAACACTAATATGAAGAAAGAGCTTTTATAAATAAGTTCATATTACGCTACGAAATACTATTGACTACTCTTGATATTCTATATGATTAACTCGTTTCATTTGACTATTTTAAAGGAAATGGCACCGACTACTCGACACACCTGGAATATGAGCGAAGAGGAATTTCGTACCTTTCTTGCTTCAAACATAGCCGCAGTACAGGCTGCACTACATACCAACAATAACCTTGGATCTAGCAGTACAGGAAATCGTGTAGGATGCACCTACAAAGAATTCACTGCCTGCAAACCTTTGGAATTTGATGGAACCGAAGGACCGATCGGATTGAAATGGTGGACCGAGAAGGTCGAATCGGTGTTTGCCATAAGTAAGTGTACTGAAGAGGACAAAGTGAAGTACGCTACGCATACCTTCACAGGTTCTGCGTTGACATGGTGGAATACCTATCTAGAGCAAGTGGGACAAGATGATGCATACGCAATACCGTGGTCAGCATTCAAGCACTTGATGAACGAGAAGTACCGTCCCAGAATCGAGGTCAATAAGCTCAAGACAGAACTTAGAGGGTTACGAACCCAAGGATTTGATATTACCACGTACGAAAGACGATTCACATAATTATGCCTATTGTGTCCGGGAGCGTTCGAAGATGAGGAAGAGAAGATCGACGAATTTGTGAAAGGATTACCGGAAAGAATCCAAGAAGATATAAGTTCACATGAGCCCACCTCCATACAACAGGCATGTAAAATGGCTCACAAACTAGTGAACCAGATTGAAGAAAGAATTAAAGAACAGACTGCTGAAGAGGCCAATGTGAAGCAAGTCAAAAGAAAGTGGGAGGAAAACGGTGATAAGAATCACCAATACAACAACAGTAATTACAACAATAAACGCAACAACTATCCCAACAATCGCAACATCAATCGCAACTACAACAAACGGCCCAACAACAACAACAACAGCAACTACAACAATCATCCCAACAACAATAATAACCGCAACAACAACAACAATCAGAAGCAGCTATGCCAAAGGTGTGAAAAGTATCACTCGGGGTTCTGCACCAAATTTTGCAACAAGTGTAAATGAAATGGTCATAGCGCGGTGAAGTGTGAGGTCTACGGACCAGGGGTTAACAGAACGAAAGGAACAAATGGTGTCGGAATGAGTAATGGCGGAGCAAGTAGTGTCGGAGCAAGTTATGCCAATGTAGTTTGTTATAAATGTGGAAAACTGGGCCACATTATTAAAAATTGCCCGAACCAGGAGAACACGAATGGACAAGGTCGCAGAAGAGTTTTCAATATTAATGCGACAGAGGCACAGGAAGACCTGGAGCTTGTTACGGGTACGTTTCTTATTGACAATAAATCTGCTTACGTTTTATTTGATTCGGGTGCGGATAGAAGCTATATGAGTAGAGATTTTTGTGCTAAATTAAGTTGTCCATTGACGTCGTTGGATAGTAAATTTTTACTCAAATTAGCAAACGATAAATTAATTTCAGCAGATTATATGTGCCGGAATCGAGAAATTAAACTGGGTAGCGAAATATTTAAGATTGATTTGATACCCGTAGAGTTAGGGAGTTTTGATGTAATAGTTGGCATGGACTGGCTAAAGAAGATGAAAGCAGAGATCGTATGTTATAAAAATGCAATTTCCCATTGTACGAGAAGAAGGAGAACCCTTAAAGGTGTACGGAGAAAAGGGCAACACGAAGCTATATCTTATTAGTAATTTGAAGGCACAAAAACTAATAAGAAAAGGTTGCTATGCTGTTCTAGCACACGCCGAGAAAGTACAAACTGAAGAAAAGAGCATCAATGATGTTCCCGTCGCAAAAGAATTTCCCGATGTATTTCCGAAAGAATTACCGGGACTACCTCCACATCGATCTGTTGAATTTCAAATAGATCTTGTACCAGGAGCTGCACCAATAGCTCGTGCTCCTTACAGACTCGCACCCAGCGAGATCAAAGAACTGCAAAGCCAATTACAAGAACATTTAGAGCTTGGTTTCATTCGACCAAGCACATCACCGTGGGGAGCTCCTGTTTTGTTTGTCAAGAAGAAAGATGGTACATTCAGGTTGTGTATCGACTACCGAGAGTTGAACAAACTTACCATCAAGAACCGCTACCCACTACCGAGAATCGACGACTTATTTGATCAACTACAAGGTTCGTCTGTTTATTCAAAGATTGACTTACGTTCCGGGTATCATCAAATGCGGGTGAAAGAAGATGATATTCCAAAGACTGCTTTCAGAACACGTTACGGTCATTACGAGTTTATGGTCATGCCGTTTGGTTTAACTAATGCACCAGCTGTGTTCATGGACCTTATGAACCGAGTGTGTGGACCATACCTTGACAAGTTTGTCATTGTTTTCATTGATGACATACTTATTTACTCAAAGAATGACCAAGAACACGGTGAACATTTGAGAAAGGTGTTAGAAGTATTGAGGAAGGAAGAATTGTACGCTAGGTTTTCAAAGGGTGCATTTTGGTTGGAAGAAGTTCAATTCCTCGGTCACATAGTGAACAAAGAAGGTATTAAGGTGGATCCGGCAAAGATAGAAACTGTTGAAAAGTGGGAAACCCCAAAAACTCCGAAACACATACGCCAGTTTTTAGGACTAGCTGGTTACTACAGAAGGTTCATCCAAGACTTTTCCAGAATAGCAAAACCCTTGACTGCATTAACGCATAAAGGGAAGAAATTTGAATGGAAGGATGAACAAGAGAAAGCGTTTCAGTTATTGAAGAAAAAGCTAACTACGGAACCTATATTGTCATTGCCTGAAGGGAATGATGATTTTGTGATTTATTGTGATGCATCAAAGCAAGGTCTCGGTTGTGTATTAATGCAACAAACGAAGGTGATTGCTTATGCGTCTAGACAATTGAAGATTCACGAACAAAATTATACGACGCATGATTTGGAATTAGGTGCGGTTGTTTTTGCATTAAAGACTTGGAGGCACTACTTATATGGGGTCAAAAGTATTATATATACCGACCACAAAAGTCTTCAACACATATTTAATCAGAAACAACTGAATATGAGGCAGCGTAGGTGGATTGAATTATTGAATGATTACGACTTTGAGATTCGTTACCACCCGGGGAAGGCAAATGTGGTAGCCGACGCCTTGAGCAGAAAGGACAGAGAACCCATTCAAGTAAAATCTATGAATATAATGATTCACACTAACCTTACTACTCAAATAAAGGAGGCGCAACAAGGAGTTTTAAATGAGGGAAATTTAAAGGATGAAATACCCAAAGGATCGGAGAAGCATCTTAATATTCGGGAAGACGGAACCCGGTATAGGGCTGAAAGAATTTGGGTACCAAAATTTGGAGATATGAGAGAAATGGTACTTAGAGAAGCTCATAAAACCAGATACTCAATACGTCCTGGAACGGGGAAGATGTACAAGGATCTCAAGAAACATTTTTGGTGGCCGGGTATGAAAGCCGATGTGCTAAATATGTAGGAGAATGTTTGACGTGTTCTAAGGTCAAAGCTGAGCATTAGAAACCATCAGGTCTACTTCAACAACCCGAAATCCCGGAATGGAAATGGGAAAACATTACCATGGATTTCATCACTAAATTGCCAAGGACTGCAAGTGGTTTTGATACTATTTGGGTAATAGTTGATCGTCTCACCAAATCAGCACACTTCCTGCCAATAAGAGAAGATGACAAGATGGAGAAGTTAGCACGACTGTATTTGAAGGAAGTCGTCTCCAGACATGGAATACCAATCTCTATTATCTCTGATAGGGATGGCAGATTTATTTCAAGATTCTGGCAGACATTACAGCAAGCATTAGGAACTCGTCTAGACATGAGTACTGCCTATCATCCACAAACTGATGGGCAGAGCGAAAGGACGATACAAACGCTTGAAGACATGCTACGAGCATGTGTTATTGATTTCGGAAACAGTTGGGATCGACATCTACCGTTAGCAGAATTTTCCTACAACAACAGCTACTATTCAAGCATTGAGATGGCGCCGTTTGAAGCACTTTATGGTAGAAAGTGCAGGTCTCCGATTTGTTGGAGTGAAGTGGTGGATACCGGAGATAATACAAGAAACTACCGAGAAGATCATCCAAATTCAACAACGGTTGAAAACCGCCCAAAGTTGACAAAAGAGCTACGCTGACATTAAAAGAAAAGATATAGAATTTGAAATTGGAGAGATGGTCATGCTTAAAGTAGCACCTTGGAAAGGCGTTGTTCGATTTGGTAAACGAGGGAAATTAAATCCAAGGTATATTGGACCATTCAAGATTATTGATCGTGTCGGACCAGTAGCTTACCGACTTGAGTTACCTCAACAACTCGCGGCTGTACATAACACTTTCCACGTCTCGAATTTGAAGAAATGTTTTGCTAAAGAAGATCTCACTATTCCGTTAGATGAAATCTAAATCAATGAAAAACTTCAATTCATCGAAGAACCCGTCGAAATAATGGATCGTGAGGTTAAAAGACTTAAGCAAAACAAGATACCAATTGTTAAGGTTCGATGGAATGCTCGTAGAGGACCCTAGTTCACCTGGGAACGAGAAGATCAGATGAAGAAGAAATACCCGCATTTATTTCCAGAAGATACGTCAACACCTCCAACTGCTTAAAATTTCGGGACGAAATTTATTTAACGGGTAGGTACTGTAGTGACCCGAACTTTTCCATGTTTATATATATATTAAATGAAATTGTTATTTTACATGATTAAGTGTTTCCAACATGTTAAGCAATCAAACTTGTTAAGACTTGATTAATTGAAATAGGTTTCATATAGACAATTGACCACCCAAGTTGACCGGTGATTCACGAACGTTAAAACTTGTAAAAACTATATGATGACATATATATGGTTATATATATAGTTAACATGATATTATGATAAGTAAAAATATCATTAATTATATTAACAATGAACTACATATGTAAAAACAAGACTACTAACTTAATGATTTTGAAACGAGACATATATGTAACGATTATCGTTGTAACGACGTTTAATGTATATATATCATATTAAGAGATATTTTTATATCATAATATCATGATAATATAATAAATTAAAATCTCTTTTGATATTATAAACATTGGGTTAACAACATTTAACAAGATCGTTAACCTAAAGGTTTCAAAACAACACTTACATGTAACGACTAACGATGACTTAACGACTCAGTTAAAATGTATATACATGTAGTGTTTTAATATGTATTCATAAACTTTTGAAAGACTTCAAGACACTTATCAAAATACTTCTACTTAACAAAAATGCTTACAATTACATCCTCGTTCAGTTTCATCAACAATTCTACTCGTATGCACCCGTATTTGTACTCGTACAATACACAGCTTTTAGATGTATGTACTATTGGTATATACACTCCAATGATTAGCTCTTAGCAGCCCATGTGAGTCACCTAACACATGTGGGAACCATCATTTGGCAACTAGCATGAAATATCTCATAAAATTACAAAAATATGAGTAATCATTCATGACTTATTTACATGAAAACAAAATTTCATATCCTTTATATCTAATCCATACACCAATGAACAAAAACACCTACAAACACTTTCATTCTTCAATTTTCTTCATCTAATTGATATCTCTCAAGTTCTATCTTCAATTTCTAAATGTTCTTCATAAATTCCAAAAGTTCTAGTTTCATAAAATCAAGAATACTTCCAAGATTGCAAGTTTACTTCTAAGTTTTCTAAATCCATTCCAAGTAATCATCCAAGATCAAGAAACCTTTGTTACTTACAGTAGGTTATATTTCTAATACAAGGTAATAATCATATTCAAACTTTAATTCAATTTCTATAACTATAACAATCTTATTTCGAGTGGAAATCTTACTTGAAATTGTTTTCGTGTCATGATTCTGCTTCAAGAACTTTCAAGCCATCCAAGGATCCTTTGAAGCTAGATCTATTTTTCTCATTTCCAATAGGTTTATCCAAGGAACTTGAGGTAGTAATGATGTTCATAACATCATTCGATTCATACATAAAAAGCTGTCTTATTCAACGTTATAAACTTATAATCACTAGAACATAGTTTAGTTAATTCTAAACTTGTTCGCAAATAAAGTTAATCCTTCTAACAAGACTTTTAAAATCAACTAAACACATGTTCTATATCTATATTATATGCTAACTTAATGATTTAAAACCCAGAAACACGATAAACACCATAAAACTGGATATACGCCGTCGTAGTAAAACCGGGGGCTGTTTTGGTTGGGATAATTAAAAGATAATAAGAACTTTGATTTAAAAGCTATACTTCTGGAAAAATTATTTTTCTTATGAACATGAAACTATATCCAAAAATCATGGTTAAACTCAAAGTGAAAGTATGTTTTTCAAAATGGTCATCAAGATGTCGTTCTTTCGACGGAAATGACTACCTCTTTCAAAAATGACTTGTAACTTGTATTTTTGACTACAAACTTATACTTTTTCTGTTTAGATTCATAAATTTAAGTTCAATACGAAACCGTGACCACTGGAATCACTCAAAACGGATTAGAAACGAAGAAATGGCGAGTAAAACAAGATTGATAAAAACTACTCATTTTACCTACGTGAAAGTTAGTAATAAATCTATTGCAACCATAACCTAATCAACTTATATTGTATATTATGTAATCTTGAGATACCATAGACACGTATACAATGTTTCGACCTATCATATCGACCCATCTATATATATATATTGCGGAACAACCATAGACACTCTATATGTGAATGTTGGAGTTAGCTATACAGGGTTGAGGTTGATTCCAAAATATATATATAGTTTGAGTTGTGATCAATACTGAGATACGTATACACTGGGTCGTGGATTGATTCAAGATAATATTTATCGATTTATTTCTGTACATCTAACTGTGGACAACTAGTTGTAGGTTACTAACGAGGACAGCTGACTTAATAAACTTAAAACATCAAAATGTATTAAATGTGTTGTAAATATATTTGGAACATACTTTGATATATATGTATATATTGTTATAGGTTCGTAAATTAACCAGTGGCCAAGTCTTACTTCCCGACGAAGTAAAAATCTGTGAAAGTGAGTTATAGTCCCACTTTTAAAATCTAATATTTTTGGGATGAGAATACATACAGGTTTTATAAATGATTTACAAAATAGACACAAGTACGTGAAACTACATTCTATGGTTGAATTATCGAAATCGAATATTCCCCTTTTTATTAAGTCTGGTAATCTAAGAATTAGGGAACAGACACCCTAATTGACGCGAATCTTAAAGATAGATCTATTGGGCCTAACAAACCCCATCCAAATTACCGGATGCTTTAGTACTTCGAAATTTATATCATATCCGAAGGGTGTCCCGGAATGATGGGGATATTCTTATATATGCATCTTGTTAATGTCGGTTACCAGGTGTTTACCATATGAATAATTTTTATCTCTATGTATGGGATGTGTATTGAAATATGAAATCTTGTGGTCTATTGTTACGATTTGATATATATAGGTTAAACCTATAACTCACCAACATTTTTGTTGACGTTTAAAGCATGTTTATTCTCAGGTGAATACTAAGAGCTTCCGCTGTTGCATACTAAAATAAGGACAAGATTTGGAGTCTGTGTTTGTATGATATTGTGTAAAAACTGCATTCAAGAAACTGATTTCGATGTAACATATTTGTATTGTAAACCATTATGTAATGGTCGTGTGTAAACAGGATATTTTAGATTATCATTATTTGATAATCTACGTAAAGCTTTTTAAACCTTTATTTATGAAATAAAGGTTATGGTTTGTTTTAAAAATGAATGTAGTCTTTGAAAAAAACGTCTCATATAGAGGTCAAAACCTCGCAACGAAATCAATTAATATGGAACGTTTTTAATCAATAAGAACGGGACATTTCAATAATCGTCGTAAACTTTTGGAGTTCCAAGTTGGTGATAAGGTCTCTACTGTTAGACTTACTGTTATTATATAACACTTGCTGTTATAGACTCGCTGTGTTAGACTTCCGCTGCATTACTTAGAGATGTCTCAATCATGGAACTTTTATTTTGCATTCGCAACTTATGTTATTTTTGATCAATGGCTTTGTAACGACCCTTGCGTCACATACTTATGTTAATGCTTTCTATTCGTAGAAGCACGCTATCTTTTGTAAAACGTTATTTTTTCATGAATGCAAACTTGTTTTAAAACAGCATATAGTGTTTGACCTTGTAATGATCCTGTTGTTGATGATCCGTACACGATGATTTTGTACGGGGCGTCACAGAAGAGCTGCGCTGATAATCGTCGGAAACTTTTGGAGTTCCAAGTTGGTGTTAAGGTCATGTTGAAAGTATCCCCTTGGAAAGGCATTTACGCTTTGGGAAAGGAAGTAAACTTAGCCCACGTTTTGATGGACCTTTCAAGATTACTGAAAGAATTAGTTTCATGGCATATCGATTAGAATTACCCTCTGAGCTTAATAATGTACATGACGTATTTCACGTCTCGAATCTTAAAAAGTGTCTTACTGATGACACACTCGTTGTTCCGTTGGATGATATTCGCATTAATGATAAAATGCATTTCGTTGAAGAACCGATAGAGGTTCTGGATCGTGAGATCAATTGTTTAAAGCAAAGTAATATTCCTATTGTCGAGATCCATTGGAATTCACGGTAAGGCCCCGAGTATACCTGGGAACGTGAAGACCAAACGAAACGGAAATATCCTCATCTTTTTCCAACCGCTGATGCATCTGAGAAGTCTTCCTGAAACTTCGGGACGAAGTTTAAATTAACGGGGAGGTACTATAACAACCCTCACTTTTCCATTCTGAAATGACCAAAATACCCTTAGGGTTTCGCTTATTTTTTCTGTGTATTGATTTAGGGTTGTTATCCGTTAATAATAAATGATTGTGATAATTAATACCCGTATTTAATGAACTAAACCCTAACCCTAAATATTAATTAATAATATAAACCCTAACCCTAATATGTATTAATATTATTATAATAAATATATAAGTATGTATTATATACATATTAATACGTATAAATAATATATATATATATATATATATATATATATATATATATATATATATATATATATATATATATATATATATATATATATATCTATTCGGTATTTAAATTAAAAAGAAAAGGAAAATACAAATTTATTAAATAAAAGAAATTCTAGAATGTTCCAAATTATATTTTGTAAAAAAAATAATAAAAAATAAGAAAAGGGGTGTTGGCCGAATAAAAAAAATAAAAAAATAAATAGTTTTTGTATTTTTACTTTCCTAATTTAAGTTAACCTCTTTTTTCAAGAAATCCTAGGCTATAAATAAAGCTGTAACCCTCATAATTTGTTTATCACTTTCTTGCAAATCCTCTCTAGAGCCCTAAAAAAAATCGTAACATTTTCTTTTTCTTCTTTTCTTATTTTTTTCGATTTTTTTTCTTTTCTTTTTCCGATTGGCCGAACCAAAAACAAAAACAAATAAATATTTTTACAGCTTATAAAATTATTTTGAATACATGATAATTACAGTCATGTTTAATAAGATTTATAAATAATAATTTTCCAGATTTATAAATCGATTTGCTAATTTTTATAAATTATTTTTGTATTGATCGATATATGTTTAATATCTAATAAATATTAAATGAATCAACTAAATTATGGTTAGTACATGATAATTACTAATATGTATTATGAGATATGATAAAAATAATTTTATGAATTTATAACATGTTTTGTTAATTTTAAATAATTAAAACATTGCTATTTAATTGATGTATATGTATAAATCGGATTAAATAGTTATAAACACTTAAAATTGGTAAAAATAATTTTCACATAATCTTGTAGGCTTATAATAATTATTAAAGTCAAAACCTTAATTTATATGTTAATATAAATATTTATTCTCTATTTATTTGTATATCGATCGATGTATATATATAAAAAGGGTTAAAAATTGTTTAAAATATTAAAAATGGTAATAAAATTATGAAAACAGTTTGAAACAGTGTTAGGACATATAAAGGTAATTTTTGGAATTTTTGGAATATTATTTATAATTAAATACTTATTATGTATTATTTAATCATAGAAACAATGAAAAATTCGTAACAAATATAAAACCAGTAAATAAAAATTATATAAAAAAATTTCTAAGTTTATATAATATACCTAGACCTGCGAAAATTATAAAAAATAATTATTAGGTAGAATTAGTATTTATTTTGTAATTTAGATTCTATTGAATATATACCAAAAATAGATAACAAGATAAATACAAAATAAATATAATATTAAGATAGATAATTTTTATAAAATTTTTATAAAGGTTTATTATCTGTAAAAGATATATAAAAATCATAATCTTATTTTTTTGTTATTTATTTAATTAATTATGAATTTATGATGTATATACGATATACATATATATAAATACAATATATATTAATTAATTAATTATTATATTCAAAGGTAAATAATTAATAATAAACATGGATATTATATATTAGATAATAATAACTTATATAAACTATAAAGTATAAAAATTTATTAATATATATATATATATATATATATATATATAACAAATACAATTAAAGTATAATACTAATTTAATAATTAAATATAATATATATTATATATGTATAACAATAATAATTATATATTAATATACTAACATAAAAAGGGGCATTTGTATATGCAATTAATATTTAAACACTTAAATATACTATAACTATTAGTATGTAATACTAATATAATTAATTAAATTAAGAATTTATATATATATATATATATAATAAAACAATACGGAGTAATACTTAAATACTTGTATTATATATATACATATATATATATATATATATATATATATATATATATATATATATATATATATATATATATATATATATATATATATATATATATATATATATATATATATATATATATATATATATATATATATATATATATATATATATATATATATATATATATATAACACGAACTAATTGTATGTATAAGTAATCTATTAAGTGTTGTATTTTTATTCACACCCGACTAGTGAATACTATAATCATATCGATGAAAGTATGACTTACGCAAGCCTCACCGCTACTTACGGTCGTAAGTGAATGATGTCTAGGTTGCCATTATGTGATAAGGTTGTGGATCTCGAATGTCATGACATAGTTTCTAATCAAGAGTCCTGACCCACGGTTACATCTGGTCATTCCGGACTTATTTGATAGCATCGAGGTTTGCATAAATTGTACAAGGCCTTATACTCTCGTTAATTTCATTCTTGAAATTATCTTCATCTTTTGCTGTGCTATTTAAGGTGATTTTCATAGTCCCATTTTTACTGTTTTTATATTTTGGGATGGGACACATGCTTGCTTTTAAATGTTTTACTATTTAGACACAAGTAACTTGAAAAACTTTATATGCAACTAGATGAGACTTTTTGTTAAACTTGTATTCATACATGTATTTATACTTGTATTTTTACATGCTAAATCCCCGCTAGATAATATTGTTAATTGCATTAATTTGAGTTGGAAAACTTAATTATTGATGGGTAGCGCTATGGGAGCAACGTCCCTACCCATTGACCGATCGTCAAGGGGGTACATAATAATGAAAGCGTGGTACGATGGTGCCATGGGGTTTTAATTGTTTAGTTCGATATTATACTCATGACATATACTTTAATTTTTGATATATGATTTATATCGGATTTTTATAACTAAATCTTGTGGTCTAAAAATCTTGATTATTGATATAAACCTATGGATTTCACTTAACCTTTGTGTTGACGTTTTAAGCATATTTTGTCTCAGGTTATAATTAGCTTTGTGATGCTAGCTACTGTGCTGTTGATGATTGCCTGCTTTGCTTGCTGCATTGGAATCCATCATTTTTATTTATTGTAATATCCCGTTTTTCCCGTATGTGGTTTAAGGTGCGAAATTGATTTTATGAACGTTTTATACTTGATCGTTTTGTGATTAATTGATTTGTGTACTAGTTGACGTATGTGGTATATATATATATATACATATACATATATATATATATATATATATATATATATATATATATATATATATATATATATATATATATATATACTTGAGAGTGTATACATGCTTGAGGGTATGTTTTTTACTTAGGAAGGTATTAAGTCGAGTGAGGCTTCGTTGTAAAGTCTAGATGTACATACGAAGCAAGTTTGGGGCATACGAATCGCAAAATCAATAATTAGCTATGTTGTCGAAAAGCTGGTCAGCCATAGGCTATCGCCGCGTAGCGAAGGCTCTTGCCGCGCCGCGATGTTGAACTCAAAACAAATTCAGGAGGCACGATATGCAAGTCGAAAACCATGTGCATTGTCGCGCCGCGATGATATGGGTCGCGCCTGTAGTGACCCGAACTTTTCCATGTTTATATATATTAAATGAAATTGTTATTTACATGATTAAGTGTTTCCAACATGTTAAGCAATCAAACTTGTTAAGACTTGAATAATTGAAATAGGTTTCATATAGACATTTGACCATCCAAGTTGACCGGTGATTCACGAACGTTAAAACTTGTAAAAACTATATGATGACATATATATGGATATATATATAGTTAACATGATAATATGATAAGTAAACATATCATTAAGTATATTAACAATGAACTACATATGTAAAAACAAGACTACTAACTTAATGATTTTGAAACGAGACATATATGTAACGATTATCGTTGTAACGACATTTAATGTATATATATCATATTAAGATATATTAATACATCATGATATCATGATAATGTAATAATTTAACATCTCATTTGATTTAATAAACAATGGGTTAACAACATTTAACAAGATCGTTAACTTAAAGGTTTCAAATCAACATTTACATGTAACGACTAACGATGACTTAACGACTCAGTTAAAATGTATATACATGTAGTGTTTTAATATGTATTCATAAACTTTTGAAAGACTTCAAGACACTTATCAAAATACTTCTACTTAACAAAAATGCTTACAATTACATCCTCGTTCAGTTTCATCAACAATTCTACTCGTATACACCCGTATTCGTACTCGTACAATACACAACTTTTAGATGTATGTACTATTGGTATATACACTCCAATGATAAGCTCTTAGTAGCCCATGTGAGTCACCTAACACATGTGGGAACCATAATTTGGCAACTAGCATGAAATATCTCATAAAATTACAAAAATATGAGTAATCATTCATGACTTATTTACATATAAACAAAATTACACATCCTTTATATCTAATCCATATACCAAAGGCCAAAAACACCTACAAACACTTTAATTCTTCAATTTTATTCATCTAATTAATCTCTCTCAAGTTCTATCTTCAAGTTCTAAGTGTTCTTCATAAATTCTACAAGTTCTAGTTTCATAAAATCAAGAATACTTCCAAGTTTGCTAGCTTACTTCCAATCTTGTAGAGTGATCATCCAACCTCAAGAAATCTTTTTTATTTACAGTAATATATCTTTCTAATACAAGGTAATACTCATATTCAAACTTTGATTCAATTTCTATAACTATAACAATCTTATTTCGAGTAGAAATCTTACTTGAACTTGTTTTTGTGTCATGATTATACTTCAAGAACTTTCAAGCCATCCAAGATCCTTTAAAGCTAGATCATTTCTTGTCACTTCCAGTAGGTTTACCTACTAAACTTGAGGTAGTAATGATGTTCATAACATCATTCGATTCATACATATAAAACTATCTTATTCGAAGATTTGAACATGTAATCACTAGAACATAGTTTAGTTAATTCTAAACTTGTTCGTAAACAAAAGTTAATCTTTCTAAATTGACTTTTAAAATCAACTTAACACATGTTCTATATCTATATGATATGCTAACTTAATGATTTAAAACCTGAAAACACGAAAAACACCGTAAAACCGGATATACGCCGTCGTAGTAACACCGCGGGCTGTTTTGGGTTAGTTAATTAAAAACTATGATAAACTTTGATTTAAAAGTTGTTATTCTAGGAAAATGATTTTTCTTATGAACATGAAACTATATCCAAAAATTATGGTTAAACTCAAAGTGGAAGTATGTTTTCCAAAATGGTCATCTAGACGTCGTTCTTTCGACTGAAATGACTACCTTTACAAATACGAATTGTAACATATATTTCTGACTATAAACCTATACTTTTTTGTCTAGATTCATAAAATATAGTTCAATATGAAACCATAGCAATTTGATTCACTCAAAACGGATTTAAAACGAATAAGTTATGGGTAAAACAAGATTGGATATTTTTTTTCTTGTTGTAGCTACGTGAAAATTGGTAACAAAATCTATATTAATCATATCCTAGCTAACTTATATTGTATTATACATGTATTCTAATATATTATGTAATCTTGGGATACCATAGATACGTATGTAAATGTTTTGACATATCATATCGACCCATGTGTATATATTATTTGGAACAACCGTAGACACTCTATATGCAGTAATGTGGGAGTTAGCTATACAGAGTTGAGGTTGATTCCAAAAATATATATACTTTGAGTTGTGATCTAGCCTGAGACGTGTATACACTGGGTCGTGGATTGATTCAAGATAATATATATCAATTTTTTTCTGTACATCTAACTTTGGACAACTAGTTGTAGGTTACTAACGAGGACAGCTGACTTAATAAACTTAAAACTTCAAAATGTATTAAAAGTGTTGTAAATATATTTTGAACATACTTTGATATATATGTACATATTTGTTATAGGTTCGTGAATCGACCAGTGGCCAAGTCTTACTTCCCGACGAAGTAAAAATCTGTGAAAGTGAGTTATAGTCCAACTTTTAAAATCTAATATTTTGGGATGAGAATACATGCAGTTTTATAAATGTTTTACAAAATAGACACAAGTAATTGAAACTACATTATATGGGTGAATGATCGAAGCCGAATATGCCCCTTTTGCTTGGTAACCTAAGAATTAGTAAACCGATCTACTAATTGACGTGAATCCTAAAGATAGATCTATTGGGCCTAACGAACCCCATCCAAAGTACCGGATGCCTTAGTACTTCGAATTCGTTTTTATCATATCCGAAGGATTTCCCGGAATGATAGGGGATATTCTTATATGCATCTTGTTAATGTCGGTTACCAGGTGTTCACCATATGAATGAATTTTATCTCTATGTATGGGATGTATATTGAAATATGAAATTTTGTGGTCTATTATTATGATTTGATAATATATAGGTTAAACCTATAACTCACCAACATTTTTGTTGACGTTTTAAGCATGTTTATTCTCAGGTGATTATTAAGAGCTTCCGCTGTTGCATACTAAAATAAGGACAAGATTTGGAGTCCATGCTTGTATGATATTATGTAAAAACTGCATTCAAGAAACTTATTTTTGATGTAATATATTCTTATTGTAAACCATTATGTAATGGTCGTGTGTAAACGGTAATGCTTTTTAAACCTTTATAGATAAAATAAAGGTTATGGTTGTTTTAAAAAATGAATGCAGTCTTTGAAAAACGTCTCATATAGAGGTCAAAACCTCGCGACGAAATTAATTAATATGGAACGTTTATAATCAATATGAACGGGACATTTCAGTTGGTATCCGAGCGTTGGTCTTAGAGAACCAGAAAATTGCATTAGTGTGTCTTACCGAGTTTGTTAGGATGCATTAGTGAGTCTGGACTTCGATCGTATTTTTCTTCAAAAACGATTGCTTAACATTTTTGTTGTTGGAAACTATATATTATTAACATGTAAATATTATGTGATATATTAATCTCTTAACGTGTTTGATATTGTGTGATAGAAGTCTACCTCTAGTACAAATTCCATTGATTCACCTAATAATAATGAAGAATCAAATATATTTTGGGAAGATTCACAAATTCCCGAAGAGGAACCGGAAGAAGAGGAACAGAAAGAGGAGGAACCGGAAGAAGAGGAACTAGAAGAGGACGAATCGGAAGAGGAGGAACCAGAAGAAGAAGAGGTTCCGGAGGAAGAAATATTGATACCTATAGTAAATCGATTAAATAAAAGAAAATCTTCAACCAACGGACCAAAGTTAATAATGGTCAATGGTGTTTCCGTCGAGGAAGCAAAATATTGGGAGGATTACCAATTTTCTGATGAATCGGATCCCGATGAGGATTCCGATGATGTTATAGAAATTACCTCGACCCAATTTAATAAAGCGAAAGAAAATAATAAGGGAAAAGGTATAAAAATAGAGAAACCCGATTCCAACCCCGATGAACTTTATATGTATCAACAACATCTGTATTTCCTAAAATGTAACAATGACCCGGGAACCTCTAAACCATCAGGTTTTTCTAAACCATTATGGAAAACGACGGCTCGTATTAGAGGAACATCATATATTCCTAGAAAAATAGGAAAATGAACCAAGTCCGAAGAAGAAGAAACCAGTGATTCAGATTAGAGGGTTGTAATCATGTTGTGTATTATATGTATTGTACTGTGCTTGTACTTTTATGTTCTCTGTAAAAATTCCTTGTATTGTTTGTTAATTATCTTTTACGAATCTAATCCTTGTCTATTTTACAGTATAAAAACAAAATGGACGTTAAGGGTAGACGACCGAATATTTTAGAAGACCTACCAGAGGATATGATTGAGGAAATCTTGTCTAGAGTCGGTCAGAATTCATCAGCACATTTAGTTATGGCGAAATTAACTTGTCAAACATTTGAAAGACTTTCCGAAAATGCCTTAGTTTATAAAAGGCTTTCCTTTGATAGGTGGGGTATATCACATTGGGGAGACCATAAGTTATGCCGTGTTTTCTTTAAAGCATTAAATGCGGGGAACCCAAATGCAATTTTACGCTACGGGTTAAGAACCTATTTTGACTCAACATATCCCAACATAGGATTTCGTGAATTAGAAAGAGCGTTTAACATGCAACATAAAGAAGCATGTTATGCTTACGGGTTAGTGATGTTCGCTTCTTACCAAACTGAGAAAAAGAACATCGGATTGCAGCTTTTAAATAAAACTTTCCCACAAGTGACGGATTCAGTAGTTGGTGGGAGAAACAAAGTTTTTAGATTATTATGAGGCTGTTGGACATTACGAAACCCTCGTCCTTTTGACAACATTACAACATGTTGCCTAGCCTATGGTCATAACGGTTATTTTCCACAAGACCAAGGATGGGAAGTCGTCTTAGTAAAACCAGAATGCATGACTTGTTTCTGGACTTATGAATTACGTGTCTTTATTTCCTTTGCTGAACAACTTGCGTATTAACTAGATTTATCTTCAAAACTGTCATGTATCAAAGTGTACTATATTTCATGTTATATGTAATATAGCGAAGTTGTAAGTTTGAAGAATATTTATATGTGATATATTATTATAATCAGTTTTTCATATGGAATTGTAGTAGTTGAATTGTATATTAGCTACTAAGTATGAACTTAACGGGTAGGTAGTACCCGAATTTAAACTTATAAAATGCTAATATGAAGAAAAAGCTTTTATAAATGAGTTCATATTATACTACGAAATACTATTGACTACTCTTAATATTCTGTATGTTTAACTCGATTCAGTTGTCTATTTTGAAGGAAATGGCACCGACTATTCGACACACCATGAATATGAACGAAGAGGAATTTCATACCTTTTTTGCTGCAAACATAGCTGCAGTACAGGCTGCGCTACATACCAACAATAACGCTGAATCTAGCAATGCAGCTAACGGCGCGAGAAATCGTGTAGGATGCACATACAAAGAATTCACTGCCTGCAAACCTTTAGAATTTGATGGAACCGAAGGACCAATTGGATTGAAACGGTGGACAGAGAAAGTCGAATCGGTGTTTTCCATAAGTAAGTGTACTGAAGAGGACAAAGTTAAGTACGCTACGCATACTTTACAGGTACTGCGTTAACGTGGTGGAACACCTATCTTGAACAGGTAGGACAAAATGCTGCTTACGCACTACCGTGGTCGGCATTCAAGCAATTGATGAACGAGCAGTATCTTTCTAGAAATGAAGTCAATAAACTCAAGGCAGAACTTAGAGAGTTACGAACACAAGGGTTCGACGTTACCACATATGAACAAAGATTCACAGAGTTGTGCCTATTGTGTCCGGGAGCATTCGAAGATGAAGAAGAGAAGATCGACGCGTTTGTAAAAGGGTTACCAGTAAGGATTCAAGAAGATGTGAGTTCACACGAGCCCGCTTCTATACAGAAGGCAAGTCGAATGGTTCATAAACTCATAAATCAGATTGAGGGAAGAATTAAAGAGCAGGTGGCCGAAGAAGCCAACACGAAACAACTCAAGAGGAAGTGGGAGGAAAACGGTGACAAGAGTCACCAGTACAACAACAACAACAATTACAACCACAATCGCAACAACTATCCCAACAACCGCAACAACAATCGTAACAATAACCGCAATCTTAACAATAACTACAACAAACATCCCAACAACAACTACAACAACCGTTTCAACAACAATAACAATCCTAACAACAACCTCAATGATGTGAAGCGGGGTGTATATAAAATAGCTTATATTTTACTAGGAAATACTATTAAATACGATACAATTTTACACAAGATATTTATTTATTTATAGAATGGATATACTTAAACCTTGCTACAACACTTATAGGCAGTGTACCTAATCGTACAGTAGTGTAGTTTTTAGTAAGTCCGGTTCGTTCCACAGGGAAATCTTTAAACAAAGCTCAACGCTATATTAATTTACTTTTATAAAAATACAAACATATATATAAGTAATATTATTATTATAAAGGGGGGTTTTTACCGTTTAATGACCGGTTTGTCGATTTTAAAACTTTAGTCGCAGTTAAAACCTAATGTAAAATATTAAATAAATAAAAGACTTAATTTAAAGCGTAAAGTAAATAACGATAATGAAATTGCGAATAATAAAAGTGCGATAAAATAAAATTGCAATAATTAAAAAAGTACGATAATTAAAAGTGCAATTAAATAACAATAAATAAAAGTGCGATAATTAGAAGTGCAATTAAATATAAAATAAAGGGAATTAAATATGAAATAAAAGAATTATGCTTATTTAAACTTCCGTAATCATGATGTTTGACGTGTTGATTTTAGTTTTATGCCCATGGGTTAATTGTCCTTTGTCCTGGATTATTTAATATGTCCGTCTGGTTTTTGTCCATAACAGTCCATCAGTCATAAATATAAAGTGCGAGTGTCCTCGTCAAATTATTATTATACCCGAAGTTAAATCTTCCAACTAATTGGGGATTCGAATTGTAACAAGGTTTTAATACTTTGTTTAATGAATACACCAGGTTATCGACTGCGTGTAAACCAAGGTTTTACTACTTTGTTAACAATTACACCAATTACCCTTGAATGTAATTTCACCCATGTTTTAATTATTCTAGTGGCTATTAATCCATTCCCGTGTCCGGTTAAATGAACGATTATTCGTACATATAAATACCCCGCCCATCGTGTCCGATCGAGTGTATATGGTAATTTATAGGGACGCCCAATTGTAAATCTTTATATTAACATTAACAAACTATCATTTAGTTAAACAAATATAAAGCCCATTAATAGCCCATAGTCTAATTTCCACAAGTGTCGTTCTTTTATCCAAACCCCAATTATGGTACAAAGCCCAATTACCCAATTTAAGTAATTAGTCCAACATCATGATTACTTCGTTTTAAATAAGCATAATAATAACTTAGCTACGAGACATTAATATAAAAAGGTTGAACATAACTTACAATGATTAAAAAAAATAGCGTACGGACAGAATTTCGACTTACACCCTTACAACATTCGCTAACATACCCTTATTATTAGAATTATAATTATAATTAAAATTAAAATATAAATTATATATATATATATATATATATATATATATATATATATATATCGTATATATGAGAGAGAGAGATATATTTTCTGTGTTAAAAACGGATCACGAAGTCGCTTTAAATAGAAGGTGGCCTGGAAAAGGTACTCATGCGAGTCGCATGAGTTTGGGCATTAGGCCATGCGACTCGCATGGCCGTGATTTCCAGCTCAGGATCATTTGTTTTCTAGCTTGCCGACATAATAAATAAATAATATAAATATATAAATAATTTTAATAATTATTTATATATTATATTATATTTATATGCATAGTTGAGTAGATATTTTTGGTCCGTTACGTCGGGCGTTTCTTCTAGGCTCAGGTCCCGATTCCGGATTTTCGGACGTCTTCGCGTATTATTTTAAATCGCGTACTTTGCGTCTTGTAACTTGTACTCTTGTTATTTTGAGACGTTCCTCATCAATAATTTGAACCTTTTTGATTGAATCTTGTACTTTTTAGCTTTTTGGACCTTTCCGTCTTCAATTTGTCGAATCTGCCTTTTATCTTCACTTTTTAATATTTAAACGAATAGTGCTTGTAAATCGAACAATATCAACTAAAATCTTGTCTTTCTTGGGAAATAATGCTGTAAAATATGTGTTCATTTTTAGCCTTATCAATATTCCCACACTTAAGCGTTGCTTGTCCTCAAGCAATATAGTCTTGAAACACTTGAATCACTTCTTTATTCTTCACACTTTGTACATAAGTGACTTCAATACAGCGGTATAAACAATGATAGTAACGATGTGGTTTAAAGGTGGGTGTGTCTTTTATAGTTGCCTCGGGTTTAGGTCAACGACACTTGCAATCAAATAGCCGATTTACTTTCGGTTTCCAAAGCAAAGTGCACATTTGAAAGGTGGTTTACAGTCCCACATGACTATAAAAATTTAGATCCTTAAGGAAATTGGATCTTTATAAAAACATTTGATCTTTTGAAAATTCAAGCCGGATTTTACCCTAGACAAGTTTTCTGATTTGATCCATCATCGGTGTTGCAAAATATATCTGTGGATCAATATTTTGGCTAAAACTTTTAGGCTCGTGTAATCCACTGCTATCCCTGTATCGGAAAGCACATATCCAGTTTACTTGTTCCGTATATTACCTTTCGGCAAACTACCGTCCGGTTGTAAAGGAAAGCGATGAACAAGAAACTGTTAAGGCAATGTCCAGTGACATGCAGATGATTATGGTCTTTTTAACGTGTCGGATGCTAGAACTATCCTTGGTAGGAGCAATAGTAAAGATCATCCTTTAATTTTTCGGTCTGGCACAAGGTCCTGTCTCCGACCATGCTATGCAACCACCGTTCTTACGGTTGACACCCGATTTGGTTCAGGTGACCTAATGAATTCCAGGTGAATTCCTAGGATTTTACGTTCAATGGTAATGAACGCATTGAAAATGGATTTTCAGAAAATAAATTGGTTTGTAATTTTGATCAAAATATTTTCTCGTTCAAGCTCGAGTTTAGATATCATTGAATTCCATGAGTTTGAATTCTCAATCTTTAAGGTCAATCTCAAGGATTGAGTAATATCAGGCTTAAAAGCTGATTTTTAATCTTTAAGGAGATTATCCTTTCTGGGGATCTGATTCATTAGTCTTATCAAGCTAATTTGCACGGTGCCTCCCCATTGTACGAGATAAATCCTTCTCATGGTTAGGATAAATCTGACCACTTGGCGACCCTGTTTAATGCTGAGGTCCGTGGATTTCCTGCTGATTTTAGTGATGACTTTTCTAGATTTTTCGTCAACCTACAGCTGGTCTGGACGACAACTTCATGACCTAAATCAAGAAGCGCGTGTCTTTTTCGGAAGACTTTACTTCCTTTTAATGATGGAATTGATTCATCGTGTAGATCCATCTCTTCTTTTCTTTTATCGGGTAAAACAGTTTAGTTTAGTCCAAAGCAAAAGTATTTTCAGTTATTTGTTACAGATATATGTGACATATGTTTAAAATAACTTGGTAAATTTTCCCACACTTGGCTTCTATTTTCCTTTTTATCGTCCTCTATTCCATTTTAAATGAATTTTAACATTTTAGTTTGTTTCTCAATTTATGTCCTTTCCGAGGTAACAATAATTTCGGTGTTAAAACCTAGTTTTATCGTTCATAAATATGTATAAACATGATTTGAATTCATTTAATTGAAAATTTTGAAAAATTTTACTAGAATTGGGTAGTTAGTATATAAGACTAGGGATGTTCCTTGTTATCGGAGAGCACTAGATTCTAACACAACTACTGCGTTACTAGCATTTTTAATGGTAACCAAGTGTTTAAATCAAAAAAATTTTTTTTTTTTTTTAAAAATCCGAAAGAATTTAACCCCTTCCCACACTTAAGATCTTGCAATGCCCTCATTTGCAAGAAATCAGAAACAATTTAAATTATTGAGGGTTATTAGCGTAGAAAAATGATTAAATTTTACCAAAGTTTCAAACATATTGTCGTTTGATTGTTGAATGATAAATGGTGCACGTCATTTGTTCATTCCGTCTTGTTGTTATTTCACATATATTTTGCATCTTGTCGTCAAAATTACTTGCTTTTGCTGAACTTAATGCCAGTCTTTGAAAACGCGTTGTTTTATCCTGTTTTGTGCATAACATAAAATACATGCAATACAAATATAATCATACATGCAATTTGAAATGGAACTTTGGCATCCCACTTTCAAATTATAAGAAAAATATTAGTACACAATAATAATAGAAATATCAAACATTACATAAATGTAATTAAAATGTTAAGTGTTTAAAATAATAAAAATATAAATTACCGACTTATCTCTACTGATCAGGAGGTGGGTTAGGAGGATAATTAGGATAGGGATCCCAATTCATGTTCGGATCAGGGTTCCATGGCTGTTGATAGGTGAACTGGTATGCTGCGTCATAATCATATATGTCATAGGGCGGTCTCATTTCTGGCTGGTGTGCAGGATAGAATGCGGGTCGGGTCGGATAATAAATCTCATTAGGCTGCAGCCGGCTTATGATTTGGCGCTGATGATAATCCCATCGGTGATGCTCTCGTTGCCGGGAATGCTCGTAATCATTCCAGCGTCGCCACGCCTCGTACTGCATATGCCTATCATCGTTCGTCATGTATTCTTCCTCCATACGAACGCCTAAATCAAGAGCAGTCTCCCGAACAACTCCTATAATGTTGTTCGCCTCTTCCATTTCGTCATCCGAACCTCTTTCTACCTGTCGCTGAGGTCCCTCGTATCGATATACCCGACCACGTCTCATCAATAATACCCTTGCACCGTGATAAAGGTTTGAACTTATAGTTTCACCTTCGTCCTCTATTTCGTTCATTGGACCCCCTTGGTGCTTATCCACACCTAAATACTCTCCAATGAGAGTAATGAAAATACCACCACCTATAATACTCCCCGATTTCATCCCCGAAACTACATTAGCGAGATAATAACCAACACAATAGGGAATGTTAACGAAACTCCTCGGGTCTCTAATACACTTGAGGTAGAACAAATCGTTTACGGTCAATTTCTCCTTATTCTTACCCCTTTGTGTAATTGTGTTTGCTAAGAATCTATGAATCACCCGGAGTTCAGCTCTATCTATATCTAAGTATGTATGATTTCCACTGGCGTGAAATTCATTAAAGTGGGACATACGCCTCCAGACGGCGTTAATATCAAATTCCCTATCTATCCTTTCTCCTTGGGCAATCAGGCTATTACAGTCAGGGCTCAAAAGTTCAGCAGGGGTGTAAATCTGTAAGGCCCTGGCTAAATCTACCATGGACATTCTGTACATGCGTCCACCTAACAGAAATCTAATAAAGCTTCTATCATCTATCCTCCTAACATCACTGTTTAACTTAATAGTACTAAGTAATTCTATACACCATTCCCTATATATGGTTCTACGAATGGAAAATAGGCGCATCCAATCATTAAACTGAGAATTACCATACCTTTGCACCAATAATTCCCGAATCGGTTCGGCAAGGTCAACTGTTTCCAAAGGTACCCAGTCAATTGCCCTTGGCATTTCAACAACCTTAAAGTAGAGAATGTGCATGTTCTTTTGATAATCTGGATACTCTATCCAACATCGATCAAATCTCAGATTTGGGTGTAACTGATCTTCATTAATGTCTAAGCTCAGAATCATTTGATGTGGAGCGAATTGACGAAACTGATTCATGAATAATTGATCTTGATCGTGATATGGAATATGTTGATCCTCATGTTGTTCTTCTTCTTGTTGCATATGTTGTTCTTGTTCATAAAACATTTCCGGTTCGGGCTCTGGTTGTCTGGACGATGATGCACCGTCCGTATCTGTATTTCTCTGCAAAACACATTAAACACAAAATTTGTGCATCCAAATATGCATTAGTGTTAGCAAAATAATAACTTGAAACAATTATGATGACATGTTCAATTCATAACACATTTTATACACATTTTCTTAACAATAACAATTCTACACTTTTACATACGAAAATGTGTACAATGTTTTATCACATTTAAACTCTTAAACATGTCAACAATAATCATTATAGCAATTAAACACTTGTTACATGGCATTCAAATCAAACTAGTGCTCATTTTCATATTTTTGTCAAGTCTACACTTTGTCAAATAAGCATATACGAAAAATGTACATCAAGTTCATAAGCATTTATCTCAAATAACATGCCAAAATAATCACTACTAGCAATGAAACAAGTTTCAAATGGCCTTTATATCAAATTATCCAAGTTCATGAATTTTTAGACTTAAAAAGTCCACTTTAATTCTCAAAAACATGTTTAGGCTCAAAGTTTGGATCAATTAACTACCTAAACATGTTACACTACTTAATTTAGCAACAATTCATGACAAAAATCGGCCATAACCTGTTTATATCAAAAAGCCCCAAATTGCTCAAGAACACAAACCCTAGATTCTTAAAAATTTGAAGTTTTTAGCTTCAATTCATGTTAAATAGCTTCTATCTAGGATATACATGCATAATATAACATCAATTTAACACTAATTTCACTAAAAATTAACAAAAATTAAATTAGGTAAAATGGCTCAAGAACACACATAATTCGAATTTAAAGAGATTAGGGGTGAAATCTTTACCGTTCTCCTGAAGGGGTTGAGACTACTGAATCTAGGCATGATTGTTGTGAAGTTTTGCAAGAAATTTGGTGAATTTTGGTGAAAAATTGAGAGAGTTTTGAGAGATTTTCGTGTTTGTGTATGTGTGTTGTGAAAGAAAAACAGATCGACTGAGCTTTTGAACCTGACCAGTTTTCTGTGGCCATGCGACTCGCATGGATTATGCCTTTCCCCCATGCGAGTCGCATGGGGTTGAAATCCAGTTTTTTTTTTTTTTTTTTTAAAACCTTATACTTTTAAAACATAGAATTAAATAAAATTTTAAAAATTTTGTTTCTTTTTAGGACGAGGTCGTTTCGGATCGATGTCGTAGTCCGTCCTTCGACAAAATTTTAAAATTTGTCTTTTTGTAGCGATTGTTTTAAAAGCTAAGATTTTTGGGTTTTTTCAATGTTTTTGGCATACTCTAATTCAATAAGATTAAAAATAATGATAATAAAAGTTCTCGTCCCTCCCTCGGGTAAAGCAATTTCGGTTCAAAGACCTAGTCTTCAACTTACGACGAATTTTAAAAATCATATTCTTAACTTAATGAGATAAAGTAAATTTTTGTTTTTAAATTCACACACTTAAATATAAAATTCAAAATTAAAAATTAAAAATTAAAAATTCACACCAAACTTAAAATTTGAAATGCATAAAATTAAAATTTCATATTTTAAAAATTAAAAATTCACACCAAACTTAATTTAAAAATTCATATTATAAATTCATACCAAACTTATATTAATTTTTCAAATATTTACAATTTTAAATATATTGTTTTTACAAAGTTTACAATATTAATTTAAGATTTAAATATTAAGATTAAAAACATGGTAAAAATAAAATTAAAAATCTTTTTGTCTTTTTATCCCACTTTAATCAATCAAATATTATCAAAAATATGCGCCCCTCTTTTTGGTAAAGTAATTTCGGTTCCAAGACCTAATTTAACTCATGACGAATTTTTAAAATATTTTGGGTTGATTGTTTAAAGATATTTATACCTTAAGAATAAACGTTAAATTTCGCAGTGATGTAATAAATTTTTGAATGATATCAATAATTTCGGTCGCCAAACCTAATTTTATTCAATACCAATTTAATACTTTTTAGCGAACAAATTAGCGTTTATTATCAAAAGGTTAAAAATAAAAATAAAAATAAAAACTGTACAGACATACCTGTGAAATAGATTTCTTAGTTATATGATCTATTCCATTCATAAGATAGTCGGTTTAATTGGTTTTCCATTGCTACATAAGCGTAACCTCGAGCATTCAGTGTCTTTTCTTCTAAACATATGAACGGTCCGTCTCTGCATAAAGTAACAAATTCGGTATTTGAATAGGTTTGATTATTTGAACATTTACCTCCATGTGACCATTTTCCGTATTTGTGACATCTTTCTAGGTGTCGTGCTCTTCTTTTTGCTGCGGATTTTGATTTTCCTTTACCAAATTGTAACTTATTATCTTCGCATCTGGATTCTTTTCTAACTCCGTCCATTCTTTCTCTGATTACTGATACTATTTCACTCGGGAGTATGTCATTATTACGTTTAGTGATCAAAGCGTGTAGCATTAGACCATGGTTTAGTTCACAGGCAGTCTTCATTTCGTAAAAGCCTAAAAATAAAAAATAAAAATTCAGAATGGGGGGAGAAGACTAGTTCTTTAGGGTCTGCTAGGGAAAGACCATTCGGGTTCCATTTTCGAGAACTACACGAAAACAGACAATCTAACTCTAACAGAAATACATATTATCCTTTAAAGACTTGATTCTCCCCACACTTAGTTAGCTGTGGTGTCGAAATTGTGATTAACTTCGTTGTCGACTTCCATCGGACCATGTATGTAATGTTTAACTCTGTGACCATTAACTTTAAATTCCATCCCATTTGAATTTATTAATTCTATCGTTCCGTATGGGAAAACTCTTTTGACTATGAATGGTCCAGACCATCTTGATTTCAATTTTCCAGGAAATAGCTTGAATCGTGAATTGAAAAGAAGAACTCTGTCTCCTTCTTTAAATTCTTTTGAACTTCTGATTCTTTTATCATGCCATTTCTTCGTTCTTTCTTTATAGATTAACGAATTTTCGTATGCTTCATGTCTTAATTCTTCTAATTCATTTAGTTGACTTAATCGTAGACGTCCGGCTTCATGTAAATCAAGATTACATGTTTTCAAAGCCCAAAATGCTTTGTGTTCAATTTCTACTGGAAGATGACATGCTTTTCCATAAACAAGTCTAAAAGGTGTGGTTCCAATTGGAGTTTTGTAGGCTGTTCTAAAAGCCCAGAGTGCATCCTCCAATTTAATGGACCATTCCTTCGGATTTGATCCTACGGTTTTATCTAGAATACGTTTTAAAGCTCGGTTGGTATTTTCAACTTGTCCACTTGTTTGTGGATGATATGCGGTGGAGATTTTATGAGTTACTCCATATCTTTTAAGAACTTTCTCAAGTTGATTATTACAGAAATGAGTACCCCAATCACTTATTAAAGCTTTCGGTGTTCCAAACCTTGCAAAAAGACGTTTTAAAAAGTTGACTACAACTCGTGCATCGTTAGTTGGGAGAGCTTGTGCTTCCGCCCATTTAGATACATAATCAATGGCTACGAGTATATATAGATTATTATTAGATTTTGGAAATGGACCCATAAAGTCAATACCCCAAATGTCAAATACTTCACATACTTGGATGACATTTTGTGGCATTTCATCACGTTGACTTATTTTTCCGGCCCTTTGACATGCATCACAGGATTTGCAAAGAAGGTGTGCATCTTTGTAAATTGTAGGCCAATAGAATCCAGCTTCATAAATTTTTCTTGCTGTTAGTTGAGGCCCATAATGCCCTCCTGTTGGTCCTGTGTGACAATGGTTTAATATTTTACTAGCTTCATCTCCAAATACACATCGGCGTATTATTCCATAGGGACAACTTTTAAACAAATGTGGATCTTCCCAGAAATAGTGTTTTATATCACTGAAGAATTTCTTTCGTCTTTGGTACGATAATCCTTTTTTAAGGAATCCACAAACTAAGTAGTTTGCATAGTCTGCAAACCATGGGATTTCTTTATAATCTATCTTCAATAGATATTCATCAGGAAAGTTGTCTTGTATGGCTGATTCATTTAGAACTTCTAATTCGGGATTTTCAAGACGAGAAAGATGATCAGCGGCGAGATTTTCTGCTCCTCTTTTATCTCGGATTTCAATATCAAACTCTTGTAAGAGTAAGATCCAACGGATTAATCTTGGTTTAGCATCTTGTTTTGAAAATAGGTATCTAAGAGCAGAATGGTCGGTATAGACCACCGTTTTTGCTAGAACGAGATATGCTCAGAATTTGTCAAAAGCAAAGACAATAGCAAGGAGTTCTTTTTCAGTAGTTGAATAGTTTGTTTGTGCTCCTTGTAACGTCTTACTAGCATAATATATAGGTTGAAATCGTTTTTCAATCCTTTGTCCTAAAACGGCTCCCATTGCAAAATCACTTGCATCGCACATTAGTTCAAATGGTAGATTCCAATTTGGTGTTATCATGATCGGCGCATTAGTGAGTTTTTCTTTAAGAATATTAAAAGATTTGATACATTCATCTGAAAAGATGAATGGCGCATCCTTTTCTAGGAGTTTATTCATAGGAGTGGCAATTTTAGAAAAATCTTTTATGAAACGTCGGTAAAAACCGGCATGCCCTAGAAAACTCCTAACTCCTCTAACATTGGTGGGATGTGGAAGTTTAGCAATTACATCTACTTTAGCTCTATCCACTTCAATTCCTTCTTTTGAAATTTTATGTCCAAGAACGATGCCTTCTTTAACCATGAAATGGCATTTCTCCCAATTAGGTACTAGATTTCATTTTTCGCATCTAATTAGCATTCGTTCCAGATTAACTAGACATGATTTAAATGTATCACCGAAGACCGAAAAGTCATCCATGAAAACTTCCATGCATTCTTCTATCATGTCGTGAAAAATCGCCATCATGCACCTTTGAAAGGTTGCAGGGGCGTTGCAAAGTCCAAATGGCATGCGTTTGTAAGCAAAAGTACCATAAGGGCACGTGAATGTGGTTTTCTCTTGGTCCTCGGGTGCTATTGGAATTTGAAAATATCCGGAAAATCCATCTAGAAAACAATAGTAACTATTTCCGGCTAATCTTTCCAACATTTGATCAATGAAAGGTAAGGGAAAGTGATCTTTTCTGGTGGCGTCATTTAATTTTCTATAATCAATACATACACGCCATCCTGTTACAGTCCTAGTAGGAATAAGCTCATTTTTCTCATTTGTAATGACAGTCATGCCACCCTTCTTAGGTACGCATTGAACTGGGCTTACCCATGGACTATCAGAAATTGGATATATCAAACCTGCATCTAGCAGTTTAATAATCTCTTTCTTAACTACATCTTGCATATTAGGATTTAGTCTTCGTTGGCGTTGCACATACGTTTTATGACCTTCTTCCATAAGGATTTTATGTGTGCAATACGAAGGACTTATTCCTTTAATATCATGAATCTTCCATGCAATGGCTGGTTTATGAGCTTTCAACACAGAAATGAGTTGTGATTTCTCATTTTCAGTTAAGAGAAGACGATATTATTACAGGTAATTCAGATTCACCATGTAAATAAGCGTATTCCAAATGGTTTGGAAGTGGCTTTAACTCTAATTTCGGAGGTTCTTCTATCGATGATTTATATCGATATCTGTCTTCTTCTTTTAGCATTTGAATTTCTTCTGTTGTTGGTTCATATCCATTAGCTATAAGTGTAGCTAACATTTCAGCTTCATCAATTGGTTCATTACCTTCTCCTAAAGAACATTCTCCTGTTCCTTGTAATTCTGAAAATTCTTCTAATAATTCTGCATGTGCATCTATAGTTTGAATATAATAACATGTATCATCTGCAGATTGTGGTTGTTGCATTGCTCTATCAACTGAAAAGGTAACACTCTCATCCTCTATACTTAGGGTCAGTTTCTTACCGAACACGTCTATCATTGCTTTAGCCGTGTTTAAGAATGGTCTTCCTAATATGAGAGGAACTTGAGAATCTTCTTCCATGTCCAAAACAACAAAATCTACTGGAAATACTAAAGTACCAACTTTAACTAGCATGTTCTCCATTATCCCTCTAGGATATTTTATTGATCTATCGGCTAGTTGTATGCTTATTCTGGTTGGTTTCAATTCTCCAAGGTCTAGTTTAGTGTATAGTGAATACGGCATTAGATTTATACTAGCACCTAAGTCTGCCAATGCTTCTATTGAACTAAGACTACCCAGAAAACATGGAATTGTGAAACTTCCTGGATCAGATAATTTTTCTGGTATCTTATTCAACAGCACTGCTGAACAATTAGCATTCATAGTAACAGCCGAGAGTTCTTCCATTTTCTTTCTATTTGAGATTAGATCTTTCAAGAATTTAGCATATCTTGGCATTCCTGAAATCACATCAATGAAAGGAAGATTTACATTTATCTTTTTAAACATATCCAAGAATTTGGATTGCTCGGCTTCAAGTTTTTCTTTCTTCATTTTACTCGGGTAAGGAAGTGGTGGTTGGTATGGTTTAACATAAGGTTTATCCTTAACTGTGTTATCTTCATTATCCTTTTCAACTACCGGTTCTTTTTCCTTATCTTGATCAGGTTGTGGTTCTTGTGGAGTAGGAATAGTTTCATCAGAAGTTACAGGTATTTCAGGTGGTTTAAGTGTTGTACCACTTCTTGTGGTAATAGCTTTAGCTGTTTCATTCCGGGGGTTAGCATTTGTATCACTAGGTAGACTTCCCGGTTTTCTTTCACCTATTAACCTTGCTAGGTTACTTACTTCTTGTTCCAGATTTTGAATAGAAGCTTGTTGATTTCTAAATGCTTGAGCATTTTGTTCATTGGTTTGTTTTTGAGATGTGAAAAACTGCGTTTGAGACTCAACTAGCTTTGATATCATATCTTCTAAATTTGGCTTTTTCTCGTCGGTTTGTTGTGGTTTAATCGGAAAAATAGGTCTTTGCTGATTGTAAGTATTGTTAGATACTTGTTGATTGCTAGGACCTTGTTGGTTGTTGTATGGAACATTTCGGTTATAATTTTGGTTTTGATTGTAAATCGGTCTTGGCGGTTGATAATTATTCTGATAATTATTTCCAGGCCTTTGGTTTATGTATGAAATATTCTCTCTTTGTTCCATTGTTAATTCAATACTGAGACAATCTTTTGTCAAATGTGGTCCTCCACACTGCTCACAACTAATTCGTATAGCATGAATATCTTTAGTCATCTTTTCCATTCGTCTCTCGAAAGCATCTATCTTTGCCGAAATGGAATCTAAGTCATGGCTAGAATCGGCTCTAGCTGCTTTAGATGATCTAACGATATCTTTTTCTTGGTGCCACTCATGTGAGTGGGAAGCAGTATTATCAATAATTTTGTAAGCATCAGTTTCGGTTTTCTTCATAATAGAACCACCAGCTGCTATATCTATGTCTTTCCTTGTAGTGATGTCGCATCCTTGGTAGAATATTTGTACTATTTGACAGGTGTCTAAACCATGTTGCGGACATCCTCTTAACAACTTTCCATATCTTGTCCACGCCTCATATAGAGTTTCATTTGGTTTCTGTGTGAACGTAACAATTTCTGCTTGAAGTCTTACGGCTTTAGATGCAGGAAAGAATTGTTTAAGAAATTTGTCAATTAAAACGTCCCATGTATCGATCGCCCCTTCAGGTAACGATTCCAACCAATCTTTGGCTTCTCCCTTTAAAGTCCAGGGAAATAACATGAGATATATCTGTTCATCCTCCACTTCTCGGATTTTAAATAGTGTGCAGATCCTATTAAAGGTACGTAGATGTTCATTTGGATCTTCCTTCGGCGCACCACTAAATTGGCATTGATTAGTCACCATGTGTAGAATTTGTCCTTTGATTTCATAATCTGGCGCATTAATGTCTGGATGAGTAATTGCGTGACCTTGGCCAGTGCGTTTAGCTCTCATTCGGTCTTCCATACTTAAAGGTTCCAGATTCTCCATAATTGAATTTGTTGAATCGGTATCACTAGATGATTCTGATTTAATAGTTCGTTCCTCAACAATCTCTGTTTGAATGATTGGTGGCTCCGGAGGAAAGTTTAATGGTTCAGGATCTACGAACCGTTCCTGAATATTTTCCGGATTCTCAATTGTGAGGTCGGGTTCAAAAAATGGATTATCGGAAATTTGAACTGAAGTACTTGGTTGACTAGATGACGATTCTAAAGAAAAATCAACGGCGGTTATATTTGCTAAATGTCTTGATCTAGTTACAGGTGGTGAACGTACAAAAGGTGATGAACGTCTTGCTCGGTGCATTCACTGAATATCCTATTAGTTTTAAAAAGGAAAGAAAAATTATAATAAGTTATCCAATCAATAGACTTTTCTGATTTTGCCCACGTTTCGAATAGCCAAAAGATGCAGCAGAGGGGCAGGATTCGTTTGGTCTCAATATAATTGAGGACTGTTTGGCTCCAATAACCCGGTCCACGTACAAATCCAACTATTACTACGAACCAGAAAATTTTGATGTCTATTAATTTAACCACTTAAAATAAATTTTCGTAATTTTAAGAAATTTAGATAAGAAGTAGAATAAAAATCTATGTCCTAAAACTAGAATAGCGAGAAATAAGAAAGAAAAAGAGTTCGTCGAAAAAGGTAGAAAAAGAAAAATGGTTGAAAAAATAAAAGGTGACGGAAAAATAAAAGAAACTTATAAAAACTTAAAAATACTTGACTAACCTAACCTTATTACTACAACTAACTTAAAATTATAATCGCAAATTGAAATTACTAATTGGAATGATAATTGATACATAGTAAAAGGTGTCTAAAAATATTAAAGCTTACAGGAAAAACTAAATCCCAAATGGAAATAACTTAAAAAAAGAAACTAAAACTTAAAAAGGCGTCGCAAAATTCTAAAGCACCTAATACTTAATCTAAGGAATAAGCACTTAAGAGAGTTTACGGCAAAGCCTAAAAATCTAAAATTACTACGGTAAATACTATGTCTAAAAACTAAGTACGAATAATAAAAATATAAAAATTACGCTAAACGATTAAAAAGTACAAAATATTAAAAGAAATAAAAAGTGATAAAAAAAATACAATTTTTATTAAAATATTATTTTTACATTAATTATATTAAAGTATTAAGTTTTAAATATAATAAAACTTATTAAAAGTAGTTAAAAATAATTAAACTAAAAACTTAATTAATAATAATAAAAACAAACTAGGTTTTATAATAATAATAATATATTACTCCGCATTAAATGCAGAATTAGGGCAAAGATTGTGGCCTGTCAGAACCATCATGCGAGTCGCATGGGTTCAGGGGAAAAGGTCATGCGAGTCGCATGACCTACTGAGCCGGTTCAAATGGGGGTTCAAACAACAGGTTCAGTTCGTAATATTTTAAATATTTATTAATTGTATTAATATTTTCTGTTTTATATTTAAAAGATAAATATATATATAATTAAAATAAAACTTAATTTTAAAAACTAAAAATAAACTTAAAATACTTTATAATTTTGTAAAAATAAAAGAAAAACTTAAAAATATATTTAAAATACTTTTTTTTTTTTTGGTTTTAATAGATTTTAAATTTTTATATATATTTTTTTTTAATTAAAAATATATATTTATTATAAAAACTAATTAAGACTTAATAAAAAAAATTTATATTGACGTTTCGCTTCGGCGTTCCCCGGCAGCGGCGCCAAAAATACTTGATGTGAAGCGGGGTGTATATAAAATAGCTTATATTTTACTAGGAAATACTATTAAATACGATACAATTTTACACAAGATATTTATTTATTTATAGAATGGATATACTTAAACCTTGCTACAACACTTATAGGCAGTGTACCTAATCGTACAGTAGTGTAGTTTTTAGTAAGTCCGGTTCGTTCCACAGGGAAATCTTTAAACAAAGCTCAACGCTATATTAATTTACTTTTATAAAAATACAAACATATATATAAGTAATATTATTATTATAAAGGGGGGTTTTTACCGTTTAATGACCGGTTTGTCGATTTTAAAACTTTAGTCGCAGTTAAAACCTAATGTAAAATATTAAATAAATAAAAGACTTAATTTAAAGCGTAAAGTAAATAACGATAATGAAATTGCGAATAATAAAAGTGCGATAAAATAAAATTGCAATAATTAAAAAAGTACGATAATTAAAAGTGCAATTAAATAATAATAAATAAAAGTGCGATAATTAGAAGTGCAATTAAATATAAAATAAAGGGAATTAAATATGAAATAAAAGAATTATGCTTATTTAAACTTCCGTAATCATGATGTTTGATGTGTTGATTTTAGTTTTATGCCCATGGGTTAATTGTCCTTTGTCCTGGATTATTTAATATGTCCGTCTGGTTTTTGTCCATAACAGTCCATCAGTCATAAATATAAAGTGCGAGTGTCCTCGTCAAATTATTATTATACCCGAAGTTAAATCTTCCAACTAATTGGGGATTCGAATTGTAACAAGGTTTTAATACTTTGTTTAATGAATACACCAGGTTATCGACTGCGTGTAAACCAAGGTTTTACTACTTTGTTAACAATTACACCAATTACCCTTGAATGTAATTTCACCCCTGTTTTAATTATTCTAGTGGCTATTAATCCATTCCCGTGTCCGGTTAAATGAACGATTATTCGTACATATAAATACCCCGCCCATCGTGTCCGATCGAGTGTATATGGTAATTTATAGGGATGCCCAATTGTAAATCTTTATATTAACATTAACAAACTATCATTTAGTTAAACAAATATAAAGCCCATTAATAGCCCATAGTCTAATTTCCACAAGTGTCGTTCTTTTATCCAAACCCCAATTATGGTACAAAGCCCAATTACCCAATTTAAGTAATTAGTCCAACATCATGATTACTTCGTTTTAAATAAGCATAATAATAACTTAGCTACGAGACATTAATATAAAAAGGTTGAACATAACTTACAATGATTAAAAAAAAAGCGTAGCGTTACACGGACAGAATTTCGACTTACACCCTTACAACATTCGCTAACATACCCTTATTATTAGAATTATAATTATAATTAAAATTAAAATATAAATTATATATATATATATATCGTATATATGAGAGAGAGAGATATATTTTCTGTGTTAAAAACGGATCACGAAGTCGCTTTAAATAGAAGGTGGCCTGGAAAAGGTACTCATGCGAGTCGCATGAGTTTGGGCATTAGGCCATGCGACTCGCATGGCCGTGATTTCCAGCTCAGGATCATTTGTTTTCTAGCTTGCCGACATAATAAATAAATAATATAAATATATAAATAATTTTAATAATTATTTATATATTATATTATATTTATATGCATAGTTGAGTAGATATTTTTGGTCCGTTACGTCGGGCGTTTCTTCTAGGCTCAGGTCCCGATTCCGGATTTTCGGACGTCTTCGCGTATTATTTTAAATCGCGTACATTGCGTCTTGTAACTTGTACTCTTGTTATTTTGAGACGTTCCTCATCAATAATTTGAACCTTTTTGATTGAATCTTGTACTTTTTAGCTTTTTGGACCTTTCCGTCTTCAATTTGTCGAATCTGCCTTTTATCTTCACTTTTTAATATTTAAACGAATAGTGCTTGTAAATCGAACAATATCAACTAAAATCTTGTCTTTCTTGGGAAATAATGCTGTAAAATATGTGTTCATTTTTAGCCTTATCACTCAATAACAACAACGGTAACAAAAACCAAAAACAGCCGTGTCATAGGTGTGAAGAAAATCATCAGGGGTTGTGCACAACATTTTGCAACAGGTGTAAAAGAAATGGTCATAGCGCGACAAAGTGTGAGGTCTACGGACCAAAGTTTAACAGAACTAAAGGAACAAATAATGCCGGAACAAGTAATGCCGAAATGAATAGTGTCGGAGCAAGTAATACCAACGCTGTTTGTTATAAATATGGAAAACCGGGCCACATTATTAGAAATTGCTCGAATCAGGGGAATACTAATGGGCAGGGCCGTGGAAGAGTTTTCAATATTAATGCGGCAGAAGCACAGGAAGACCCGGAGCTTGTTACGGGTACGTTTCTTATTGACGATAAATCTGCTTATGTTTTATTTGATTCGGGTGCGGATAGAAGCTATATGAGTAGAGAATTTTGTGCTAAATTAAGTTTCCCATTGGCGCCTTTGGATAGTAAATTTTTACTCGAATTAGCAAATGGTAAATTAATTTCAGCAGATAATATATGTCGGAATCGAGAAATTAAACTGGTTAGCGAAACATTTAAGATTGACTTGATACCAGTAGAGTTAGGGAGTTTTGATGTGATAATCGGTATGGACTGGTTGAGAGAAGTGAAAGCAGAGATCGTTTGTTACAAAAATGCAATTCGCATTATACGAGAAAAAGGAAAACCCTTAATGGTGTACGGAGAAAAGAGCAACGCGAAGTTAAATCTTATTAGTAACCTGAAGGCACAAAAACTAATAAGAAAAGGTTGCTATGATGTGCTAGCACACGTCGAGAAAGTCAATTCCGAAGAAAAGAACATCAATGATATTCCCGTCGCAAAAGAATTTCCCGATGTATTTCCGAAAGAATTACCGGGACTACCTCCACACCGATCCGTTGAATTTCAAATAGACCTTGTACCGGGAGCTGCACCAATAGCTCGTGCTCCATACAGACTCACACCTAGCAAAATGAAGGAACTTCAGAGCCAATTACAAGAACTTTTAGAGCGTGGTTTCATTCGACCAAGCACATCACCGTGGGGAGCTCCTGTTTTGTTTGTCAAGAAGAAAGATGGTACATTCAGGTTGTGTATCGACTACCGAGAGTTGAACAAACTTACCATCAAGAACCGCTACCCACTACCGAGAATCGACGACTTATTTGATCAACTACAAGGCTCGTCTGTTTATTCGAAGATCGATTTACGTTCTGGATATCATTAAATGCGGGTGAAGGAGGATGATATTCCAAAGACTGCTTTTAGGACGCGTTACGGTCATTACGAGTTTATGGTTATGCCGTTTGGATTGACTAACGCACCAGCTGTGTTCATGGACCTCATGAACCGAGTGTGTGGGCCATATATTGACAAGTTTGTCATTGTTTTCATCGATGACATACTTATTTACTCGAAGAATGATCAAGAGCACGAAGAACATTTGAGAAAAGTGCTAGAGTTGCTGAGAAAAGAAAAACTGTACGCTAAGTTTTCAAAGTGTGCATTTTGGTTGGAAGAAGTTCAATTCCTCGGTCACATAGTGAACAAAGAAGGTATTCAGGTGGATCCATCAAAGATCAAAACCGTTGAAAAGTGGGAAACCCCAAAAACTCTGAAACACACACGCCAATTTTTAGGACTAGCGGGTTACTACAGAAGGTTCATCCAAGACTTTTCCAGAATAGCAAAACTCTTGACTGCATTAACGCATAAAGGGAAGAAATTTGAATGGAAAGATGAACAAGAGAAAGCGTTTCAATTGTTAAAGAAAAAGTTAACTACGGCACCTATATTGTCATTACCTGAAGGGAATGATGATTTTGTGATATATTGTGACGCCTCAAAGCAAGGTTTCGGTTGTGTATTAATGCAACGAATGAAAGTAATTGCTTATGCATCTAGACAATTGAAGATTCACGAACAGAATTATATGACGCATGATTTGGAATTAGGCGCGGTTGTTTTTGCATTAAAGACTTGGAGGCACTACTTATATGGGGTCAAAAGTATTATATATACCGACCACAAAAGTCTTCAACACATATTTAATCAGAAACAACTGAATATGAGGCAGCGTAGGTGGATTGAATTGTTGAATGATTATGACTTTGAGATTCGTTACCACCCGGGGAAGGCAAATGTGGTAGCCGACGCCTTGAGCAGGAAGGACAGAGAACCCATTCGAGTAAAATCTATGAATATAATGATTCACAATAACCTTACTACTCAAATAAAGGAGGCGCAACAAGGAGTTTTAAAAGAGGGAAATTTAAAGGATGAAATACCCAAAGGATCGGAGAAGCATCTTAATATTTGGGAAAATGGAACCCGGTATAGGGCTGAAAGGATTTGGGTACCAAAATTTGGAGATATGAGAGAAATGGTACTTAGAGAAGCTCATAAAACCAGATACGCAATACATCCTGGAATGGGGAAGATGTACAAGGATCTCAAGAAACATTTTTGGTGGCCGGGTATGAAAGCCGATGTTGCTAAATACGTAGGAGAATGTTTGACGTGTTCTAAGGTCAAAGCTGAGCATCAGAAACCATCAGGTCTACTTCAACAACCTGAAATCCCGGAATGAAAATGGGAAAACATTACCATGGATTTCATCACTAAATTGCCAAGGACTGCAAGTGGTTTTGATACTATTTGGGTAATAGTTGATCGTCTCACCAAATCAGCACACTTCCTGCCAATAAGAGAAGATGACAAGATGGAGAAGTTAGCATGACTGTATTTGAAGGAAGTCGTCTCCAGACATGGAATACCAATCTCTATTATCTCTGATAGGGATGGCAGATTTATTTCACGATTCTGGCAGACATTACAGCAAGCATTAGGAACTCGTCTAGACATGAGTACTGCCTATCATCTACAAACTGATAGGCAGAGTGAAAGGACGATACAAACGCTTGAAGACATGCTACGAGCATGTGTTATTGATTTCGGAAACAGTTGGGATCGACATCTACCGTTAGCAGAATTTTTCTACAACAACAGCTACCATTCAAGCATTGAGATGGCGCCATTTGAAGCACTTTATGGTAGAAAGTGCAGGTCTCCAATTTGTTGGAGTGAAGTGGGGGATAGACAGATTACGGGTCCGGAGATAATACAAGAAACTACCAAGAAGATCATCCAAATTCAACAACGGTTGAAAACCGCCCAAAGTCGACAAAAGAGCTACGCCGACATTAAAAGAAAAGATATAGAATTTGAAATTGGAGAGATGGTCATGCGTAAGGTTGAACCTTGGAAAGGCGTTGTTTGATTTGGTAAACGAGGTAAATTAAATCCAAGGTATATTGGACCATTCAAGATTATTGATCGTGTCGGACCAGTAGCTTACCGACTTGAGTTACCTCAATAACTCGCGGCTGTACATAACACTTTCCACGTCTCGAATTTAAAGAAATGTTTTGCTAAAGAAGATCTCACTATTCCGTTAGACAAAATCCAAATCAACGAAAAACTTTAATTCATCTAAAAACCCGTCGAAATAATGGATCGTGAGGTTAAAAGACTTAAACAAAACAAGATACCAATTGTTAAGGTTCGATGGAATGCTCGTAGAGGACTCGAGTTCACCTGGGAACGAGAAGATCAGATGAAGAAGAAATACCCGCACTTATTTCCAGAAGATACGTCAACACCTCCAACTGCTTAAAATTTTGGGACGAAATTTATTTAACGGGTAGGTACTGTAGTGACCCGAACTTTTCCATGTTTATATATATTAAATGAAATTTTTATTTACATGATTAATTGTTTCCAACATGTTAAGCAATCAAACTTGTTAAGACTTGATTAATTGAAATAGGTTTCATATAGACATTTGACCATCCAAGTTGACCGGTGATTCACGAACGTTAAAACATGTAAAAACTATATGATGACATATATATGAATATATATATAGTTAACATGACAATATGATAAGTAAACATATCATTAAGTATATTAACAATGAACTACATATGTAAAAACAAGACTACTAACTTAATGATTTTGAAACGAGACATATATGTAACGACTATCGTTGTAACGACATTTAATGCATATATATCATATTAAGATATATTAATACATCATGATATCATGATAATGTAATAATTTAACATCTCATTTGATTTAATAAACAATGGGTTAACAACATTTAACAAGATCGTTAACTTAAAGGTTTCAAATCAACATTTACATATAACGACTAACGATGACTTAATGACTCAGTTAAAATGTATATACATGTAGTGTTTTAATATGTATTCATACACTTTTGAAAGACTTAAAGACACTTATCAAAATACTTCTACTTAACAAAAATGCTTACAATTACATCCTCGTTCAGTTTCATCAACAATTCTACTCGTATACACCCGTATTCGTACTCGTACAATACACAGCTTTTAGATGTATGTACTATTGGTATATACACTCCAATGATTAGCTCTTAGCAGCCCATGTGAGTCACCTAACACATGTGGGAACCATAATTTGGCAACTAGCATGAAATATCTCATAAAATTACAAAAATATGAGTAATCATTCATGACTTATTTACATATAAACAAAATTACACATCCTTTATATCTAATCCATATACCAACGACCAAAAACACCTACAAACACTTTAATTCTTCAATTTTCTTCATCTAATTGATCTCTCTCAAGTTCTATGTTCAAGTTCTAAGTGTTCTTCATAAATTCTACAAGTTCTAGTTTCATAAAATCAAGAATACTTCCAAGTTTGCTAGCTTACTTCCAATCTTGTCGAGTGATCATCCAACCTCAAGAAATCTTTTTTATTTACAGTAAGATATCTTTCTAATACAAGGTAATACTCATATTCAAACTTTGATTCAATTTCTATAACTATAACAATCTTATTTCGAGTGGAAATCTTACTTGAACTTCTTTTTGTGTCATGATTCTACTTCAAGAACTTTCAAGCCATCCAAGATCCTTTGAAGCTACATCATTTCTTCTCACTTCCAGTAGGTTTACCTACTAAACTTGAGGTATTAATGATGTTCATAACATCATTCGATTCATACATATAAAACTATCTTATTCGAAGATTTGAACATGTAATCACTAGAACATAGTTTAGTTAATTCTAAACTTGTTCGTAAACAAAAGTTAATCCTTCTAACTTGACTTTTAAAATCAACTTAACACATATTCTATATCTATATGATATGCTAACTTAATGATTTAAAACCTGAAAACACGAAAAACACCGTAAAACCGGATATACGCCGTCGTAGTAACATCGCGAGCTGTTTTGGGTTAGTTAATTAAAAAATATGATAAACTTTGATTTAAAAGTTGTTATTCTGGGAAAATGATTTTTCTTATGAACATGAAACTATATCCAAAAATTATGGTTAAACTCAAAGTGGAAGTATGTTTTCCAAAATGGTCATCTAGACGTCGTTCTTTCGACTGAAATGACTACCTTTACAAAAACAACTTGTAACTTATATTTTCAACTATAAACCTATACTTTTTCTGTATGGATTCATAAAATAGAGTTTAATATGAAACCATAGCAATTTAATTCACTCAAAACGGATTTAAAACGAATAAGTTATGGGTAAAACAAGATTGGATATTTTTCTTGTTGTAGCTACGTGAAAATTGGTAACAAAATCTATATTAATTATATCCTAGCTAACTTATATTGTATTATACATGTATTCTAATATATCATGTAATCTTGGGATACCATAGACACGTATGCAAATGTTTTGACATATCATATCGACCCATGTGTATATATTATTTGGAACAATCATAGACACTCTATATGCAGTAATGTGGGAGTTAGCTATATAGGCTTGAGGTTGATTCCAAAAATATATATACTTTGAGTTGTGATCTAGCCTAAGACGTGTATACACTGGGTCGTGGATTGATTCAAGATAATATATATCAATTTTTTTTCTGTACATCTAACTTTGGACAACTAGTTGTAGGTTACTAACGAGGACAGCTGACTTAATAAACTTAAAACATCAAAATGTATTAAAAGTGTTGTAAATATATTTTGAACATACTTTGATATATATGTACATATTTGTTATAGGTTCGTGAATCGACCAGTGGCCAAGTCTTACTTCCCGACGAAGTAAAAATCTGTGAAAGTGAGTTATAGTCCCACTTTTAAAATCTAATATTTTGGGATGAGAATACATGCAGTTTTATAAATGTTTTACGAAATAGACACAAGTAATTGAAACTACATTATATGGGTGAATGATCTAAGCCGAATATGCCCCTTTTGCTTGGTAACCTAAGAATTAGTAAACCGATCTACTAATTGACGTGAATCCTAAAGATAGATCTGTTGGGCCTAACGAACCCCATCCAAAGTACCGGATGCCTTAGTACTTCGAATTTGTTTTTATCATGTCCGAAGGATTTCCCAGAATGATAGGGGATATTCTTATATGCATCTTGTTAATGTCGGTTACCAGGTGTTCACCATATGAATGAATTTTATCTCTATGTATGGGATGTATATTGAAATATGAAATCTTGTGGTCTATTATTATGATTTGATAATATATAGGTTAAACCTATAACTCACCAACATTTTTGTTGACGTTTTAAGCATGTTTATTCTCAGGTGATTATTAAGAGCTTCCGCTGTTGCATACTAAAATAAGGACAAGATTTGGAGTCCATGCTTGTATGATATTATGTAAAAACAGCATTCAAGAAACTTATTTTTGATGTAATATATTCTTATTGTAAACCATTATGTAATGGTTGTGTGTAAACGGTATATTTTAGATTATCATTATTTGATAATCTACGTAATGCTTTTTAAACCTTTATAGATAAAATAAAGGTTATGGTTGTTTTAAAAAATGAATGCAGTCTTTGAAAAACGTCTCATATAGAGGTCAAAACCTCGCGACGAAATCAATTAATATGGAACATTTATAATCAATATGAACGGGACATTTCAGCGCCGCAGCAGACCTGCCAGTCTGACTCTGAATTCAGTTTTAAAAAGGGTTGATATGAGGGTATAATCATCTTTTCGCGTATGGATCTGATTGGGGCATTAAATCTCAACCACTTATCTCACTTATTCATTTTCTTCTCTCTTTTCTTCTTCTATTTACTCTCAAAACATAAAACCTTTTTAAATTAAAAGTAAGATTCGAAGGTGAAGACTTGTGATTCGATCTTTGGAGCAAATAGGAAATTTTTTCTCCTCATTCTTAGCTACGACTTGATAGTGTTGGTAAGTCTTAACTCCATGTTTTAAGTTATGTTAATTTATGGCTAGGGTTTAGGCCATTTGAAGCTTGTAAGACCCATTTGGGAATTTAATGGGTGAATTTAGGTTATATTGATGTAAGGAAACCCTAATAACTATAATCTAGGGTTTGGTCATGTAAATCGAGATTGTAAGTGTTAAATTGTGTTGTTAGTCACTAATACACTTGTAAATTGATGAAAAATTTGCTAATGGGTTCGTGTTTGACCAATTTGCGAGTCTAAGTGTTAAAATGGGTCAAAAGGGGTAATGTTGACCTAGTTGGGTAAAGATGAGTATGAAAATACCCTAAAAAGTGGTAGCTATTGTTATTGGACTATAATCACTAGTTTTTAGTGATTGCTGATGAGTCTTGGCCATTAATGGGCGGTTTTGGAGTAAATGGATCATTTAATGTAAATGGGTCATTTAATGCAAATGGGTTATTAAATGCTTAAGTGATAAATGTTGGTGTCAATTCCAACTAGTTTGGGGTATTGAAATTGTACTTATTGTATTAGGTACTTCACTTTGAAGCTTGCGGAGTTGTTAATTCATCGCCTAGTCTATAAGGTGAGTGGAGTAATTATACGTATGTGTATATGACGTATTTATTTGTGAATGTTATGGTATGAACCATCGAGCCGGTAGTGCCATAACATGTAAGTGACAAGTGTCAAAGTGTGAACCATTGAGCCGGTAGCACTATAAAATAAGGCGTGAACCATCAAGCCGGTAGTGCCGAAGTGTGAACCAAAGAGCCGGTAGCACTATAAAATCATGATGTGAACCATCGAGCCGGTAGCATCAAGTGTGAACCATCGAGCTGGTAGCACTATAAATCAAAGTGTGAACCACGAGCCAGTAGCACTATAAAAGAGTATGACTTAAATGTGTATGGTGTGAACCATCGAGCCGGTAGCACCATAGCATTTATGGTTAACCATATGGAGGTTTGTTGATTGTGTAGCATATTATATATATAGATTGTGTTGAGTATATGCTAATGCGGTTTTGTGATATTGTACAACTTGTTAGTATTACGAGTATAATGACATGCTATTGAGTTACAAGTTTGTATACGATATTGGGTAAGTGGTTGCAAGTAAGTAGGTTATATATGTATATGTATAACTATTGCACTCACTAAGCTTTAGCTTACCCTCTCGTTGTTTACATTTTTAGGTGCGAACACGGAGAAAGGAAAAGGGGTTATTGGGCATTAGATTCCCATGATGCGTGCTAGTTAAAGCTTTTGGAAGATGACCTAATGCTTTTGGGTAGTTTAGCCCCAAACCATGCTCGGGTGTAGTTTGGATTAAAACTATCATTTCAAATGGGTCGAACTTGTATTACATTTGATTAATGGCCTTAGTGCCTTTTTGTAAACATTAAACTTGATGTACATTTCAATGGGTTGTACGGAATGGTTTATATCATTCCAATGGCACGTTAATGTTCGTTACTATAAAAAATATTATCCGGTTGAATACGGGTTGGGTTGTTTCAAGTGGTATCAGAGCATGGTCTAAGGGATTTAGGCGACTTGAGATAGGTGCCTAGACTTAGACTTTATTATGTATGCGCTTAATGCGGGACTTGTAGGAGACGGGTCGGACCGGTTGTGGTTAGTGCCTAGGTTATGTGATCTAACCTTATACTAATTGTTTTGTGTTGTGTTTTGAAAACATCAAGCGAGATAGACGTTGTACTAGTGTGACGATCGCTCCAAATCCATATGGACGAACACATCATTCATCGATTTCATTGCGAGGTATTTGACCTCTATATGATACGTTTTGTAAACATTGCATTCTTTTGAAAAGGCACACCATAAATGAATATTTAAATCAAAGGTTTTCGACATCTGATGATTTCTACATATAGACAATCACCGTAATATAATAATTTACAATAATACTTCCGTTGATAATGCAGTCAAAATAAGATACATGGTGATGATTTGGTGAATGCAACTTTTCCTTGAAAAATATGCCATGTATGACTCCATGCACATAGCTTGTCTAACATATAAGCAAACAGCGGAAGACTTCTAGGGAACCTGAGAATAAACATGCTAACAAGTGTCAACACAAAGGTTGGTGAGTTCATAGTTTGTATGTTTCGCATAATCTGTATATAAAGATGGATCACAAGATTTCAGTTGTTTCATCCAGAAACGTTTATCAAAATATTCTACGAAATTGAGCACCCTAGTAACTAAACTTAACGTATATATAATTTGTACCCTTTGTATAATCATCTTAATAATACACGCAAACCAACGTGTATGCTTCTCAAATAGCATACGTCCGTTAAAAGGCTAGTGCTCCAGCTCGGACGGGGATATCAAGCCCTATGGATCCATATACTACTACTCGCGCCCACCAGTTCTTATAACCGGCAGTTACTAGTTACCAAAACTAAGGGATTTTCGGTTCAAACTCAGTGTAGAATTAAGTATGTACTTGTGTCCATTGCATTTAAAATAAAGTGCATGTATTCTCTGTAGCGACCCGACCAAATCATGTTTGACGGCGCCGACTACTTAGGTCCCGTTACGTGGTCATAAGTCTTTATCATGATGTTTGACCAAAATATGTCGCATTCATTTCATAAGTAAAAGGATGTTTCAAGTTTACAAATGTAGTTCAAAAGACTAGTTACATTACAATGTTTAACTTACGAATGAAACCTATGCGACACAATTTAAAGTTGTCAAAAGACGCTCCAACTATGCATGTATACTCGACATCCAAGCAAGTATCAAAAAGAGTGCGGAAGCATGTATCAAGTAGCTTTCAAGGACCTGAGAAAACATATAGAAAACTGTCAACGAAAATGTTGGTGAAATCATAGGTGTTTTAGTAAACGTTGCATTTGAACCACAAGATTTAATATAATATGATTATCTAAATCATTTGCATTCCAAAGTTATTTGTTTCGCGGGCAGCCAATTATCAAACTTAACTGTTTTGCACCCTTTTCGTAGTGTTAGAACATACACTAGACCCGAAAATATATTTCATCCGCTAACGGTAGCGAACCGTCCGAATGAGGCTCGTCAAGCCCATGTGATCACATAATATAAGTTCACGTTTACACCCTGCAAGTGTAACTAATGATAATTGAATTGAGGCTTTTTGTTCAAACCCGTACGTGGAATGTTCGTTTCCGTACTTGTTTTCAAAGTGTAAAAGTATGTAGTATAAAGCCGTATATGTTTCTCATCCCATGATTTAAAAGTATAAAAGTTGTTGAAAGATGGGACTATGATCTCACCTTGAGTGCACGTATGAAAAGTACTTCACAAAGTAACATGTGCGAAGGATAATGCTAGTCTTGACCTAAACAAATAGGTCGTATCAATAACGGTAAACACGATAAGTCAAAGATGTTCAATTAGTCCTATGGCTCGTTACGACTCGATTATGTAGCATGTGAAATCAAATTGTCAAGTTTCATGCAAGATACTAGTATAGAAACAAGTTAGGAAGGTTGCATAATCATTTGGTTAAGTTTGACAAAAAGTCAAACTTTGGTCGGTCAAGGTCAACGAAAAAGTCAACACGTTCGGGTCGGGTCCCGAACTATTTTTCTGAGGTTTTTAATCATATATGAGCATGTTAGAACAAGTTACATGTGAATCGGAGGTGCGTAGCATAGCAAACATTATTCAAAAATCGACAAAGTTGGACAGACCACTTTGGCGCGCCGCGCGGGTATATGGCGCGCCGCGCCATTACCTGTGCAGAGAATTCTGGCAGTTTTTAAGTTTTATGCACGAACCTAACTTCAACCAATCACCATTTATGACCCGCAAACAACCAAAGCATGTATCTTATATCATTGGAAAGGTATTTTGACAAGAAAAATAACTAAACACATTTCATCCATCACATTTACTTTACAACAACCAAAATCACATTCAAAGTTCCTCATTAAATGCACTCAAGTTCATAAATGAAATTCGATGATTCGGCAACCAATTTATATGAATGATATGCCGTTTCGAAGGTGATCAAGCATACAATACAACCTAACACTTACAAATAACATTTCATGTCATTCAAAGCATCAAAAGATCATTTCAAGTTCATCAAACCCTAACCCAAATCCACCAAAACCAATAATCAAGTTTATGAAGTTTTCTAAAACAACCTACACATCAAATTGAAGCTAGTGCTACTAGTAACACATTTAATACTTGCACTTTACCATAACAACAATATTTAAGCAACAAAATTACCAAATCAAACACACCAAAGTTCATATTTAAGCTAGTTACTTCAAATAACGAAATCGAGCATATAAATCATATAATCATGTTAGACTTGAGCCATAGACACTAATTAACAACTTTATAAGTTAAAAACATCAAGAACACAAAATCTAGTGATTTTAGAAAGTTACCCAAACTTGATGAAATCGGTATGGAATCGAAGAGGAAGATGAGAGGATTCTGAATATGCAATTTGTTTAGATGGATGCTTGCTCGATTTGATTTAGATGATGATTCTTGAAATTGGAGAGAATTTAGAGAAAATATGGAAGTAGAAGAAGAAAAGGGAAATGAAAAAGAAAAGATGGGGGTGGGGGTTGACTAGTCAAAGGCTAGTCACCTCTTTGGCATTTTGGCGAAACTAGTCCCTCAAGTTCGTTTGCGGGTGCGTGAAATACCTAGACGAGATATTTTTAAAACACGTATTAACCTGAGATGTTATAAACATATAACGGGATTTAAATAGTTAAATGGAAAAGTAAATGGAAAAAGGCGGGATGTTACATTACCTACTCCTTAAAAGAAATTTCGTCCCGAAATTTAAGTAGGCGTAGTAGTTGTTGTTTCTTCCTCGGGATCTTGCGTTTCCGGAGCCGGGAATAAATGAGGGTATTTCTTTTGCATTTGATCTTGCCTTTCCCAAGTAAACTCGGGTCCCCTTTTGGCGTTCCAACGGACTTTAACAATCGGAACTCGGCTTTGTTTCAATGTCTTGACGGAGGTGTCCACAATTTCAACCGGTTCCTCCACAAAATGAAGTTTGTCATCAATAGTAAGTTCCTCGAGAGGGATGATGATATCGGGTTCGGCAAGACACTTTTTCAAGTTAGATACATGGAAGGTAGGATGAACGGAGTTCAATTGAGGCAGAAGATCTAAACGATAAGCAACGGTTCCAATACGCTCCAAGATTTCGAAAGGACCAATATACCGCGGATTTAGCTTCCCGTGTTTCCCAAAACGGATTACACCTTTCCAAGGTGCGACTTTTAACATGACGCGGTCACCGACTTGAAATTCAAGGTCGTTGCGTCTTTTGTCGGTATAGCACTTTTGATGACTCCGGGCCGTTCGAAGCCTATCTCGGATTTGAACGATCTTCTCGGTGGTTTCGTGAATGAGTTCGGGTCTGGTGATTTGTACGTCGCCTACTTCAGCCCAACAAAGAGGAGAACGGCATTTTCGGACATATAATGCTTCGAATGGGGCGGCTTTTATACTCGCGTGATAACTATTGTTGTAAGAGAACTCGGCGAGAGGTAAGTGCTTGTCCCAAGCTTTTCCAAAATCAACCACGCAAGCTCGTAACATGTCCTCTAAGGTTTGAATTGTACATTTGCTTTGTCCATCGGTTTGAGGATGATATGCGGTGGTCATGTCTAAACGCGTTCCCAACGCTTCTTGCAAGGTACGCCAAAATCTAGAAACAAAACGGCCATCTCGGTCGGAGATAATCGATAAAGGTACACAGTGTCGAGCTACGATCTCCTTTATGTAAAGTTGTGCAAGTTTCTCCATTTTGTCGGTTTCTTTCATAGCGAGAAAGTGTGCGGATTTGGTGAGACGGTCAACAATAACTGATGTGTGTAGCGGGGGGTACGAAATACACTTATATTTACTACGAATTACGACACAATTTACACAAGTTTTAATTATTTATTTACAAATGGGATATACCTAAACCTTGCTACAACACTATAGGCAGTGTACCTAATCGTAGAGTAGTATAGTTTTTAGTAAGTCCGGTTCGTTCCACAGGGAGCGGGCTTATTGCACACTATATTTTTAAACAACTATATTTATACAAAATATATATAATAATATATAATAATATATAAAAGGGGGTTTACCGTTTAATGACCGGTTTGTCGATTTATATTTTAAGCGAAGCTTATAGTAAATGACGATATTTAAATAACAATATAAAATAAATAACAATAATTGAAATGACAATAAATAAAAGTACGAGGAAAAAGGAAATAAAATATATTATGCTTATTTAAACTTCCGTAATCATGATGTTTGACGTGTTGATTTTAGTTTTATGCCCATGGGTTAATTGTCCTTTGTCCTGGATTATTTAATATGTCCGTCTGGTTTTTGTCCATAACAGTCCATCAGTCATAAATATAAAGTGCGAGTGTCCTCGTCAAATTATTATTATACCCGAAGTTAAATATTCCAACTAATTGGGGATTCGAATTGTAACAAGGTTTTAATACTTTGTTTAATGAATACACCAGGTTATCGACTGCGTGTAAACCAAGGTTTTACTACTTTGTTAACAATTACATCAATTACCCTTGAATGTAATTTCACCCCTGTTTTAATTATTCTAGTGGCTATTAATCCATTCCCGTGTCCGGTTAAATGAACGATTATTCGTACATATAAATACCCCGCCCATCGTGTCCGATCGAGTGTATATGGTAATTTATAGGGACGCCCAATTGTAAATCTTTATATTAACATTAACAAACTATCATTTAGTTAAACAAATATAAAGCCCATTAATAGCCCATAGTCTAATTTCCACAAGTGTCGTTCTTTTGTCCAAACCCCAATTATGGTACAAAGCCCAATTACCCAATTTTAGTAATTAGCCCAACATCATGATTACTTCGTTTTAAATAAACATAATAATAACTTAGCTACGAGACATTAATTTAAAAAGGAGAACATAGCTTACATTGATTATTTATCGCGTAGTGTTACACGGACAAAGCTTCGATTTTAAAAACCCGTAAAATAACCTTTACATAACCCGAACTAATCTAATATAACACTAATCTATACTATCTATATATATATATATTTATTTATTTATTATCTTATGGAGTATTATTATTATTATGTTTTTATTATATATTTTACATGCAGAACTCGAGAGCTTTTATAGCCAAAACTGAAATTCACTGCTCCGCGAGTCGCGGCCATTTTGGCCTTCCAGCTCCGCAAGTCGCGGAGGTTCCAAAACCAGCCCACAAGTTCAAGGTCCAAGGCTGCCGACGGTTTTTATTTAAATATATATAATATATAAATAATTTTTATAATTATTTATATATTATATTATATTTATATACATAGTAGACTCGTAATTTTTTTTTTCCGTTGCGTCGAGCGTTGAGAGTTGGTTCATGTACCGGTTTCGGATTTTCGAACGTCCTTGTGTACGCGTTTCGTAACTTGTACTCTTGTCATTTTTAGACGTTCCTTATCAATAAATTGAACCTTTTTAATTGTATCTTGTACTTTTGAGCTTTTTGGACCTTTGCGTCTTCAATTCGTTGTTTTCGCCTTTTGTCTTCGCACTTATTTAATATAAATGAATATTACATGAAAATGGAACAATTGCAACTGAAATCTTTACATATCGGAGGGATATTGATACTAAATATATGTTCATTTGGAGCACTATCAAATATCCCCACACTTGAACATTGCTTGTCCTCAAGCAATACAGTCTTGAAATAAAACACACTAGAATCACTTCTTTATTCTTCACACTTTGTACATCAGTGATTTTGATACGGCGGTATAAACAATGATAGTAGCATTTGTGGTTTACAGTCCCACATGACTATGAAAATTTAGATCCGTTAGGAAATTGGATCTTTATAAAAACATTTGATCTTTTGAAAATTCATGCTAGATTTTACCCTAGACAGGTTTTCCGGAATAACCCTTCACCGGTGTTTGCAAAATATTTTTGTGGGTTGGTGGGTTTCAGATTTGAAAATTTTAGCTCAAAACTTATGGTTTTGTGTCACCCACTTGCTAACCTTGTATTAGGAAAGCAACACGTCCAGTTTACTTGTCCCGTATATTACCTTTCGGTAAACTACCGTCCGGTTGTAAAGGAAAGCGTTGAACAAGCAACTGTTAAGGCAATGTCCCCTGACATGCTTTTAATTATGGTCTATAACGTGTCGGATGCAATTACTATCCTTGGTAGGAGCAATAGTAAAGCTCACCCTTATAATTTTTTCGGTCTGGCACAAGGTCCTGTCTTTGACCACTATGCAACCACCGTTCTTACGGTTGACACCCGATTTAGTTCAGGTGACCTAATGAATTCCAGGTGAATTCTTAGGATTTTACGTTCAATGGTAATGAACGCATTGAAAATAGGGTTTTCAGAAAACAAATCGGTTTGTAATTTTGATCAAAATATTTTCTCGTTTAAGCTCGAGTTTAGATATCATTGAATTCCATGAGTTTGAATTCTCAATCTTTAAGGTCAATCTCTAGGATTGAGTAATATCAGTCTTAAAAGCTGATTTTTAATCTTTAAGGAGATTATCCTTTCTGGGGATCTGATTCATTAGTCTTATCAAGCTAATTTGCACGGTGCCCCCCCATTGTACGAGATAAATCCTTCTCATGGTTAGGATAAATCTGACCACCTGGCGACCCTGTTTTATGCTGAGGTCCATGGATTTCATGCTGATTTTAGTGTTGACTTTTCTAGATTTTTCGTCAACCTACAGCTGGTCTGAACGACAACTTCTTGACCTAAATCAAGAAGCGCGTTTCTTTTTCGGAAGACTTTACTTCCTTTAAATGATGGAATTGATTCATCGTGTAGATCCATCTTTCATTACAGTAAATCGGGTAAAACAGTTAATTTAGTCCAAAACAAAAGCACTTGCAATAAACTTTACAGAAACATGTGATAGATAGTTTTTAATTGAATAACTTGGTACATTCTCCCCACACTTAGTTTCTTTCTTTGCCTTTTTATTCTCCTTTATTCCATTTTAAATGAATTCAACCGTTTTAGGGTGTTTCTCATTTTATGTCCTTTCCGAGGTAACGATAATTTCGGTATTATCACCTAGTTTTCACCGTTCATAAATATGTATAAACATGATTTTGACTTCATTTAATTGAAAATTTTTCAAATTTTTCACAAAATTTGGCAAATAAAACCAAGTGTAAACCCGAGAGAATTTATAACCCTTCCCCACACTTAAGATCATGCAATGCCCTCATTTGCATGAAATCAGACTATAATTATAAATTCATGAGGGTGATTAGCGTAGAAAGTAGTTAAAGATACCATAAAATTGCAGGATGATAGATGGTGCACCTCATCGTTCATTCCTTCTTGTTTTATCACACATGTTTTTCTTCAAAAACGGTTGCTTTTATGAACTGTTTGATAATTTTTGAAAATGCGTCTTTTACCCTAATCGTGCATTTTTATTAACTAGTTATGCACTAACCCGAACCCCTAATTTAACGTTAAGTGGGGTTAGACTTCCCCAGACTTAGCTGACGACATGTGAAGTCGGTAGAATAAGTTCCACGAATTAAAATAGTGAGCCAGTTATTTACATCTCGGGTGGTATAAAATATATCAATGGGTTTAAAGTTTAGACCCACCCGAATATCACTACTTAATTCTTTTTTAAGTGTAGCTTTTAGTAAATGGATATGTCTCTTTTCTGGTTCTTGGTCAAATGGATCGATATACATCGACATACATATTTCTATAGGGTGGACAATTCCTAACACTTCCTTTCGTTCATTCTCGGAATCAAAGTTTTCACCTCTATTACCCAATTGGGTGAAATTCGGGGTGTCAATATCTATTACAGCTTGTAGTTCATCTTTGGTAGATGACTCTTCTATTGAGAATATTGGGTTGGAAGGTTGTGGCTGGATTGAAGAAAATTCTTCTTCATTAACGGTACTTATTGGTCTCACCATTTTGGTCTCGGGGGTAAAATTTTCAACGTTATCATTTTCCCAAGAGTACCAATTTGTCACCCTTACTTCTTCTTTATCCATTGATGGATCGATGATTTCGTCGGTAGAGGCTAATGTGTCGATATGTTGTGAAATTGGTAAAGCTGAATAAAAAGTATTATCGGGATAATTGGTGATTTCGGAGCTCTCGAATTCATCAACATTCGATGATATGAGATTTTCTTGCACACGACTCCTCAGATCAACAGGTGTGTAGTCTGATAGAGTTTCAGCTTGCCGGTTTACAGACTCTCTCATTTGTTCATTTTGATCATTGAGTTCTTCGAGTTTGATTTTCATATAATCTAAAGAATTTTCAGGCACATAATTTTCCTCGTCTTCTGGTTGTTGAGTTTGGATATATTCTTGGAAATAATCCCAATTAGAATTGTATTCCTCATAATCGTTCCATTCAGGTTCCATGGGTGCATAATTTTCCATAGGAACGTAATAATAACATTCCCATGTTGAGTGATAATCTCCACAGATTTCACAACCAGTTATTGTTTCGTCATTCGTGATCCAAGATTGACCGAACGAATTGTCATCAACACTCGTTTGAGAATATTGATTTAATTGATTTTGGATATCAAAAAGGGTTTCCATAGCCTTGTTTTCAAAATTTTCCATTTTATTGCGATGGCCAAATTTTAGCTACAATGTGGTGCATTTACTAATTATCCTATTAGTTATAAAAATAGAAAAACTTATATAAGTTGTCCAATTAATAGACTTTTCTGCTTTTGCCCACGTTTCGAATAGCCAAAAGATGCAGCAGGGAGCCAGAACCCTTTAAATCGGAAGCTCACAACTCAGCCACTAACAAATCCAACTATTACTACGAAGCAGAAAATTGTCAACGTCCATTAATTTAACCACTTAAATAATTTTTCTTTCCGTTTGAGATATTAGATAAGAAATAGAGAAAATTTCTAAGTCCTAAAAACTAAAGCGTCGAGAAATAAGAAAGAAAAAGAATGCGCGTCGAAAAATGTCGAAAAATAAAAATAAGAAAATAGCGCGTCGTAACTTAAAAAAGAATTAAAAACTAAGAATTAAAAGTTGCGTCTAAAAATATTAAAGCTTAAAAGAAAAACTATATCACAAATGGTAATAACTTAAAAAGGTACAAAAATATAAAAACGGCGTCGCAAAATTCTAAAGCACCTAAATCTTAGTCTAAAGAAAAAGCACTTAAGGGATTTTACGGCAAAGCCTAAAAATCTAGAAATAAAAATAACTACGGCAAAAACTATATCTTAAAACTAAATACGAGCGAAAAATACCAAAAATTACGCTAAAACAAATAAAAAGGTACAAAATATAAAATTAATCTTAAAGTTGTAAAAAGTACAATTTTTATAAAAATACTATTTTTATATTATTTATTTTATAAAACTATTAAGTTTATAAATTAATTAAACTAAATTAACTAAAAATATAAAATAATAAATAAACTAAACTAAATTATATAAAAATATAACCCTAATTAGGGTTTAATTTAAATAATAATAATAAAACCCGTAATTAATGCGAATTCTGTGTGACCTGTCTGGGCGGCTCCGCGAGTCGCGGTGAACACAGTTCAAAAACTCCGCGGGTCGCGGGGTATGAAATTTCAGATTAGGTGCAGGCCAAAATCGTTCGACAGGTTTTTTTTTTTTTTTTTTTTTTTTAAATTTTATATTGTTTTTCTAAAATGATATATAAATATATTTATAAAAAAAAATATATATATATATATATATAGCGTTTCGCCGAGCTCCCCGGCAGCGGCGCCAAAAACTTGATGTGTGTAGCGGGGGGTACGAAATACACTTATATTTACTACGAATTACGACACAATTTACACAAGTTTTAATTATTTATTTACAAATGGGATATACCTAAACCTTGCTACAACACTATAGGCAGTGTACCTAATCGTAGAGTAGTATAGTTTTTAGTAAGTCCGGTTCGTTCCACAGGGAGCGGGCTTATTGCACACTATATTTTTAAACAACTATATTTGTACAAAATATATATAATAATATATAATAATATATAAAAGGGGGTTTACCGTTTAATGACCGGTTTGTCGATTTATATTTTAAGCGAAGCTTATAGTAAATGACGATATTTAAATAACAATATAAAATAAATAACAATAATTGAAATGACAATAAATAAAAGTACGAGGAAAAAGGAAATAAAATATATTATGCTTATTTAAACTTCCGTAATCATGATGTTTGACGTGTTGATTTTAGTTTTATGCCCATGGGTTAATTGTCCTTTGTCCTGGATTATTTAATATGTCCGTCTGGTTTTTGTCCATAACAGTCCATCAGTCATAAATATAAAGTGCGAGTGTCCTCGTCAAATTATTATTATACCCGAAGTTAAATATTCCAACTAATTGGGGATTCGAATTGTAACAAGGTTTTAATACTTTGTTTAATGAATACACCAGGTTATCGACTGCGTGTAAACCAAGGTTTTACTACTTTGTTAACAATTACATCAATTACCCTTGAATGTAATTTCACCCCTGTTTTAATTATTCTAGTGGCTATTAATCCATTCCCGTGTCCGGTTAAATGAACGATTATTCGTACATATAAATACCCCGCCCATCGTGTCCGATCGAGTGTATATGGTAATTTATAGGGACGCCCAATTGTAAATCTTTATATTAACATTAACAAACTATCATTTAGTTAAACAAATATAAAGCCCATTAATAGCCCATAGTCTAATTTCCACAAGTGTCGTTCTTTTGTCCAAACCCCAATTATGGTACAAAGCCCAATTACCCAATTTTAGTAATTAGCCCAACATCATGATTACTTCGTTTTAAATAAACATAATAATAACTTAGCTACGAGACATTAATTTAAAAAGGAGAACATAGCTTACATTGATTATTTATCGGGTAGTGTTACACGGACAAAGCTTCGATTTTAAAAACCCGTAAAATAACCTTTACATAACCCGAACTAATCTAATATAACACTAATCTATACTATATATATATATTTATTTATTTATTATCTTATGGAGTATTATTATTATTATGTTTTTATTATATATTTTACATGCAGAACTCGAGAGCTTTTATAGCCAGAACTGAAATTCACTGCTCCGCGAGTCGCGGCCATTTTGGCCTTCCAGCTCCGCAAGTCGCGGAGGTTCCAAAACCAGCCCACAAGTTCAAGGTCCAAGGCTGCCGACGGTTTTTATTTAAATATATATAATATATAAATAATTTTTATAATTATTTATATATTATATTATATTTATATACATAGTAGACTCGTAATTTTTTTTTTCCGTTGCGTCGAGCGTTGAGAGTTGGTTCATGTACCGGTTCCGGATTTTCGAACGTCCTTGTGTACGCGTTTCGTAACTTGTACTCTTGTCATTTTTAGACGTTCCTTATCAATAAATTGAACCTTTTTAATTGTATCTTGTACTTTTGAGCTTTTTGGACCTTTGCGTCTTCAATTCGTTGTTTTCGCCTTTTGTCTTCGCACTTATTTAATATAAATGAATATTACATGAAAATGGAACAATTGCAACTGAAATCTTTACATATCGGAGGGATATTGATACTAAATATATGTTCATTTGGAGCACTATCAATAACCCAAATGGTATCATAACCGCCCGTCGTTTTTGGTAACTTGGTGATGAAGTCCATCGTTATTCTTTCCCACTTCTATTGCGGGATTTCGGGTTGTTGAAGTAACCCGGACGGTCTTTGGTGTTCGGCTTTGACTTTGGAACATGTCAAACACTTGGCAACATAAGTAGCTACGTCCCTTTTGATGTTCGGCCACCAATATTGTTCTTTAAGGTCGTGGTACATCTTATTGGCACCGGGGTGAATCGAGTATCGTGACTTATGGGCTTCATCTAAAATAAGGCTTCGTAGGTCCCCATAACTAGGCACCCAAATCCTTCCGGCGAAATATCGGAGTCCGGTCTCTCTAATTTCGAATCGAGAGAGGAGAATGTTCAAGAGCTCGTGTGAAACGTTTTCATCCTTGAGAGCCTCATCTTGGGCTACCCGAATTTGGCTATTAAGGTTGGTGTGGATGGTGATGTTTAAGGCTCGGACATGAAGAGGCACCGCTCTTTCTTTTCGACTTAAGGCATCGGCTACTACATTTGCCTTCCCGGGATGGTAACGAAGCTCGCAATCGTAATCGTTTAAGGTTTCAATCCACCTTCGTTGTCTCATGTTTAGTTGCTTTTGGTCGAAGATGTGTTGGAGACTTTTGTGATCGGTAAAGATAGTACTCTTGGTTCCATAAAGATAGTGTCTCCACATTTTAAGTGCAAAGACAACGGCTCCGAGTTCGAGATCATGTGTCGTGTAGTTTCATTTATGAATTTTGAGTTGTCGAGAAGCATAAGAAATGACTTTCGTTCGTTGCATCAACACACACCCAAAACCATGTTTCGAGGCATCACAATACACAACAAAATCGTCATTGCCTTCGGGAAGTGACAAGATAGGAGCGGTGGTTAGCTTTGTTTTCAAGATTTGAAATGCGGGTTCTTGTTCGGTCGCCCAATTGAATTTCTTTCCCTTGTGAGTTAAAGCGGTTAGAGGACGAGCAACCAAACAGAAATCCTTGATGAATCTACGGTAGTATCCGGCGAGACTCAAGAATTGACGAATGTGAGTAGGAGTAGTGGGAGTCTCCAATTTACTAATGGCTTTGATTTTCGTTGGATCGACTTTAATACCTTGGTCACTTACAACATGACCAAGAAATTGAACTTCCTTCAACCAAAATTCACACTTGGAGAATTTAGCATAGAGTCATTCTTGTCTTAAAAGTTCAAGCACGAGCCGGAGGTGTTCCTCGTGTTCTTCTTCGCTTTTAGAATAAACCAAAATATCATCGATGAACACGATAACGAATTTGTCAAGATACGGTTTGCATACGCGGTTCATAAGATCCATGAACACCGCCGGTGCGTTAGTGAGACCAAATGGCATTACAAGAAATTCATAACTACCATAACGAGTTCGGAAAGCGGTTTTGGAGACATCTTCCCCCTTAACCCTTAATTGATGATAACCCGAGCGGAGATCGATTTTTGAATATACACAAGACCCTTGTAGTTGATCAAAGAGGTCATCAATGCGAGGAAGAGGATATCGGTTTTTAACCGTCAATTTGTTTAGTGCACGATAATCAATGCACATTCGTAGGGATTCGTCTTTCTTTTTAACAAACAAAATCGGAGCGCCCCAAGGTGAATGGCTAGGTTGGATAAAACCACGATCAAGTAATTCTTGGATTTGACTTTTCAATTCTTGCATCTCGGATGGAGCGAGTCTATAAGGTGCACGTGCTACGGGTGCGGCCCCCGGAATAAGATCGATTTGGAATTCAACCGGTCGATGGGGTAGAAGACCCGGCAATTCATCAGGAAATACATCGGAATAGTCACTAACAATTGGCACATCATCGATGTGCTTCTCATTGGACTCGACTTTCTTAACGTGAGCAAGGATCGTAAAACAACCCTTACGGAGTAGTTTTCTAACTTTAATGCATGAAACGATGTTGAGTCCGGTGCAACTCTTATCGCCATAGACGATCAAAGGTTCACCATTCTCGATAGGAATTCGGATTGCGTTAAGATCACAAAGGATGTGAGATTTCATTTTGGCTAGCCAATTCATACCAATTATTACATCGAAACTTCCTAGTTCCATGGGTATCAAGTCAATTTCAAACTCATTACCCAAAATGTTTAACGTACACCCCCGGTAATATTTATCGGCACTCAATAGTTTTCCGTTGGCCACTTCAATGGTATAAGTGGTATCTAGTGGAAGTGGTGGAGTATTAAAAGAATGAGTCAAAGTCTTGGATACAAAACTCTTATCGGCACCAGAATCGAATAAACAAGTAACATAAGTGTTGTTGAGGAGAAACGTACCCGTGACTAATTCATTGTCATCTCGGGCTTCCTCGGTGTTGATGTTGAAAGCTCGTCCGTGTGTGTTGGTGTTGGCTTTCTTCTTCGGACACGCATTTCTAAAATGACCCGTTTGGCCACATTCATAACAAGTACCCGATTTTGGTGCATTGGGCACCTTTTGAGTGACGGGAGCGGCACTTCTACAATCGTTGGCCACATGACCACCCCTTTGGAACCGGTGGCAAAATAGATTGCTACATTTACCATAGTGGTGTTTGTGGCATTTGTTGCAAAAGGGTTTATTTTCGCCATAACTTTTCTTGGCGTCGGAGGTGAAAGGCTTTTTGGTGAAGTTGTTGTTGTAGTTGTTGCTTGATTGGGGGGCTTCCCATTTTCTTTTGTTGCCGCCCAATTTATCCTCGGCCTTAGGTGCCGGAACTACGATTTCGTCAACCATTTCGATCAATTGGCAGGCCATGTTCAAAGCTTGTTGTAGGTTAGCGGGTTTGGATGACATCACTCCTTGTTTGATGCTCTTTGGAAGACCATCCATATAGAGTTCAACCCTTTGAGATTCGGGGTTCACGAGGTTGAGACACATCAAGGATAGCTCGGCGTATCGTTGATTGTAGGCCTTGAGATCGTTTCTGACCGCCTTTAAAGTTCTTAGCTCTTGTTTGAGCTTTCGGGTTTCTTCACGAGGAAAAAATTCGACGATCATTCTCTCTCTCAAATCGGCCCAAGAGAGGGCGTGAGCTTCATCGGTACCCACCGGTTGTACATACGTGTTCCACCACATGAGGGCGATACCGGCAAAGGTGTGGGTGGAATATTTGACTTTATCTTGGTCTCGACAACCGCTTATGCTAAAAACGGCTTCCGTTTGTTCGAACCATCGAGTGATTACAACCGGTCCCCCGGTTCCATCAAAAGTGTGAGGTTTGCACCCCATGAAGGCTTTGTAGGAGCACCCTTCGCTTGAGTTACCGGCCCCTTGATTGTTGTTGTGGTTGTTGTTATTGTTGGAGGAGTGATCGGTCATGGCCGCTTCCACGGCAGTGGCTATCATTCGTTGTAGTGCTTGTTCGGGAGTCTCATGGCGTGGCACACGACGAGGAGGCATTGTTCCTTCAAAACACAAGAATACCGTTGACTAGTATTCTTAATAATACTAACCATGATATGGAATAAGGATAGAGAGAAATTTTTCCTTAACTCGCCTTAAATTCTTTATGTCATAATGTCGGAATGTTCATATGAGTCACCGTAATATAATCTCGGAAATTATATTACCCTAATTCATATGTGCATTCGACACTAATTCATATAGTCAAGGTGGCGTGTCAATTGAATCAAGTAATGTGAGATTAAGATTGAATAAGAATTAGATATGATAGAAGAGTTCGAGTATAATGCAAAAGTAGTCAAGTAATTCCTACTTCAAGTCTATATGCCGGTTGTAGTCTAGACTCACCAATGTACCCTATGACTCGGGGTCGACACCAATGAACTCTAAATCCCTACAACCAACGCTCTGATACCATCTGTAGCGACCCGACCAAATCATGTTTGACGGCGCCGACTACTTAGGTCCCGTTACGTGGTCATAAGTCTTTATCATGACGTTTGACCAAAATATGTCGCATTCATTTCATAAGTAAAAGGATGTTTCAAGTTTACAAATGTAGTTCAAAAGACTAGTTACATTACAATGTTTAACGTACGAATGAAACATATGCGACACAATTTAAAGTAGTCAAAAGACGCTTCAACTATGCATGTATACTCGACATCCAAGCAAGTATCAAAAAGAGTGCGGAAGCATGTATCAAGTAGCTTTCAAGGACCTGAGAAAACATATAGAAAACTATCAACGAAAACGTTGGTGAAATCATAGGTGTTTTAGTAAACGTTGCATTTGAACCACAAGATTTAATATAATATGATTATCTAAATCATTTGCATTCCAAAGTTATTTGTTTCGCGGGCACCCAATTATCAAACTTAACTGTTTTGCACCCTTTGCGTAGTGTTAGAACATACACTAGACCCGAAAATATATTTCATCCGCTAACGGTAGCGAACCGTCCGAATGAGGATCGTCAAGCCCATGTGATCACATAATATAAGTTCACGTTTACACCCTGCAAGTGTAACTAATGATAATTGAATTGAGGCTTTTTGTTCAAACCCGTACGTGGAATGTTCGTTTCCGTACTTGTTTTCAAAGTGTAAAAGTATGTAGTATAAAACCGTATATGTTTCTCATCCCATGATTTAAAAGTATAAAAGTTGTTGAAAGATGGGACTATGATCTCACCTTGAGTGCACGTATGAAAAGTACTTCACAAAGTAACATGTGCGAAGGATAATGCTAGTCTTGACCTAAACAAATAGGTCGTATCAATAACAGTAAACACGATAGGTCAAAGATGTTCAATTAGTCCTATGGCTCGTTACGACTCGATTATGTAGCATGTGAAATCAAATTGTCAAGTTTCATGCAAGATACAAGTATAGAAACAAGTTAGGAAGGTTGCATAATCATTTGGTTAAGTTTGACAAAAAGTCAAACTTTGGTCGGTCAAGGTCAACGAAAAAGTCAACACGTTCAGGTCGAGTCCCGAACTATTTTTCTAAGGTTTTTAATCATATATGAGCATGTTAGAATAAGTTACATGTGAATCGGAGGTGTGTAGCATAGCAAACATTATTCAAAAATCGACAAAGTTGGACAGACCACTTTGGCGCGCCGCGCGGGTATATGGCGCGCCGCGCCATTACCTGTGCAGAGAATTCTGGCAGTTTTTAAGTTTTATGCACGAACCTAACTTCAACCAATCACCATTTATGACCCGCAAACAACCAAAGCATGTATCTTATATCATCGGAAAGGTATTTTGACAAGGAAAACAACTAAACACATTTCATCCATCACATTTACTTTTACAACAACTAAAATCACATTCAAAGTTCCTCATTAAATGAACTCAAGTTCATAAATGAAATTCGATGATTTGGCAACCAATTTATATGAATGATATGCCGTTTCGAAGGTGATCAAGCATACAATACAACCTAACACTTATAAATAACATTTCATGTCATTCAAAGCATCAAAAGTTCATTTCAAGTTCATCAAACCCTAACCTAAATCCACCAAAACCAATAATCAAGTTTATGAAGTTTTCTAAAATAACCTACACATCAAATTGAAGCTAGTGCTACTAGTAACACATTTAATACTTGCACTTTACCATAACAACAACATTTAAGCAACCAAATTACCAAATCAAACACATCAAAGTTCATATTTAAGCTAGTTACTTCAAATAACGAAATCGAGCATATAAATCATATAATCATGTTAGAATTGAGCCATAGACACTAATTAACAACTTTATAAGTTAAAAACATCAAGAACACAAAATCTAGTTATTTTAGAAAGTTACCCAAACTTGATGAAATCGGTATGGAATCGAAGAGGAAGATGAGAGGATTCCGAATATGCAATTTGTTTAGATGGATGCTTGCTCGATTTGATTTAGATGATGATTCTTGAAATTGGAGAATTTAGAGAAAATATGGAAGTAGAAGAAGAAAAGGGAAATGAAAAAGAAAAGATGGGGGCGGGTGTTGACTAGTCAAAGGCTAGTCACCTCTTTTCCATTTTGGCGAAACTAGTCCCTCAAGTTCGTTTGCGGGTGCGTGAAATACCTAGACGAGATATTTTTAAAACACGTATTAACCGGAGATGTTATAAACATATAACGGGATTTAAATAGTTAAACGGAAAAGTAAACGGAAAAAGGCGGGATGTTACATTCTCAGCCCAAAAATATAGATTGCAAAAGCAATTAAAAAGGGAGCAAATGAAACTCACCTTAGCAGCATATAAAGTCGTTCACCAAAATGTGATCGAAACTCGGATTACCAAATAACCGTAGATCTCAACCTAGAGAACATATGTTGGTCAATAAATGTCTATCAAGCTAGGTCAGTTCATAGTGTATAACAATCTTAATGCTCGAGATCGACATACAAAAGTTATCCTAAGTCGTTTCAAAAAGTCAATTTTGACAATAATTCAACAAAACGAGACGTGCCTTATATATGGATCCATTTACTTGGCTGATAATATTCAAAAATCCAATTTATAATTCTTACAAACAAGTTTCAAAAGCAATTTCAATCAATGTCAATCATAATTCAGTTGATCATATCTTTTAATTCGTTCACCGAAATTCGCGATTTCTAAATGAAAAGTTATTGATTTTTCGCCAGCTTTTCAAAAACATGCATATCATATACCTTTTATCAGTAATATATGTATTTACGTCGTGATTCATCATAACTGTTTAACGACAAAATTTAGCATACAAGCATGCATAAATATATATACCCGAGCACTAGACATGGATACACAATTAATGTATAAAAGATAAAATATGAGTGCTTAAGTATCAATATTGAGATTCAATATTGTAGGAAAGTACGTAGACGCAACAGAGATGATAAACACTAGATTTGATTCACAAATATACCCTCGAACATTACTCATAACCTCCTTGGCAATAACCCATAATTTCCTTAGCTCTATCTCGCTCAAAAACCCATTTTGAAGGTGACACACTCATAACCTCGTAGTAGTATTTTAGCTATATATACTACTAATAATAATATTATAATAAGATTAATAATAATAATAATATTAATCTTAATAATAATAATAATAATAATAATAATAATAATATAAAAAAAATAATACGGAGGAATGAATCGAGCTTTTATAGTATGTGGCCTGCTACAGTACCTCATGCGATCGCATGAGTTTTCAGTGTTTTTGCCATGCGATCTGTGATGACCCGAAAATTTCTGACCAAATTTAAACTTAACCTATATATGTTTTCGACACGATAAGCAGAATTTGTAATGTTGAATCTTAAAAAGTTTGGAACTACATTCATGTAATCAATTACCCTTTGACCGTGTTCGACGATTCACGAACAATTATGAGTATATAGATATGTATATATAATATATAATATTAACTGAAAACATTAACAAAGTATTAGATATATGATACTTTACATGAACGTATTTATTTCGATATATTTATCGACAGAATTAAGAGATAATATCAAATGATTGAATTATCAGATACATTATGATATGATTACGGGCCTATGTTATGAGGTCCACTGTGATTTAAGAAAATCTATTCTTTTTGACAACATTCGGAAAATGGTAAAGTGATTTATAAATAAGAACAAATGTGTCAATTAACGGGAACTAGACAAGGGTTAGTGGAAATTCCTGTTTAATTTCCAAGGCATGTTTTATAATATTTTCCTCGTGACCTTGATAAAATAACTATGTTAACTTTCATTTTATTTAATATGAAAATAAGAACGTGGAGTGTAAATAACTTAGATGTTGGATATCGACAAGTTAAGTAACTCGACATTTTTCATTAAGATGATTTCATACGCTTATTTAACCTTTGGACTTTATCCCATGCTTCACCAACAGACTGTAATTTAAAAACTTGAAACCTATTATGAATATATATAATTCTACTTTTCTAAAATGTTTTATGATATAACGATTTCTATTATTTTAACCTTTTAACAAAATGATTCTTAAATATATTTAGTTTTGGAAAACAAAATTATCATATTTATTTGATTTAGTTTCAAAAGTACAAAAAACGTTTTCAGTTTAAAAAGAACTTTATTATTAAAACGTATATATCTTTTATAAATATCTAGAAGCACTTTTTACAACTCATTACTTAACCAGTATGATAAAGATAACGATATTTATATTTTATTTTATTAAATATATATAACGATTTAAATTAATATTATATATATTTATACGCGTATTATACGTATATAGTTTTATACTTTTACTATACTTTAACTTTACATTTACTTTACTTTTACTTTACTTTAACTTTAATAATTCATACTTTAATAATTCACTTTAATAATTCATACTTTAATAATTTACTTTAATAATTTATACTTTAATAATTCACTTTAATAATTCACTTTAATAATTCATACTTTAATAATTCACTTTAATAATTCATACTTTAATAATTCACTTTAATAATTCATACTTTAATAATTCACTTTAATAATTCAAAAATTTATTATAAATAGAATTGAATAGGTTTCATTATTTCATAGAAACTTGAAAATATATTTCTCTAAACTCTCTCAATCGAATTACATATATATATTTTTTTTGTATTATTTCAAGATATTATTAGTATACATAAAATACTACGACGGAGTTATACTCAGATGATTTTAAAATAAGTTTTCAAACGGGATAGAGCTAAGGAAATTATGGGTTATAGCTATGGAGGTTATGGGTATTGATCGAGGGTATTGCTCGTGAGGTCAACCTAACGTTTATCATTTTCGTTGCGTCTACGTACTTTCCTGCAATATTGAATAACAATATTGATACGTTCGCGAATCCGAGACAAACCCTGCACTTGTTCAGTGCCGTCATATATATAATTGCTATGAAATACAGTATTGTGAGTTTCATTTGCTCCCTTTTTAATTGCTTTTGCAATATATATTTTTGGGCTGAGAATACATGCGCTGTTTTATAAATGTTTTACGAAGTAGGCACAAGTACTAAAACTAATTCTATGTGGGTTTAAACCAGAAATATACCCTTAGCTTGGTAACATTAAACTACTTGTCTATGTACGGTAGGCGCGAATCCTAAAGATAGATCTATTGGGCCTGACAAACCCCATCCTGACTATGGGATGCTTTAGTACTTCGAGGTTATTTTAAACACACCTGATCTGGTATACTTCAGAGGGTAAAACATGAATGTTAAGGCTTGTTACCGGGTGCCTACAACTTATAGAATATTTTTAAATACTTGCGAGTGTACGGATATTTATGGAAACTGAAATCTTGTGGTCTATTACTATTACGGAAATGATTGATTATGATAAACTAATGAAATCACCAACCTTTTGGTTGACACTTTAAAGCATGTTTATTCTCAGGTATTAAAGAAACCTTCCGCTGTGCATTAGCTCATTTTAAGGATATTACCTGGAGTCATTCATGACATACTTTGAAAGACGTTGCATTCAAGTCGTTGAGTTCATCAAGATTAATATTAAGTCAATTATAGTTGGATGTAATATGAAATGGTATGCATGCCGTCAATTTTTGATGTAAAGAAAGTTTGTCTTTTAAAAACGAATGCAATGTTTGTAAAACGTATCATATAGAGGTCAAATACCTCACGATGTAATCAACTATTGTGAATCGTTTATAATGTATATGAACGGGTCCTTTCAGTTGGTATCAGAGCAGTGGTCTTAGCGAACCAGGTCTTGCATTAGTGTGTCTAACTGATAGTTGTTAAGATGCATTAGTGAGTCTGGACTTCGACCGTGTCTGCATGTCAAAAGTTTTGTTTATCATTTTTAGTCGGAAATCATCTACTTACCATCCTTAGAAAATTACCTGCTTATTATTCTTAGTCTAGACACGTCTTGCTGCATTGATTGCATGAATAGTGTATAGACAAAATTCATATCTTAGCGTATCTGCTAAATCATATCTTATCGTATCTATTACCGTAAACTTTGCCTGACATATTTCGTATATTCCTCCGTAATCTATGAAATCTTTTGATCTATATATATATAGATATTCTATGTAGTTAGAATACCACCCGATAGCCGAAAAATCATTTCATATCGAAAAATCCTTTATTCAATCGAACGAAATGGAATTCATCATTAGTTCAAGTCCCTCGAATTCCGATATGGAATCCCACTCAAGCTCCGAAAGCAGTGTGACCGGAATGGATCAACCAATTAGCCATCATCTATTATGGATGAATTGGGGATAGGTTCGTAGCCTCTTCAATAATTGGAGACAAGAAGAAGGTGATCCCTTCCATCCATCACATTGCCCTCTTGGCGATGAACCTGAAGCACTTACCGGCGAACCGGTCCGAAACACCATTTTCTCTCTCATTTCCAGAGTATCTCGTCACGATTATATACTACATTAAATTCTAGATTTTATTTATCCGCTCGTCCGAACCGACAATCACCCCGGTGTAATAGAAGAAGTCAACGAGCTTCGCGCTCGAGTAGTGGCTTTAGAGAATATGGTGCAAGGGTTACAAACACCAACAGCAGCACTAGCAGCATAACCAGTACCACCATCAGCAACACCAACAGTACCATCACCACCACCAACAGTAACATCCGCATCCCACACTTCAACATCACAACCTATATCCCACGAGTACCAATGACATACACTCTATAGATACCAAGGAATACCAAAAACAACAAACGATGAAGTATTGATTCATAACTTCATTGGAGAAACATTTTGCGACGATTATGTAGTCTCTAAAGTCTTAGAGATTATCTATTCTAGCCCTAACCATAAATTAGATGAGTGAACTCAAATGATAGAAGGAAGAGTAGAAACTCTGACAAGAATGATGTGTGGTTTACAAGCTAGACTTAATTTACCAACAGCATCAACAGTACCATGAACATCACCAGTACAGTCAGTGCCATCAGCGTTGTCAGAATCAGCAGCACCTATAACATCACAAACTCCGTCAGTTCAAGAATCACCGTGGACATCATTATAAATCAACAACAAGTATGTCATATCAATGAGTTATGAAGTATTAACTCATTTTCACTGAAGGATTTATATGTATATCTTATATATATAAATTTTTAGACCATAATAAATATTTTCGTACTAAGCTATTATGTGTGAATCTTAACTACTCGGTTAATTCATGTTACTAATATGCAATAATGTACGTCCTTCGTCCACAACTTAACCATCATTAACTACAATCTCTGCCTCAATTCAATAAATCCCAATTCATAATAAATCAAATGAATTATTCAAATATAAGTTTGATTTTTCACTTTCATCGTCGATGTACTCGAAACTTTTCAAATAACATTATTCGTACCTTGCGAAATTCACAAGAATTCCACAAACACCAACAAATAACGAAGTATTAATTCATAATTTCAATTTTATTGAATAAATACTCCGTAAAAGTTATGTAATTTCTAAAGTCTTTAGGAATTATTCAGTTCTAGTTTCAACCGTAAATCAAATGAGTTTAATTTAATATTAACTCATTAAATCTATGTTACATCTGAAGAAAATATGCACATATATATTTTCATAAAGACTGTAATAAAATTCTGTTGTACAAAATATTAATTGTGAATTTTTTTTAACGGGTAGGTAATACCCGAGAGATATATAAATTCACAATTAATATGTTACATTTTTCGAATCTGATTAAGCAAATCATCAACTATACTCCCAAAATCTCACAACAATATACATTCCTGTATAGAAATCAAAATAACCATTCTCACCCAAATTTGATTACGCATTCTGATTTTGACAAATCAAAATCCAAGTCATGATTTAACAGAAGACATCACTCTTAGATTCCTACATCTTTCAAAGCTATACTTTGACTTCAAAACTGTGTTAGAACATCATATGTATATTAACGATTACAAACTGTGTTCAAACTCTCCGAATTTTTCGAAGACACTTCAAACAATGAACAATCGAGATGATGATCCAACCACATATTACCCACATTTATGTACCTAAAAAGCTCTCGAATCCAAAGTCATAGTTCGACGCGTATCCGTGTCAGAACCTTTGGCATTGATTAGCTAAAATGACTTTTCAATTCCTTTTCAAAGTAGACAGTTTTGTCACAGCTACAGCAAGTCAACTTCGACTTTTCAGTCAGACTAGTCTTATTATAACCTCGATAGATACGTTGCCCTTTCATCATCGTTACTAGGGACCTTTCATATCTCACCACCTTAGCAATAAACTTACCAACAACTTCAATTATCTTTGACTTTTCGAAAAATCATTATATTTATTGAAATCACATCATTTACTCATTCGCATCTTGTAACGAGAATTGTCATACGAATCATCGGAAAACAGTAACCAGTATTTTGAAATCTCGCAGCATGTCTACGTCAACAGTTATATGTGTACGCAAAACGTCTATCTCCTGGACTTACATACTTTGAATGTGAAGTTCTGAAAAATATTTTGAACTGCAAACTAGTTCTTGAAATGCTGACGAAGCATCAAAAACTGTAAACGATCTTAACAGTAAAAAGTTTGATGATAAAGAGTAGTGTGTTGGCAAAGCTCAGAAAAAGAGAAGATTTGGTACTGAAAAATACGGATTGAGCAAACCATGAAGAAGGCTGTGGATAAATCACAAGGACAAAATCTACCTTCAAAGAATCCAAATGATTCCGTGTCTACTGAAGTCATTATCGAATACCTTGCTCCTGACTCTAAACCCTTACGGACAATATTCTTCATCATCCTCTGATATTAGAAATTTTAAGATATCATCGTATCTTTCATTATATATATCCTCCATATTTTTGAAGATATTTCCATAATTATTCTTATCTGAAATCATTTACCTCTTCGTGCTGTCTGTATTACATCATAAAAGAAACTATTTTAGTTTCTAAATTCTGAAACTTTCGAATTTAAAATAGGAATATTTTTGAAGTAGTGTTGGGAACTGAAGCATGAACTAGTATAATATAATGACACTTGATCAACGTGATTATATTACAGTAAATCATGCTGAGTTTCTAAATGGAACGTGATGATTCACAGATCATAACGTCATCATGTGCTATGTTACACGACTCTTGTATTCTCTTTAACCTCTAAAATATCAAGAAAATATTTCTTGATGATTCGGCCTTTTTCGAGGTATTCTAGTAATTTGACAAGTCAAGATCGTGCCATTACAATTTCCTTCTTAGAATATTAACAATGTTCATTCCGAAATTCATATATGCGAATTCTGGACCATTACAAGCGGTGCTTAATCGCAAGAAAAAGAAACGAAAGGACAAAACTCCGAAATAGAAATTGGGGTATAAATTGCAGCAAATAAAAGAGAGCATTAATTGGGGATGACAATGATTATAGAAGACAGAAGCAGAGATATCGAAATATAAGGGAAGATATAAAACCCAACAACAACCCAGAAACTATAAACCGTATATATCGATGCATATAGCAATATAAAGACACGAGAGAACTAAAAACACTATAAAACCAGGAGTATAGTAGAAGTAAATAGATTCTTCTGGAGGTAGATGAAAAAGAAAAACGAAAGATATGAAAGTGAGTAGTATATCGAGAATCAGCACTGGATGAAGCATATTGACGAATAATTTTAAAGTAAGAATTGAGGGAGAAAGAATAGAAGGTGTGAATTAAAAGGAAACGAAGGAGGTGGATTTATAGTGAAATATCCGACAGAAAAATCGAGATGAATCATCGCATTAAATCGAAGAGGATCATAATTTCCTTAATCACCGAAGAATCAAATCCTATATAGATTACAAAGATTTTCTTTAATCCGAAGATCAACCGTGATGACGTCAAAAGAAAAGACGAATCCCTATTTTCTCATTTCACTCTTTTACGATAGCTTCACTCATACGTTTCGAGTAATCGAATTATTTTATCCATATTTCTCAATCATGATAAAACCCTATGAATCAACTTATATTCGTCATAATAACATTCTTATTCTTAGCCATGACGACCTCGGTCAAATTTCGGGACGAAATTTCTTTAACGGGTAGGTACTGTGACGACCCGAAAATTTCCGACCAAATTTAAACTTAACCTTTATATGTTTCCGACACGATAAGCAGAATTTGTAATGTTGAATCTTAAAAAGTTTGGAACTACATTCATGTAATCAATTACCCTTTGACCGTGTTCGACGATTCACGAACAATTATGAGTATATAGATATGTATATATAATATATAATATTAACTGAAAACATTAACAAAGTATTAGATATATGATACTTTACATGAACGTATTTATTTTGATATATTTATCGACAGAATTAAGAGATAATATCAAATGATTGAATTATCAGATACATTATGATATGATTACGGGCCTATGTTATGAGGTCCACTGTGATTTAAGAAATCTATTCTTTTTGACAACATTCGGAAAATGGTAAAGTGATTTATAAATAAGAACAAATGTGTCAATTAACGGGAACTAGACAAGGGTTAGTGGAAATTCCTGTTTAATTTTCAAGGCATGTTTTATAATATTTTCCTCGTGACCTTGATAAAATAACTATGTTAACTTTCATTTTATTTAATATGAAAATAAGAACGTGGAGTGTAAATAACTTAGATGTTGGATATCGACAAGTTAAGTAACTCGACATTTTTCATTAAGATGATTTCATACGCTTATTTAACCTTTGGACTTTATCCCATGCTTCACCAACAGACTGTAATTTAAAAACTTGAAACCTATTATGAAAATATATAATTCTACTTTTCTAAAATGTTTTATGATATAACGATTTCCATTATTTTAACCTTTTAACAAAATGATTCTTAAATATATTTAGTTTTGGAAAACAAAATTATCATATTTATTTGATTTAGTTTCAAAAGTACAAAAAACGTCTTCAGTTTAAAAAGAACTTTATTATTAAAACGTATATATCTTTTATAAATATCTAGAACCACTTTTGACAACTCATTACTTAACCAGTATGATAAAGATAACGATATTTATATTTTATTTTATTAAATATATATAACGATTTAAATTAATATTATATATATTTATACGCGTATTATACGTATATAGTTTTATACTTTTACTATACTTTAACTTTACATTTACTTTACTTTTACTTTACTTTAACTTTAATAATTCATACTTTAATAATTCACTTTAATAATTCATACTTTAATAATTCACTTTAATAATTCATACTTTAATAATTCACTTTAATAATTCATAATTTAATAATTCATACTTTAATAATTCACTTTAATAATTCATACTTTAATAATTCACTTTAATAATTCAAAAATCTATTATAAATAGAATTGAATAGGTTTCATTATTTCATATAAACTTGAAAATATATTTCTCTAAACTCTCTCAATCGAATTACATATATATATTTTCTTTGTATTATTTCAAGATATTATTAGTATACATAAAATACTACGACGGAGTTATACTCAGACGATTTCAAAATAAGTTTTCAAACGGGATAGAGCTAAGGAAATTATGGGTTATAGCTATGGAGGTTATGGGTATTGATCGAGGGTATTGCTCGTGAGGTCAACCTAACGTTTATCATTTTCGTTGCATCTACTTACTTTCCTGCAATATTGAATAACAATATTGATACGTTCGCGAATCCGAGACAAACCCTGCACTTGTTCAGTGCCGTCATATATATAATTGCTACGAAATACAGTATTGTGAGTTTCATTTGCTCCCTTTTTAATTGCTTTTGCAATATATATTTTTGGGCTGAGAATACATGCGCTGTTTTATAAATGTTTTACGAAGTAGGCACAAGTACTAAAACTAATTCTATGTGGGTTTAAACCAGAAATATACCCTTAGCTTGGTAACATTAAACTACTTGTCTATGTACGGTAGGCGCGAATCCTAAAGATAGATCTATTGGGCCTGACAAACCCCATCCTGACTATGGGATGCTTTAGTACTTCGAGGTTATTTTAAACACACCTGATCTGGTGTACTTCAGAGGGTAAAACATGAATGTTAAGGCTTGTTACCGGGTGCCTACAACTTATAGAATATTTTTAAATACTTGTGAGTGTACGGATATTTATGGAAACTGAAATCTTGTGGTCTATTACTATTACGGAAATGATTGATTATGATAAACTAATGAACTCACCAACCTTTTGGTTGACACTTTAAAGCATGTTTATTCTCAGGTATTAAAGAAACCTTCCGCTGTGCATTAGCTCATTTTAAGGATATTACCTGGAGTCATTCATGACATACTTTGAAAGACGTTGCATTCGAGTCATTGAGTTCATCAAGATTAATATTAAGTCAATTATAGTTGGATGTAATATGAAATGGTATGCATGCCGTCAATTTTTGATGTAAAGAAAGTTTGTCTTTTAAAAACGAATGCAATGTTTGTAAAACGTATCATATAGAGGTCAAATACTTCACGATGTAATCAACTATTGTGAATCGTTTATAATGTATATGAACGGGTCCTTTCACGATCGCATGGCCGCCTTATCCGTTTTTATTTGCTAGTTCGTTGACATCAAATAGTTTTTACTGTAGCAAATAGTGTTTACTGTAGCAAATCACTGTAGCAAAGTCGTTTTTCAATGTAGCACTGTAGCAAAATACGGTTTCACTGTAGCAAATATTGTTTTACTGTAGCAAATAGTGTTTTACTGTAGCAAAGTCATTTACTGTAGCAAATAGTGTTTTACTGTAGGAAAGTCGTTTTTACTTATACATATATATATATACATACATATAATTGTTCATGAATCGTCGAGAGCAGTCAAATGTAATGAAACAGTTCTAAAATTTTGAGATTCAACTTCATAGACTTTGCTTATCGTGTCGGAAACGTTAAATCATTTAAAGATAAAGTTTAAATTTGGTCAAAAATTTCCGGGTTGTCACAACTAGCGAGTTAATGCGACGTGCTTGCGTAACAATGATTAGCTACCATTGTTACGGGTTCAAGTCGTGTCGAGCAAGCGATGTACGACGATTGTTGAGCAAGATGGAGCGGTGTGGTATATTTATGATGTGTCCTTCGTTTCATAGGTTAACCTATTTCCGTTTTGTAGAATGAAGATGAGAAATGGTCATGATACCGAAAATGGAGGCCCGAGCGAGGACTCCGAATTCATGGACAAGGTCGAGGCCATCATTAAAAATCAAAGAGCGGAATTCCTTGAGGATGTCCGAAAGGTTTTCCAAGAATCGGTTGATGGGCAAGTAAATGAGTTAATAAATGAACGAATGAATGCCGCGATTGAAGAGGCATTAGAAGCTAGAAATATTCATCCTCGGGGCCAAGGGGGTGATAGTAATGGTGGATATGGGAGGTGAGACTTCCATTACAAAAATTTCAAGGATGCTCAACCTCCTATGTTTAATAGAGTGAGAGATCCATTGAAAAGCACATGTTGGATCTCCGACATCGAGGGGGCTTTCCGTACCGCCGAATGTCCTCCCGAGAAGAAGATGAGATACGGTTCTAGTATGGTGTGTGATGAGGCTAAGTTGTGGTGGGACGATAAAATTAAATTTTATGGTGAAGAGCAATGTATGAGCTTGACGTGGGAAGAGTTCAAAAAGGAATTTTTTAAAGAATACCGAACTCCTTCCGACCTTGATAAAATTCAGGACGAGTTGCATAATTTACGACAAGGTTCAATGGACTTGGTTACCCTCAAGTCGTCCTTTTTGGCAAAGACTCGTTTTTGCCCAGAGTATGTTGGTGATGATCACAAGTTGATGCTAGATTTTTATCGTACATTAAGCGATGAGGTAAAGAGTAAGATTAGTCAAGGAATGGCTAAGTCTTTTAAGGAATTGTTTGATTTAGCCCGGGGCTTCGAACCGGAAGTCCCAAAGCAAAGCGGTTTCTCTTTCTCTAAGAGAAAATTTGAAGGTTTGAGTCATTCAAACTTTTCGAACAAAAAGAGCAAGAAGGGTTCCGAAAGTACTAATAGCATGAAGAAGGGTGGTTCTTTGAGTTATGGACCCATGTGTTTTAATTGTAATCAAAGGGGGCACTTGGCCCGTAATTGTACCAAGGCGCCGACCAAACTCACTTGTTATAATTGTGGTAAAGAAGGGCACCGAAGGCCGAAGTGTCCCGATTTGAACACCGATCATGTTAAAAAGTTAGAGAAGGCGGCGGGTACGGCTCGGGGATGTAATTATTTGATGACCCACGATGAGACCAAGCAATCCAACGAAGTCGTCTCAGGTACTTTCATGGTTAACTCTAATCCGGCAAGGATACTATTTGGTAGCGGTGCTAATTTATCGTTTGTTTCTCCAAAATTTGTGCCTAAACTTAATAAGCCGCTAGCTAAGTTAAGTCATCCGGTAGAAGTTGAAATAGCAGATGGTAAGACGGTGCTATGGGTTGATGTTTGTAATGATTGTGATATTGTGTTTGGTTCCGAAACGTTTAAAATTGATCTCGTTCCGATGACTTTGGGTGAGTTTGATGTTGTCGTTGGTATAGATTGGCTCGATCGTTATAGAGCCGATATTGCATTCCATGAAAAGTCTATTAGGGTAAAGACCCCAAGTGCGGGAGAACTAATTATCCATGGCGAGAGACAGAGAAGACTTGTGCCGATATGCACTCTTGCACGGGCACGTCGTTTTCTTAATAGTGGTGGTATGGCTTTTCTTGCCCATGTAGTTGATACTCGTGAAGAGCCACCATCCATTCATGAAATTTCGGTAGCTAGTGAATTCGAAGACGTTTTTCCGGACGAATTACCGGGTGTTTCGGCGGAAAGACAAGTTGAATTTCGCATTGAGTTAGTTCCGGGTGCTACTCCCATTACTAAAACTCATTATCTTTTAGCGCCGACCGAAATGCAAGAGTTGTTAAATCAAACCCAAGAGTTACTTGAGAAGGGTTTTATTCGACAGAGTGCTTCGCCATGGGGCACTCCGGTTTTATTCGTGAAAAAGAAGGACGGTAGTATGCGGATGTGCATCGATTATCGGGAGTTGAATAAAGTGACGATAAAGAATCGTTATCCATTGGCTCGGATTGACGATTTGTTTGACCAACTCCAAGGTGCAACTTATTTCTCTAAGATTGACCTACGGTCCGGCTATCACCAAATGCAGGTCCGTGAGGAAGATATTGAGAAAACGGCCTTTCGAACGCGTTACGGGCATATTGAGTTTGTAGTTATGCCTTTTGGTCTTACGAATGCACCGGCGGCATTCATGGATCTTATGAACCGAGTGCGCCAACCTATGTTGGACAAGTCAGTAATTGTGTTCATTGACGACATACTTGTCTATTCGAAGAGTATGAAGGAACATGAACATCATTTGCGTGGTGTGTTGAAGACGTTGCGGAAGGAGAAGATGTATGCAAAATTCTCCAAATGTGAATTTTGGCTAAGGGAAGTTCAATTCCTTAGCCATATTGTGAACAAAGATGGTATTCAAGTAGATCCGGGGAAGATTGAGACGGTGAAAAGTTGGGAACGACCGACTACGCCTACGGAAATTCGAAGTTTTCTCGGATTGACCGGTTATTACCGTCGGTTTATCCAATACTTTTCTAAGATCGCTTCTCCATTGACGAAATTGATGAGAAAGAACGCGAGATTTAATTGGGAAAACGAGCAAGAAATTGCTTTTCAATTGTTAAAAGAGAAGTTATGTTAAGCTCCTGTGTTAGTATTGCCGGAAGGGGTAGAAGACATGATGGTTTATTGTGATGCTTCTTTAAATGGGATCGGTTGTGTTCTAATGCAACGAGGTAAAGTCATCGCGTATGCCTCTCGACAATTAAAGGAACACGAAACGAGATATCCGACTCATGATCTTGAGTTGGCGGCGGTTGTTCATGCGTTGAAAATTTGGCGCCATTACTTGTATGGTGTCAAGTGTACGATTTATTTGGATCACAAGAGCCTAAAACATCTTTTTGATCAACGAGATTTGAATTATCGTCAACGTAGATGGATGGATATGGTAAAAGACTATGGTTGTGAAATACTTTATCATCCGGGCAAGGCGAATGTGGTCGCTGATGCATTAAGTCGAAAAAGTCAACATCCAGCGATACGAGTAGGATCGTTACGCATGGTTATTACGAACGATTTCCTTGTAAAGCTCGGTGAGATTCCAATTGAAGCTTATGTTAATAATAAGCATGAAGAACGAATCGTGGGGCAAACGGAGTCTATTACCTTAGGCCCGCATGGTTTGTTATCCTTTCAAGGACGGGTATGGGTGCCTAAAATGGATGATAATCGATGAGTGCTACTTGATGAAGTGCATAAGTCAAAGTATTCCATTCACCTGGGCGCAACGAAAATGTATCTTGATTTAAGAAAGGAGTATTGGTGGCCGGGCATGAAACATGATGTTGTTAAGTATGTTGAACAATGCGTCACGTGTTTGCAAGTTAAAGCTTAACACCAAAAGCCGTATGGTATGTTACAACCGTTAGAAATCCCGAAATGGAAATTGGAGCACATTACCATGGATTTCATTACAAAGTTACCAAAGATGGCAAGAATCCAATTTGATTCGATTTGGGTGATAGTTGATCAGTTGATGAAGAGTGCCTTGTTTCTTCCCATTCGGGAAGCGATATCATTGGAGACTTTAGCTAATTTGTTCATCAAGAAAGTGATATCAAGGCATGGGGTTCCTATATCTATTATTTCGAATCGAGATACTCATTTCACATCTCGGTTTTGGCAAAAGTTTCATGAAGATATGGGTACACAATTGAAATTGAGCACGGCGTACCATCCTCAAACGGAGGGTCAAACCGAACGTACGAATCAAACATTGGAGGATATGTTGCGGGCGTGTATTATCAATTTCGGTGGAAGTTGGGATGAGCACTTACCCTTGGTGGAATTCTCGTACAATAATAGCTATCATGCTAGTATTGAAATGCCGCCGTACGAGATACTTTATGGGCGTAGGTGTCGAACCCCGATTTGTTGGGGTGAGGTGGGTCAAAGAGAAATTGGGAGTACCGATTTGGTTTTAGAGACGAATAGCAAGATATGATTCGAGCTCATTTGAAAAAGGCTCAAGATAGACAAAAGTCGTATGCCGACAAACGAAGGCGACAGATTGAGTTTCTAGAAGGCGACATGGTGATACTTAAAGTTTCGCCATGGAAGGGTGTTATTCGGTTTCGAAAATGAAAAAAGTTAGCTCCTCGGTTTATTGGTCCGTTTAAGATTTTAGCTCGTGTTGGTGAAGTTGCGTATCGTTTGGAATTACCCGAAGAGCTTGCGGGGATCCATAATACATTTCATGTTTTCCATCTCCGTAAGTGTCTTGCGGATAATTCTTCATGGGTACCATTAGACGAGATTGAGCTAAACAACAAGTTAGAGTATGTTGAGAAGCCGATTGCTACACTCGATGAAAAGGTAAAGAGGTTGAGACATAAAGAGGTGAGAACTTTTAAAGTTCAATGGAGTCGTAGTAAAGGTTCCGAGTTTACGTGGGAATCCGAAGAGTTTGTCTTGGTTTATCTTCCGTCTTGTCATGCGGCTTGGATCGCGAGGACGCGCTCCGATTCAAGTGGGGGAGAGTTGTAACATCCCGTTTTTCCCGTATGTGGTTTAAGGTACGAAATTGATATTATGAACGTTTTATACTTGATCGTTGTGTGATTAATTGATTTGTGTACTAGTTGACGTATGTGGTATATATATATATACTTGAGAGTGTATACATGCTTGAGGGTATGTTTTTTACTTAGGAAGGTATTAAGTCGAGTGAGGCTTCGTTGTGAAGTCTAGATGTACATACGAAGCAAGTTTGGGGCATACAAATCGCGAAATCAATAATTAGCTATGTTGTCGAAAAGCTGGTCAGCCATAGGCTATCGTCGCGCCGCGAAGGCTCTTGCCGCGCCACGATGTTGAACTCAAAACAAAGTCAGGAGGCACGATATGCAGGTCGAAAATCATGTGCATTGTCGCGCCGCGACGATATGGGCCGCGCCGCAGCAGACCTGCCAGTCTGACTCCGAATTCAGTTTTAAAAAGGGTTGATATGAGGGTATAATCATCTTTTCGCGTATGGATCTGATTGGGGCATTAAATCTCAACCACTTATCTCACTTATTCATTTTCTTTTCTCTTTTCTTCTTCTATTTACTCTCAAAACATAAAACCCTTTTAAATTAAAAGTAAGATTCGAAGGTGAAGACTTGTGATTCGATCTTTGGAGCAAATAGGAAATTTGTTCTCCTCGTTCTTAGCTACGACTTGATAGTGTTGGTAAATCTTAACTCCATGTTTTAAGTTTTAGTTAATTTATGGCTAGGGTTTGGGCCATTTGAGGCTTGTAAGACCCATTTGGGAATTTAATGGGTGAATTTGGGTTATATTGATGTAAGGAAACCCTAATAACTATAATCTAGGGTTTGGTCATGTAAATCGAGATTGTAAGTGTTAAATTGTTTTGTTAGTCACTAATACACTTGTAAATTGATGAAAGATTTTCTAATGGGTTCGTGTTTGACCAATTTGCGAGTCTAAGTGTTAAAATGGGTCAAAAGGGGTAATGTTGACCTAGTTGGGCAAAGATGAGTATGAAAATACCCTAAAAGGTGGTAGTTGTTGTTATTGGACTATAATCACTAGTTTTTAGTGATTGATGATGAGTCTTGGCCATTAATGGGCGGTTTTGGAGTTAATGGATCATTTAATGTAAATGGGTCATTTAATGCAAATGGGTCATTAAATGCTTAAGTGATAAATATTGGTGTCAAGTCCAACTAGTTTGGGGTATTGAAATTGTACTTATTGTATTAGGTACTTCACTTTGAAGCTTGAGGAGTTGTTAATTCATCACCTAGTCTATAAGGTGAGTGGAGTAATTATACGTATGTGTATATGACGTATTTATTTGTGAATGTTATGGTATGAACCATCGAGCCGGTAGTGCCATAACATGTAAGTGACAAGTGTCAAAGTGTGAACCATCGAGCTGGTAGCACTATAAAATAAGGCATGAACCATCGAGTCGGTAGCGCCGAAGTGTGAACCAAAGAGCCGGTAGCACTATAAAATCATGATGTGAACCATCGAGCCGGTAGCATCAAGTGTGAACCATCGAGCCGGTAGCACTATAAAACAAAGTGTGAACCACGAGCTGGTAGCTCTATAAAATAGTATGACTCAAATGCGTATGGTGTGAACCATCGAGCCGGTAGCACCATAGCGTTTATGGTTAACCATATGGGGGTTTGTTGATTGTTTAGCATATTATATATATAGATTGTGTTGAGTATATACTAATGCGGTTTTGTGATATTGTACAACTTGTTAGTATTACGAGTATGATGACATGCTATTGAGTTACAAGTTTGTATACAATATTGTGTAAGTGGTTGCAAGTAAGTAGGTTATATATGTATATGTATAACTATTGCACTCACTAAGCTTTAGCTTACCCTCTCGTTGTTTACATTTTTAGGTGCGAACACGGAGAAAGGAAAAGGGGTTATTGGGCATTAGATTCCCATGATGCGTGCTAGTTAAAGCTTTTGGAAGATGACCTAATGCTTTTGGGTAGTTTAGCCTCAAACCATGCTCGGGTGTAGTTTGGATTAAAACTATCATTTCAAATGGATCGAACTTGTATTACATTTGATTAATGGCCTTAGTGCCTTTTCGTAAACATTAAACTTGTTGTACGTTTTAGTGGGTTGTACGGAATGGTTTATATCATTCCAATGGCACGTTAATGTTCGTTACTATAAAAAAAAATTTATCCGGTTGAATACGGGTTGGGTTGTTTCATTTATCATTTAATATCTAGAGATTTTTCATTGGATTAAAGATGTAAAACCTTATTTTCTGCTGCAATACAATTAATGTTTTATAAAACGTCTCATATAGAGTCGTTCTCGTTTGTACACTTGTGTTATGATATTGAAAAGTCACAAATACCCCTGGCCCTATTTGGGGGTGTGACATGAACTATCTTTCTAAATACCGTTTTTCAGACACTGTTATATATTACTTAAACCCGTAGATTCACCAACATTATTGTTGACCTGTTTTTGAGTGATTGATCTCAGGTCCATAGAGGTATAGCTTTCGCTGGTTTACTTGATGCATGGTCTTGTTGTGGAGTCAGCATCTTTTTATCAAGACATAATTTCTATTTAATTCGCATTTAAACTTTTATACTTACTAAATACTGTTGGCATGTGGTTACGATCACAATGATATTTCTTTTTGGTTGTTGACTAGTGTTTTAAAGTCAACTATTTTTAATAAAATTAAATGTGAATACTTTTGAAACGTCTCATTTAGAGGGCATGACTGTTACTGTGGGACCTATGATTAACACGCTGTCAGATGGAATTTGGCGGGGTGTTATACATTATTCCCTGATACTTGTAAGAATAAGTAATAAAATCATGCAAAGTTATAAAATATCAACTTTCGTTAACTTTCGTCAACTTTAATCAGCTTCCGTTAGTTGATTTTCACTAGTCTGTTAGAAAAGTTAACTTCTGTTAACTTTGCACTGTTGGTCCAAAAACGGACATAGACCTTTCATGCATTTTTTTAAATCTAGACAAGCATGGGCCTGTTGTTGGGCTGTAACACTAAACCGAACAAGTTATGAGCCTTAAACCAGGACACATCTTAAAACGAGTAGAAAATCGGACATAATCTTGTTGGGCTCAACAAAACTGGACAGGCTGTTGTACTTAGGCCATAGTAAATATCTGACAGTTTTTGAAAGCCCATTTTTTGCTCATTTCAAAAACGGACAACAATGTTGAAGGCCCAAAATCGGACAACAAGTTTAGCTCAAATTTTTGTACGTTTCTCTGTCCGATAATTAACTACAAGTAACTGCTTCAATCGTCCGTTTTCTTCATCTTTGTCAAACTTATAAACATCAAAAATCAATTTGAGCGAATAGAAGCTTCTAATCACTTGAAAATAATTCCAACAGTTCCTCTGTTCCATAACATTTTAAATCCACAGAATCAAATATAAACAGTAGCGAAAAGGAAGATGAACATGAAATTTTGATATTCATTTTCGGACATTTTTAGGAATCAAATCCTTCATGAAATATGTTGTAAATCATCAGCCTAATGCTCGAAAATCATCAACACTTTCGGAATCAACACATAACTCATGAATTTGATCGAAGAAGAAACAGGTGACGTTGGATCCGTAACTTTGACTTCAAAATTAGAGCTCGGTTCTTCAAGTTGGATCCTCAAACTCTGCAGACACCATCACGATATGAAATTGAATAACTCTACGCTTTTACTTTTCTCAATTTCATTTCAAAATGATCCATATGCCAAAACTGCTCGAGTCTATGAAAAACGAAGAACACAAATCAATTCACCTTCAATTTGTTGTTGTTAATTTGTTCTGAATGATCACGAAGGTTAGGTCTGTGTATAAGATCATGTTTACGAGCTCATATTTTATAAACTATCATCAACTGGACGATTTTTAGATTTTAAGCAACATTAATGATGAACATCTTATAAGAATAGTAGTAGGAGCTTCGAATTTGATTTTGATTTCTGATTTTGAAACTGTTATATGAAATGAAAGATGATCAGAAATGAATATGTGATTGTGTTTTGTGTTTTTTGTGAATGATTTTGGTTCGTTTTTGATGATGTATGATAGTTGAAAATTAGTCGAATAAAAATCGGACGAATGAACATTCATATGTATTCATGAGGATCTCCTTCGATTTGTTGAAGGTATATCTCTGATACCACATGTTAGATTCAAATATGCATGAACACGATGAATATCACATGAATATGAACGAATAACCATGAATGTCAAGAGAGAAATGGTCAAATACTTAAACTATATTCCACATCTCTCTTGTACATATTTGAAGTTCGGTGGCTATCGTTAACTATCTAGGGAGTCTTAAGGTTTTATAATATATCCCTCGTCTATAGAACTATTTGTAACACGATCTACTCATATTCAGGGACCTAACATATATTCAGGGACCTAACAGGGTTTTTTAATGGTCGTTGTCACTATGAAAGGGTCATGAAAACTGCTCTCAAATAGAGTTGTAAAAAGGTTGAGGAATTTTGTGAAATAGAGTTACATAAAGTATGGGCGGGAATAGTATGTTAAGTGCTACAAGTGAAATAAGCCATTTATTGAAAATGAAAAAAATGGTGTATTATGTAACAAAATATAATTGAGATTAAATAAATATGAATAAATAAATATTGAAAAACGTTTCAATTCATGTCATTTCAAACCTCATAAATGCTGTTTTTTCTTTCTCAAAAGCGCCAAATAAAAGGCGTTTGAGTGTTATAAGGTGTCATATGAAAAAAAAAACAATACCGTCTATCCTCTTAATATAAAATGCTCTAAGTAATATTTTTCTATTTTTTAAAAAATAAAATGATAATTATAGTTCTTAGGGCTATGTAAGAAATAAGTGAAATTTAACATTTTCAATATAAATTACATATTTTTATGAATAAATTGACCTCCTGAATTAATGTATGTAAAATACTTATAGTATAGAAAATTAACTCTATACAATAAATGTTGAATTAGCCCTTAGGTTATGTTTCTCATTCTCCTTTTTATTTAAATATAATATATATATAATATAGATAGATATAGATACGATCAAAAGATATTATGAATTGTTTACTCATCCATAGCAGCCTCATAGTGACATTCCATATATGTTGAATTTAAATTGAATTTGAATCATTTAAATAGTACTACTTTACTAAATGACAAATTATTACACATCTTCAAACGTTTTTTCCTTTATGATCAAGAATTGTTTCGGCAAAAATATTCAACGAGAGATTTTAGATGGTAGGTTAAAAAAGGTCAATCCTTAGTTTAGTTGCTTATAATGTTTTGTAATGTTTTTATTGTCGTGCTTGAGGCTTGATGGTAGGTTTAGTTGTTGTGTAGTTTATCAGTTTGTTTCTTAGTTTAGGATCGTTTTGATGTTGTTTTAAAGTAGATGATGCTCGATATAGATAGTTATAGTAGTATGTCGCTTTTTAGATACGAGCTTCATCGTTGCATCTCTTGGTTCTTGGTTGAAGACGTTTTCTTTCCGAAAACGTTTTTATTCTATACAAGTTTTCATTATTTTTGTTTAAAAAAAAAATAGTAACAATAAGAGATATTTCGAAATTATGTTAATATATGAGGGGGTATTACGCAACATTTACTAATATACTCCGTATTAGCTAGAGAGAAATAAATAGATACGGAAACGAAGGACAAATCGAGATACAAGAAATATGAGTGAGATCTCACCAAATCGGAGATCGTTAGGGTTTTTATTATTACTGTCATTAATTTCTGTTCAATTTCTCTCAGGTTCGTTTCTCAATTTCATTCTGTTCTCTACAATTTATGCATCAATCAACGTTATATCATGTTTAATTTTATCATTACATTTTGTGTATATCTATTTTGATTTGTGCATTTAGAAGTAATTTATCGATGTTTCTGGCGCTGTATGTATCGATATGAATGTGTGTTGCTCCAAATTGTGATCTGATATGTGTTTCTAGGGTTTATGTTGATTAGTACGCCGTATATGTTTTGTGTATGTATCTGTTTTCAGGCTGTGTTAAGTTATTAGCTAATTAAGGGTTTACTTAAAAATTTTAGCCAAGCTTCGGATGAATTTCTAGCTTCTTATTTGATCTCGAATCGGTAATAAAACTAGGTATAGAGAATATTGTGAGATTATTCGTCGAGTTATTCGTCTGCTAGGACTAAGTGATGAATTATTTCATGTTAATCTTAGTTCTTTGTGAAATGTATGTATAGACATTCTCCTGTCTGATAGATTATTGTTGCCAATGGTGAATTGGCTGTTTTAGTGCAGTATCCCAGCTTATGGTGCCTCATTTGCCTAGTTTGATAAGAAGTTTTTTTAACATCCTCAAGTTTGGTCATTTGTTATGTTATATTCTTGCAGGTTTTTCAGATGATACAAACTCTCAAAAAGAGACGAAAACTGGTGCTCACTCTTCTTCACGTAGCATGAGTGGATCGACAATACTCATATTAATCATCGCCATTGCAACCGTTGTGGGTTTATCAGTTTTCCTTTTCAGGCTATGGCAAAGGAAGAAACGCGAAGAGCAGTATGCTCGTCTGTTAAAGCTTTTTGAAGAAGATGATGAGCTTGAGCTTGAACTTGGTCTTCGGGACTGAGCTTGTTGAGGTAGGTTCTTTTCTGATATTCATCTTCCAAAATTTTAGCATAATTTTCCATTTTGACAGTACTTGGTAGTTTTAACCGGTAACATCATGAATTCTTTTATTACATTATTCGATAGACAATGCTGTGAGTTACACTTCTTATCCATTAGTAAGAGCTAAGTCTGAAATTGTATCTTAAAAGATTTTAGAGAAGAGGTTACATCTCATTTATACGTTCTTTCTATTTCGTTGATACTACACCTAGCAATTGAGAACTATTCTTTCAAATTTGGGTCAAATGGGTCAAGCTTTAAGTCAATTGGGTCTTGAAAAAAATTAGGCCTGACAATGTAAGCAAAATCTTAAAAAAAGGTCCAATGAGTTTTTCTTCAACCTATTGAGTCTTATACAATATATAAAAGGACGGGTCAAACAGGTATCAAATCCTAAGTTCAATAAATAGAGAACGGGTCTAATGGGTCTTGGGAATGGGTCAAATGGGTCAAGTATAACAAGATTCATCCGTCAATAATTTATGAAAGCATTAATGGTTATATCAATTATTATATATATTAATATTTTCTCATACATATAATAAATATTAATATTAATATTTAATAATAACTAAAACAATATAAAAAATGTAAAAAATCAAATTTAAAAGTATATGACCTGTTTGGACCTATAACCTATTTGACCCGTTACCTGTTTCAACCTGTTACCCAAACCGACCCAACCTGACCCGTTTGGACCCGTTTAAAATTTTTACCCGTTTGACTCATGACCCATTTCAACCCAAAACCGTTTTGACCCGTTACCCATAGTATAGTTGATACATAGAGGGTATTTGGTCAGTGTAGTTATCCTGTATAAGCGGTATTTGACATTATCATTTGGCAGTTTGATATGACGCAAATGTGAGAGAGAAGTGAAATCGGGTATGTGTAAAGAGTATAAAGTTTTGGTAATAGACGTTGTGTTTTAATTGTAATATTTGTTTGCGGACGTAGGAAATCTTAGGCAAGTGCCAACTTTGCATTAATATATTTAAAGTTAAATGCATTACTTCTTTCTCGAACAGCTAATAACGCTCACAATTAAACAACAACAACAAAACCCAATACCACATGAATGGTGTATGGGGAGGTGTATGTAGACAATCTTTCCCCTATTCGAGAATAAAGACAAGTCATTTCTCCACACAGAGTGAAACACTCTCAAGAGTAGAGAAAGTCATCCCTCTCTTTATTCGACGGATAAAGAGATTGCTTCCGAGAGGGCCTCCGGCCTTTAAGTAGGAAAAAGTTTTAAAAAGGAAATAAAAATACTAAAATAATAATAATAATAGACGCCATGAAAATGGTAGAATCAAATTCCATGGGTTTTAAATCCTGCCTGAAATTTAATTTAGGCTCTAAGAGTCACTCAAGTCGTCAATAAATTGACGATTGATGTCGACTCAACGCTCACAATTAAAACGCAAGTTAAATGGATTACTTGGAACATAGTTATGAGGATGAATGACGATAAAGAGTTATTGAGAATTAATGACGATAAAGAATATATGGAAATGTGGGATCATTCCATTCATGTTTATACTAGCTAGTGATGGTGAAAATGTGAAATGAATATTCTGATTCGGTGTAACACTAGCACTTATCATACCTAAATCTTAAAAACCGTTTTTCTTGTTTTATCAAGTTTTAAAGCAATCATCTATATCTATTTCTATACTATATCTATATTTATATCTATATCTGTATCTATGTCTGTACTTTTTATAGAATATGTTGGTGTTTTTAGAAATTTTGAAGATTCCGACTCATCATTTCTATTTATAAACTTGTGCAGTTTTCATTTGGCCTTACTTTTATCAATTTTACGCTTTCTCGCTCGATGTCAATGTATTCCGAATACCTAACTCTATATTCGATACGTAAAATCTATTGTTATTGACTCACCATCACGGGTAATCAACAGTGAAGAACAAACATAATACAGTATACGTTTATCGCTGAATCACCATTTATAATACAGTTCTTTATTATGTGTTATAACCTATTCGAGACGGTTATGATCTCCAAGAATTAAGAAAGAAATTGAGAATTGATTTGCAGGAATTTGTTAACTTTTCATTATCACTGATGAGTTTTATACAAATGAATTACAATCTTGACCGTTTGACTCTAACAAACTAATCCACTAGATTAGGACACGTGTACAAGCTTAACTACCAATTAACAAACACTAACTACTTCTTGTGCCTTCTATTGCTGGACTTCAATTGATAATCCTTGTAACAGCTCGGCATCCCTGCATTCCTTTTAGGTCTAGCTCTATCGTTGACTTCAGCGTTGACTTCTTGATTAACTTGAGTGTTAATCTCCACTGGTAACTCACATGTAATTCCAGTGCTATCATTGCCTTCCCCATGAATAGTCACCATGTCCTCATGGTGTACAGCATCCTGTAACAATTTGTACTCAGTTTCATCCACCCATGTAGATTCTTCAGCTGGAAGCAATTCCCACTTAACCAAATATTGAGTAACCAATACACCATCCCTGAGCACTTGCCTTGTATCCAATACATGTTGTGGCACTAGCACAGGTCCACTAAAATTATATAACTCTGGTAAATGTTGACACTGCACTGTTTCATCTCCCTTAAACTTTTTAAGCAATGAAACATGGAAAACTGGGTGAATTCGTGAATGTGCAGGTAACTCCACTTGGTATGCTACTGGACCCAATTTCTTTAACACTTTATAGGGACCAAAATACTTCTTACTTAATTTTTGATAAACCCTTTTCACCACAGAAACTTGCCTATAAGGGTGTAGCTTGACCCAAACCAAATCACCTACTTGAAACTGCAACTCAGTCCTATTTTTATCTGCAAGTAACTTCATCTTAACATTAGCTTGAATCAATGACTGTCTTAAAAGCTGTATCTTCTCATGCCTTTCCAACACTTTGTGTAATGCATCCGCAGATGTAGTATCTTGAAGATAATCAGAAATAGCAGGTGGTGGTCTGCCATACATGGCTTCAAAAGGGGAAATACTAGTTGCAGTATGCACTGCAGTACTGTAATGAAACTCTGCTAGTGATAAAAATTGAGACCACTGTTTTGGACTATCAGCAACAAAACATCTCAGATATTGCTCCAGGCACCTGTTAATCACCTCTGTTTGACCATCCGTTTGTGGATGATAGGCTGAAGACATATGCATCTTTGTTTTACTGATCTTGCACAATTCAGTCCAAAATTTACTCACAAATACCTTGTCCCTGTCAGACACCAAAGATCTAGGCATACCATGATACTTATAAACCATGTCAAAAAACAACTGGGCAACTGTAGTAGCTGTATACTTGGCATTCAACCCACCAAAATGCACTCCTTTGGACAATCTATCAACAACTACACAAATGACATTATAACCTTTAGACAAAGGCAATCCAGTTATAAAATCCATGCTAAGATCTTCCCATACCCTCTCTGGAATCAACAAAGGTTGTAATAACCCATAAGGTGCCACATTTAAAGTCTTCACTTGCTGGCAAATGGAGCATTGTTGTACAAATAACTCCATATCCTTCTTCATGCCAGGCCAATAAAAATTTGCAGCTAACCTGAGATAACTTCTCTGAATTCTAGCATGACCACCCACTGGTGTAGAATGATATTCATCTATGATAGCCTTTCTAAGCTGGCCCACCTCAGGAATGAACAATTTGTATTTAAAATACAATAACCCCTCTTTATAATGCCAGTTTGGTTGAGAAAGTGGGTTCAAGTGAATTTCTTTAATCAATTGTTGGGATTTATTGTCTTGGGCAATCAATCTTTTCAAATCACTAATGCATTCAAACTGGACCAAAGACAAAGCCATAGAAGTACCTTCTTCAAACTGGACCCTTGATAAGGCATCTGCAGTAGTATTATTTACCCCAGGCTTGTATGTGATTTCATATTGGTAACCCAATAACTTGGTCAAATAATGTTGTTGCTCTGGAGTTTGGATTGTTTGTTCCATTAGATGCTTCAAACTTTTGTGATCAGTGAAAATAGTGAACTTTGTACCTAACAAATATTGTCTCCATTTGGCTACTGCAGCAGTTATAGCATGTAATTCCCTGATATAGGTGGATGCTCTTTGCAACTTAGGACTAAGTTTTTTGCTAAAATAAGCAATGGGGTGTTTGTCTTGCAATAAAATTGCACCTATAGCCATACCACTTGCATCAGTCTCAACTTGAAATGGCATTTTAAAGTTTGGTAAAACCAACACAGGTGCAGTAACCATCTTGTTTTAAGTGTTTGATAAGCCTGCTCTGCTGCACTTGACCATTCAAAAGCATCTTTTTTAAGTAAATTGGTCATAGGGGCTGCAATACTAGCATAACCTTGAATAAACTTCCTATAATAACCCGTGAGCCCTAGGAACCCCTTTAACTGTTTTGTATTCTTTGGTGTGGGCCACTCAGTCATTGCTTTAACTTTGAGTGGATCTGGTGCTACCCCATTTGCATTAATAATATGCCCCAAATATTCAATTTGACCCACTGCATAGCTACATTTGCTTGCTTTAACATAGAATTGATGTTTTCTCAAAATCTCCAGGACCCACTTCAAATGTTGTGCATGATCTTCAACAGTGCTACTATAGACCAAGATATCATCAAAAAAAAAAACTATTACACACTTCCTTAACAGCCCAGTAAAAATGGTATTCATTGTAGCTTGAAAGGTTGATGGAGCATTAGTCAACCCAAAAGGCATCACCTTAAATTCATAATGGCCAGAGTGAGTTCTAAAGGCTGTCTTGTGGATGTCTTCTGTGTTCATCCTAATTTGGTGATAACCTGCCCTTAAATCCAACTTAGTAAACACACTAGCCCCAAATAGCTCATTAATCAACTCATTTATAGTTGGTATAGGAAATCTACCCCTCAAAGTAACAGCATTTAGAGCCCTATAATCAATGCAAAACCTCCATGTGCCATCCTTTTTCTTCATTAGTAATACAGGAGAGCTGAAGCTACTTGTACTAGGTTGAATAACACCAGAATTAAGCATGGAATTAACTTGCTTTTCAATTTCATCCTTTTGGAAATGAGGGTATCTATAAGGTTTCACATTAACAGGTTCAGTGTGAGGCACCAAGTTAATCTTGTGATTGAGAAACCTTTCAGGTGGTAATGTAGTTGGTTCATCAAACACATCCACAAAATACTGCAGAACACTAGCTATTTGTGGATCTAAAGTATCAGGTAATGGTAAAGGTTCCTTAATAATGTCATGCTCTAAGTTTTGGTGATACAATTCCCCTGTAACTTTTTCTTGAACCCACAACATATAGTAACTAAAGGCATAATCTGTTCTCACCATTCTTTTCAATTGCTTACCACTCATAGGTTCCATTTGAGGCTGCTGAATCCCTTGTAACTCTACATGTTTTCCTTCCACCAAAAAACTCATTGTTTTCTTTTTATAATTGGTGGTGACATCACCCAAATTTTCCATCCAAGATATGCCTAAAATAGCATCTGCCCCATGTAAATCTATTACAAAAAAATCTGTTTCAAAGGTGTACTCTTGAATAGTGATGCACACTTTGTTACATTTACCCAAACACCTTAAACACCTTAACACCTTAAATTCTGACCATTGCCACACATGACTTGAAATTGATCAGATGGATACAAAGGCAGATTTAAGTACTTTACCATTCTTTCTTGTAAGTAATTATGACTGCTACCACTACCAATCATCAATTGAATCTTCTTTCCAGCAATAACCCCTTCCATTCTTAAAGCTCTAGGGTTTGACTGTCCTAATAAGGCATGAAGACTAATTGCAGGTTGATGATTAAGTTGAACATTATGATTTTCTACCTCATCTTCAACTAACATCTCATCCTCATCAGAAATCTCATCCTCATCTACCTCAATTAAGTGCAAATTAGGCCTATTAGGTTGGGATGGCAATGGATCGGATATCGATCGGATGATGTCATATCCACATCCATATCCATTTAATTTTTCCTCATCCATATCCATATCCATATCCATTTAATTTCAGTTCATCCATCCATATCCATATCCAATGAATTAAGCGGGTTAATGGATATCCGTTGGATATCAAATGAACTGTTAATCTAACGATGAATTTATCAATTTAACATAGATTATAACAAATGTAAATATTTAATCTTTATGTGTTTGATTTGTTACACCATGTTTTAATTGTAATTTGTCGCCGATTTTGAATTTAATTAAGCGAAATACGTTATAATATAAGTAAATATACGTTTAAACTAATCTAAATATGTAACTTTGAATATTGTTAATAACAATTTAATAATTGTAACTATCACAACCCTTATTTTCGTTAATAATTTAAGAATTTGTAAGTTATATATATATGTATATCGATATGTAGTTGTATATGCATATATTTTAATACGTATATATGTATGTATAAATGTATTTCGGGTGATAATGGATATATCCGTGGATGATAAATTATTATCCATATCCGATCCACGAAATATTTAGGTCATCCATATCCATATCCATATCCGTTAATCATCCATTTACATCATCCATATCCATTATAAATGGATCGGATCGGGTGGATGTCCATGGGTGGAACATCCATTGCCATCCCTACTATTAGGACACTTGTGATATCTACTCCATTTTTCCTCACAATTATAACATTCCCCTTTTGCATCTTTCTTTGCTTTCTCACTATAAGAAAGAAAGCTGTTTAGCCCTTAAAACCCTAGGTGTACTAACTTTACCAGCAGGAATATCATTGGTCTTATAAGCAGAAGGCAAGGGTAAAACACCAACTTGTTTACTATTCCATTGAGAACTGTACACCCTATCATTCAACTTATCTTCATACATCTTGGCTAAACATATAGCTTGGCTTAAAGAAAAAGGTGTTTTTGATTTAACTTCCCTTCTAATTTCAGGTTTTAAACCAGCTATAAAAATACTTTTCAACACCTTATCAGAAAGTTCTTGGTTTTACAGCATAATTTCTGAAATTCTAATTGATATTCATGAACTGAATGTTTCTGTGTTAAACGAGTTAATTGTTCCACTGGATCCTCATAAGATGAAGGACCAAATTGTACCTTTAAAGCAATCACAAAATCCATCCAAGAATGTAATTGATTTGTCATTTCCATCCATTGAAACCAGCTGCTTGCTACACCATCCAGATGCATGGATACGTATGTTAACTTCAATTCTTCAGCTACCTTATGGAAAAAGAAAAACTTTTCCACTTTATATAACCACTCTGCTGGATCTCCACCCCCAAATCTAGGAAATTTCATAGTTAATTTCTTTGTATGAAAAATCGGATCTGTAGGTTGTTGATTTGTTTGAGTTTGATTGAATTGAGTATTTGGATGGTTAATTTGATGAAATTTAGGTGATGAATTTGATTGTTGTTGTGTTGCGAGAGCAAGTAATGCAGATTGTAGTGGTTGAAGTGCCTGAATAAATTTTTCAGTCATCTTCTCCACGATGTCTGATTGTGAACTGGAAGAATCCGCCATTGTTAGAGCTTGAAGCTCAATGAAAGCACCAAAATGTTATAATCTATTCGAGACGGTTATGATCTCCAAGAATTAAGAAAGAAATTGAGAATTGATTTGCAGGAATTTGTTAACTTTTCATTATCACTGATGAGTTTTATACAAATGAATTACAATCTTGACCGTTTGACTCTAACAAACTAATCCACTAGATTAGGACACGTGTACAAGCTTAACTACCAATTAACAAACACTAACTACTTCTTGTGCCTTCTATTGCTTGACTTCAATTGATAATCCTTATAACAGCTCGGCATCATTATGTTTCACTGCTCAACGCAATGGTAGTCATATATGAGACATAAGACTTCCGTAATAATGTAGAATCCTTTATGGACAGCTGTCCAGTACAACCAAATGATAAACACCAACTCCACAGAGATTAAGATATAATAGGGTTAGGGCCTGTTTCTTTTTAACTTAATGGGCTGAGTTGCCTACAAGGATTATTCGGTCAAAAGGTATGTGTGTTTACTTTCAACTTATTCATCCACCAAATCCATTACAAGTGATTAATCGGTCACCAGGAAATTCATTGTACTCCCCATATAGATGGATTAATTACTGGAATATCCATCTCCCTCTTTCATTTCATCTTGTCCGTGAAAATTCTCCATTTCATCTTCTCATTCTCTTTCTTTTCAAATCCGTATTAAAAAAAATATCAAAATCGGTACAGAAGGTTGTCGCAATTAAAATCGGTACAGAAGAGTGAGGCGAAGAAAGGTTAGGTTTTCTGAAATAGATACTTAAAATCACAAATGTCACACAATCATTTCATAATCGTATAAATAAAAATGGGTACAGAATGGTTAGGCAATCAAAATTGATACGAAAACAATCGGAATCGTTTGAGAAGATTAATTGCGAATTAAAGGAGAAATTGGTGGAGGATACGAATGGGATTGTGGCCGGTGGAGACCAGAAGAAGTTGGCCGGTGGAGATCAAATTTGGTACCTAGTTAGATTTATTTTTTTATTTTGTCTTCAACGATAGTGTAGAGTATAGAATAGAATTGGTAATGGATATTTACTGTCAATAAATTTTTCTTATGTAAGTAGTTATTGTTAATATTAGATTTGATTTGATTTAATTTTGTAATTTATATTTAAGGGTAAAATAGTAAATTTTGTCATTCAGTTCGTTTATTCAGCACGAAAAGTAAACAACATTATTATTTCATTGATCATATCCATATTGCTATCTATATCCATACTGTCATCTATATCCATAAAGGCTTTAATAAGAAAAATGGTAAACAGGCCCTTAGTCAACTGAGACTTTTGTTGTTATATCTTTTACTGGTGGGTGTTGATAAATCCAACACCAAAATTGATAGATCCACCATTTTCATGCATTACTGTATTGTACTGTACAACACAGTATTGCATAGCATGAAAATGGTGGATCTATCAATTTTGGTGTTGGATTTATCACTACCCAGGGTAAACAAAGGCTGCTTCATTTCTTGAAATGTTCTAAAATCTAAAAAAACATAAATCATATGTACATTTTTTTTTAGAATTTAAGTACATATGTACAGTTTCTGCACAAACTCACCCTGTACTTCGATATATAATTCTTCCACAAGACTCCTTATCATCAATAACACTAATTTATTGTTGACGTAAATAACTATACATGCTCATGTCTTCTTGAAAATTTTGACTTGGAAATTTATTTTTTACGCTCTCATAATTATAAAACTAACCCACTATTAATTTGGCTTGGCACAGGTGTAAATGGCAACTCCGGATTGGAAATATGAGTTCGTATAACCAAAAGTAGTAATATGAGCAAATGTAGAGATGTCATGACTGTGCCTGCCATATACATGGTGAGGAGATGTGAATCTTGTTAAAATTTGTATTGATATGACCAACACCACCTCCTCTTACTTTCTTCCCTTCATTGGCAAATTTTTTCTCGTGGTGTTTGTTTTACAGGAAAGATCATTATGTTGTGTGAAATATTGCGATGTCACAATATTTGTAATTTTGATTCATGTGATTGATATGTAATATCGGAAACAAGTGGTTGATTATGTATATACATATCGTCATCCAATTCAGCTTATACCCCCTGTTTTCGTGCTATAGAGTAGTGTTACAGAGTATGATTCTTTTAGTATTACCCACAGAGTAGTGTTACAGAGTATGACACTTGCGTAAGTATTTGCGTTTTATAGGTGGGGGTGGCAGTGCTTTGATAGTCTTTGAAGACTTCTTTGAAAATGGTGTTGCATGGAAATCTGGTAAATCTTCTAAAAAGGCATTTTTATCAACTTAACTCTTTTATAGGTAATTTTTTGTAGATTGTTATGGGTTAACATGTATCCGTCCACTATAAGGTATTCCATAGGGGATACTCTGTAATTAATATGTCTGATTATGCATATACCCATTTTCAGTTTCGTAGGGGATACCGGGATACATTGTAATTAATATGTCTGATTATGCATACCCATTTTTCTCGAAATCATATTCATGGAACAAATAAATACTGACTCAGCCTAAATTAAATTTCAGGCAGGATTTATAGATGCACAAAAACCGGATCCGGACCGGATCCGGATTTAAAAAAACAGGCAAAAAAAAAATCGGATTTTTCCGGATCCGGTTCTCGGGGTCGGTTTTTTTTTCGGAATCGGATTTTTTCGGATCTCGACCGGATTTTTTCCGGACTAAGATCTTTGTCGGATTTTGATTTTTACCGGTTATATTTTTACCGGTTCGATTTTTATAACTTTTGAACAACAATAATATAATCAATATAAACAAAATGTATAACGCTTAAACAACTATAAATAATATAATTATAATTTATAACGCTTAACACTATAAATAATATAAATAACAACATTTTTATTCAAATGATTAACCACTATAGATAATATAAATAACAATAACAATACATTTATTTGAACGATACAAGTTACAACTATAAGTATACAAAAGTTAATACATTATTCGAGCTTCGGCATGGCCATCACCCGATAATGTATTACGAGCAAAGTATATCGAGCTTCGGCATTTCCATCACCCATTATACATTACTCGTCTTGCCTTCGTCGTTCGTAATATGCTTCACTTGCTTCAAATTCGGGGTCATCAACCGCAAATGTTCGTTGGTAATTTGCAATATATTCGTCCATGTTAATGGGATCATATTCACCTTCCTCCACTTCGGTCTCGGTATTTCCTTCGGTTGATGAAGGTGATAATCCCGCTTCTATTTCTTCCATCTCTATAAAATCTTCAACGTCATTATCTAACGGACATTCTAATGACGTTTGATCTTGTATCCTATCTACCCTGTCCAAATAATCCTTCAAACATACGCATACTTCCACGGCTTGGGGGGTAAGTCTTGACCTTCTTTCCGAAATAATTCGACCGCTAAGAGAAAAAGCCGATTCGGAAGCTACGGTTGAAGCTTGAACGGCTAATAAGTCACGAACCATAGCGGATATTATTGGATAAGTGTCTTCTTTTGTTTTCCACCAAGCCAAAACATCAAAGTTGTGAAATTGTTCGGGATTCATGTTTAGTGCAAAGTTTCCAATCTTGTAATTTCCCAACTCGCTTGTGGGTGCCGATGTTCAGGCACGTTTCGAAGCGTCTTCACGTAATTGGTTAAAAAGACTAATATTAAGGTCTCGGGCCCTTCGAGAAGATGACCCGCTCTCAAATTGGTCAACAATTGGGTTTGCTTGTCGACCATAAGTTGTTGCATAAATTGAAAATAATTGCTCAAAGGTGTTATTAAATTCGAATATTTGGTTTTTTATATAGTTGGGTTCGTCGTCTTCGGGACCATGAATACAATCCAAATTTTGATATATTGTTGTCATCAAAAGTTCCACCCCATTAAAATTGATTTTTGGGTCAAGTGCCGCCGCAAATAAAAAAACTTTAGGTCTTGTTCCAAAATATTTTTTTAGTTTTTTTTTTATGTGAAAAACGGTTTGTCTAAAAATACGATTATTTGAGTTCGCAAATTCGTTAATTTTTTCCGTCATTATATAAAGTTGTTGTAAAACTAGTGAGCTAGTTGGGTAATAAACACCCGAAACTTTTGTCGTTGCCTCTTTAAAAACTTGTAAAAAATTTGTTAATGCTTCCAAGTCATCACATTCGTCGTTGTCAATCGGTTCGGAATATTCATTTCTAATTAGTCTATTATTAAAACCGATTAAAGTTTCTTTTTGTCGTAATATATTTTCAAACATAAGACAAGTAGAATTCCACCTAGTATTATTATCAAAATAAGGACCTAACCAAGTGCCATTACAAGTTTTAACGAAATTTTTATAGTTTTTATGTCGTTCGTTGCTCGTACGATATATCGTTACTAATAATTTTCTAAATTTATCTTTTAACGAACTACAATAAGTTAAACAATCTTGAACGACCAAGTTTATAATATGAGCAACACAACGTGTATGTATAAACGCACCATTTAAAACCGGTTGCATTCGTATTTTTAACATATCCATGGCACTAGTATTATTAGAAGCATTATCTAGCGAAATAGTAAAAACTTTATCGATTAAATTATATTCAATCAAAGTGTCTTGTATAATTTTTCTTAAATTATTACCATTATGCGGATAAGCAAATAATTTAAAAGCGATAGTCCGTTTCATTAATAACCACGAATCGGGATGAAACCAATGAGTGGTAACGGCTAAATAAGAATTTGCCGTTCCGTGTGGTGCGGTCCAAACATCACAAGTTATAGAAACTTTATGTTTATATGTTCGAAAACCTTCGATTATATCATTTTTAGCTTTTTTCCATAATTTAAAAGCGTCACGTCTTAGAGTAGTACGACTTACATTGTTATATCGCGGTTGTAGTCGGTTCCGAATTAGCTCCGTAAGCTTTGGATTGTCGAAGTGGTTGAAAGGAAGCCCTTGTTGAATGATAAACCTTGCCAAATCCTGACGAAGAGCTTCTTGATCGTATAAAAAAATCGAACCATCCCGACCAAGTGTAGGTTGTGTCGGGTCTTCTTGAACGGCTCCTTTACAAGTTTTTTCAAAATGTTTTCTTAACGTAGAGTTACCCGAAACACCTAGGAACTTAAAACATCTCTTACAACGAGCTCTTTCTTGATTATCGTTCATCACGCACAAGTCGAAATTAGACCAAACGTCACCTTTTCGACTCGTATTTTTGATCATACGAACATCGTTGTTGGTATAACGTTGTGAAGATGTTGCAACGGAAGCGGAATCGGAAGCGGATGCTTGTGAATTATCCATTATAGGATTAATAAGTAGAGTTTAGTGAGTAATTATAGAGTAATGTGAGATTTAGAGAGAATAGAGAGAATTAGATGGTGTGCTTTCAACCAAAACCCAATACCATCTATTTATACTACACTTGAAGGGGTAAAATGGTCCAAAAAAATCAAAAAACTGCAAAAAAAAACCAATATGAACGGTTTTTTTTTTAAAATCGAACAGCTCAAAAAATCCTGATTTTATCCGGTTCCAAAAAATCCGGATTTTATCCGGTTTTTATCCGAAAAAAATTCGGTCCCCATCCAACGTCTAGATCCGGTCGGATCCGGATCGGATCCAGGAACCGGATCCGGTTCTGACAAAATCCGGATCCTGTCAGATCCGGTTTCGGAGTTTTTTTTGGTTTTTTTCGGATCCCTTTTTTTGTGCACCTATAGCAGGATTTAAAACCATAGAAATTTGATTTTACCATTTTCATGGCGTCTCAATTTTATTTTTATTTTATTTTTTAAATAACTTTTTCCTACTTATTGGCAGGAGGTCCACTCGGAAGCAATCTCTCTATCCGTCGAATAGAGAGATGAATGATTTTCTCTACTTTTGAGAGTGTTTTCACTCTAGGTGTAGAAATGACTTGACTTTATTCTCGGATAGGGGAATGATTGTCTACATCTCACCTCCTCCATACACCACTTATGTGGTATTGGGTTTTGTTGTTGTTGTAAATAAATACTGTATAGTATATAATATCGTGATGTTTCGCAATATTAATGCACAATTATTTCTAATCTAATATTTTTTTATTTTCTAATCAACCTAACAAAATACTATATAAAATCCTATATAAAATCCTATTAGTGGAACAAATAAAAATTTGATTTGACACATAAAAAAGTCTTGCGAATTTATAGGTCTTAAGCTAGTAAAGTTAATAAAAAATTATAAAATTTGATGCTCAATTAAAGTGGAATAAATATTTTGATTCAAATTACTTTTTAACATGACTTATCAATTATCATACAACAAAAACGACGCCCAATCTCGTAGACAATCTTTTCATAACTTAATATATAAGAGAATTCATTTTTCTAGCTTGTTAAACCTCATGAGAAGAAAAAGTCATCTCTCTGCTCGAGAACAGAGAGATTGCATTCATATTATGTGTAAATAAAATGAGTTCATTATTATAAATTTTATTTATTAATCATACATCTCATCTTATCTTATACATAAATATAACACGACCAATCATACTATTGGAGAGGATGCTAATCGGCGATGCAAAATCTCACCCTTTAGATGAGTTTTCTATCTTATAATCACAACCATTAAAGATACTGATGGCATCATTAGCCTTTCTAATGGGCAGTTAACATCCTTAATTACACCACTACCCTTAATATTAATTAATTAATAATTAATACAAAAGAAAAAGAAAAAGAAAAAAAAGAAAGAAACTTTCACGCACAAATAAAAATACGGGGTAACTGTAACTGATTCATTCACCTTCATCACAAAATAACCTTCTGTCGCTAACATCTTATTACGCTAAAGGTTTCTCAACATTAGGGTTCCAAGATACAATTGTGTTCGAAAATTAGGGTTCACAAAGGATTAAGGTTCGCGCATGTTGAATCGATTTGATGATATCGTTATGAATCAGAAATTGAATGCAGAGAACTGACGAAGAATTAGGGTTCTTGATTCAGAGAATTGATTAAGCATATGAGATTCATGTATCTCATATTAGAAAAACGAGAGCAGGCCTCTAAATTAAAGTATGAATTGATTGATAATCTCAAAAATTTATGGAAGTCGGAAGAGGTATTAAATCTTTAACATTATGCTTTTAACTATTTGTACGTTTTTACTCAAAATCTCAATTTGTGTGTTAACATTGTATAAAATTCAATTTGTATGTTAACAACTTTTTATATTCAGCAACACGACTCCACTTTGCCTGTGACATTCATAGACTTTTGTTATAACTAGCATTTTGTTGATAACTGTTTGTTGGCAGAAACCAAAAAACAACCCATTAAACCAAAAAAGAACCCATTAAACCAAAAAGAACCCTTTAGACCCATTAAAAAGCATTGTGATGCCTGTTTGTTGACTGAGTTTGTTTCATTAACTTTGTATGCAGATTACATGACAACAATTCCTTTCTCAATTGGAAACATAATGTTAAATCCGATTGAGTTGTTGAAGATTCGGCCCATAAATGAAAAGGTTCTTAATCTTTATAGTTTCTTTTTTTTATCGTTCAAGTTATGTCAATTTGTGATGGCATTGTATACTTAATTAGATCACAGTTTCAACAATAAACTGAAACTGCTTATTTAATTGTAAGGATTATGATTAGCTGCTTATTTAACTGTAACTGCTTTTATACATGTAGTTTTCATCCTTTTTAATCTATTGTTTATAAAGTAACATGAATTTTTCTCTAATAACATCTATAGTTCGTTGATTAGGAGTTAATACATGATCTTGAATGGCCAGATACTACAAAATTCGTTGTTACTCAGAATTTTACATGCCGTTGAGTGTGATGACGTCAAGGATAATTTTATAGAGGTATATTTAAAGTGTTTGTTGTATTTATCTGATCAGGTAACAATGTTCAAAAGAAACTATGACCATCTGCCAAAGGACACCAATTTTGGGATGTACAAAGATTCTACTCATGGTAATCCAAAGTACTTTTTAACTAATGGAAATGGGAAATCAGTTGCTCGGGTTCACCTGATTAACTATGATCAATTTAGAGGTGGCAATTTCACCTATCATAATAATGGTTTTTGACTTACTTAGGAAAGGTGTATTTCTTATGCATAAATCATTTTTTTTTTTTAATCTTTGATATAGATTAGCTTTGATATAGATTATAGAAGTTAAATTATTATTTATACTTTTAGATTAAAAGTGAATTCGGTGTCGACCATCACGACCCGCCTTGAACAGTTTTAACCCATGTAGAAAGCTAAAGTTTTAACCTAGCCCACTTATTTTTGCCACCGCTAACGATCATGGTAAAAGTGTAAATTATATTAAGAGAGACTACCTGCCATCTTTAATAGAATTGTGGATGTGGATGTTTATGCAGTCTAACTTCCATCTTTAAAAACATGACTCTTTAGTTAAAACATGCCTCAATCCACTGGATTGGACTAGGTAAGATCATAAATATTGAGATACTGTGCTTTAAAAAATCCACAATGTATATGACTTTTTACTTCTGTTTCAAAATACATGTACGTTTATTGTACTTGCATAATTTTAACGATAATTAATCAATGGGTACATTTGGCATCTAGGTTGGGTGTGTTAAGGTTCGGTTGGTCCTGTTAGTTTAGTTTTGATCTTAATTAATTGAACATCGGGGTTGGTTTGTTGTTTGTCGATTTCCAATATCTGGGTTAATTATTATTATTTTTTAGGTGTCAATTATGACCCACTTCTCTACAAACGTCAACCTATTTCTAGATAATGGAGATGGTAAGGTTCTAGTTAATTAATATTATAAGGTTTTAATATTTTTTATTAATTATGTTTACTTCATACTTCATAAGTGTAACAATCGTTCACTTTTATAATGATATTGCAGTGTTCGAATAACGATTCCCGTAATATTTTTTTTAATTTTAATTTTAATTAATTATGTTTACTTCATAGTTCATAAGTGTAACAATCGATATAAATTATTAGTTTTTCGCGGTTCTATCTGTCTTTTGCGGTTTTATACGTGTGTTCTATAACTCACTCCACGATTTTGTAGATTATGAAAAACCCGTCCCATTCAGCAGCGATATGTTTTATTACACTCAGTTTATGACCTTGTCTCTAAATTAACTTGTGGTTTTGACTTTCATGTAATCTTACAGGTCGCGTTATGTTGATGTGCTCATGAACCTGAATGGTATGAATCTGTTCAAGGAAATTTTGCATAGAGTGAAGCTCAATCTGTTTCTACATTTGTCCAATTTCTCTAAAATCAACAAACCAATTCAAGAGGACCGGGCAAAACTGGGAGCTTTTTAGCTAATATGGTAAGATAGGGATATTACTTATTGTTCATTTATTAGATCACTTCTCTCTTACAGAACATTCTTTTTTCCAGAATTTTATTTGCTAATGTGCAAAACGATAAGTGTCACCCCGGGGGACCAATGGAGAACTATGCTTCATCTTAAGTTCCCTTTTTGTATCCACTTATAATCTCATAAGTGGTGTTGATGGGCTATGTAAGAATTCATGATAAAATCGGACAATGAACAATAGTTATCACATCTGAAGGTGTGATAATCTCAGGATTTCAATAAGAGGCGCTCAAGTTGGTACAATCCATCGATGATCCATCTGAAGGAAATACTGCAATTATTATGCTTACATCCTCACCTGTAGCGCAGCATTCACGCCTCTCTGACCTGGCCCACCATTACTCTATGTGTAATGGACTACAAAATTTTCGACCCCATTCTATATCCGCCATGCTGGCACTTGCATACATGTGTTCCCTTGAAAATAATCAGTCCGTTGCAACATCTAGCCATTCCTTTGATCCCACCGAGTACCAGACTTTGTGATTATCTCGGGATTTCAATAAGACAGTGGGATCAAAGGAATGGCTATTTCAGGGATTGATGTTGCAACGGACTGATTATTTTCAAGGGAACACATGTATGCAAGTGCCAGCATGGCGGACATAGAATGGGGTCGCAAATTTTGTAGTCCATCACACATAAAGTAATGGTGGACCAGGTCAGAGAGGCGTGAATGCTGCGTTACAGATGAGGATGTAAGCATAATAATCGCAGTATTTCCTTCAGATGGATCATCTGAAGGAAGGCACCAACTTTATGCTTCATTTCGGTACTTTTTTTTCTTTGTTTAGTTTTCAACAAATATCAATACTGGTATCTTACTTAAGATGTTTCGTTCATCCCAATTATTTATGTCAATGTTGACTACTACAATGAAGTGTTTATTATTATCAAATTCAGTTTTATAAAATGTTCTTAACTTTTGATATAACTGCACTTTATATTTGGAAGTTATCTAAAGATAGTGAAGTTGATCTTGTACGTTTTTCAGCATTAGAGAGGTCTCAATGGAGTAACTACTCCATCCATGTCCTGGGGTGCCACATCAGCACTTCCTTCTCAGGACTAAACACTCCCTACAATGACACTTTTTCTTTCCATTAATTAATTAAATGTACAAGTTTGAAAGCAAAAAGTACCACATATATATACCTCATTTCCGTCCTCAATTATGATTTAAAAGGGTTGAGAGCTGGACGTACAAGCTGGGCTAAACCTGAGCTAGAGTGTGGACTAGGTGCTGCCATTGGTGTCCTCGAGGACTAAGTGCTGGGCGGAGGTCAAGTATACACCATTGGGACCTCTCTTACTTTTGAGTTTATTTTTGTGCAGACCAGAAACGAAAACATTGACAATCTTGCAGTAATGTTTGTTGGATCATTAACTTAAATGACTTAATAAGATATTTCTTTTAAGAATCATCTATGAAAAATTTCCGTGAATGCGTGGGTTATTAACTAGTTCACAATAATATGTAAAATACAACATCAAAGCCATACTAAACTATTCCGTATGTAATAAAATAATAATAAATAATAATAGTGCAATGATCAAATGAGAACCTTTTTAGGTTAAAGAACCTGAAAACTCGTTGGTCGAACGAAAAAGGGACGGGGGATATTTTTGATGTTGGTCGAACATTTCTTTTGTTCTACAAGTTTTTGATACGCATTGTTGTTCTGCACAATGTTATTATGTTCTTCATTCATGACCTACATTTTAGGGTTTAGATTTATAATTTAAGGTTTAGAATAGGAGTTTATAATTAGCGTTTAACACGAACAATTTAGAGTTTAAGGTTAAGGTTTTTGGGTTTAGGGATCTAAACCCAAAGCACTAAATCCTACACACTAAACTCTAAATCGGGCTAAATTTAGGAAAAATTTTGAACTCAAACAAAAATAAAATGAATTCGAAAATAAATGGAGGAATTTGAACAAAATTGGAGGAAGTCGAACAAAAAAGGTAACAAGATGTTGTAGAACAAGACTGTAGAAAAAATTTGATTTCATATGCACTTAAACTTTTTTGTTCGACCAACACTGAAAATTGTTCGCTCGCCTTAAATTTTGTTTGATTCGGGTGTTCCCAGAGTTCTCTCCTTAATTGAGTTCTCTTGGGATCTCTTCCTTAACCTTGAATAAAAGAGAAGTCGTTTTTTCATCCATATGTAAAACCCACGAGGGAAAAAAGTTATCACTCACTCTATTCGAGGACAGATAAATTCCATTCAATCGGACGCAATCATAAAATTTTAATGGATTTCAACATATTATGTACTTGTGTTTTTGTTATATATTCAACAGTTGCAAATTTAATTCTTAGAACTTTCGTCCAACGGACGTGCCTATAAAAACTAATATATATATATATATATATATATATATATATATATATATATATATATATATATATATATATATATATATATATATATATATATATATATATATATGGGCATGATTAATGGAGAAGTAACTAATCGGGGGGAAGCAAAATTAATTATTTTTTTTCGTTTTTTTTTTGAAATTTTTTTTTCCGGCATCACACGGAAATATGAACATTTAGAAGAGACACTTCGTGATGAATGTTATTATTTAGGCAAGAAACCAATCGACAAAAATAACATTCAAGATAATATTGTTCGTGAAGAATATGAACGTTTTTTTTTTTTTTCATGTTTTGTGAAGTAAAATTTAGCCCGATTTAGAGTTTAGGGTTTAGGGTTTGGTGTTTTGGGTTTATTCCATAAACCCAAAACCCCAAACCCTAAACCCTAAACTCTAAACCGTTCATGTTAAAAACTCAATCTAAATCCTAAATCTAAACCCTAAATCTAAACCCTAAACCCTAAATTTCTAAACCCTAATATCTAAACCCTATAAACCCTAATATCTAAACCATAATATCTAAATCCCAATAGCTAAAACCTCAAAATACGCTCAAAAACACGATAATTGTTATATATTACTTCTTCGAGCGTTTTCCCGCCAAAATAAAAACATTTATCACAAAGTGTCTCTACTAAATGTTCATATTTTCATCTCATCTATAATGTTCGTGAACAAAGTTTTTTCAAAAAATGAAAAGAAAAAAAAAAGTTTTTGCTTCTCCCCGCTTCCCCTCGAATGGTTACTTCCCTCCTGATCCTACCACTATATATATATATATATATATATATATATATATATATATATATATATATATATATATATATATATATATATAAAATACAATAATAATAGTTACTAGTTTCGAGCCCGGCTGAAGTTAAATTAAATTATTAAATTAAATTATTTTGTTACGATGATTCTGTTTTGAGGCATATGTCGGTTTGTGACACTTACTAGTTCCGAGCCCGCTTTATTATCTTCCTTTGTAACATCAGTATTGATCTTAATTTTTCGATGAAGATCATGTTATATCATGTTATACGAGTTCTCGTGATTTTTGGCAAAAAAAAAAAAAAAAATTAAAAAAAGAAAAATAATACAATAATAATAATATATATATATATATATATATATTATATATAATAATAATAATAAGTAATAAATATATGTACAACTTCATATATCATCTGTATATACACAAAATCCCCACAAGAGAAGCCTTCAATTTCATCATTCCGTTTCTCTCCGTCGCATAAACCTTTTCCCTTTTTAATTAATATATTTGCATGCCTACGTACTTTTTATTTTCGGTCAAAATTGAAAAATTAGGGCACGGAATAAACAATTCCCGATCGGTCGTAACAGAGAATATGTAATCAACCAATTAACTTGACGAATTGCATATTCTAGGGTTTGAGGTTTGCGATTAGATAAAGTTTTAGGGTTTGCTTATTTTCCTTTTGTGGAAATAAGTTTGAGTCACGAATGAAAGGTTTGCACGATCGAACGAAGGTTGTGCTTCGGCACTTGCCGCATAATATTTCTCAGACGGCGTTAATGGAGCAGATTGATGCGCGTTTTTCAGGCCGTTACAACTGGTTCTGTTTCCGTTCCGGCAAGAATAGGTTAGGGTTTTACTATGCATTTTTTTCAGCTTTGTTTTAATGTTAAAGTTTTATACTCCTTTAAAATTATGGACTTTACGTTGTGAATTATTTGCCTTTAGGTTATAATTTTGGTTACCTATAGGTTATTACTTGTTCTGAAAGCCTTTAGTTGAGGTTAAAATTGAAACAGTATAGGTGCTTTGTAGTTATTAGAACAAATGCGTATGATTTGTTGAGCTGAGGTAGAGACGCTCGTTAGTAAAGCAAGAATATCGTATTTGATGATGCTAATTTTCGAATAGAGCATTCTCACATTTGTTTATATTGTGTTGCTTATTTTGTTTCTGTCTATGATTTACTATTGCGCTGGGATCAGGAGGGTTATTAATTGGTGTGGACTTTGGAAAAGGGATTCATGTTTCATAGCATTCAAATTTTTGTGTGAACTTGAGTGAGTCTTTTATCGTGTTATCAAGATCGTTTGCTGATTGAAGCATTTGGTATTCTTGGGTTTGTGGTGGTTTTACTATTTCCATAAGTGCCTTGTTAAGAACTAGAACATGATGTAGTACTACATTACGTGTATCTTAATGACGAAGAGCATCATTAATGGTTTCAAAAGGAGCATGCGAGGCTAATTAAGTATATTTGAACTTGTCAAAGAAGAAAGTATTCATTAAAAGAAAGGATTTTCTAAACTTCCTACGGGAATACAAATCCCGAACACAATCTTTTTAAAATTTCTAAGTTTCATGATTATTTTATTGTGGTTAACGACTATTGTGCTGGTGCTGTTCCTTTTTGGTAATTGACATCCTGATAGAGAGGTTGAATGGAATCTTGGAGCTTAAAGAGATTATATAGAAATTGACATAGAGTATCAACTGTTACGAAAACAGTATCTTGGCTGATGTCCCATTATTGAATTGTCGCTCTGATATGTGTACTTGAAGTGGCCTCTTTTAGTTTTTTGTTGCATGATGACATCTAAATCGATATTTGGATTATAATCTTAACTAATACACAGAATCCAGCATAAAACAGATCTAAAGAATATTCAAGTGGTTATCTTGATTAAGGCTATCAGGACCCCTAGTACATTTCCTAATATTTCTTGCAGTCTCCAAAAGAGGACAACATGTATTAGCATAAATCAATTGGCTCTATTAAGAAAGAGTGTTCTTTCAAAGTTTCAGGGATGTTTTGTATTTGCCTTTTTAATTACTTCAAATTTTGTTACTATTGTGACAGTTGTATCCTGCCAAACGTATTAATTGGGGTGTAGGCAGAATGGATTTCTAAATCATGAAGTGATCTAATTTTATGTGTAGCAAAATCACAAGCCCCGTCATTAATTATTTTCAATGGAGCCTATCAGCTGAGGCTCAACATCACTTAACTTGATATGAAACCTTCTACAGAACACAACTCTGTGCAAGCTGACTGTTTTGTGGCCCTATAAGACACTTTCTCTTTGGATGAAAAGTTGAGTCTTTAGGCGAAGTTGTATGCTGATATTATGCTATAAAAGTTAATAAATGACTTGACATTGGTTATGCTTTCGTGAACACATTCATATAGTATCATATAGTAGCTCGGCTAGTTACTTACCAGATTCAGAATTTAGAAGTACCTCTCGAATGGTCTATCCGTCTATGTATGTGTTAAGTGTCTTTTATGATGTACCGTTTTAACAATTTCTGTTGTACATGTTTGCAGTCTGAAAATTCAATCCTATTCCAGAGCCTACATTGACTTTAAGCGGCCAGAGGATGTCATTGAGTTTGCAGAGTTCTTTGACGGACATGTTTTTGTTAATGAAAAGGGTAATATAACTGTCTTCATTTAAGGTGTCATACGGCTTCACAATCTTTTTCCTGTATATGGGCTGTCTATTATTTGTTCGTTCACTTTATGTACTGATGTGTAATATAGGATCAGGGCTTATATATTTACATTCTGTCAGGTACACAATTCAAAACTATTGTTGAGTATTCACCTTCTCAGCGAGTTCCAAAACAATGGTCTAAGAAAGATGGGCGTGAAGGGACCATAAACAAAGGTATATCCAGCTAACTAATACAGTAATATATTCACTATTGCTATATAATTCACTGTCCTTCATCTGGTGTAAATAACTCTATGATGAACATATATATAGATCCTCAATATCTTGAATTCCTCGAATTTATTGCAAAGCCTGTCGAGAATCTTCCTAGCGCAGAGATACAATTGGAAAGAAAGGAAGCCGAACGAGCTGGTTAGTCTCATAGCTTTTAAATATGCTGGATTAAACTTGATTATTAGATATGGAATCACTCAGTACTTGCAAATTTATATGGAATTGAGTTTTTTGTTTCTGTTTTCAAGGTATTGCTAAGGAAGCCCCTATAGTTACCCCTTTAATGGATTTCATTCGCCAGAAAAGAGCCGCGAAGAGTGGACCTCGGGTAGGATTAATATTTCTATGTGTAGTTTATAAACTTGTAAGATTAGGGTTGCTGTTGGCTCTAGCATATGGAGATAGTTTTCTTTTTCGTTAAAGGCATGGAATGGTGTTTCAAGATGGTCAGATGATAGAGCAGTATATTGTCTTTTGTAATCTGTAGCATTTTTCCTGTGCTTCATCAGTTTACCTTTTTACTTTCAGCATCAAATTGTTGTACTATTTGTTAATAATAATACTATAAAGTTTGACTCTTATATGGGTACCATAATTAATCTGTTTGATAACTTATTTCAGAGGTCCTTGCCTAACGGGAAGTTGGCCAGAAGGGCTAGTGGTGCTTCCTCTTCAAGCTCAAACTCTGCTGCACTTAAACATGGGCCTGAAAGGAGGAGGGCGTCGACCAACATGGTATGTGAGTTTTGATTTACATTTTTACAAGATAAACTATGACTTCCTGTTCCAGTTGTTTGGATTAATGGTTGTAATAAGATATTATGACATGTGTTGTTTGTATTACTTTTCAGTTTTCATAATAAGATATGACATGTGTTGTTCTGTTATATAGTTTTACCTTTGTTGAATAAATTTCATGGACAGTAAAAGTCAAATTAATAGGGGTTCCGAGTTTTTGCTTATTTAGCTTTCTATATTTGGAAATATTTAATATGATAGGGTGGAATTGAATTATAGGCATGACAACTGCTCCTTGGCGTACAATGTTCATTTTTGGGTCCTGCAGATTTGGATAGTTTTTTCTGATGTGTATGGTTGATGGTGAAATGGATGTAATATCTTGTTGTTTTCTCAATCGCAGTATGTCCCTCGTGATACTGGGAAAGGCAGAAATGGCAAAGAAAAGTCAAACTATGTTCAAATCCAAAAACGCGATGATCAACAAGTTTCTGAAAAGCCTATTGGGCCATCTTCTGTGTCTGGAAGTGCAGGTTTGGAGGAAGGAAGGGGTATTGCTCATCTCCGTGCTTAATTTTTTCCATAATAATCTCTGTAGTGTGTATAGGTGTTAGATATTCTATAATTATTTATATATTCTGTATCCGTGCATATATATCAGATATACTATACGTGTAACAATACATAAAGATATGTTTAATGCATATAGATATTTATATACAAGTACGATGTAGATATGTATATGCACATTGCATTTACACATACCTTATACGTAACAATACGTATACATATGTGTCATGCATATTGACATATCTAGTTATGTATGATGTAAATATGTACATACACATTTATGTATGACACTAGGTAATGTGAGAAAGCCCAAGGTTAAAAGTTAATGTAACATACAACCTAATAACTGTCCCCTGTCTCGAGACACAATACACAGTGTATCCGTCTTGTAGAATTTAAAAAATATTATAAAAGTTGGTGTGTATATACTATATTACTATCTTGAACTTTATTGTGTTAAAGTACAAAGATTTACAGGTATACTATTTTAAATTAATGCAGGTTCTTCTGGAAACACCGATTTCGGGGAAAAGAAAATTCTGCTTTTGAAGGGAAAGGAGAAGGAAATTCTCAATGTAAGTCTGATTTTTCATATTATATATTTTCTGGATAAATTTGTTAATTGTCACTAGTGGAACTTCATACCTTATCCATGTCTTAAATTTCTCGCGTTTGGATTTCAGATACAGCAGGGCGTATCATCTATGAAACTTTCTCATGGTTCTGGCGGGCCCAAACAGAACCAGCAGCGGGATGCTACCAGTGGAAGAATAATTAGAAGCATACTTCTGAACAAGGATAATGCACGAAAAAATCAATCAGAACTACAGAACCATACTCCAAATCGTGATAGTATGGACCGAAGACCACCTAGACCTTCAAATGTTCCACCACCCTCGAAGGATTTTAATGGATTGTCAAGTGATCATGATTTACATGGATCCTACAATGAGAAACAAGACAAGCGTAGTACTAGGAACCGAGAAAGACCTGATCGTGGTGTTTGGACTCCACTTAGGCGCTCTGATGGACCACATGCAAGTGATGAATCCCTTTCATCTCTTAATTCTCAAAGTACACAAGTGCCGTTGGACTCTGTGGAAGGTTAGTCAGTACATATTTTCTCTTAGCAGATCTGAAAATGGGCAGGTTGGGTGATGAATCGAAACGGCTAATTATTGGTGAGGGTGGGGTTGTGTTGGGTTGAAATGCTTTTGTGTTCAAACTTTTTGATTTTGTTATAAACAAATAATGTTTCAAATACAATAACATGGAAATGCTAACCATAGCCTTGTGGCTTATTGTTAATGCCAGTCAATGGGTAAAAATGGATTGAGTTGGTCAGTCGGATTCAGTCGGTTAAAATCGGTCAACATTTTAATATGAACTTAAATAAGGATTTTGGAGCGTTTAAACAATTTAAAGATTTTGTTAATGTTTCTAGACATTTATGTTAAATTTGCTTTATGCTTATATTTATGGTTTTCTTCTGTACTTACACATATAAGTTTAGAATTTTATTATTTAATTGTATAAAAGTTCATTCCGATTAGTCTCATATTAGTTTCTATTAGACATATAAGCCCAATCATTAATGGGTTTTAGGGTTTATATTAACCTAGGCTCCAAGTTATATTAGCCTATATATATGCGATGTAATACATTGTTTGAGATACAATAAACAATACATTCTATGAAATTTTAGTCTTTAATTTGGACGATGGATCCCACAAGGTCCTGAGTGATTAATCTCCGATTAGGGATTTTTACAACCATGATCATGCTTAAACAATACACTACAGTAGACATGCAATTTGTTTGGAGCAGTCAATAACTTCTCTTCCTGATTTTACCAGATTGGTTCATAAGATAGCCCGAAAAGACCCCTTTTTTTTTTTTTTTTTTTTTTTTTTGTAAAATGGCTGAAAATGTCGTCTTTAGTATCAAATGTTTTTATGGGACTTGTAATGCAGAACTAGTTAAGCTTGTACCACGCAGGCGGCGTACTACTTTTGCCTCCTTTTTAAGAACTTGCCACTGATACACAAAACAGAGGCAAGAGCCGTACGCTGCTTGCGTGACAAGTCCTTGCATATTTTATCTTATAATCGTATCTTACATGGGTTCCACAGGAATGCACGGAGAAGTGAAGCATGACCTCTCAAATACTAGGGGTGTGGAATTTAAGCCCGTTGGAGGTGGGCGTGGTGGTCATCTCTCAGTAGATAATGGTTAGTTTTCTTCATTAAAGCTAAAATACTGTACGTTCTTGCTTGGTACATACACTCTAAGTACATTAATGATTAATCTGTTAGCCACAATCATTATATTTATTAATTATATTTAAGTTACGATAAAAAAAGGAAATTTGATTAAGAGAGAGAAGACAATATTCGTCATGCTCGATGTGATGTGTAGATAAATATGTAGGGTCCCATAAACATGGCGGCCGGCGGGGGACATCTCAGAATGCTTCTAAGGATGTAGATGGGTCTCCAAATTTTACTGAAGGAAAACCTTCAAAGAGAGGGGTTTCTACTGGCTATTCTTCTCACGAGGTTTGTTTTGCTTTTGACAAAGACTGAATAGTTATCTGCATTTTAATTTCTTCCAGTTTTATGACCAATTTAGTGATTTAACGTATTGTCTATGCAGAAACAGGTCTGGGTTCAGAAGTCAAGTTCTGGTCCTTAGTTTTCTCTGTAAAGGTAACCTTCAACATATTTGACTTCGGATATAGGTTAGTTAACTTTCTCATTTAGTGCTAATCGTGCAAATATACAGAACCTCTGAACCATGAACATATCTGATCTGTTATAGTATTCACTGGTTTTCACGTTTGATCATAACTTTACTGCTGACCTGCAGTTGGTTGAAGCACATTTTTAACGGTATTGGAGGTGGGAGATGAGGAAGTTTTCTTTTGCTAGATTCGTGATCTGTAAGAAGAAAGAAAAATGGTCATGAAGTGAAGAAGGCTGCTTGCTTAGTTATGAGACCCTAGGGGTAGATCGGAGATTCTAACCTATTTACAAACGGAACATGAGAGGGAAGCAGTACTGGAACAGAATTGATGTGTTTTTTTGTTGCTCGAAAAATTAAGTGTCCCTTTAAACAGGAGGCTGCGTGTCCATAAAAGCTATGGTTATGAATCTTGTACATGGCTTGGATGGCGGGTGTTTTTTTATATATGTGAATTATATGCTTTTAAGGCTGACTGTAAATACCAACAACCTAGAATGGTGTGTTGCCTTTTGATTTATGCACATAGATAGAGTGATATGAGCATGTTTCTATGGTGTTTTGTAACTGTGGTTTGCGATGAGAACACGCCATGCCACCATCTTTTGTGGTTTGGGTTTCTTTTCTATCAAGAAATGGTGATATTAGTGTTATCTTGTTTTTTCCCATCGTTTTCTGTGTTGGTTTTAGTTTGTCAGTGAATGCAGTCAGAAGGTTTCTTATGATTATGTGTTCCTTGCGTACATGCGAAGTGTATTCTCAGCTGACCTGGCCTCCGTTATTGATCGTATGTGGTGAGTTGGTTCGAGAATGGGGTGAAAATAAGTTTCCTGTGTTGTGAAAAGACACATGTTATCCAAAAGATCAAATTTCTTTATAGAAAGAGAGACAGTGTGTTTGTGTTCTAATATGACCACAACATCACAAGAGTTATATGAAGTGCAACTTAATCACTCTAGTGAAATTCTCTAGGACATAAATAGTTTGGTTTTGCTAATGTGTATGGAAGTCAAAATTATAATCCTGTATATGCTATCATAACATGAATTTTATTCGGGGTCACATTTAAATATTGTCATAAGTTATACTTTCACATGCAACTACGGAGTATTATTATTTACCATTTGGCTGTCTTATGTTTAACCCAAATAAAACTAGAACAGCTAGTTTCTTAGCTAAAACTAGTTGTGGAGCCCTCGCTTCGCGCCGGGGTCTCCGTTTTGAATGCGAGTTAAAAAAAAGTCTTGATATATTTTGTAAAAGAATTTTTTTCGACATCTAATATTGAAGGGTTGTTCCTTTTGTGAAAGTTTCTTCTTTTAGTGTTCGTTTTTTTTTTAAAGTTAGTTGATCTATTTTGTAAAAAAGAATGTTTTTCGACATCTTTTGGTAGCATTGAAGGGTTGGTTCTTTACGAAAGTTTTTTTTTATCGTTGGAGGGAAAAAAAATTACTGTAGCACAGTAGTGGCCCCTGTGGGTCCAACTGTCTGAGCGCAACATATAAGTCGGTAAAGCGTGGTGGGTGTTATTATTCAGTATTTTTGGTTTTAGTAATGGGATAAATAATAATTTAGAATTTAGAATATAGGTATAAAGTGGGGGGTTTGATTTGTATTTTTATAGAAGTTAGGGGGTTAATTTTGTGAAAAGTGGAAATTTAAATAGTACTCCATCCGTCCCATTATAAGTGTCCACTTACTTTTTGCACACAGTTTTAGAAAATTCCACTAACTTCATTCTCCACCAATCAGAAATCTTCTCTCTTCAGAATAACCTCTTCTCATTGGTTGAAAGTACAATATGGACACTTGTAATGGGACATCCCAAAATGGAAATGTGGACACTTGTGGTGGGACGGAGGGAGTACTATTCATATCTAATAAGACAAAAAAAGGTGAAATGACGAAAATACCTCTGATTACTATTGGTGAATAGTGGTACAGTGTTTTGTCTATTAGATACTACCTCCGTCCCATTACAAGTGTCCACTTACTTTTTACACACAGTTTTAGAAAATTCCGCTAACTTCATTCTCCACCAATCAGAAATTTTCTCTCTCCAGAATAACCTCTTCTCATTGGTTAATATACAAAGTGGACATTTGATATGGGACGTCCCAAAATAGAAAGCTGAACATTTGAAGTGTGACGGAGGGAGTGTATATATATATATATATATATATATATATATATATATAGGGACATGATCAATGAGGAAGTAACCAATCGGGGGGAAGCAATTTTTTTTTCCCTTTTTTTTTGGTATTTTTTTTTCCGGCATCAAGATCACACGAAAATATGAACATTTAGAAGAGACACTTCGTGATGAATGTTATTATTTAGGCGGGAAAACGATCGACAAAAATAACATTCAAGATAATATTGTTCGTGAAGAATATGAACGTTTTTTTTATATATATATTCCATAAACCCAAAACACCAAACCCTAAACCCTAAACTCTAAACCGTTCGTGTTAAAAACTCAATCTAAATTCTAAATCTAAACCCTAAATCTAAACCCTAAACCCTAAATTTCTAAACCCTAATATCTAAACCTCAATAACTAAAACCTTAACATACGCTCGAAAAACACGATAATTGTTATATATTAATTCTTCGAGCGTTTTCCCGCCAAAATAAAAATATTTATCACAAAGTGTCTCTACTAAATGTTCATATTTTCATCTCATCTATAATGTTCGTGAACAAAGTTTTTTCAAAAAACGAAAAAAAAAAGTTTTTGCTTCCCCCCGATTGGTTACTTCCCTCTTGATCCTACCACTATATATATATATATATATATATATATATATATAAAATTGAGGCCATTTAAGTTAAATAACACACATTATAAAATTGAAGCCTTATAAGTTAAATAACACACATTATAGATTCGTAGCGACAAAGAAAACTTTATTATGGTATATACAAATACCTAATTTTGGAGCCATAAATGGAAAATACTAAAATTCTAGGGACTAATAGTGAAAATAAGTTCCATTGCAATATTGCATTGCACCTTTCAGGCTTTCACTTTTAAGGACTTGCATTGATGATAAGTTAACAACACTGATATTGGTTGCAAATGTAAGGATTTTTGTTTAATCGGATGTCAGTCCGCTGGTTCAGTTTCTGCTTCGAATCGTATAACCACAGTTCCGACTTCTTCTGGTTTTTCGGGCATGAAGTCGTCGTACAAGGACTTGTTGGTTGATTGTGACGTGGGTACTTCCCACCCCACCATGTCAAAAGGCTCCTCATCTTCAATGGGTATGACAGGGTTGGTGCGTGCCCGGATCCGGTGGTTGATCGTATTAATGGTGTGCCGATTTATTTCAAACGGTTGCTTCCAAATATGGCAAGCCTTGTGTTTCTTAGGGTTCATTATCTCCGGATTCGGCTAGGGTAACGGAGAGCAGTTGCGGAACTAGGATTTTTTTCACCGGGGTAAAAAAAAAAATTTAAAACCGTAGTCATTTCTTTGGACAAAATATGGAGGTTTTGGAGCAAAAAATTTAGGTTTTTAGACAAATTATGAAGGTTTTTGAGCAAAAGTATAAAGTTTTTAGACAAAATTTGAAAGTTTTAGGGCAAAAGTTGGAGATTTTTGGGCAAAATTTGAAGGTTTTGGGGCAAATTATGTAGGTTTTGGGGTGGAAAAAAATTCCACTGGGCCAAAGTCAAAAAACACAAAATTTTTACACTGGAAAAAAAAATCCACTGGGGGCGGGTGCCCCCTCTGCCCCCAAGTAGTTTCGCTAATGATGGAGAGTCGAGGCCGATCCATCCATTTGCCACTTTTGATGACTAATACGGCGAACGGGTCCGATAGTGGTGAAACCACACCTATTTTCTCCGAATACTTCCTTGGCATCGACTAAAGTGAAGAAACCTAAAAGAAGACGACGGGTATAAGAGGCTGAAGGGAGAAGTTCGCGGAGTTCATCGAAGACGCATAAAATTTTGGTCCATTTTTGGGATTGTAGGGAAGCGGTGAAGATAGCTTCTAATCTTTTGGTCTACGCTTTGATTGATTACTCTCTTTATTTTTTGTTGTTTGGTTTTGTATCTTGTATTCATCTTCATTATGTTTCTATGATCTCAAGTTTGTTGGTTCGAGCCCGGTTAGATTCTCGTTTTAGTTTTTTGGGCTCGGTTATCTATGGTTGTAAGTTCTTATGGAACTTCAATTGTTGAAGTTCTTGTTTGTTTGAAAGTTCTTGTTATTTTTTTTTTATTTTTTTTTATTTTTTTTTTGCAAAAAAAAAAAAAAATAGTTTTTTTTTTTTTTTTTTTTTTTAAAATTAACAACACTAGTCAAAAATCTTCGGCATCAAACCCACGGGTAATGTACAACCATGTACGTACAATGTACAACCGTAGAAATAACCTCAGTTCAATGAACGTTCATAACTTGTCTCTCGTTGGCCGCCCATAGATATAGACACATAGATATACGTACTGTGAGTAACTGAGGTTTTTTTCAAGGTTAAGTACTTCATCTATACTACTAGTTTTATCATTTTAAATGCAGACGGATTAGTTGCAGGAAAAGGAGTGATTGTTGCTATGACACTACAGGAAGCATTTGAATCCGTGGACTCGATTCTTGTAAACGGGTCATTTTGGAAAAAGAGGGGGGGGGGGGGGGTCTTCTATAATTGTAGAGGAGTTTTTGGAAGGTGAGAAAGCATCATTTTTTTTTTGCTCTTGTTGATGGTGAAAACGCCCTGCCTTTAAAATCTGCACAGGACCATAAACGAGTCGGTGATGGAGATGTGGGTCCAAACACGGGTGGAATTGGTGCATACTGTCCTACACTTGTATTGACACAAGAACTTCAATCTGTAGTCATGAGCTTTGTAATCCTTCCCACTGTAAAAGGGATGTCGAAAGAGGGCCACAAGTTTGTTGGATTTTTGTGTGCAGGACTTATGATCGAGAAGAAATCAGGATTACCTAAATCAATCGAGTACAATGTGCGATTTGGAGATCCTGAATACCAGGTATTACTTTAGTTTGTATTTATATAAGACAAAATTACTAAAATAATCCCTGTTTGATTTAGTCCCTATGTTTTTTTACCGGGATAGTCTCTGTGAGTCTGTGGTATCCAAATCTTGCTTACATAGTCTCTCGCACTAACAAACGTTACAAAAACTATAGGGACTGTCCTAGCAAAAACATAGGGACTAATCGGCATTTTTGAACAAACCACATGGACTATTTTAGTAATTTTGTCTTTATATAATTAGCCTTTTAGTAACCTCCTGTGTAAGAATGATGATTTTAATGTGAACAGGCATTGATGCTTCGTTTGGAGTCTGATCTAGCAGAAGTCCTGCTTGCTGCTTGTAAAGGTGAACTGAACTCTATGACTCTTGATTGGGCTCCTGGTTCGGCCAGGCTGGTGGTCATGGCTAGCAACGGTTACCCTGTAAGCTATTTAAAAGGAAGCAAGATTCAAAACCTAGAAGATGAAGAGGTAGTTGCCCCTTGTATTAAAATATTTCATGTAGAAAACAGCTGTTGATGCTGATGGCACCTATATTGCAACGGGTGGTCGAGTTTTAGGAATCACTGCAAAGGAAAATATCTCGAAGAAGCAAGAGACAGAGCATACCGAGCTGTTGAGGAGATTAAATGGGAAGGAGGGTTTTGTCGAAAAGATATTGGTTGGAGAGCAATTCCTTTGAGGCAAACATCTTCAAAATGGTAACGTTTTCAGTTTTGGGACTTAGTTTTTGTGCTTGCATCAAGCAATTTGGGGTCCATGTAGTTTAGTTTGAAGACAGTGCATGTTGAAAAGATGGTAATGAATGCAGTGTTGACCTTTATATGTCAGCGAGTCTATATACATTCACAACTTACTACTAACAAAAACAGTCAGGCTTGTGCTTATACATTTAACCGTAACTGCATTCGTTAACAAAGAATAGTGCAGACTTTGCCTTTTTCTGCAATCACCTACTGCTAACCTCATCCTGCTAACATGTTCGGACCCAAATGGATTTTGAGGCTGGCGGTCTAATGGCGGTTTGGGAGACAAATGTCGCTCAGAGTGAACGTGAGCATGCAGGTGATGATGGAAGTGATGGGGTTGTGGCGGCTGTTGTGGGGCTTGGTTTCGTATGTAATAGTTGGACTTGTAGGCACAATTTGATTCTGGTGGTTACTAACCGAATTGCACCCAAAATCATACAAATTAGGGGAATTATGGGTTTTGGACGGTTAGCGAACCAGATTTCCTATGTAAAGTGGTGAGTTCGGAGTTTACACCGCTAATACCAGCAGCTGCAGAGGTGGAGTTAGTGGCGGTGCCGGTGTTTTCAGGCGACGTAGGTGAAGAACATGCCAGATGAAAGGTTGAAAGTCGTATAGTGATAGAGAACAGCCCGGTGCATCAGTTGTCCAGCCCAAACATGCCCAACTCAAGACTATTGAGTGGAAAAGGAAGAATGCAGGTATCTGAGATGACTGAGATCTTCTACCCAAGCTTAAAGCCGATTACATAAACTAAACATGAGAATTGAATGAATTCTTTAGCAACAAGACACCACTATATATAATCTCTCACATAACATAATAACAAACTTATTTCATCACAATCGTTCATCTCAGATCTCCCATTCTTCCTTTTCCACTCAATAGTCTTGGGTTGGGCCTGTTTGGGCTGGACAACTAATGCACCGGGCTGTTCTCTATCATATAGCTAGTGTTAACAACAAAGGGTCTGCAAGTACTATTATGATTTATGGAATTAATATATCTTTGCTCAAGAGTTTGGTGGTCCATCGGTCACATATAGTTCATTGTTATAATCTGGTTTGTTGGGAACAGTAAAGCACGAAGTCTTTGTGTTCATCAATCATGTGACGAATAATGGTGACCCCCGATGGTAGATGCTTTTGTGTCAACATTATAGACACAAGGGATCGGCTAATGTAAGTGTTAAATTCACTAGAGAACACAGAGGCAAAAATACAATAGCTCTTGAATGTCATGACATACACAATGGTTTATCTCAACTGTATAAATCCATTTATACAGTAAAAAGAGAAATTTAACATAAAATACAAGTGTATTTTGGAAGCCGCACAACACCTAAGCGCAACACGCTAAACGGAGTACTGATAATTCCTTAATAACATAATTTACATATTCCATGAGTTCATCATTTTTATGACTCATTATTAGCACGAATACATTATGGTTGGCGAGATTCATTATTTTTGACTTCAGCAAAAGTAGCAATATATAATGTCAAGCAAAACGCCCAGTGCAACATGGAAAACGGATGAAGTTTTGGTACATCCGTCATGCGAAAAACAATAAAGGAAAATATGTCTTATTGGAAAAATGATACAAAACAAACATAATAAAGTCACAATCATATATATTATGGCATGTAGGGTGTGTTTGGCGCGTAGCTTATTGAAGCTTATGGAAGCTTATGGGAGCTTGAGCTTATAATTTTAATAAGCTCCAAGTCATAAGCTTCGTTTGGTAGACAAAAAAAAGTAGAGCTTATGAAAATCATATGCTCTGAAAAAATAAGCTACTTGTAGTAGCTTATGAAAAAAAGTAGAGCTTATGAACTGAAAAATAAGCTCCAGCTAGTTTATCAAACATTTATAAAAAATAATAAGCTCCAGCTACCAGCTTTAAAAATAAGCTCCAGCTCCTGCTCATAAGCTCCAGCTCCAGCTCCAGCTACTTTCGTCCAAACACACCCGTAGTATGGAAATTTATCATATTGGTAAATTTATCATAAACTTCAAACAAAAATACCATATGTTACTTTATGAAAAGCCTTTGGCGCAGAACGGACAACGGATGAAGATTTAATGCATGTGTTATGTGAAAAACAGTTAAGGCAAAAATGTTTCATATATGATATAGCATATAACATGGGCGTTTATCATTGCTAATACATATTTCTTTATCAATAGAAAGGCATATATGTTAATCATACTAAAGCAGGGTAGAATTGTTAAAGCATCAAAATATCATGCATTGTTAAAATAAACTAAGTATTGTACAAATATTACAAATTTTCAAATTGTTTCAAAATTGAGTTACATCAGATTGGTACATACAATATGTCTTTCACAGACACGTCTTCTTTCCCACACACCTCCTCCAAAGACACAATCTTCAGCACAACGACTTCTCTAGCAGCTTCGAATTTGGTTACAACATCTGGTTTAATATGTTTTGCAATTCTAGCCAGAAGGGGATCTGGTTTATTAGGGATGAGATTGAGATCCTCTCCAACCACTTTAGATATATCTTTCTCAGTGGAGGCTTCCAGATATCTATGAAATGTTTGGCCAACAAGATCTGAATCTAATATCCTCTGCACAAGGGCAGGAATACCATATTTCAAATCTGAGAAGTTTTTCTGGGCAGCAGCAGAAAGATTGGCATTTTCCTCCACCAAATGTTCTTTTTCACCATTTCTTCAACTCCTCAATTTCTTTCAACAGTTTTTCCTTCTCTTCCATCAGCTTCTCTTTTTCACACCTTTCCTCAACATATTTAGCTTCCACCAGTTTCATAGTGTTATCTCTTTTCTTCACCAACTCAGTTGCAGTTCTCCACTTTGTATGCATATCTTGCATTTCAAGCTCTAGTTTTTTTAGCTTGGATGAATTATGAAGGGCATTAGCAACAACAGCTTCTTGAGCTTCCTGCATTTTAAGTCCATGAGCCACATGCTGTGAAAGTAGCAACATAGCTGCAGTAGTAGATTGACAGCTTTCCTTATGTATCATAGCGGATAGAGAAGAAGACAGATCAGCGATTGTGTTTGCATGCATCAGATACATACAATTATAATAAGCATATTATTATCAATGCAGTAATGGTATTGGGCTCCAAATTTTCAAAATAGAAGATTTACCTTCAGGAACTCAATAAAACTATCATATTTGTTGTCTGGGTCCTCAAGAAAACTTCTCAAGCCGGCTAGTGGCACAACGGATGACAGTTGGGAAGAAGAAGAAGATTGGGTAGTACCAGCACCCTTAGATATCAGTGGAGTAGTGAAGGGCGGTGTCTCAAAAGTATCATCGTCATTGGCTTCATCATCATTGTTGTCGTCATCATCATCATCAACATCAGCAAGTTCATAGATATTACCACCAGCAATGGTTTCATCATCTTCCTCTTCTCGTAGAATCATTCCTAAGGGATAAAGAAGCAAATGAGCATAATGACATATTATGTGTATTATCGAGATACATAAGTAGCAGACATACTCCTTTTCTTGGGTTGGGAAGCAGCTTCAACTATTGGGCGCTTGCCTGCACGCTTTGAGGATCTTGACATCTTCTTTGCGCTGGACGGATTGGGGGTAATTTCAAGGATTTCCAGTTTAGGAGATGGGTATACAACATCACCACCTTCACCCTCCGTGTTCCGTTCCGGGCTTTTCAACAACTGCTCCACCTCCGTATCCTTGGCTTTTTCAGCCTCAAGTTCTTCAGGAGTCTTTGCTCGTTCAGATACAATGACAGTCCAAGCTGGCTTCCTCAAATGTTTTGTATACCTTCATCTCTCCTTCTGCAATAAACAAACACAAATACAAGCAGAAAAAGTATATATAAGAACACATGTGATTTATGTTAACACAATAAAAACATAACATATTTATGAAGGAGCCTACCAAGGCCTGCGCAGCGCAACACTGCCATATATCCAGAACGCCAATTGTCACTCATATTGCAGAGGACCAAAATGGCTTTATACTTAGCATAAGACCTTTGTGGAAGTTTTAGTGTCTTCCAAGCTTCTATTGTTGTTTTTTTTCCTCATCTGACAGTTCAATAACTTTGCTAATCCCAACTTTTGTTTTCTTCCATTTACGAACACTTGCCCAGGGATCTTGAATAATCCTCTCATTGACAAAGAAAAAAGGTTCTTTCCAGTTTTTTAAGGAAGTTTTCTTATCACCAGTAAAGGATTTCCCTGGTTTGCAATCAAAAGTGTACCAGCATTGACTCACTAATCGAGTCCTAAACAACTCATGAAAAATATTTACACCAGGTTCTCTATTTAAGGAATTGCAGTACATTTCAAAAAGAATAATTTTCTGAAGGCCAAGAGGATGAATTTGGCTCAAACCTTTTTCATAATGGGAAAGCACCTCCTACAAAAATACAGAGGGAGGTACACGAAGGTTTCCTACGGTTAGCTGTAATTTGTACAGGGTAATCATCTTTGAAGGAGGCTTATTGGCTCTATCGCTTGAAGAAGGAACTACATGATTTAAACGGCTAAGGTTTTTGTACGCTATACATAGTTTATCTATATCTGCTTCCGTTATGCTTGCTGGAATTGTATTTACATTGCGTGTATCCTTCTGCGAAGACGTGCTGCTAGACTCGGCCATAGTAGTAGCAAATAAAAAGCAAAAGAAACAAAGAAGAAAGAAAATCGAGAACTAACCTTGCGATAATAATTGTTATGAACCCTAGAATGCAATTGCAGATGATCTTGAGAGAATTTGAGAAGTTTCGGAAAAGGAAAATTGAAATGAGAACGTGTTATTTATAGTCAGAATGGTGGACGATGAAAGGACATGATTAAACCACGTGGATGGATTAGATCAATTGGGTGTGAATTTTGAATTTTAAAAATAAATTAAAATAAAATTAGAGAGGTTTTGGGGGCAAAGTCATCATTGGAAGTGTGACGTCAGGACAAAGAAACAGACGCCTACAGCAGTTTATGTCCCCGGGGAAAAAGGCATATTTTATTTTTTTATAGTTTAATAACTTTATTTTTTGCAAAAATAAAGGCATTAAACTGGGGGTACTTAATGGTGTATCATAGGGGATACACGCATATAAACATCGTTTTCATGCAGAAAAATGGATCAAAAAGCATAATAGATAGCAGGATTTGACAGTTTTTAGCATTTGCCGTCCAACGCTCACCAAGCCGCCCGGCGTCATGCGTAAGTCCTGCAGACAGCTTTTATGTTTAAGCCCTTTATTAGGCGCGTGAGCGGCACGCAGCCACGCCAAAGTAAGTTCCGGATATTTCGCATAACTGAATTAATCAGCGTTTGAACGTGTTTCGCGAGAATTTCGGACATTCTACGCCTATAAATAGACCCCTTGGGTCAGAGAGAGAAGTACACTTTCTCTCTCACACAGTTCTTTCTCACTCTAAAACATTAACCGCTTAGCAACAGAACGTTACACGGGCCAATTTCAGATTGGTTTAAAGATTGATTGAGGCCACCCCACAGATTTCTTATCCGTGTTCCGAGTCTGCAGGGATTACTTCCCGAAGGCAAACATCAATCGACAACACTTTGCTTAACGCTAAGCGGCTATTGTCCTGTACTAGTACCTTTCATCCTCTATACGAAAAATAGTACCAACAATGAACATCTTCATCAGATTTTACTGATCTTCAGTTTTATTATCATTTCACCTAGGGATGAACCGGAGTTGAGCCCGGACTAGCCATAAACCCAAGTGTATAGTAAAACTCATTCTCAAAAGCTAGCTTGAAAGACGACGAGTCACCTTGACTTATAAGCTATCGCCCAATCCCATACTTGGGCGATGTGGGATCGTAACAATATCATGATAAATTCATGATTTGTGTAAAATTCAATCGTACAATTATAACTGACATAATATCATACAAAATGCAACATTGCCAAACAGGAACCCTAATTTGATTTACAAAATAGTAAATTCTACAAGATTAGGGTTTCCGAAAGAACGAACAATATATCGGAAAATGTAATGTCACGTACAACGTAAATGACAAGTGTTTCACCGCCTACGTATTTGAGAAGACCATGAGCAGAACGTGGAAGGATTTTACCGCCATGACTGCATAGAAATTTTACACCGCTAATTTTTAGGAGTCGCCGACGCCAATTCGTCAGTTAAACTCGAACGGAACTCAATACTGATTCAACATCACCGCCTATGATTGACATTTGTGACCGGTGTGCGTGTGCTAAAATTTGAAGGTGTGTAATAATATGTGTATATAGAATTTAAATTGAATTCACAAAACATAGATTTAACGTGCAAAAATTACTTGTAAACTTCAATAACAGCTTCAGTAAAGTCAAAATAAACCGACATGAATGCACACCAATAATAGTTCTAAGGGCTTAATAAAATTCTATTTATTTACTTTATGTACATCCATCTTCTCGAATAATAAAATTGAATATTTATACATCTAATAAAATTTGTTTCTCATCACACACCGTCTGATTAAATGTGCAAAATCCCATACATAAAATCTTGCGGCTTTCTACTAAAATTCAAACGTTATTTAACCATCTATCACTCGTTTCACGCTTTTACTTTTTACCATAAAGATTCGTTATTATTACTGTAATAAACAATTAACATGTTGACCAAAGTCAAATGCTTCCTCGTATCAATCCCATGTTTCTCGTACCACATAAACAACCCTTTCCCAGAATCCCTTGTAAGATCTTGCTTTTAAAATGCCAAGAAATTTTTACCCATTTTCTTTTCAACTATTTTTTCATATATATAATATATAAATAAATAATAAATATTAAATATATAATATAATAATTCACTCCATAATTAATTAATTAGTAACTACACCTATTATATAAACTCCACAGGTTAAAAAAGTTTGTTACATTACATGTACTTTAACTTAGTTTTATCTTTAAGTTTAAATGGCACTTAAGCTACCAGCTGCTGAAGCTGCTAATGTTGCTATTAGATCAATTGGATGCGGTTACGATATCTCGTTAGATTTGAGACTTAATTATTGTAAAGGCGGCTCGTGTTTAGAGTCTAGTAGTAACCATATTCAGAATTATAATCGCTTGATCAAGATCGACGAGGATGAAGGTAGAGATATTGTGCTTCCCGATGGACTTTTGGTATCTAATGTTCCGAAATCCATCAAATGTGATAAAGGTGAAAGGACTAGATTTCGTTCAGAGGTTCTTTCGTTTCAACAGGTACGTTTTATATAATATATCAATCTAACTATATATATTTTTTACCAAGTAGGCATTGCCCGAACGGTACTCCGGTTAATCTGCGTATTGGGTGGAATTCGGCACATGTTCGATCCTCAAAGGGGGGTGCGATTCCCTCCGACACGTGCCATGAATATGATAGGGTGGGTGGTACCCCAATATGGGGCCCGTCAGTGACTCCTAACATGCTTTAAAAAAAAAAAAACTACATATAAATTTTGAAATTTTGATCTGTTTGTTTATTGATTACTTGCAGATGTCTGAGCAATTTAACCAAGAATTATCGTTGACTGGAAAAATTCCTTCAGGCGTTTTCAACGCAATGTTTGAGTTTTCTGGAAGTTGGCAAAAAGATGCTTCGAGTACTAAAACTCTTGCATTCGAAGGAATGTTCATTTCATTATATACAATCGCATTAGAAAAATCAAATATTATACTTTGTGATCATGTGAAGGAAGCTGTTCCATCTTCATGGGAACCTGCGTTATTGGCGAGGTAAGATTCATATAGTTAATGCAGGTTTCCACACTCATAAAGTCCGTAAAATCGTATATTGTGATAAAAATTGTTGTTGTTGCAGGTTTATAGAAAGATTTGGTACTCATATAATAGTTGGTGTCAATATGGGCGGGAAAGATGTAATATACATGAAGCAGCAGTATGCGTCGACCCTTCAACCTGCTGATGTGCAGAAAAGGTTAGAGGCTATGGCTGATAAGAGATTCTTAGATGTTGATGCACAATATGGAACTCATTCGGGACATATTTCTCATAATGATAAGGTACTGTGTTTCTTTAAATAAAACCTATTTTTTATGTGCATTTAGTCGTTGATCTCATTAATTGTTTAAGAATGTCTCAATGTTCTTGAAAATCTTGTTTGATTGTCTTTTTCAGAATGACATTGGAGGGCAGAGGCTAACTTTTGCAGATACTAGTCCATCAAGTTCATATTGTTCTAAAGAAGTAAGTTGTTGTAATTTTTGATGCTTTATAGCTTAAAATGTGATTGTGATATTATTAGAACGTCCTAAGAGTAATTTGAGCCCCTAACTTTCTTCCAAGAGTTCTCATGTTCAAACCTTACGGGAAGTGTATGGTCACCAGATATACCCGAATAAGCCGTGTAAATCTGAGTAACCCCATTTCCTGGTAGCCTGAACAGAGAAAAACCCTAAATGTTTGTGAAATTTTTGGTTGCGTTAACTTTTTACTACGTTTGGGTTGCAGAACCTAGTGAGCATATGCAAAAGAAGAGGTGGAAATGATGGAAGGAACCTAAAACATAATGAATGGTTACATAGTGTGCAACTAGAGCCAGATGCAATTACAATGTCATTCGTTCCTATAACCTCGTTACTTGTTGGCGTCTCAGGAAGTGGATACTTGAGCCACGCCATTAATCTCTATCTAAGATGTAAGCTAACTGTAGTGTCCTGTCATTTACAGTTACACATGTTTTATCATTTTTTTTATTTCAGATACACTTGTTTGAGAACATTTTTCACTTAACTATAGACAGTCAATACTAGTTTCAAGGACCTACAAACTAATAACTTTAGGTTGTTCTAGATAAACCGCCGATTGAAGAGCTTCATCAATTTTTGGAATTTCAGTTGCCGAGAGTATGGGCACCTGTGTTTAGTGATCTTCCCCTTGGTCCACATCGCAAACAGCATAACATGCCATCTTTACAGTTTAGTTTTTGTGGGCCTAGGCTCTATGTGAACACCAATCCGGTAATAAACCTTCTCTTATAAATCTAATTATATGTAAATCGTAATTGTTAGCAGTTTCATCTTAGATTTTTCAGATTTGTTTCAACACTTTTGCGAATGGGTTGATCAGGGTAACTTTATTTTAGGGAATGGATGAGCGGGTCAAAAGTTTCACAAAGCGTACCTTAATACGTACCTGAAATCTTCTAACGCTTTCTACGAATTTCTAATCGTGTTTAACGCCTAAATTATTATATCTCAAAAACACTTAAAAACTGGCCCTTTCTGAATCTGTCTGATCCGCCCATTTTGTCACCTCTAACCCAGATCGTCTAACTTCCTTTCATAATAATTTGATGTCTATGTAGTTCTCATAGTTTTTCTATTGTAATACATTAAGAAGTTCAAGTTCACGATGATTCAACACACATTTTCACATATCTATCTAAAGTTCCTAACTTTTTATAAGGTTGATGCGAATAAGAAGCCTGTAACGGGCCTCCGGTTTTACCTAGAAGGAAAAAGAAGCAATTGCTTATCGATCCACCTTCAACACCTTTCATCTCTCCCAAAAGTCTTGCAACTAGAAGACGACGATCCACATGGAAACTTCACCCAAGAATCGTACGATCATAGATACTACGAAAAAGTTCAATGGAAGCACTTCTCACATGTATGCACCGCACCGGTAGAGTCACAAAACGAGCTTTCAATATTAACCGGTGCATGTTTACAAGTACTAGATCATGGGTTCAAAAAAGTCTTGTTTTTAAGACTGCAATTCTCAACTGTAGTTGGTGCGGTCCCTGTAAAGACCCCTGAATGGGACGGGTCAAGTGGTTTGACCCGCAAATCAGGGTTAATATCAACTTTTATAAGTTATCATTTGACAGGTATGTTGAAACCGCCACCTCAGCCAGCTGAAGTGAATATAAACTCTGGTGTGTATCCAGGTGGGCCACCAGTTCCGAACCAAACACCAAAACTATTGAAGTTTGTGGACACGTCAGAAATGACTAGGGGCCCACAAGATTCACCGGCGTATTGGGTTGTTTCAGGGGCTAGACTTGTTGTCGATAAAGGGAAAATATCGCTTCGAGTCAAGTATTCTTTGTTGTCAGCCGTAAACGATGACCTTTTGCCGGACGAAATGGCACAGGATGACTTAGAAATGTAATGCCATTGCTATTGTTATTGTTATGTTAGCATTAAAATGTTGTAAAAATAGTTGCATAATCAGTTTACTATGCAATAAGCCAATAATCAGAAGGTTTTCAATTTTGAGATGAATAAGAAAACGTAATTTGACGAAATTACCCTCATGTACAAGGCACGTGAGCAAACTTAACGAACATAATCTAACAGAAGTTAGTGATGAGGTCATCCGTGTCAAACATTGATATATAGATGAGGGTCATCGAGGTAAAAAAATAAAAATAAAAAAAGTTAACGTGTGTTGCTTGATACAAAATTGAGGGACCAATAGTGCAATTTTGTTCAGCAAAAAATGGTCAATATCTTAAATAATTTTATAAATTAGGTAAAATGACCAAAAAATAATAGACATGTAAAATAAAATCTTTCGCTCTGTGACGATCAGCCCTTTTCCGGGGAAGAAACCCAAACGAAGCATTTTGTGGATGCTCAAACTTGCGATGAGACATGATACTTATTACTTAGCTCGGTATGTGTCTGCAAAACTCATTATGTTCATTTCATACACTGTAAAACAAAAAATGCCAAAGAATATATATATACTAAAATAAGAGTGGTAACCGATAGTTGTACATACACAAGAACAATATTACTTTCACTAATAATAAATTTTTTTTAGAACGACAATTTTGGCATCGAATCCTCTCATTTGTCACACACGCACCCGTTAGGAAGAAACTCCTCGCATCCATCGCGCAAAGCGTATCCGGAATGCTTTAGATTAACTGTTTTGAAGGATACTATAGTCACAACCTTGGAGAAAACTAGTAATAATTCGGTGGTGTATAAGTCGTTTTTCACTAGTAATAATTGACTCAGCATTGCCAAAAGAAATTATTAAACATCCTGATAATTAAGGTCAATTACACAATATAGTTATTTACATGTTATTGTTTGCCTAAATATTCAATAGAATAATATAATCATAGTATAAAAATAATACAATAATAACGCGTATTAATAGAGCTCGGTATCTGCCTTCAAGCCCAATAAGGCCCAACCGAAGAACAATCAGTCTAGGGTTAGTTATGTGAGATGAGAGGCTAGAATAAATAGGAGGCATAGCGTTGTGTAGGATATGGAGTTTTATGTGTGAGTTTTATGTGGATTCTTTGATTCTTGAAATTCTTCTGAATTTTTTACTTCTCCTTTCCAATATAAGTGTCTACATTGGACTTTCAAAATCCTTATATGTTATCTTTGATCGTAAATATCTTTATTTGTGTTATATAATATTTTATAAAATTTATATGAATGGTTTGGATTTTAGAATGTGGGTTTATAATATAATTTTCATCAAATAATATATAACGCAAAAGAAAATATTGACGGTCAAAGTTGACAAATAAAAATTTTGAAAGTAAAATGTAGACATTTATAGTGGGACGGAGGAAGTATTATCTTTGTTGTTGTTGTTTATCAATTAATCATTCAAGTATTTATATTGCTACAATTATTCTTCATATCTATCTATTGTTCTTCATTATTACAAAGTATTATTCTTCTATTAGCTCCTGCTATTTGATTGTTGTTATGTATCTTCTAACATTGGTTCCATTGCCAGACTTACTTTCATTCTCCACCATGAAAGCACAAATTGATGCACAAGTTGAAAAATAGAATTATTATCAACCCAAATACAAGATCTCAACACCACGGTTCTTTCAATGAAGAAAATACTTATTGACTTGCCAAAAACCATCGAAACAATGATTGATAACATGTTTAGATTGAGCTAAGGCACCACACACGCACATGACAATGAAGCCTTGTAATCCTTGTTTGATGAAGGAAATTTGGAGGAATATATAGAAAAATCTGAAGCGCAATATGCGCTACTTCCTGATTATTTTGAAGATGAACCAATTAGAATGTTTTTGAGGGGATTACAAACTGATGTTGTTAAAGATTGGGTACAAATATCGAATCCGGCATCTTCTAATCATACTATTGATCTTGCTCGACATGTGACCATCGCCACATCTTTTACTGATCGTTCCACAAGTCTTATAAATCGATCTAAAAGAATGTACAGTTATTCTTATTCCATCGAATGTTTAACCTTACCTACTAAGCCCATCTATTTTGATTGCCCACAAATTGGAAGGCCCAATTACTTTAGCCCAATTAATTTTAGGCCAACCTACAAAGAACCCATTATCTTCAGCAAAAGTTTACCTACTACGCTGCTACAAACACCAAACAATTGTCAAATTAAGGGTCGGTCCAGACGCCTTTTATGAATTTAGATGACGACATATTTGACCCTAACGAACTCTGATGTTGGTTTTGTAATTAATAAGAAACGTCTTAAGTAACACTGATTTGTAAACGACGATATAATGGTGTAGTTTATGTAATGATTATAATATAATGATGTGGTTTACCTAGAAAATTGTAAAGTGAAGTGAACTTCTCATTTTACATGTTATCGGCAACTAAAACTATAGGTCTTCCACTACTTGCTAAAAAGGTTTTTATCAATAAATATTCACTAGATATGACATTTTGTTGGTGGGTGTGCTTGGAAGCAACTAGCTAGTAGCTAGAGCTTATATTTTAAATTAGAAGATGAATTTTATGTTTTATAGGTGTTTTTTAAACTAGTGTGTAAAATGACATATAAACACAAATTTAAAATTAAATGAAATATAATGACACAAAGAGTAATGATGTAATTTCATATGTCGTAAGCTCTCAGCTTATTTTCACAAACTACTTTAAATAACTTATTATCTGCAACTTATTCTTTTTCATAAACTCTTGAATGTCCTATCAAACGATACTACTAACTTGAGCTTGTGAGAAAAAATAAGTTAAAACTCTCATAAGCTACTAAAAGCTAGGGATGACAAAAAAAATCCGTACCCTATGGGAAAACCCGAAACTCGATATTTTTGGGTCGGGTTTGGGCTGGGTATATGGGTCTAGGGCCAGGTATGGGGATGGTTTTTTTTTGGGATCTGGATCCGAGAATGGTTTTAGATACAACCCCGATTACCCGCAAAAGAATCCGAGTCCATATACCAATCCCATAAACCCGATTACTTGACCCATATCGATTACCCGGACCGTATACCCGAAAAAAGACTCGAATGCCCGTGAAAAAACTCGTTTACCCCATAGTTCGTATGTAAATGGGGACCCAAATACCCGTGGAGAAGCCCGTTTACCCGCTAGTTAGTAATTAAATGGGGACCCGACGGGTTAGGGTTCAGGTTTGGAACGGATTTTTTAAATCGAGTTAGAGTGTGATATTACTTCAATCAGGGCAAAACCCGACCAGATGCTATCCTTACTAAAAACGTGTGTGCCAAACCAAACTATGAGGTGTAATGTAAGGCATTATCTTGTACAAACACTATTTTCAACAGTACTTATTTAAATTTATCGAAATTAGCCTTGGGTATATAACATCGGCCAAAAAAATTAAAAAAAAAAAAAAATAAAAAAAAAAAAAACATCAGCCAATCTAATTAAACATACAAGAGCAAAATGTTTGACATGAAAGTGATAATAGACTTATGGGTGTGTTCCTTAATTAAGGTAGATGCTCTCATTACTAACAAATTATTGAATTCAAATAGGCATGAACATGGATATAGCTAGTAACACAGGTGCTATGTATCTACATATTTAGAAATAGTTACCATTTTACCATTCAATTTTTGTGGGTTTTTAGCAATGAGTGACCAGTATATATGTATATACTCCAAAGACAAACCCTATTGGATATGACTTGGATATCCACCCATTCAAACCCCACACAACATCAAAGGTCAATCCTATAATACGATGTCAATGTGGAGAGAAAGATATTTATATCTTATAAGGGGTATTGCAATGGTGATGTTCTTTTTTGACGTGTTGGTGGATGGGGTGGAGTAGTTGAGAGTGACGTAGTATGCGTGTTAGTAAAACGGAAAGTTGTGGGCTGGCGTGTTGAATGATCACTACTACAAAAATGAGTATAGAAACTCCTTTTAGAACACGGTTTTATGGATAACAACTAAAAACAGATTCCTAAAGGTAAAATGAACCGGATTTTTTAGGCGGAAATGGAAAAGCGTTTTTTTAAACCAGTTCCTAAAATCTATTTTAGAAACCGGTTCCATATTAAAAAACAATTTCCACTTTAGAAACATGTTTCTTTTTTTCTTAAACAGTCTCGATACTGTTTTGTAACGGCTACTTTCAACAACAACTGCATATTTTGTAACACCGACAAATTTTTTTTTTTTTTAAAACACAGCGGAAGACTTTATTAACAAACACACTATAAGTCGCGTCATTACATTAATCTGAGTAATTAAGTTTAAGTTTACACAACGGTGTTACGTTATTACAAAACATGATTTAAACAAAAGTCCACATCAGAGTAGGGTTGTCAAACATGTCTTCTGCATCAGCACCCATCCCGACTAGCAATACCTAAACCTGCAAGGGGTAATTATGTGGGGGATTAGCGCACCGCTAAGTGAATGGAATCTATCTAACAGATATAGCTTAAGTCACACACAAGCTATATACTAACAACAACACATGCTAACTACCAACTAGCATACAATAAGACAATACGAGGATCAGCGGCTTGTACGAGCACACGACTCCTAGCTGATCGGACTTGAGTCTACCGATAGTCCTTGCTACTCAATTCACAGTATAGTTATCCAGATGCAGGGGATGCATCGTTGACACTATACTCTACAATCAGTAGCCTATGGACCCAACCTCCCCTAGGCACGTTTGACCTCATACGGACTCTAACCTCTCCTAGGCACGGTCTCGAGTCCCCAGTCTCCCTAAGCCCGACTGGTGCCATTCACACAGTGTACACATAAATCACATACAACATCAGACATACTATATTATTCTAACATGGCAATTTCTACACTATGCATGGTAAAAGAGTCAACCACAGTAGCATGATATGCTACTTAAACTCTATCTGGAGATAGACTCACTCACCAATTACCAGCAACTGCTCAGTTATTATTTCTGAGCTTCCTCCTTGTCCTTATAACCTGAGAACAACACAAACAAAGTTAATATACATATCTAATAAATAATATAATCATTTCATATGATTAACTAGGTCATAACACCATATATTCATAATTTTATGAGTCTACATCATGACTCCACTCAATAATGGCATACAGGTGCGTGCAAAACACGACATACATACTAAAACTCCTTTTCCGGCCAAAAAATAGTTTGATCTAGTTTCTTAAAAGTTCACCATTGAAAATTATTCTTTATTACGATTCTAACGATAGTTTATTCATCAAAAACGGAGTTACGTTTTGAAAGTTACGCCCGTTTCAATTTCATAAAAGGTACTGTAGCAAATAGTGGCACTGTAACAACTCGGTACTGTAGCAAATAGTGACACTGTAGCAACTCGGTACTGTAGCAAATAGAGACACTGTAGCAACTCGGGTACTGTACTAAATAGTGACACTGTAGCAACTCGGCACTGTACCAAATAGTGACACTGTAGCAACTCGGTACTGTAGCAAATACTGTAGCAAACTGGGTTTCGAACTACTTCGCTGATTTTGAGCATCTTTTGCCCAAAACTCGATTTTTGAGTGTTTTTGATCAGTTTTTAAGCACATGAAAGCTACTAAACATATATATAAGCTATTTCTAACAATAATTAACACTTACAAACATAATTCATCAAAATTCAAGCATCAAAACTCACTTTTTAATCAAGAACATAAAAACCCAATTTCTATGAATTAAAGCACGAATTCAAGTAAACAAACCTGGATAAATGCTTTCAATGGTGCAAGAAATCAGTCTCTTAAGTTTATTGATTCAATTCCACACTTGAATCAAGTTAGGGTTTGCTTAGAGAGTGAAAGTTAGGTACGGGTGTTCTTGATTTAATTTGGGAAAATGAGGAGAAGTATCCAGATACAAACACATAAATGGGTTGTAAACCCATACCTCGTATCACACGGGTATTTATCAGTTATCTGAATTCTTTCGCACAAGATTAGGTAACCCAAACGAGGTCCAATTAAAATAAACAAACATGTTCTGGGACCCTTGTCACAAACTGGTCACAACACAATTATAATAAAACACTAATAAAATAATTAAAATAAAAGCACTTAAGACTAAGCACAAACCCTAAGGGCAAAATAGGCAATTTTCAACTAGCCCGGGTTTCAGTCTGTTACAAATCCACCCCCCTTAAGAAGATTCCGTCCTCGGAATCTGGTCTTGGTCAAACAAACGAGGGTAGCGTTTTCTCATCAACTCTTCCGTTTCCCACATAAGATTGGAACCCAAACTGTGTTTCCACTCAATCAACACCATCGGAATCTCTTTCTTTCTCAGCTTAGTCACCTTTTGGTCAACCACACGGACCGGCTCTTCCACCAATTTCTTATTCAAATCGACCCTTAAATCTTCTAAAGGAAGAATTTGTGTTTCATCGTCGACTTTACACTTACGAAGATAACATACGTTGAATGTATTATGAATACCAGCTAACTCTGGCGGAAGATCTAACACCACAGTCTGATCATTCAACACTTCACTGATCGGAAACGGACCAATAAATCTCGGTGCTAACTTACCACGTTTACCGAATCTGATAACCCCTTTCCACGGCAAAACTTTCAGATACACTCGTTCACCCACATTAAAGGTTACCGGACGTCTACGCAGATCAGCATACATTTTCTGCCTATCTCTAGCGGCTTTCAACTTTTCTCTTGCAATTGCAACTTTTTCGGCTGTCATTTGAACAATTTCGGGACCTGCAAACTGTTTCTCCCCGGCTTCTAACCAACAAGTCAGAGTTCTGCAACGACGACCGTATAACATTTCATAGGGCGGCATCCCTATACTCGAATGATATGAATTATTATACACGAATTCGACCAACGGCAAATGTGTATCCCATGAACCACCGTATTCTAACACACAAGCCCTTAACATATCCTCCAAAGTCTGTATCGTTCTTTCACTCTATCCGTCTGTCTGAGGATGATAAGCTGTACTTAAATTCACACGTGTACCCAGATTCTGTTGAAGACTATTCCAAAAATTTGACACAAATCTGGAATCTCTGTCTGAAACGATCGATAACGGCACACCATGACGACTAACTATTTCTTTCACATACAATTCGGCTAACTCACTTAACGAAGCTGTCTCACGAGTAGCAAGAAAATGAGCACTTTTAGTTAGACGGTCCACTATTACCCAAATCATATCATGTCTTTTCTGAGTTCGAGGTAATTTGGCCACAAAATCCATCGTTATATGTTCTCATTTCCACTCTGGAATCTGTAACTGACGTAACGAACCATAAGGTTTCAGATGTCCTGCCTTCACTTGAGCACATATATGACACTTTTTGACATAACGGGAGATATCTGATTTCATTGTTGGCCACCAATACACTGTTTTCAAATCATGATACATCTTATTACTACCCGGATGTACTGTCAATCTGAATTTGTGAGCTTCCGTCATGATTAAATCCCTCAAATCTCCAAGCTTAGGCACCCAAACACGATTGTTTAAGGTCTTTAGTCCACGTGAGTCATCAATTAAGTCCACTTTTTGTTTGGTCATTTGTTCAGATTTAATATGTTCGTCCTCTAAAGCACAGGCCTGAATGGTTTTTAAGCTGTTAATCAAATCTGAAGTTATATTCAAACGAAGAAATTTCACATTTTCACTTGACTTTTTACGACTTAGCGCATCTGCAACCACATTTGCCTTACCCGGATGGTATTTAATTTCACAATCGTAATCTTTGATCAACTCTTGTCATCGTCTCTGACGCATATTCAATTTTTTCTGTGAGAAGATATACTGCAAACTCTTGTGATCTGTACATATAACACAATGGGTTCCATACAAATAGTGTCTCCACAGTTTCAAAGCAAACACTACTGCAGCCATTTCAAGATCATGCACTGGATAATTCTTCTCATGAACTTTCAACTGTCGCGAGGCGTAGGCGATTACTTTATCTCTTGTAACATCCCGTTTTTCCCGTACGTGACTAAAGGTACATATTTAACCATTTGTACGTTATGATTCGGAAGCTTATGCGTAATTGTATAGATAAACGTATATATATAATTTATTGTGTGCTAGTTAACATGTGCGTATATAAGTGTACAAATGAGCTTGTGTAGTGTTAGGTCTCGTGAGACTTAGATGTGAGGCTTAGACGTATATTGGGAACGAGAATGAAGGAATTAGTTGTGGAAACCTTGAAAATTTGACTAACTAGTCGAAGTGGCCAGACCCAGGCGTATGTCGCGCCGCGACAAACGGGTCCGCGCCGCGACCCATCAAGCGTTTCCAGATCAGAGCAGGACTTAAGCATGGTGAATTTTACTTTGATTCGTCGCGCCGCGACGTTTAGTGCCGCGCCGCGGCAGGCCTGCTGGCCAGGTCCCGGTTTTAGGTTAAATTAAGAGATTTTGAGGGGCAAAATGGTAAATGGACGTATAGATCAGATGGGTGCATTAAATCTGGTCCACTAGTTCATTTATTTCATTTTCTTTTTTCATTTTCTTTCAATTTCTCTCCCAAAACTCTAACACCCATTTGGATTCAAAGTGAGATTGAGAGAGGAAGGATTTATGGTTGATCTTTGGAGCAAGTATTAAAGTTGTTCCTTGTGACTCTAGCTACGTGGTGATAGTCTCGGTAAGTTCTAACTCTAAGTTTCGAGTTTTAATTGATTATGGCTAGGGTTTTGGTTAATAGAAGCTTGTATGACCCATTTGGGAGTAAAATGGGTGAATTTGGGTTAGGTTGTTGTAATGAAACCCTAATGGCCATAATCTAGGGTTTTGGCCTTGTAATTGTGAGTTGAAAGTGTTAATGATATTAAAAGCATTAAACATTTGTTAAAATTAAAAGAGATGTCATTTGGGTTATGTTTGACTAGTTTGGATGTGAAAGTGTCAAAATGGGTCAAGAATGTACTAGTTGACCTAGTTTGGGTAAAATGGGTGTAAATTACCCTAGGTGGATGTCAATTGAGGCTAGTAGACTTTAATGCACTAATGTTGGTAACTAAAGTCGAGTCTTGGCCATTAAGAGGGCGGTTGTGATGTAGTTGGGTCATTTAATGCGAATTGAGTCATTAAATGCCCAAGTAATTGTAATGTGGTTAATTCCACTAGTTTATGTATTGAATTGGTACTTAATGTATTAGGTACTTGGCTTTGAGTTTGGAAGCGAATATTCATCATCCTTGTGTCAAGGTGAGTGGAATAATTATGCGTGAACGTATATAATGTATTTATTTGTGTGGTATGAATGTGGAAGTGTCGCGGTGTTCAAGACACCACATTTTAGGTAACGAGTAGAATTGTCGCGGTGCTTAAGACACTACTCATTGTGTAATTGACTTGTGGAATTGTCACGGTGTTTAAGATACCACAATGTCATGAGAGTGGAAGTGTCGCGGTGATCAAGACACCACTCATTGTATTGAATGAAGTGTGGATTCGTCGCGGTGTTTAAGACGCCACATTGTGTAAGGGTGAGTTAGTCGCGGTGTTTAAGACATCACCCGGGGGACTAGTGATTACGCGGTGTATAAGTAACACTAGTGGATGTTATGAACTCCAACGGACCTTCATGTACCGTTCTCTTGTATACTTGGTTAACCATGGTTGTGCGAATTGTACTTAGCATATTATATTGTGAACTATATGCTAATACTATTGCTAGCTTGATGTGGAACGTGGATAGTAGTTTATGCATGATGGATTTCATGTTGATTGAGTTGCTAGCTTGTATGTGGTATTGTGTAAGTGTATGCAAGTAAGTAGGTTATATATGATCATGTATAATTATTGCATTCACTAAGCGTTAGCTTACCCCTCTTGTTGTTTAACTTTTTAGTTGCAGGCGAGGATAAAGGGAAGGGGATTGTCGGACACTAGATGTCCTTGATGATGTGCTTGTAGGAGCTTTTGGAAGTTGACCACCTTTTGGGTAGTTTAGTCCCAAACCATGCTCGTTGGGTCGTTTGGTTTATAAACTATCATTGTATTCGGTCAAACTTATATTTACTTAACTAATGGCCTTTGTGCCCTTTTGTAAACATTGGTAATGGTTGTATGGTTTAATGGAACTTGTGATTTGGTCTACATATTTAATTGGCGCGTAAATGTGTATTAAAAAAAAAAAAAAATTATCGTACGGAGTACGGGTTGGGTTGTTTCAAGTGGTATCAGAGCATGGTCTAAGGGATTTAGGCGACTTGAGATAGGTGCCTAGACTTAGACTTTTATGTGTATGCGCTTTTAGGCGGGACTTGTACGACTTCAGGTCGAATCGGGAATGGTAGTGCGTAGGTTTATATGAACTAACCATGCACTCATTGTTTTGTGTTGTAGTTGGAATCATCAAGCGAGATAGACGTTGTACTAGCAAGTTAATGCGACGTGCTCGTGTAGCAATGACTAGCTACCCTTGCTACGGGTGCAAATCGTGTCAAACGAGCGATGTATGACGATTGTTGAGCGAGATGGGGTGGTATGGTATATATGTGTCATGTCTTTGGTTTCGTTGTTTAATCTTTCCCGTTTTATAGAATGAAGATGAGAAACAGACACGACACCGATAATGGGGGCACGAGCGAGGACCCCGAGTTCACGGCCAAGGTTGAGGCCATCTTTCAACGCCAAAGGGCGGATTTTCTTGTTGATATTAAGAAGATGTTTCTAGACACTATTGAAGAACAAGTCGTCGATATGGTTAAGGAACAAATTAAAATTGTTCTTCAAGAAGAGAATGTGGGGAGGCGAGACTTTTTCTTTAAGAACTTCAAGGATGCTCAACCTCCTACCTTTGATGGTGAACGGGACCCACTTAAGAGTGCCCGGTTTATCTCCGATATGGAGGGGGCTTTTCGTACATGTGAGTGCCCTAACGATAAAAAGACAAGGTATGGTTGTAGCATGCTAAGAGGTGATGCCAAGCTATGGTGGGATGCAAAGATTCAAGTCTATGGCGAAGAACAATGCATGGACTTTTCTTGGGATGAGTTTAAGGTGGAATTTTTCGAAGAATACCGAACTTCGGCTGATCTCACTAGGCTAAAAGACGAGTTACGTTCCTTGAGGCAAGGGTCGATGGACTTGAACACTCTCAAATCCGTGTTTTTGTCTAAAACTCAATTTTGCCCGGAGTATGTCGGGAACGACAAGATGTTAAAGGAAGATTTTTATCGGATCTTGAATGATAGTTATCAAGAGAAGATAAGTGTGAATGTGGTGAAAAGCTTTGACGAATTGTTTAACATGGCCAAGGGCTTCGAGGCGCTTGTGATGAGGAAGAATAGCCTTACCTTGGGCAAGAAAAAATTTGAAGCTACTAGTCAATCTAATTTTTCTAGCAAGAAGTTTAAGAAAGGCTCCGAGAGTGTGGGGAGTGTGAAGAAAGGTGCTTCGGGGGATTTCCCCTATTCTTGTCATAATTGTGGGCGAAGGGGACATATGGCCCGTGATTGCACCAAACCATCTTCTACTACAAAATTCACTTGTTACAATTGTGGGAAGGAAGGACACAAGAAGACCGAGTGTCCCGAGTTGGTTAATGATCATGTCAATCGGTTAGAGAAGGCGGCGGGTACGGGCCGGGGTCGAAATTATTTGATGACTAATGATGAAGCTAAACAATCGAACGAAGTTGTCTCAGGTACTTTCTTAGTTAACTCTAAACCGGCCAAGATATTATTTGATAGCGGTGCTAATTTGTCTTTTGTGTCGCCTCGATTTGTATCTAAGTTAAATAAACCGCTAGTTAAGTTGAGCCGTCCGGTTGAAGTCGAAATAGCGGATGGCAAGACGGCGCTAGTGGTTGATGTTTGTAAGAATTGTGATGTTGTATTTGGTACCGAAACGTTTAAAATTGACCTCATTCCGATGACTTTAGGTGAGTTCGATATTGTTGTTGGTATGGATTGGCTCGATCGTTATAGAGCCGATATTGCATGCCATGATAAGTTCATTCGTGTTAGGACCCCAAGTGGGGGAGAGTTGATTATTCATGGCGATAGACGGAGAAGACTCGTACCATTGTGCACTTATGCAAGGGCACGACGTTTTTGCAAGAGCGGTGCCTTGTTTTATCTTGCTCACGTAGTTGATACTCGTGATGAGCCACCACCTATTCGTAAGATTCCGGTGGTTAATGAATTTGAAGATGTCTTTCCGGATGAATTACCGGGTGTTCCGGAGGAAAGACAAGTCGAATTTCACATCGAGTTGGTTCCGGGAGCTACTCCCATTGCTAAAACCCCTTATCGTTTAGCGCCAACGGAGATGCAAGAATTGCTTAATCAAACCCAAGAGTTGCTTGAGAAGGGTTTCATTCGACCAAGCTCCTCGCCGTGGGGTGCTCCGGTTTTGTTTGTGAAAAAGAAAGATGGAAGCATGCGAATGTGCATCGACTATAGGGAGTTGAATAAAGTGACGATCAAGAATCGTTATCCATTACCTCGGATCGACGATTTATTTGATCAACTCCAAGGTGCCACGTATTTTTCTAAGATCGATTTACGGTCCGGCTATCATCAAGTGCGGGTCCGTGAGGAAGACATCGAGAAAATGGCCTTTCGGACGCGTTACGGGCATTATGAGTTTGTGGTTATGCCTTTTGGTCTCACGAATGCACCGGCGGCATTCATGGATCTAATGAACCGAGTGTGCCAACCTATGTTGGACAAGTCGGTAATCGTGTTCATTGACGACATACTCGTTTATTCCAAGAGTATGAAGGAACATGAACACCATCTACGAGAAGTGTTGAAGACGTTGCGAAGGGAGAAATTGTATGCTAAGTTCTCCAAATGTGAATTTTGGCTAAGGGAAGTTCAATTCCTTGGTCATATTGTGAATCAAGAAGGTATTATGGTAGACCCGGGGAAGATCGAAACGGTGAAAAGTTGGAGCCGACCGACTACGCCTACGGAAATCCGAAGTTTTCTCGGATTGGCCGGTTATTATCGTCGGTTTATTCAAGACTTTTCTAAGATTGCTTCTCCTTTGACGAAGTTGACGAGGAAAAATGTTAAATTTAATTGGGAAAAAGAACAAGAAGTCGCCTTTCAATTGTTGAAAGAAAAGTTATGTCAAGCTCCGGTGTTGGTGTTACCGGAAGGGATTGAAGACATGGTGGTTTATTGTGATGCTTCGTTGAATGGGCTCGGGTGTGTTCTGATGCAAAGAGGTAAAGTCATCGCTTATGCCTCTCGACAATTAAAAGAACACGAAACGAGATACCCGACTCATGATCTTGAGATGGCGGCGGTAGTGCACGCGTTGAAAATTTGGCGCCATTACTTGTATGGTGTCAAGTGTACGATATATTCGGATCACAAAAATTTGAAACATCTTTTCACTCAACGAGATTTGAATTATCGTCAACGTAGATGGATGGACGTGGTGAAAGATTATGATTGCGTGATACTTTATCATCCGGGTAAGGCGAACGTTGTGGCGGACGCCTTGAGTCGAAAGAGTACACATCCGGCGATAAAGGTGGGATCGTTACGTTTGATTATCACTAATGACTTTCTTGAAAAGATGGGTGAAGATCAAATAGAGGCTTATGTTCACAATAAGCACACGGAACGAATCGTTGGCCAATCGGAGTTCATTACAATGGGCTCGCGTGGCTTGTTGTCCTTTCAAGGAAGGGTATGGGTACCTAAGATGGGGGATTACCGGCGAGTGCTACTTGATGAAGCACATAAGTTCAAATATTCCATTCATCCGGGTGCAACGAAAATGTACTATGATTTGAAGAAAGATTATTGGTGGCCCGACATGAAGCGTGACGTGGTTAAGTATGTTGAACAATGCGTCACATGTTTACAAGTCAAAGCCGAACACCAAAAGCCTTACGGTAAGTTACAACCATTGGAAGTCCCGAAATGGAAATGGGAGCACATTACCATGGACTTTATTACCAAGTTACCGAAGACGGCGCGAACCCAATACGATACGATTTGGGTGATTGTTGATAGATTGACGAAGAGTGCCTTGTTTCTTCCCATTCGGGAAACGATATCATCGGAGACTTTAGCTAAGTTGTTTATAAAGGAGGTGATATCAAGACATGGGGTTCCGGTATCTATTGTTTCGGATCGAGATACTCGCTTTACATCTCGGTTTTGGAACAAGTTTCATGAAGATATGGGTACTCAATTAAAAATGAGCACGGTGTATCATCCTCAAACGGACGGTCAAACCGAACGTACTAACCAAACGCTAGAGGATATGTTGAGGGCGTGTATTATTGATTTTGGTGGAAGTTGGGACGAGCACTTACCTTTGGTGGAATTCTCATACAATAATAGTTACCACGCTAGTATTGGGATGCCACCATACGAGATGCTCTATGGGCGTAGATGTCGAACTCCCATTTGTTGGGGAGAAGTGGGTCAACGAGAAATCGGAAGTTCCGATTTGGTTTTGGAGACGAATAGTAAAATTGAAATGATTCGGGCTCGACTTAAAGCGGCGCAAGATAGACAAAAGTCTTATGCCGATAAAGGTAGAAGAACGATTGAGTTTCAAGAAGGTGATATGGTGATGCTTAAGGTTTCTCCATGGAAGGGTGTGATTCGGTTTAGAAAGCGAGGAAAGTTAGCTCCTCGGTTTATTGGTCCTTTCAAGGTATTGGCACGTGTTGGTGAGGTTGCTTATCGATTAGAGTTACCCGAAGAACTTGCGGGAATTCATAATACGTTCCATGTTTCCCATCTTCGCAAGTGTCTTGTGGATGACTCGACTTGGGTGCCATTGGATGAGATTACTTTGAATAACAAGTTAGAGTATGCGGAAGAACCGGTTGCAATCCTTGATGAAAAGGTTAAGATGTTGCGGAACAAGGAAGTTAGAACCTTCAAAGTGCAATGGCGACATCGAAAGGGTTCCGAGTTTACATGGGAATCCGAAGAGTTTGCTTTGGTTTATCTTCCGGCTTGTCATGCGGCTTGGATCGCGAGGACGCGCTCCGATCTAAGTGGGGGAGAGTTGTAACATCCCGTTTTTCCTGTACGTGACTAAAGGTACATATTTAACCATGTGTACGTTATGATTCGGAAGCTTATGCGTAATTGTATAGATAAACGTATATATATAATTTATTGTGTGCTAGTTAACATGTGCGTATATAAGTGTACAAATGAGCTTGTGTAGTGTTAGGTCTCGTGAGACTTAGATGTGAGGCTTAGACGTGTATTGGGAACGAGAATGAAGGAATTAGTTGTGGAAACCTTGGAAATTTGACTAACTAGTCGAAGTGGCCAGACCCAGGCGTATGTCGCGCCGCGACAAACGGGTCCGCGCCGCGACCCATCAAGCGTTTCCAGATCAGAGCAGGACTTAAGCATGGTGAATTTTACTTTGATTCATCGGGCCGCGACGTTTAGTGCCGCGCCGCGGCAGGCCTGCTGGCCAGGTCCCGGTTTTAGGTTAAATTAAGAGATTTTGAGGGGCAAAATGGTAAATGGACGTATAGATCAGATGGGTGCATTAAATCTGGTCCACTAGTTCATTTATTTCATTTTCCTTTTTCATTTTCTTTCAATTTCTCTCCCAAAACTCTAACACCCATTTGGATTCAAAGTGAGATTGAGAGAGGAAGGATTTAGGGTTGATCTTTGGAGCAAGTATTAAAGTTGTTCCTTGTGACTCTAGCTACGTGGTGATAGTCTCGGTAAGTTCTAACTCTAAGTTTCGAGTTTTAATTGATTATGGCTAGGGTTTTGGTTAATAGAAGCTTGTATGACCCATTTGGGAGTAAAATGGGTGAATTTGGGTTAGGTTGTTGTAATGAAACCCTAATGGCCATAATCTAGGGTTTTGGCCTTGTAATTGTGAGTTGAAAGTGTTAATGATATTAAAAGCATTAAACATTTGTTAAAATTAAAAGAGATGTCATTTGGGTTATGTTTGACTAGTTTGGATGTGAAAGTGTCAAAATGGGTCAAGAATGTACTAGTTGACCTAGTTTGGGTAAAATGGGTGTAAATTACCCTAGGTGGATGTCAATTGAGGCTAGTAGACTTTAATGCACTAATGTTGGTAACTAAAGTCGAGTCTTGGCCATTAAGAGGGCGGTTGTGATGTAGTTGGGTCATTTAATGCGAATTGAGTCATTAAATGCCCAAGTAATTGTAATGTGGTTAATTCCACTAGTTTATGTATTGAATTGGTACTTAATGTATTAGGTACTTGGCTTTGAGTTTGGAAGCGAATATTCATCATCCTTGTGTCAAGGTGAGTGGAATAATTATGCGTGAACGTATATAATGTATTTATTTGTGTGGTATGAATGTGGAAGTGTCGCGGTGTTCAAGACACCACATTTTAGGTAACGAGTAGTATTGTCGCGGTGCTTAAGACACTAATCATTGTGTAATTGACTTGTGGAATTGTCGCGGTGTTTAAGACACCACAATGTCATGAGAGTGGAAGTGTCGCGGTGATCAAGACACCACTCATTGTATTGAATGAAGTGTGGATTCGTCGCGGTGTTTAAGACGCCACATTGTGTAAGGGTGAGTTAGTCGCAGTGTTTAAGACATCACCCGGGGGACTAGTGATTACGCGGTGTATAAGTAACACTAGTGGATGTTATGAACTCCAACGGACCTTCATGTACCATTCTCTTGTATACTTGGTTAACCATGGTTGTGCGAATTGTACTTAGCATATTATATTGTGAACTATATGCTAATACTATTGCTAGCTTGATGTGGAACGTGGATAGTAGTTTATGCATGATGGATTTCATGTTGGTTGAGTTGCTAGCTTGTATGTGGTATTGTGTAAGTGTATGCAAGTAAGTAGGTTATATATGATCATGTATAATTATTGCATTCACTAAGCGTTAGCTTACCCCTCTCGTTGTTTATCTTTTTAGTTGCAGGCGAGGATAAAGGGAAGGGGATTGTCGGACACTAGATGTCCTTGATGATGTGCTTGTAGGAGCTTTTGGAAGTTGACCACCTTTTGGGTAGTTTAGTCCCAAACCATGCTCGTTGGGTCATTTGGTTTATAAACTATCATTGTATTCGGTCAAACTTATATTTACTTAACTAATGGCCTTTGTGCCCTTTTGTAAACATTGGTAATGGTTGTATGGTTTAATGGAACTTGTGATTTGGTCTACATATTTAATTGGCGCGTAAATGTGTATTATAAAAAAAAAAAAAAATTTATCGTACGGAGTACGGGTTGGGTTGTTTCATCTCTTTGCATTAATACATAACCCAACCCAGCATATGATGCATCACAGTATACCACGAAGTCGTCTGAACCTTCTGGTAAAGCTAACACTGGTGCCTGACACAGTAGCTGTTTCAAAATCTGAAAAGCCTTTTCCTGTTCATCAGTCCATCGAAAGGCTACATCTTTACGAGTCAACTTAGTTAACGGACCCGCTATTTTCGAGAAATCCTTGATAAATCTGCGATAATAACCGGCTAATCCCAGAAAACTCTTAATCTCAGTCGGAGTCTTCGGAGAATTCCAATTCATTACCGCTTCTATCTTTGTCGGATCAACTTTTATACCCTCGGCACAAATCACATGACCTAAAAACTGCACTTCACGTAACCAAAATTCACACTTTGAAAATTTTGCAAATAGTTGTTCACGTTTCAACATGTTCAAAACCTGTCTCAGATGTTCAGCATGTTCACTTTCGGTCTTTGAATACACTAGTATATCATCTATAAACACAATCACAAACTTATCTAAGAACGGGCGACACACTCTATTCATTAGATCCATGAAGATTGCTGGCGCATTCGTCAACCCAAACGGCATGACAAGAAATTCATAATGACCATACCTTGTTCTGAACGCTGTTTTCGGTATATCTGATTCAGCAACACGAACCTGATGATATCCGGATTGTAAGTCTATCTTAGAAAAGAATGAAGCACCCTGTAACTGATCGAACAAATCATCTATTCGAGGTAACGGATACTTATTCTTCACTGTTCTTTTGTTCAATTCACGATAATCAATACACATACGCATTGACCCATCTTTCTTTTTAACAAACAATACCGGAGCACCCCACGGTGAAGAACTCGGTCAGATAAACCCACGATCTAATAGTTCTTGAATCTGTGACATCATTTCACGGATTTCAGACGGCGCTAATCGGTATGGAGCTTTTGCAACTGGAGTTGTTCCAGGAACCAACTCAATCTTATATTCGACTTCCCTTACCGGCGGCTGACCTGGTAACTCATCTGGGAACACTTCGGAAAATTCTGATACTACCGGAATATCAGCCACTGTTTTCTTTTCTTTCTTCGCATCAATTACATATGCAAGAAATGATTCACAACCCTTTCCCATCGACTTTTTCGCTTTCATCATGGTTATCAACGGAAGATTATACCCGCTCCGCTCCCCTCGGGCCACAACACGGGTTCCATCGGTCGGATGAAAGGTAATCATTTTCCTATTGCACTTAATATTAGCCCTAAGCGAGCTCAACCAATCCATTCCTAGTACTACATCAAAGCTAGGAATAGGTAATACTAAACAAGTCACCGGGAAAGACTTCCCTTCGATCTCTATACAAACCCCAGACACATAGGTTGTGACGGGTGTGGTCTTACCATCGGCTACTTCTACACTAACCGGCTTGGGTAACACAGTAGCTGGTAAATTCAACTTAGCACAGAAATCTAGGGACATAAAACACCTATTGGCACCACAATCAAAAAATACGCGAGCAGGTATTGAGTTGATTAGAAACATATCGGTGATCACTTCGTCGGTTGCCACAGCATTCTCAACCGACATCTGAAAAGCTCTAGCCTCTGCTATTGAAGGGTTCTTCCTCTTCTTCCCACTCGAGGCAGTTGACCCTCCAGCTGATGCTGAGCGCGCCCCTGACCCTGCCCCGAAACTACCACTCTTCGACGGACAACTAATTGCACGATGCCCTGGTTTGTGACAACTCCAACACACACTATTCGGAAACGGGCATGCTGAAGACTCATGCCCAACAACACCACACTTTAAGCATCTTCTTGTAGCCTCAGAACACTGACCACTGTGAGAAGATCGATACGTGTGACACCAATTCCCTTTACCTGATTCAGATCCAGTACTACTCTGACCACTTTTACCCTTCGATTTAAACCCACTAGACTTCTTGGATTTAGATCCTGATTGACCAGATACTTGCCCACCTTTTTGTAGCACATTACCAAACATTCTGTTTCTGGCGGCCTGAACATCACTTTCTACCATCTTAGCCATCACAACAGCTTGAGACAATGATGTAGATGTTCTAACAAAAGTTCTGTACTCAGGCAGAATGACATTAACAAAATGCTGGATACGAGACGCTTCGTCTGGCACCCATTATTGTACAAACCTCAGTTTATCCATAAACTTCTCTACTACCTCATCGATCGTCATTTGAGGTGTCATCTTCATTTCAAGAAACTCAGTCTTGATTCGGTTCATATCAAACGGATTACAATACTGTTCACACACCTTCCCATAAAACTGCTCCCATGTGATCATACTCACTTGCTCTTTCGGTATACTGGAAATCAAAGAATCCCACCAAATCATAGCCCTACCTTTCAACAGTCTACTAGCATATGTTACCTTCAGCTCGGGTTCACACTGACACGCTTCAAATACCCTTTCAACTTCTCGCAACCAATTGAGAGTTACAGTCGGATCAGTACTTCCAGAGAACTCGGAGGGTTTGCAATCACGGAAGTTCTTATAAGTACATCTTTTGGGTGGTTGCATGTAAGGTTGATGGAACATTTGCATTTGGTATGGATTCATCATCATGGGATTTTGGTAAGTAAAGGTGTTTTGTGGTGGCATATAATATTGGTTAGGTATTTGATTCTGAAACTGGTTCTGGGGCACATTAGGTATCGTTTGGGATTGCGCGGTTGGGAATCCATGTGGTGTATCATCATTTCCAGAATGCCTCGCCAATTCAAGCTCATTAATTTTATCCTCGGCCTCTTTTAGCTTGATTTCTAACTGAAGGATGTAACTACTCTGATCATCATCCGACTCAACACCCTCTTCTGGTGCTCTGAATGTTCCGGGGTTGGATATGCCAGTTACGTTTCTATCAGCCATACCTGTGCTACAAAACAGCTCACACAAAAGCTTAGTGGATAAGAGTTAGTTCAATCACAACTAACACACGTATATCCTATTTTCACTTAGCCCCCACTCTCACAGACATGTTTGACTTGCCTTAGGGTTTGGGAACAAAATACGCGCACGTATTTGCTGCCAAACCATGCTCTGATACCAACTTGTAACACCGGCAATTTTTTTTTTTAAAACACAGCGGAAGACTTTATTAACAAACACACTATAAGTCGCGTCATTACATTAATCTGAGTAATTAAGTTTAAGTTTACACAACGGTGTTACGTTATTACAAAACATGATTTAAACAAAAGTCCACATCAGAGTAGGGTTGTCAAACATGTCTTCTGCATCAGCACCCATCCCGACTAGCAGTACCTAAACCTGCAAGGGGTAATTATGTGGGGGATTAGCGCACCGGTAAGTGAATGGAATCTATCTAACAGATATAGCTTAAGTCACACACAAGCTATATACTAACAACAACACATGCTAACTACCAACTAGCATACAATAAGACAATACGAGGATCGGCGGCTTGTACGAGCACACGACTCCTAGCTGATCGGACTTGAGTCTACCGATAGTCCCTGCTACTCAATTCACAGTATAGTTATCCAAATGCAGGGGATGCATCGTTCACACTATACTCTACAATCAGTAGCCTATGGACCCAACCTCCCTTAGGCACGGTTGACCTCATACGGACTCTAACCTCTCCTAGGCACGGTCTCGAGTCCCCAGTCTCCCTAAGCCCGACTGGTGCCATTCACACAGTGTACACATAAATCACATACAACATCAGACATACTATATTATTCTAACATGGCAATTTCTACACTATGCATGGTAAAAGAGTCAAACACAGTAGCATGATATGCTACTTAAACTCTATCCAGAGATAGACCCACTCACCAATTACCAGCAACTGCTCAGTTATTATTTCTGAGCTTCCTCCTTGTCCTTATAACCTGAGAACAACACAAACAAAGTTAATATACATATCCAATAAATAATATAATCATTTCATACGATTAACTAGGTCATAACACCATATATTCATAATTTTATGAGTCTACATCATGACTCCACTCAATAATGGCATACAGGTGCGTGCAAAACACAACATACACACTAAAACTCCTTTTCTGGCCCAAAAACAGTTTGATCTAGTTTCTTAAAAGTTCACCATTGAAAAGTATTCTTTATTACGATTGTAACGATAGTTTATTCATCAAAAACGGAGTTACGTTTTGAAAGTTACGCCCGTTTCAATTTCATAAAAGGTACTGTAGCAAATAGTGGCACTGTAACAACTCGGTACTGTAGCAAATAGTGACACTGTAGCAACTCGGTACTGTAGCAAATAGTGACACTGTAGCAACGCGACACTGTAGCAACTCGGGTACTGTACCAAATAGCGACACTGTAGCAACTCGGTACTGTACCAAATAGTGACACTGTAGCAACTCGGTACTGTAGCAAATACTGTAGCAAAATACTGTAGCAAAATACTGTAGCAAACTGGGTTTCGAACTACTTCGCTGATTTTGAGCATCTTTCGCCCAAAACTCGATTTTTGAGTGTTTTTGATCAGTTTTTAAGCACATGAAAGCTACTAAACATATATATAAGCTATTTCTAACAATAATTAACACTTACAAACATAATTCATCAAAATTCGAGCATCAAAACTCACTTTTTAATCAAGAACATAAAAACCCAATTTCTATGAATTAAAGCAAGAATTCAAGTAAACAAACCTGGATAAATGCTTACAATGGTGCAAGAAATCAGTCTCTTAAGTTTATTGATTCAATTCCACACTTGAATCAAGTTAGGGTTTGCTTAGAGAGTGAAAGTTAGGTACGGGTGTTCTTGATTTAATTTGGGAAAATGAGGAGAAGTATCCAGATACAAACACATAAATGGGTTGTAAACCCATACCTCGTATCACACGAGTATTTATCAGTTATCTGAATTCTTTCGCACAAGATTAGGTAACCCAAACGAGGTCCAATTAAAATAAACAAACCTGTTCTGGGACCCTTGTCACAAACTGGTCACAACACAATTATAATAAAATACTAATAAAATAATTAAAATAAAAGCACTTAAGACTAAGCACAAACCCTAAGGGCAAAATAGGCAACTTACAACTAGCACGGGTTTCAGTCTGTTACATATTTGTTCGATGGGATTAGCTTTAATGCTTTTTCATTGACTAAAAACAATATCTTCATTAAATTTCAAACTCCTCAATCAATTTACACATACATTTACTTCATTCTATAACTTTGACAACAACAAATTACATTTCTTGAGATTTAATATATTATGATATATTCCATTGTTCTTTAGTTGTGTATATTTAATGTTAAAAGCAATATATTTAATATTTTTATGTATATATTTAAGTAATATGTATTTTGTATGCTTTTGATCATATAATTTGAATGTGTTAGTAGTTTAAATAATAATTTTTTTATTTTGGATATATCTACTTGAAGATTATTTATCATCATGATGAAGTTTAAAGTTCTCGTCGCCTTGAATCTTAAACAAACATAAGGTATGTATTTCTTTAAAACTCAAGTCATTCATCTATGATTTGTTTCTAACATTTAGTTCATAAAGTATCTTAAATTTTTCATACGTGATTTTTGTGTTGTTGATTTTATCTTATTTGCTAAATTAATTAATGTGGATTTACATATCATGTGACCTACAAGAATTATGTATACATGGCATACATGCATCTTCTTAAGTAATTTATTTGTATATGTGTAGATGAAACGTAGAAAATGGATGTACGAGATATCACATCATAGTCATGTGTATCTTACAAAGTTGTCCGAATTTATAAAATTGTCAAAAAAACAAAAAAGAGAAAGCCCCGTGCCCATGTAAAAAGTGTCAAAATTTCAATAGCTATGTGAACCTTAGTTTAATTAGCCAACATTTAATAGTAAACGGCTTTCTAGATGAGTATGGATTTTAGTCATGACATGGGAATTATTCGTAGATAATAACGATAATGTTACTTATGAACGTAGTGATGATGGTAATGATGATAACATTGATTCATGCAATGATGAAAATATTGATTCAGACAATGATGGTTATCAAGATAATTTAGACGATATATTACATGATTTGGAAGGTAATACTGATGAAACCAATTATGATAAGTTTCACCAAATTTTCACCGACTCGTAAAAATCATTATTTGACCGTTGTACGAAGTTTACCAAATTATCGGCCGTCTTAAAGTTGGCGAGCTTAAAAACGAACAACAATTGGAGCAATAAAGGTGTTAAAGTTGATAAAGATGGTTTAACAATCGTCAACCTTTCTAGTAATGGTTATATCTCAAGTTCATGAGCAAGTCACGTTGTATGTAACGACGTGTGTTTGAAATTTCCACCTCATTTTCGCTTTTCATTTTAACATCGGCTAATATCATACATATGCATCACATACTAATTGTTAGACGAAGATGTCGAAAATATTTTTTTATTTTTATTTGTATGTGGATTTTAAGAGAAAAGAATTTGAAGAATGAGATGATTTGTATATAGATGTATGTATTTATATAGATGAAAATGAGTAGTATTTAAAAAAGTACTTAATGGAATACATCCGTTGAATAACATATATATTTCAAAAATTTGAAGCAAAAGTAAGTCACATTCGACGTCGCCTATACAACGGTGGAAAAAATGTTAAAGCTCGACGCTGGTTTAACACCGAGTCGGAGTCGATGATGTCGGACTCTCAACGTCAAATTTAGTGGACGCAAAAAAGACCCGACGACTCCGAGTGCTCTTACAACTTTCAACAAGTTAAAATAATCATTTTCTTGTATCATAAAACTTCTTTAAATAAAGTATATGAACATAAGAGATCGAACCCGTACGCCCTAAAAACATTAGTTTGTAGTAAATGTTCGTGCTCTAATTTAATCGACTATATCAAGTGGGAGATTATACAACTTGTTTCTCGTATAGTTTATACAATTTGAATCTGAAATACGACGAATTTGGGACCTATGATAGGGACCGATGACATGAAGATGACAATAATTGTCAACGTAGTATCGTGATCCGTATATTACAAACTACTATCATACAAAAAGAAAAGCCATTAGTTATTTATATACTAACGTTTTTATCAGTTTTTTGTTATTTTTTGTTTAACTACTATTACTATTATTGTCGATACCCACATTTCACTGCCATCTTCTATTGTAATGGTCCTTTCATCTCTTTCCCCAAATCCCAATGTACATTGTCAATAGACTTATTTTATGATGAAACTTACAAATACGTATTTTACTTGATATAAGAGCATGATTTTCAAGAACGTGAATTTCTTGGAATGCTACTCTCAGTGTTGGGGCAGGTATAAAATGTGTGGCTTTAGTTCATACTCCGTATCAAAATCAAATGATTTAGTATGTAAAAACACTAATACTCCGTATGATGCATTTTTGTTACAATGTACTCCCTCAGTATCCGGTATTTTATTTTGAGATATCTCAAATTAATTATCTACTTTTATAAATAAAATAAAATAAAAATATTAATTTTATTACACTATCGAATTCCAAACAAAACTTTTGTTTAGAATTTTCAACGTACATTGTATATATGGGTTAAAAACAACCAGTTATGTACATAAAGTCACAAAGTCGGAAAACAAGATTTCTACTTCATAATCATCTCCGGGATCACTCAGGGGGACTTAACCACCATGAGATATGGGCGGTAAAACCTCCCGCTCCCTCTGCTTCCGTAACGCGATGTGCGGAAGGCACTCTAGGTGGAATTCAAAGGTAAAAGGAACAACCTTGTGTGCAATGATGCACCCCACAAGAGTCGAACTCTTTACCTCTCGCTAAGAGATGTAGGTCATTATCCCATGAGCTACCTTAGAAGGTTATAATACCATATAAACACTGGAATTTTAGTGACCCATATTAGTATTTACTTTAATTTAATATTTTAAAAGTTTTTCTTTTTCTTTTTCTGTAAAGAAGCAAAAATGCAGATGCTCCCAATATCTCTAATTCTACGTGTCGATTGTTTGCTTTTTGAAACTTACGATTATTTGTTTTTAATTTACAAATATAAATATATATAAATAAATAAAAATATAAATAGAGGGACGATGCTTTAAGATAAATAATAGAGAGCCGAATCATCAATCATAATAAAGGAGCAAGTTCAAATAAGAACCACTAAAAATGTGAGAACTGTAAGAACTATTTAATCTAATAGTTTTTATGAGTTTAAATGCAACAAATTACATGCAAATGTTAATTAATGCACATATCATTAACAAACATATGTTCATTAGCTTAAATTACATGTTAAATTGTTAATTATATGAAACTGTTCACATGTTCGGAAACAAATATGCACATGTAAACGAAAAACTATATATTTAATTATATAGGTACAATATAAGTGTTTTTCAACTATTTTATGTTCATTCATATTCTTCATCAAAGTTTATGTGTGATTCAATCTAGTTACATGTGAAAATCTTTATAAATTAAAAGTTCTCTCAGTTCTCGCATTTTTTATGATTCTCGTTTAAACTTTTAGCTCATAATAAATAATCTTTTGCGTATAAATCATCCATAAAGTTTTCTATATCTCGATCTTCCTTGTTTTTTGTATCGTGGTCTTTTTTTCTATTTTGTTGTTTAGATCTTTTGTTTAGGTTCGAGCTTGGTTGGTTTGTAGTTTTTGTTTTAAGCTCGGTTGACTTTGGTTGTACGTTATTTGGGCTTCAATTTTTGTTGAAGTTTCCTTGTTTTAATGAAGTTTTCTGTTTTTTCGCCGGAAAAAAAACAACATAAAGCAAACTGTAGTTTTATCAACGTCCTTTAAACAATTACTCCATCAGCTAAAAATTAAAAAAAAAGATTTTTTTTAACTGTTTACCTTATTGTTTTATTTATTTAAAATCTGTCTCTTTGTTTAAACTAGTTTTCGAACCCTCGCTTCGCGCCGGGGGTTCGGTTTTCAATGTATTTTATTGCGTTTAGTTTGTAAAATTATCTCGTGGCTAACGATGATGTCGTTGAAGAGCAACTCAAGTCGAACTAAAAGGTATAACCCACGAAAGATTTAAATGTTATTTTAAATTAATGTAACGACCTAACCCGTCGTTTACCGGACCATAAAATTTTTTCCCTTTTGATATGTGTTAAATAACATTTAGGTTGTAGTGACCCGAACTTTTCCATGTTTATATATATTAATTGAGATTGATATTTACATGATTAAATGTTTCCAACATGTTAAGCAATCAAACTTGTTAAGACTTGAATAATTGAAATATGTTTCATATAGACAATTGACCACCCAAGTTGACCGGTGATTCACGAACGTTAAAACTTGTAAAAACTATATGATGACATATATATGGATATATATATATATATATATATATATATATATATATATATATATATATATATATATATATATATATATATATATATATATATATATATATATATATATATATATATATATATATATAGTTAACATGATACTATGATAAGTAAACATATCATTAAGTATATTAACAATGAACTACATATGTAAAAACAAGACTACTAACTTAATGATTTTTAAACGAGACATATATGTAACGATTATCGTTGTAAAGATATTTAATGTATATATATCATATTAAGAGATATTCATACATGATAATATCATGATAATATAATAATTTAAAATCTCATTTGATATTATAAACATTGGGTTAACAACATTTAACAAGATCGTTAACCTAAAGGTTTCAAAACAACACTTACATGTAATGACTAACGATGACTTAACGACTCAGTTAAAATGTATATACATGTAGTGTTTTAATATGTAATTATACACTTTTGAAAGACTTTAATACACTTATCAAAATACTTCTACTTAACAAAAATGCTTACAATTACATCCTCGTTCAGTTTCATCAACAATTCTACTCGTATGCACCCGTATTCGTACTCGTACAATACACAGCTTTTAGATGTATGTACTATTGGTATATACACTCCAATGATCAGCTCTTAGCAGCCCATGTGAGTCACCTAACACATGTGGGAACCATCATTTGGCAACTAGCATGAAATATCTCATAAAATTACAAAAATATGAGTAATCATTCATGACTTATTTACATGAAAACAAAATTACATATCCTTTATATCTAATCCATACACCAACGACCAAAAACACCTACAAACACTTTCATTCTTCAATTTTCTTCATCTAATTGATCTCTCTCAAGTTCTATCTTCAAGTTCTAAGTGTTCTTCATATATTCTACAAGTTCTAGTTACATAAAATCAAGAATACTTTCAAGTTTGCTAGCTCACTTCCAATCTTGTAAGGTGATCATCCAACCTCAAGAAATCTTTGTTTCTTACAGTAGGTTATCATTCTAATACAAGGTAATAATCATATTCAAACTTTGGTTCAATTTCTATAACTATAACAATCTTATTTCAAGTGATGATCTTACTTGAACTTGTTTTCGTGTCATTATTCTGCTTCAAGAACTTCGAGCCATCCAAGGATCCGTTGAAGCTAGATCCATTTTTCTCTTTTCCAGTAGGTTTATCCAAGGAACTTAAGGTAGTAATAATGTTCATAACATCATTCGATTCATACATATAAAGCTATCTTATTCGAAGGTTTAAACTTGTAATCACTAGAACATAGTTTAGTTAATTCTAAACTTGTTCGCAAACAAAAGTTAATCCTTCTAACTTGACTTTTAAAATCAACTAAACACATGTTCTATATCTATATGATATGCTAACTTAATGATTTAAAACCTGGAAACACGAAAAACACCGTAAAACCGGATTTACGCCGTCGTAGTAACACCGCGGGCTGTTTTGGGTTAGTTAATTAAAAACTATGATAAACTTTGATTTAAAAGTTGTTATTCTGAGAAAATGATTTTTATTATGAACATGAAACTATATCCAAAAATTATGGTTAAACTCAAAGTGGAAGTATGTTTTCTAAAATGGTCATCTAGACGTCGTTCTTTCGACTGAAATGACTACCTTTACAAAAACGACTTGTAACTTATTTTTCTGACTATAAACCTATACTTTTTCTGTTTAGATTCATAAAATAGAGTTCAATATGAAACCATAGCAATTTGATTCACTCAAAACGGATTTAAAATGAAGAAGTTATGGGTAAAACAAGATTGGATAATTTTTCTCATTTTAGCTACGTGAAAATTGGTAACAAATCTATTTCAACCATAACTTAATCAACTTGTATTGTATATTATGTAATCTTGAGATACCATAGACACGTATACAATGTTTCGACCTATCATGTCGACACATCTATATATATTTCGGAACAACCATAGACACTCTATATGTGAATGTTGGAGTTAGCTATACAGGGTTGAGGTTGATTCCAAAATATATATAGTTTGAGTTGTGATCAATACTGAGATACGTATACACTGGGTCGTGGATTGATTCAAGATAATATTTATCAATTTATTTCTGTACATTTAACTGTGGACAACTAGTTGTAGGTTACTAACGAGGACAGCTGACTTAATAAACTTAAAACATCAAAATATATTAAAAGTGTTATATATTTTGAACATACTTTGATATATATGTATATATTGTTATAGGTTCGTGAATCAACCAGTGGCCAAGTCTTACTTCCCGACGAAGTAAAAATCTGTGAAAGTGAGTTATAGTCCCACTTTTAAAATCTAATATTTTTGGGATGAGAATACATGCAGGTTTTATAAATGATTTACAAAATAGACACAAGTACGTGAAACTACATTCTATGGTTGAATTATCGAAATCGAATATGCCCCTTTTTATTAAGTCTGGTAATCTAAGAATTAGGGAACAGACACCCTAATTGACGCGAATCCTAAAGATAGATCTATTGGGCCTAACAAACCCCATCCAAAGTACCGGATGCTTTAGTACTTCGAAATTTATATCATATCCGAAGGGTGTCCCGGAATGATGGGGATATTCTTATATATGCATCTTGTTAATGTCGGTTACCAGGTGTTCACCATATGAATGATTTTTATCTCTATGTATGGGATGTGTATTGAAATATGAAATCTTGTGGTCTATTATTATGATTTGATATATATAGGTTAAACCTATAACTCACCAACATTTTTGTTGACGTTTTAAGCATGTTTATTCTCAGGTGATTATTAAGAGCTTTCGCTGTCGCATACTTAAATAAGGACGAGATTTGGAGTCCATGCTTGTATGATATTGTGTAAAAACTGCATTCAAGAAACTTATTTTGTTGTAACATATTTGTATTGTAAACCATTATGTAATGGTAGTGTGTAAACAGGATATTTTAGATTATCATTATTTGATAATCTACGTAAAGCTTTTTAAAACCTTTATCTATGAAATAAAGGTTATGGTTTGTTTTAAAAATGAATGCAGTCTTTGAAAAACGTCTCATATAGAGGTCAAAACCTCGCAACGAAATCAATTAATATGGAACGTTTTTAATCAATAAGAACGGGACATTTCATAGGCCCCATTACACAATTTTCAAAACGTATTTTTATCAAAGTAGGTTCAACGAACTTAAAAACATACAACAATAATTTAAACTTCTTAATACAATAATACGTTAGTTAAATCATAAACCGGTTTATTCATTATGACCCGACTAGTTACTTTTACACAAAACCGAGCATGGTGATTTGGACTATGCTACCCAATCCTAATCGAGTCCAAAACCAAGATCTTCTAAAGCAACCTAGCCAAGATCTCTAATCCACACGCTTACCCGAGCCGCCAATCATGCGAACCTATAAAAATATCAACAACGAGAGGGTAAGCTAATGCTTAGTGAATGTAAAGATACTATACACATACATATGCATAAAATGGCTACGCATCACCAAGCATCAAAATAAACACATACCGGCTCCGCATGGTAAATAAACTACAAAAGAGCACATACACAAAGTAGCTACACGCTACGTAATCACCAAGCTAATGCCACAAGATTAGCTACAACACAACAATAAGTATATACGCATATACAATAAATATAATCAACAACAACAATAAGGTTAACCCCTTAACCCAAATCACATGAAGGTTGGCCGAACTTCCTGGACCTTAGTGACTTCGCACTACCCGAGATTCACTTCCTTCACCACTTCAACAACCGAGGTTGGCCGAACTACCCGAGCCTTAGTGAATTCGCACTACCCGAAATTCACCACCTCATCACCAAGATGACCGAACTACCCGAGTCATCATGAATCCGCACTAACCGAGATTCATCTCCTCAACAACAAATGCTTGCAAACCCATCGCCAAAGGGTTTATCCAATACGCTAGCCAATTCACAACACCAAGGGTAATAACCCAAAACGGATAAGCGTATCACATGGACCTGAAGCACAAGAGGAGTCCATTCTCCCACACAAACATAGAGTAAACCCAAGCAAGGGTCACTCTACACACACGCACCCATTTTACACATACACATGTGCATAGTAAATTTACACTCACCTTAAACGCCTCGATGAAGTGAAATCCAATCCGGCAACTCGCCAATGGAACGTACCTATTCCATTTATCACATAAACATCAAAACAAACTCATTTGGACTCTCGACCCGCCCAAATGAACAACAAGTGCAAATCACGCCCTTTTGAACTTTAACGCTACTCGAAGGTCCGAACCCTACAAGACCAATTCCCGTGTACCCGAAATACCTAAATGTACCAACTTAAGCACTCGAACGCATTTCAACTCGCTTGTTGCCCAAAAACTCGTTTTGACCCTTAAAAGTCAAAATCTCACCATTTACAAGTTTCAACACCAAAATATATTTAACTCGGGTTTATACTTCAACTTACTTCATTTTAAGTTTATAAACCTTATTAAATCGACAATCGGGTCACAATCATCACCAAACTCTAATTTTAACTCTATTCAAAATTAGTCAACCATATAGACCCTAAAGGCTTCCAACACCTCAAAAATCACTAAACACTAGTGATTACACTCATTTGCAAGTCTTACAAGCTTACACTTGCTCACCAAACCCAAAACCCGCCAACATCAACAATAAACCCGAATCTTGGTGTTAATCTTCCATTAACAACTAATGGGGTTCCATTTATGAACATACAATCAAAAGCCCCAAATTTAGATAATGAACACGAAAACGAAATTCGGAGTTAGAGCTTACCGCTAGTATCAAATTGTAGCTAAGAACGAGGAGAACAAGATTGCCTCTTGCACCAAAGATAGAATCACGAATCTTCCTTTCCAAATCTCACTTTGAATCAAATGGGGTTTTGAAGAAATGAGAGAAAATGAGAAAGAAAAAGGAAATGAGTGGACCAGAATTTGGGATAAGATCTGTCCAATACATGAAATGACCAAAATTCCCTCATATCCCCTTTAAAATTGCGAAATCCGGAACCAGCTCACCAGGAACGCCGCGCTGCGGCACCCTTTCTTCGCGCCGCGAGATAAACCGTGGTCTGGTGCCCTTGTTTACATGCCTCCTGATCCTGATTCCAGTTAAATGCCGCGCCGCGGCCAAACCCTCCACGATACGACCTGCAACACAATCTGATCAGTTTTCGCGTCCTCGAACAACTGCACATGTACACGCTTCGTTCTCTTTATTTATGCAACGTACATGCCCCTTAAAACACTTAAAACATGCCTCGAACAATCCATGCATACAATTCCATCCATACATATATATATATATATATATATATATATATATATATATATATATATATATATATATATATATATATATATATATATATATAGTGGTAGGATCAAGAGGGAAGTAACCATTCGGGGGGAAGCGGGGGGAAGCAAAAACATTTTTTTTTTCGTTTTTTGAAAAAACTTTGTTCACGAACATTATAGATGAGATGAAAATATGAACATTTAGTATAGACACTTTGTGATAAATGTTTTTATTTTGGCGGGAACACGCTCGAAGAAGTAATATATAACAATTCTCGTGTTTTTCGAGCGTATTTTGAGATTTTAGCTATTGGGGTTTAGATATTAGGGTTTATAGGGTTTAGATATTAGGGTTTAGAAATTTAGGGTTTAGGGTTTAGATTTAGGGTTTAGATTTAGGATTTAGATTGAGTTTTTAACACGAACGGTTTAGAGTTTAGGGTTTAGGATTTTGGGTTTAGGGTTTAGGGTTTAGGGTTTGGTGTTTTGGGTTTATGGAATAAACCCAAAACACCAAACCCTAAATACCAAACCCTAAACCCTAAACCCTAAACTCTAAATCGGGCTAAATTTTACTTCACAAAACATGAAAAAAACGTTCATATTCTTCACGAACAATATTATCTTGAATGTTATTTTTGTCGATCGTTTTCCCACCTAAATAATAACATTCATCACGAAGTGTCTCTTCTAAATGTTCATATTTTTGTGTGATCTTGATGCCGAAAAAAAAAATTTCAAAACAACGAAAAAAAAAAAATATTTTGCTTCCCCCCGCTTCCCCCCGATTGGTTACTTCCCCATTGATCCTGCCCCTATATATATATATATATATATATATATATATATATATATATATATATATATATATATATATATATATATATATATATATATATATATATATATATATATATATATATATATATATATATATATATATATATATATCAATATATATATACCTTTATTAACTTCGTGTACATATTCACATATATCAATATACTCTCTACGTGCACTTTACGCCCGAGATAACTATTCGAAATATCCGGGTGTTACAACTCTCCCCCAATTATTTCGATCACGTCCTCGTAATCCTAGTCACTTAACCAATCCGAACCTACACGCTATGGTTCTCAAACAATCGTCCCAATTCGACTTCCAACACATTTTTCATTAACCCGAAGATTAATCCATCAACTAAACACACACTTGCACGCATTCTGAGACGTGCAATACACACAACATCTGAAGTCTATAACAATCACTTAGAATACGCGAAATCGCCAGATATTCTTCCAACTCCTCTAGGCAATTCTCCTCAAAGAGTCACCATTAACAACTAAATCGTCACCCACGATTTATTAAAATCCACAAATTCAAGCACTAAAACTTGCTCAATCCCTCACATTGGGAAAACTCAAGCAATCTCGTACCGAGATATCAACTCCTAGCGTAACATACCAAGTACATCGCTAGTAATAACCGCATACCACAATAAAGTCAACATCCAAACCGATGAAGACCGAAATGAAAGCGAATCCTAACGGATAACACTTACCACTTAACACCCCTTGTAGTGCGCAACACGACTAATACGCAACTACCGCAAACACGTGAGCAAAATACGACTATTGCATCACAATTCACACCAACATGGCCGAAACAACCCGAGCCTAAACACATATGGAGGATGGTCGAAACAACCCGAACCTTAGTGAATTCGCAACAACCCGAAATTCACCAACCCAATCCATATTTCCCACAACGAAATGACCGCACAACCCGAGTCATTGTGAATACGTGCAAACCGATATTCACTACCTCCACCTCATAGTATAACCGAGGATGGACGTACAACCCGAGCCTTAGTGAATCCGAACTACCTGACATTCACTACCTCAAACTACGAGTCCACCCAATAGGGACAATCGTACTACCCGAAATATTGTGAATATGAACAACCCAATATTCACGTCCTATATCACGACGCAATGAATGGTACTCCCATTCTCCATCGGTACTCGCATTTCCTGATAACGTTATACCATACCGATATAACACTACTCCCAACACAAATATCCGTTAGTGTACTTAACACCGCGTGACACTAACTCCCAGGTGGTGTCTTATCACCGCGACTAACCTACCCATCACACACGCTCTTTTGGCCTCATTCAATGAGTAGTGTGGCATCACGCACTGCACACACCATAGTGAACCCTGACGGATAATCACTAACCATTCACCACAAACAAAGTATATACGCATACTTAAAATCATTCCACACTGCCTGGAATTTCCGCACCCAAATTATTCGCACACGCGAACATTTCCATCAGAATCGAGCAAGAACCACCTAAATCGCACATAGGCACAAAATAATAATTCTCTAGAAGAGAATCCGACACGCACATCCCTTAACTGAGGGATCTCACCTTGCTCGTCAAACACGACCATTTATCTCCCAAAGAGATTCACCACATTACCACCTCGGTGGTAATTTTAAATCCAAAAACATAAGTACAATTTATTCAAACCATACTTTTACCACAATTGACCAACGTAGGTCTCAACGCTAGCTCCGAATCCATACGAGCATCGTCCAATATCAACACACTTGAACATCTTCGTGCGAGAGTTCAACTCCCCCACTTAGACTCCGTTCCATAACCACATCATCGAGATAAAAGTATCCCACGAAACCATTATCCGCCCATTGTTGACTTAGTCAACCGCCTAGCCCGTCTCCGCCTCACCGAGACTCATACAACCAACATGCTAAAGAATGACAAGATCCATCCATCTTGTATTTCTCAATATACACATCACAATACCTCGCTCTATCCTTGAGCACACGAAGGATTTCGGATCATCCTTCACTACTTTAACCGAAGTACTTACGAAAATGTATAAGTATGACTCTAGCAATCACCGGGTTGCTATCACTAGTAACTTCTGAAATGTCCTGTTCATATTGATTATAAACGTTCCATATTAATTGATTTCGTCGCGAGGTTTTGACCTCTATATGAGACATTTTTCAAAGACTGCATTCATTTTTAAAACAACCATAACCTTTATTTTATCGATAAAGGTTTAAAAAGCATTACGTAGATTATCAAATAATGATAATCTAAAATATACCGTTTACACATGACCATTACATAATGGTTTACAATAAGAATATATTACATCAAAAATAAGTTTCTTGAATGCAGTTTTTACATAATATCATACAAGTATGGACTCCAAATCTTGTCCTTATTTTAGTATGCAACAATGAAAGCTCTTAATAATCACCTGAGAATAAACATGCTTAAAACATCAACAAAAATGTTGGTGAGTTATAGGTTTAATCTATATATTATCAAATCATAATAATAGACCACAAGATTTCATATTTCAATATACATCCCATACATAGAGATAAAATTCATTCATATGGTGAACACCTGGTAACTGACATTAACAAGATGCATATAAGAATATCTCCTATCATTCCGGGAAATCCTTCGGACATGATAAAAACGAATTCGAAGTACTAAAGCATCCGGTACTTTGGATGTGGTTCATTAGGCCCAATAGATCTATTTTTAGGATTCGCGTCAATTAGTAGATCGTTTTACTAATTCTTAGGTTACCAAGCAAAAGGGGCATATTCGGCTTCGATCATTCACCCATATAATGTAGTTTCAATTACTTGTGTCTATTTCGTAAAATATTTATAAAACTGCATGTATTCTCATCCCAAAATATTAGATTTTAAAAGTGGGACTATAACTCACTTTCACAGATTTTTCTTCGTCGGGAAGTAAGACTTGACCACTGGTCAATTTACGAACCTATAACAAATATGTACATATATATCAAAGTATGTTCAAAATATATTTACAACACTTTTAATACATTTTGATGTTTTAAGTTTATTAAGTCAGCTGTCCTCGTTAGTAACCTACAACTAGTTGTCCAAAGTTAGATGTACAGAAAAAATTGATATATATTATCTTGAATCAATCCACGACCCAGTGTATACACGTCTCAGGCTAGATCACAACTCAAAGTATATATATATTTGGAATCAACCTCAACCCTGTATAGCTAACTCCAACATTACTGTATATAGAGCGTCTATGGTTGTTCCAAATAATATATATACATGGGTTGATATGACATGTCAAAACATTTGCATACGTGTCTATGGTATCCCAAGATTACATAATATATTAGAATACATGTATAATACAATATAAGTTAGCTAGGATATGATTAATATAGATTTGTTACCAATTTTCACGTAGCTACAACAAGAAAAATTATCCAATCTTGTTTTACCCATAACTTCTTCGTTTTAAATCCGTTTTGAGTGAATCAAATTGCTATGGTTTCATATTGAACTCTATTTTATGAATATAAACAGAAAAAGTATAGGTTTATAGTCGGAAATATAAGTTACAAGTCGTTTTTGTAAGAGGTAGTCATTTCATTCGAAAGAACGACGACTTGATGACCATTTTGAAAAACATACTTCCACTTTGAGTTTAACCATGATATTTGGAGATAGTTTCATGTTCATAAGAAAAATCATTTTCCCAGAAGAACAACTTTTAAATCAAAGTTTATCATAGTTTTTAATTAACTAACCCAAAACAGCCCGCGGTGTTACTACGACGGCGTAAATCCGGTTTTACGGTGTTTTTCTTGTTTCCAGGTTTTAAATCATTAAGTTAGCATATCATATAGATATAGAACATGTGTTTAGTTGATTTTAAAAGTCAAGTTAGAAGGATTAACTTTTGTTTGCGAACAAGTTTAGAATTAACTAAACTATGTTCTAGTGATTACAAGTTTAAACCTTGGAATAAGGTAGCTTTATATATATGAATCGAATGATGTTATGAACATCATTACTACCTCAAGTTTTGTGGATAAACCTACTGGAAATGAAAAAAATAGATCTAGCTTCAAAGGATCCTTGGATGGCTTGAAAGTTCTTGAAGCAGAATCATGACACGAAAACAAGTTCAAGTAAGATTTCCACTCGAAATAAGATTGTTATAGTTATAGAAATTGAATCAAAGTTTGAATATGAGTATTACCTTGTATTAGAAAGATATCTTACTGTAAACAAGAAAGATTTCTTGAGGTTGGATGATCACTTTACAAGATTGGAAGTAAGCTAGCAAACTTGGAAGTATTCTTGATTTTATGAAACTAGAACTTATAGAATTTATGAAGAACACTTAGAACTTGAAGATAGAACTTGAGAGAGATCAATTAGATGAAGAGAATTGAAGAATGAAAGTATTTTTAGGTGTTTTTGATCATTGGTATATGGATTAGATATAAAGGATGTGTAATTTTGTTTACATGTAAATAAGTCATGAATGATTACTAATATTTTTGTAATTTTATGAGATATTTCATGCTAGTTGCCAAATGATGGTTCCCACATGTGTTAGGTGACTCACATGGGCTGATAAGAGCTGATCATTGGAGTGTATATACCAATAGTACATACATTTAAAAGCTGTGTATTGTAAAAGTACGAATACGGGTGCATACGAGTAGAATTGTTGATGAAACTGAACGAGGATGTAATTGTAAGCATTTTTGTTAAGTAGAAGTATTTTGATAAGTGTCTTGAAGTCTTTCAAAAGTGTATGAATACATATTAAAACACTACATGTATATACATTTTAACTGAGTCGTTAAGTCATCGTTAGTCGTTACATGTAAGTGTTGTTTTGAAACCTTTAGGTTAACGATCTTGTTAAATGTTGTTAACCCATTGTTTATTGTATCAAATGAGATGTTAAATTATTACATTATCATGATATCATGATGTATTAATATATCTTAATATGATATATATACATTAAATGTCGTTACAACGATAATCATTACATATATGTCTCGTTTCGAAATCATTAAGTTAGTAGTCTTGTTTTTACATATGTAGTTCATTGTTAATATACTTAATAATATGTTTACTTATCATAATATCATGTTAACTATATATATATCCATATATATGTCATCATATAGTTTTTACAAGTTTTAACGTTCGTGAATCACCGGTCAACTTGGGTGGTTAATTGTCTATATGAAACCTATTTCAATTAATCAAGTCTTAACAAGTTTGATTGCTTAATATGTTGGAAACACTTAATCATGTAAATATAAATTTTATTTAATATATATAAACATGGAAAAGTTCGGGTCACTACAGTACCTACCCGTTAAATAAATTTCGTCCTGAAATTTTAAGCAGTTGGAGGTGTTGACGTATCTTCTGGAAATAAGTGCGGGTATTTCTTCTTCATCTAATCTTCTCATTCCCAGGTAAACTTGGGTCCTCTACGAGCATTCCATTGAACCTTAACAATTGGTATCTTGTTTTGTTTAAGTCTTTTAACCTCACGATCCATTATTTTGACGGGTTCTTCGATGAATTGAAGTTTTTCATTGATTTGGATTTCGTCTAACGGAAGAGTGAGATCTTCTTTAGCAAAACATTTCTTCAAATTCGAGACGTGGAAAGTGTTATGTACAGCCGCGAGTTGTTGAGGTAACTCAAGTCGGTAAGCTACTGGTCCGACACGATCAATAATCTTGAATGGTCCAATATAGCTTGGATTTAATTTCCCTCGTTTACCAAATCGAACAACGCCTTTCCAAGGTGCAACCTTAAGCATGACCATCTCTCCAATTTCAAATTCTATATCTTTTCTTTTAATGTCGGCGTAGCTCTTTTGTCGACTTTGGGCGGTTTTCAACCGTTGTTGAATTTGGATGATCTTCTCGGTATTTTCTTGTATTTGAAAGGACCCATTCATATACATTATAAACGATTCACAATAGTTGATTACATTGCGAGGTATTTGACCTCTATATGATACATTTTACAAACATTGCATTCGTTTTTAAAAGACAAACTTTCTTTACATCGAAAATTGACAGGCATGCATACCATTTCCTAATATCCACTATCCAACTATAAATTGATTTAATAATAATCTTTGATGAACTCAATGACTCGAATGCAACGTTCTTCGAAATATGCTATGAAAGACTCCAAGTAATATTTTTAAAATGAGCAAATGCACAGCGGAAGATTTCTTTAACACCTGAGAATAAACATGCTTTAAAGTGTCAACCAAAAGGTTGGTGAGTTCATTAGTTTATCATAATCATTTATTTTCATCATTTTAATAGACCACAAGAATTTCATTTCCAGTTCTCATAAATATACGTCCCATACATAGAGACAAAAATAATCATTCATATGGTGAACACCTGGTAACCGACATTAACTAGATACATATAAGAATATCCCCTATCATTCCTGGATCCTTCTTCGGACATGATATAAATTTTGAAGTACTAAAGCATCCGGTACTTTGGATGGGGTTTGTTAGGCCCAATAGATCTATCTTTAGGATTCGCGTCAATTAGGGTGTCTGTTCCCTAATTCTTAGATTACCAGACTTTAATAAAGGGGCATATTCGATTTCGATAATTCAACCATAGAATGTAGTTTCAATTACTTGTGTCTATTTCGTCAAACATTTATAAAAGCGCATGTATTCTCAGTCCCAAAAATATAAAGGGTAAAAATGCAAATGAAACTCACCATACTGTATTTCGTAGTAAAAATACATATAACGTCATTGAACAAGTGCAAGGTTGGCCTCGGATTCACGAACCTAAATTAATTATATATATTTATGTGTTGGTCAATATTTGTCTAACAAATTAGGTCAAGTCATAGTGTACCACAATCCTAATGCTCGAGACTAATATGCAAAAGTCAACAAAAGTAAATTTGACTCAAAATAATTTCCAAAAATCTATACATGATTAATATATAGTTTAAATATCGTCGTTTTATATTTTTAAAAGATTTATTAGAGTAAATAATATAATTTATTTATTAATAAATAAAATTTTATATTAAATTTATATAATAAAATATACTTTTATATATATTAAGTAATAAAATTTATAGGGTTCATTTAATATCATAAAGATAATATGATAGCTATTATTAAAGTAAGTTATTACACGTAGTAAAATATGTTTGTATCACATATTTATTTGATAAAATAATATCTATAATGATAGTAAGTAAAAGTTGTATTATTTTGTAATAATAATTATTATTATAAAAATATTAATATTTATAATTACTAAGATGACATTATGATAAAACGATAATTCTAATTATGATAACTTTAATATTTACGATAATTTTTAATATTATCTTTAAAATAATAATTCTATTTAAAATAATAATAATAATGATATTTTATAGTAATAATGACATTTCTATTAAAATGATAATTTTTGTTAAAATGATAGTTTTAATACTAACGATACTTTTAATAATAATAGTAATGATAAAAATAATAAGAACGATAATTTTATCTAAATCAATATCTTATAATATTTTAATTTCATCATGATACTCTTACTCATTATTTCCTAATCATTTCATTTAATAGCTTTTAATCGTCTTTTATATCGTGTTCATAATAATGATAATAATAGTAATCAAAATAATTAGGTGTTACAAATATTTGTTTTAATTACACTAATATTAATAATGATAGTAACTATAACATAATTAAGGATAATACTAATAATTATCTTAATGATAATATAGTAATAATAATAATAATAATAACAATAACAATAACCATTTTTAAATAATGATATATATTAATAATGATAATAATAATAATAATACTAATACTAATAATAATAATAATAATAATAATAATAATAATAATTGGATAATAATAATAATACTAATTATAACTTTAACGATAATAACGATAGTAATAATAAAAAAAAAATAACAATTTTTAATGATAAATCCATGTTATTGATAAAGATAATAATAATGATAATAATAAGATAAAACTAGAACGACGATAAAAACGACGATAATAATAATCATTTTTAATAAAAATATCGAAAATTCAATTGATTATAACTTCTAATCCGTTCATCGAAACCATTCGATATCTAAAGGAAAAGTTCTTAATTTTTCGCTAGCTTTCCAAGGATATGCATATCTTATACCTTATCTCAACCGCAAGTATAACTAATTCAAGATTCAACCTAACCTGTCTAAGGGCAATATCAAAAGTACAAGCATACATAATCCTAAATACTCGAGCACTAGTCAGTGATACACTATTAGTATGTAAAAGTTAAATTATGAGCACTCACGTATCAATATTGAGATTCAATATTGCAGGAAAGGTACGTAGACGCAACGGAAATGATAAACACTATATTGACCTCACGAGCATACCCATGAACCATACTCAATCACCTCCATAGCTATAACCCATAATTTCCTTAATCCTATCCTACCCTAAAAAACAATTTTGAAGTCACTCGGACAGCACTCCGTCGTAATATTTTATGTATACTAATAATATCTTGAAATAATACGGAGTAAATATATATATGTAAATCGATTGAGAGAGTTTATAGAAAAATATTTTCAAGTTTCTATGAAATAATGAAACATATTGAATTCTATTTATAATAGATTTTTGAATTATTAAAGTGAATTATTAAAGTATGAATTATTAAAGTATGAATTATTAAAGTGAATTATTAAAGTATGAATTATTAAAATGAATTATTAAAGTATGAATTATTAAAGTGAATTATTAAAGTATGAATTATTAAAGTGAATTATTAAAGTTAAAGTAAAGTAAAAATAAAGTAAAGGTAAAGTTTAAGTATATTAAAAGTATAAAACTATGTACGTATAATACGCGTATAAATATATATAATATTAATTTAAATCGTTATATATATTTAATAAAATAAAATATAAATATCGTTATCTTTATCATACTAGTTAAGTAATGAGTTGTCAAAAGTGGTTCTAGATATTTATAAAAGTTATATACGTTTTAATAATAAAGTTCTTTTTAAACTGAAAACGTTTTTGTACGTTTAAAACTAAATAGATCAATCGAGTCTTTATGAGATTCAATCTTCCACTATCCTTTGTCTAGTTCTCAATGATTGACAATTTGTTCTTATTTATAAATCACTTTACCATTTTTCAAATATTGTTAAAATGGAAAGATTTCTCAAATCAACGTGGGCCTTTCAACAGAGACTTGTAATCATAATTCAATATATCTGATAATTCAATCATTTGATCTTATCTTCTAATTCTATTGATAAATATTTTGAAACAGATACAATCATATAAAGTATTTAATCTAATATTTTGTTTACGCTTCAAGTTATAATATATATACACATATACATATATAATCATATTCGTTTAATGGTTCGTGAATCGTTGGAACTTGGTTGAGGTTGAATGAATGTATGAACATAGTTTAAAATTCTTGAAATTTAACTTAACAAATATTGCTTATCGTGTCGGAAACATATAAAGATTAAAGTTTAAATTTGGTTGGAAATTTCCGGGTTGTCACAGTACCTACCCGTTAAAGAAATTTCGTCCCAAAATTTGAGTGAAAAGGTTGTGAATGATAATAAGTATGTTTTCATGATGCATACGGGCTGAAAATTAGAGTTTTATCATCTGCAAATAATTTGGATAAACAATCCATTTATATGAAGAGTACGAATGAAGCTAACATAGAAGAATGAAATGAGTAAGTGTAGATTCATCTTATCATTTGACGTTGATATGATTGATTCCCAGATTTCAAGGGATTTGAAGAAAATCTTCTTAATAAGATTTGACTCTCCGGTAAACAAGGGAATTAGGATACGCTTTAAATGCGATCGTCCATTTTAATTGTTCTGTCAAAGATTTTCTTATAAATTTACCTCATTCGTTTCCTTACAACTCACACCTTCTGTTGATGCATTTTATGAAAGTCCTTAAACATCTACCCACGTTCATAGCAGGTACATCAGTTTACAGGCCACCATGATTGCTCGTTATTATCCTATCCGTGTTTGTATGTGGTTACAGGAACTGCAGGAACGAGATTTAGATGTTTGACTATATTAGACTTAGTCAGACGTACGAGTGAAGCCTCACTAGTACGGCTGACAGGCTCATACGCACGGTTGATGCTGAGCTAAGTCACAATTACAACCTAACTGAGAAGACACGAGTGAGTGATCACCCGTACGGCTGATGAAGCCAACTCGTACGTGTGATGAATGAATCGTATGGGTGAGTCAACAGCAGGGGTATATAAAGTCTTATGTTCTTCATTTTAGGTTAAGCCTCTCATTTATTACACACACTCAGATCTAGTGAGCTCCTCCGATTCTCTCTCAGTCCAAATCACCCAGGTGGTGAATAATAGCTCTAGGTGTTGATCTAATCACACTTGATTTAGTTGTGGTTTGACTAAATTAATCAAAAAAAAAACTTAACCTATTCACTAGAGGGTTTGATTCACTTGTTCCGCCATTGTGTGAGTTAAACCTGTTGATTTCTAAGTTCCTAGTCATGTTTCATCACCTTCTATTCTTTCCCCCTCAACTCATATTTTAAAGTATTCATCAATATGCTCCATCCAGTTCTGATTCTCGATATACTTCTAACTTTCATATCGGTCATTCTTCTTTTTCATCTACCGCCGGAAGAATCTATTTACTTCTACTATACTCTTGGGTTTATAGTGTTTCTAGTTCTCCCGTGTCTTTATATGCATCGATATATATGGTTTATAATTTCTGGTTTGTCGTTGGGCTTTATATGTTCACTTATATTTCAAAGTCTCTGCTTCTGTCTTCTATAATCATTATCATTCACAGTTAATGCTCTCTTTTATTTGCTGCAATTTATACCCCACTTTCTATTTCGGAGTTTTGTCCTTTCGTTTCTTCTTCTTGCGATTAAGCACCGCTTGTAATGGTCCAGAATTCACAGATATGAATTTCGGAATGAACATTGTTAATGTTCTAGGAAGGAAATTGTGATGGCACGATCTTGACTTGTCAAATTACTAGAATACCTTGGAAAAGGCCGAATCATCAAGAAATATTTTTTTGATATTTTAGAGGTTAAATAGAATACAAGAGTCGTATAACATGGCACATGATGATGTTATGATCTGTGAATCATCAGGTTCCATTAAGAAACTCAGCATGACTTACTGTAATATAATCACATTGATCAAGTGTCATTATATTATTATACTAGTTCATGTTTCAGTTCCCAACACTACTTCAAAATATTCCTATTTTAAACTTGAATGTTTCAGAATTTAGAAACTAAAATAGTTTCTTTTATGATGTAATACAGATAGCGCGAAGAGGTAAATGATTTCAAATAAGAAAAATTAAGAAAATATCTTCAGAAATATGGAGGATATTTATAATGAAAGATATGATGATATTTTAGAATTTCTAATATCAGAGGATGATGAAGAATATTGTCCGCAGGGGTTTAGAGTCAGGAGCAAGGTATTCGTTAATGACTTTAGTAGGTACTGAATCATTTGGATCCTTTGAAGTCAGGTTCAGTCTTTGTAATTTGTCCACAGCCTCCTTCCTACTTTGCTCAATCCGTTTTCCAGTTCCAAAACTTCTCTTTTTCTGCGCTTTGCCAGCACACTTCATCATTATCATCCAGCTTTTACCGTTTAAAGTCGTTTATAGTTTTTGCTACTTCATCAGCATTTTTTTTTCCATTTTCGGAGAACCAATTCGTAGTTCGGAGTGTTTTTCAGAAACTTCACATTCAATTTAAGTCCAGAAGATAGACGTTATATATACACATATAACTGTTGGCGTAGACATGCTGTGAGATTTCAAAATACTGATTGCTAATTCCCAATGATTCGTATGGCAATTCTCATTACAAGATGCGAATGAGTAAATGATGGGGTTTCAATGAATAATTATAATGACTTTTTGGAGAGGCTAAAGTCAAAGGGTAATGAAGTTGTTGGTACATCTGCTAATAATGTGGTGGAATGTAAAAGGTTCCCTGGTAACGATGGTGTATATCTCAAGGTTATAATAAGGTTAGTCTGATTGAAAAGTCAAAGTTGACTTGCTGGAGCTGTGACAAAACTGGCTACTTTGAATAGGAGTCGCAAAGTTATTTTTGCTAATAAATGCCAAATAATCTGAAGCGGATACGTTGTTTAAACTTTTACTTTGGTTTCAAGAGTTTTTTGGGTACATAACTGTGGGTAACATGTGGTTGGATCATCTCGATTGCTCATCATTCGAAGTGTCTTCAGAAATTTTCGAAGGGTTCGAACACAGATTGTAATCGTTAACATACATTTGATGTTCTAACACAGTTTTGAAGTCAAAATATAGCTTGTGAAAGATGTAAGGATCTAAGAGTGATGATTTTGGTCATATCTCAAGTTGAATTTTGAGATTTCAAAATCAGAATATGTAATTAAATTTTGAATGAGTATGGTTGTTTTGATTTCTATATAAGAATGTATATTGTTGTGAAAGTAGGGAGTATAATGGATGATTTGCTGAATCAGATTAGAAGAATGTAACATATTAATTGTGAATTTATATATCTCTCGGGTATTACCTACCCGTTAAAAAAATTTCACAATTAATATTTTGTACAAAAGAATTTTATTACAGTCTTTATGAAAATATATATATGTATATTTTTTTCAGATGTAACATAGATTTAATGAGTTAATGTTAAATTAAACTCATTTGATTTACGGTTGAAACTAGAATTGAATAATCCCTAAGGGCTTTAAAAAGTACATAACTTTTACGCAGTATTTCTTTAATGACATTGAAATTATGAATCAATACTTCGTTATTTGTTGATGTATGATGTTCGGTTCGTGGAATTCTTGTGAATTTCGCAAAGTACGAATGATGTTATCTGAAAAGTTTCGGGTACATCGATGATGAAAGTGTAAAATCAAATATATACTTGATTTATTATGAATTGGAATTTGTTGAATTGCGACAGAGATTGTAGTTAACGCTGGTTAAGTTGCGGCCGAAGGACGTACATTATTGCATATTTGTAATATGAATTAACCGAGTAGTTAAGATTAACACACAATAGCTTAGCACGGAAAGATTTATTTCAAAATATATATATATATATATATATATATATATATATATAAATATATAAATATATATATATATATATATATATATATATATATATATATATATATATATATATATATATATATATATATATATATATATATATATATATATATATATATATATATATATATATATATATATAAGACCCTAATCCTGTTTCTGACTTTTTAGTTGTTCGGGACGCCGTCCAGGATGGTGGGACGCCGTCCAGATGTTAAAGGCTGGACGTCGTCCAGAAATTGGGACGCCGTCCAGTTTGTCTGTCGGGCCAGCTGGGTTATTTTAAGATTTTTAGAGGGGCAAAATGGTATTTTCACTTATGGAACGAGTTAAGGCCACAAGATCAGTTCTAGGAGCCTCATTTGCTCCACTAACACCCACACAAACACTCTCATCTTGTTCTAGTGAGAGAGTAAGAGTTTTAGAGAGAGAGGTGGATTTGGAGAAGAAGGAGTCGAATTCTCGCAAAAGCTCGGGTTCTAAAGTTGTTCATCTCGCTCCTAGCTACGTTGTGGTGGTATTGGTAAGCTCAAACTCCGAATTTCATTTGTTAAATTTGATATTCAAGTTAGAATTTTGAGTTAGTTTGTTGTGAAACCCTTTTAGATGATGAAATGGGTTTATGGTGACTAGTTATTCTTGTCACTTGGCGGGTTTTGGGTCGGTTGACGTTTTAGCGTTGTTTAGGGTTTGATCTTGAGTTTAATCACTAGGTTTAGTGATTATGGAAGTGGTGAAACTCTTTTGGGTGAGTTTGGTTAACTAATTTTGAAATGGGTCAAAATTAGGGTTTTGGTGTCAAAATGGGTATGACACGTGTTTAACACTTGTGTTCGGGTTTAATTGGTGTGTTAGGACCATTTTCACGTGTATTAGTGATTATTGATTAATTTGGGCGCGGTTTGTGCTTGGAAGTGCAAATGGGTCGAATTTGCACTAAGGGTCAATTGGGTTGGTTTGCAAGTCAACCCTAATTGTGATAATGGAATAGGTACTTTCCATTGACGAGTTGCGGATTATTTGGAAGCATTCATCAAGGTGACAAGGTGAGTGTTAATATCCTATATGCATATGTATGTGTAGGATGAGTGCGGGTCGGGTGAAGTGATTCTCGGCTATAGAGTTCACTTCACATATAGGTAGATTGATGGACTTGTGTATGACTCCAATTGGCACGGTTGTGCATTTTGGTTGACCACCTCTGACGTGGTACACGTTTTGAGTGTACGTGATCACACGTGGTTGTGATGTGGATGTTATAACCTCAATGGCGAAGGGTTGATATTGTTGTGATGTGGATAACCCCGATGTGGTGGATTTTATAATCCCGTGACCGTGGGTTTTGGTATTTGGGAAGTGAATCTCGGGTAGTGCGGATTCATGATGACTCGGGTTGTTCGGTCATCCTTTTTATGAGGTGATGGATTTCGGGTTGTGCGAATTCATTAAGGCTCGGGTAGTTCGGCCAACCTCGGTTGTTGAATTGGTAGAGAAGTGAATTTCGGGTTGTGCGAATTCACTAAGGCTCGGGTTGTTCGGCCAACGTTCGTATGATTGAGGTTAAGGGGTTAACCTTATAGTTTGGTTACCCATTTAGGTACGCGTATTTACTTATATTGTTGTAACTAATCTTGCGGTTTGACTTGGTGGTACGTTAGGTATAACATTGCTTAGTTATGCTTGGATTGCTGTATGTGGCTCGTATTTGTGTGTTAGCGATGCGCATTTCATTTTATGCATATATATGTATGTAGTATATTCTCATTCACTAAGCGTTAGCTTACCCTCTCGTTGTTTATATTTTTATAGATTGCACGGATGCGGTGGCTCGGGTAAGCGCGGGGACTAGTGGGCTTGCGTAGTTGCTTTAGAAGATTTGCTTTTGGATTTGATTAGGATTGGGTAGCGTGTCCCCAATCCCATGCTCGGTCTATGTTTTTGTATAAACTAATGGGTCGAAATAGTCACTTATGGTATTTTAGGTCGATGTGGGCCCGGTGTCGTAAAACTCGGTTTTTATTGTGAAAAACTCTTAGTTTAAACTATTGTAATATATTGTGAAAGTGTTTTGGTTTAAAAGTGTCGGGAAGCGGGTTTTCGCCCGCGTAAGTTCGAGAAACTGATCGGAATGTTTTAGTACATCTGGACGCCGTCCCAGATGTCTGGACGCCGTCCCAGTCTTAAGAGCTAGACGCCGTCCAAGCTTTTGGACGCCGTCCAGATCAACTGTTTCAGAAATTTTTTTTTGTGGCACGTTTTCGGATGGTTAACGGGTTGGGTCGTTACAAGTGGTATCAGAGCATGGTCTAAGGGATTTAGGTGACTTGAGATAGGTGCCTAGACTTAAACTTTTGTGTGTGCTTATTTGTTGCGGGACTTGTAGGATTACCGGTCGGAATGGGAATTTGGTTAGTGCCTTAATTGATAGGTGGACTAACGTGTATATTAATACGTGGATATTATTAATATACGATTGTGTTATGTTTATGTTTATGTTGCGTTGCGAATATCATCGAGCAAGATGGTCGTTGTACAAACGAGGGGATACGATGTGTGTGCGTAATAAGGACTTGCAAACCTTATTACGGGTGCAAATCGTGTTTAACAAGTGATGTACGAAGAGTGTTGAGCAAGATGGGGCGGTGTTATGCGTGTTGTTTTATACGTTCGTGGACTAATCGTTTTGCATTCTTTAGAATGACGACGCGAAACGAGATCGAGACGAATGACGAGGAGTTTAACTCTAGAGTTGCAGCCGCAGTTGCGGAGCAAATGAGTGCGTTTCGAGAAGAAATGGATAGGAAGTATTCCGAATTTCGGGGTAGTAGTGAAATGGAGCGTTGTCTTAAGAGCTTCATGAGGACTAAACCCCCAATGTATGACGGGAAACCGGATCCTTTGGTAAGCACAACTTGGATTTCGGATGTCGAAGGGTGTTTTCGTACTATTGATTGCCCTCCCGAGAAAAAGATGAGACTCGCTACTAGTCTGTTGCGGGGCAGGGCAAGGGATTGGTTGGATGGTAAGATCGATCTTGTCGGTGGCGAAACGTTTATGGTCTTATCGTGGAACGAGTTTAAGGAGGAATTCTTCGAGGAGTTCCGGACTTTGGCCGATTTGTGGGAATTGCGTAATGAGTTGAGAAATTTGCGGCAAGGATCTATGGATTTGAATACTCTCAAGAAGACCTTTATGGCGAAGGCTCGTTTTTGCCCGGAGTATTTGGGGAATGATCGTTTGTTAATGGGGGATTTCTATCGGACCATGAATGATGACTTGAAAAGTAAAATTAGTCGGGGTCAAGCGAAATCGTTTGCGGAATTATTCAACTTGGCTAGAGGTTTCGAGTCGTATACGCGATCAAAGATGTGTGAACCTTCAAGTAAGAGGAGGGTTGATTCGTACGGCGCCCCGGGTAAGAAAAATAAGGGTGCAAGTGCGAGTACGGGTAATGTGGGAAAAGGCACGGTGGATTCTCGTGCACCTAGATGTTTCAATTGTGGTATTAGGGGCCACAAGTTGTGGGAGTGCACAATGCCGAGAAGTGATGACGAGATGTGCTACTATTGTCATAAGGAGGGGCATCGCAAGCCGGATTCTCCCGAGTTAGCGGCGAATGCCGCAAGGAGACGTTGAGGTACGTTTCATTTTAATAAATATGTCATTTGAATATTTATTTATGTGGCGTTTAAGTTTGGATTTGTTATTGCATTGTGTTGTGCATGTTATTGTTAACGGTGACGTTCCTAATGGAAGTACCCTATGGTAATGATTGTTTTTTTTTGGACGAAGGGCGTAAGACTTGGTGTAACCAAGCATTCCTTAGTATTTGGGAAGTGTTTCTACCAAGCCATGGAAATGGGTTTTGGTGTTCGATTGTTAAGAGCGTGTTCGCTTGTATGTGGAAGTTTATGAACTATAAGGTTCGTCGGGTGGTTGGAACCCTTGAAATCGAGTGTTTTGAATCTCGATGTATGTTGGTAATGGAGTTTATATGACGCGACATTAGGTGCCTCTTTTATACCTACTAGCGTGGTGTTCAACTCCGATTGTGTTGCGGTTACATTGTACTTAGGGTACCGAAGTGAAACCCTTAGGTACATGAGTGACTAGGTGGAAATTGACAAACTAGAGCAATTGGATGATTGCGAGGGTGTGGTTTGTGTAATTGTAGTACACTTTTCGTTCGAAGTGTTTGAGGATTGATTTAAATCCTTCGTGTGCTCTCGGTTGGAGCAAGATGTGGTGATGGGTCGTGAGAGCCCAATTGTTGGTAAAGTCTACCTTTGGTAGCATGGTACGGTTGTAAGAGATGCGGTTATGTGATGTAGTTCCAAGTGGGGGAGTTACACTCCCGCCCGAGGAAGTTTTAGTGTGAGATTTCGGATGACGTTTTAGTAAGATCCGAAAATTGTGTTGGGACCTAGTTTGGTCAATGTGTGGTAGATTACAATTTCGGATAAATTGTACTTATGGTTTGGATTTGAATTATCACCGAGGTGGTAATGTGGTAAATCTCGTTGAGAGATAATGGACGTGTTTGGTGAGCAAGGAGAAATCCTTCGGTTAAGGGAGGTGTGTGTCGGATTCTCTTCTAGAGAATTATTGTCTTGTGCCTATGTTTGATATAGGTGGTTCTTGCTCGAGTGTGTGAATGGTTAGTGGTATCCGTTAGGATTCACTATGGCGTAACAGAGCGTGATGTTACGCTACTCGTCGTTCGAGGCCAAAAGGGTGTTGATTGATGAAGCATGACTTTCGGAGTCCGCTGACTTCATCATGGTATTGGTGATTGATGAAGCATGACCTTTAGGGTCCACTGACTTCATCATGGGAGTATGCGATTGGTGAAGCATGACCTTCGGGGTCCGCTGACTTCATCATGAGCGAGGTGTGATATCGGTGAAACATGACCTTCGGGGTCCGCTGACTTCATCCGGTGTTGAGATTGGTGGAGCATGACCATCGGGGTCCGCTGACTTCATCAAGGGAGTAGTGTTATGTCGTATGGTGTAACTAGTTTGGTCAATTTGTGGTAGATTACAATTTCGGATAAATTGTACTTATGGTTTGGATTTGAATTATCACCGAGGTGGTAATGTGGTAAATCTCGTTGAGAGATAATGGACGTGTTTGGTGAGCAAGGAGAAATCCTTCGGTTAAGGGAGGTGTGTGTCGGATTCTCTTCTAGAGAATTATTGTCTTGTGCCTATGTTTGATATAGGTGGTTCTTGCTCGAGTGTGTGAATGGTTAGTGGTATCCGTTAGGATTCACTATGGCGTAACAGAGCGTGATGTTACGCTACTCGTCGTTCGAGGCCAAAAGGGTGTTGATTGATGAAGCATGACTTTCGGAGTCCGCTGACTTCATCATGGTATTGGTGATTGATGAAGCATGACCTTTAGGGTCCGCTGACTTCATCATGGGAGTATGCGATTGGTGAAGCATGACCTTCGGGGTCCGCTGACTTCATCATGAGCGAGGTGTGATATCGGTGAAACATGGCCTTCGGGGTCCGCTGACTTCATCCGGTGTTGAGATTGGTGGAGCATGACCATCGGGGTCCGCTGACTTCATCAAGGGAGTAGTGTTATGTCGTATGGTGTAACATTATCGGGAAATGCGAGTACCGGTGGGGAAATACGAGTACCATTCCTGAGTTGTGTTGCGGGACGTGAATATCGGGTTGTTCGTATTCACAATATTTCGGGTAGTACAATTGTCCCTGTTGGTTGGACTCATAGTTTGAGGTAGTGAATGTCGGGTAGTTCGGATTCACTATGGCTCGGGTTGTACGGCCATCCTCGGTTATACTATGTGGCGGTGGTAGTGAATATCGGGTTGTACGTATTCACGATGACTCGGGTTGTGCGGTCATTTCGTTGTGAGATATATGGATTAGGTAGGTGAATTTCGGGTTGTGCTAATTCACTAAGGTTCGGGTTGTTTCGACCATCCTCCATATGTGTTCAGGCTCGGGTTGTTTCGGCCATGTTGAGTTGTGATCTATCGGTTGTTTTATACACCGATGGTGGTGTCGTAAGGACCGTTTGGTTTGATCTATTGGTTGTTTTATGCACCAATGGTGGGGACGTAAGGACCATGTTGTGTGAACTATCGGTTGATTTATACACCGATGGTGGGGTCGTGAGAACCATGTTGTAGGATTAGTGATGCGATAGCCGTGCTTCGCTCACATGTTGTTACAGGTGTGACGAATTGTCGATTTTGGTACACCTTTGGATTAGCATTGCCATAATCGTTTTGGGCACTATCGGTTTTAACCGTTTGTTATGATGTTACGGTAGTTGTGTATGGGTCGTATTGCGCACTACAAGGGATGTTTAGTGATTGGTGTTATCCGTAAGGATTCGTTTGGTTCGGTCTCCATCGTTTCTTGTTGTTGACCTTAGGTTGACTTGGTTACTTTTAGCATTGTACTCGGTAAGGATATGCTAGGGGATTGATATCTCGGTCCAAGATTGGTTGAGTTTTCCTGATGATAGGGAGTGAGCATGGTTTTAGTGCTCGGATAGTGGGTTTGATAAATCGCGGGAGACGATTTTAGTTGTTAAAGGTGATTCCTTGGGAAGAGTTGCCTAGGAAAGTCGGATTGGGACTTATGTTGAGGACCGTGGAGTGTGGTCCGTTTGGTTAAGTGACGAGGATCACGAGGACGTGATCGATTCTAAGTGGGGGAGAGTTGTAAGACCCTAATCCTGTTTCTGACTTTTTAGTTGTTCAGGACGCCGTCCAGGATGGTGGGACGCCGTCCAGATGTTAAAGGCTGGACGCCGTCCAGAAATTGGTACGCCGTCCAATTTGTCTGTCGGGCCAGCTGGGTTATTTTAAGATTTTTAGAGGGGCAAAATGGTATTTTCACTTATGGAACGAGTTAAGGCCACAAGATCAGTTCTAGGAGCCTCATTTGCTCCACTAACACCCACACAAACACTCTCATCTTGTTCTAGTGAGAGAGTAAGAGTTTTAGAGAGAGAGGTGGATTTGGAGAAGAAGGAGTCGGATTCTCGCAAAAGCTCGGGTTCTAAAGTTGTTCATCTCGCTCCTAGCTACGTTGTGGTGGTATTGGTAAGCTCAAACTCCGAATTTCATTTGTTAAATTTGATATTCAAGTTAGGATTTTGAGTTAGTTTGTTGTGAAACCCTTTTAGGTGATGAAATGGGTTTATGGTGACTAGTTATTCTTGTTACTTGGCGGGTTTTGGGTCGGTTGACATTTTAGCGTTGTTTAGGGTTTGATCTTGAGTTTAATCACTAGGTTTAGTGATTATGGAAGTGGTGAAACTCTTTTGGGTGAGTTTGGTTAACTAATTTTGAAATGGGTCAAAATTAGGGTTTTGGTGTCAAAATGGGTATGACACGTGTTTAACACTTGTGTTCGGGTTTAATTGGTGTGTTAGGACCATTTTCACGTGTATTAGTGATTATTGATTAATTTGGGCGCGGTTTGTGCTTGGAAGTGCAAATGGGTCGAATTTGCACTAAGGGTCAATTGGGTTGGTTTGCAAGTCAACCCTAATTGTGTTGTTTGTATTGTGATAATGGAATAGGTACTTTCCATTGACGAGTTGCGGATTATTTGGAAGCATTCATCAAGGCGACAAGGTGAGTGTTAATATCCTATATGCATATGTATGTGTAGGATGAGTGCGGGTCGGGTGAAGTGATTCTCGGCTATAGAGTTCACTTCACATATAGGTAGATTGATGGGCTTGTGTATGAGTCCAATTGGCACGGTTGTGCGTTTTGGTTGACCACCTTTGACGTGGTACACGTTTTGAGTGTACGTGATCACACATGGTTGTGATGTGGATGTTATAACCTCAATGGCGAAGGGTTGATATTGTTGTGATGTGGATAACCCCGATGTGGTGGATTTTATAATCCCGTGACCGTGGGTTTTGGTATTTGGGAAGTGAATCTCGGGTAGTGCGGATTCATGATGACTCGGGTTGTTCGGTCATCCTTTTTATGAGGTGATGGATTTCGGGTTGTGCGAATTCATTAAGGCTCGGGTAGTTCGGCCAACCTCGGTTGTTGAATTGGTAGAGAAGTGAATTTCGGGTTGTGCGAATTCACTAAGGCTCGGGTTGTTCGGCCAACGTTCGTATGATTGAGGTTAAGGGGTTAACCTTGTAGTTTAGTTACCCATTTATGTACGCGTATTTACTTATATTGTTGTAACTAATCTTGCGGTTTGACTTGGTGGTACGTTAGGTATAACATTGCTTAGTTATGCTTGGATTGCGGTATGTGGCTCGTATTTGTGTGTTAGCGATGCGCATTTCATTTTATGCATATATATGTATGTAGTATATTCTCATTCACTAAGCGTTAGCTTACCCTCTCGTTGTTTATATTTTTATAGATTGCACGGATGCGGTGGCTCGGGTAAGCGCGGGGACTAGTGGGCTTGCGTAGTTGCTTTAGAAGATTTGCTTTTGGATTTGATTAGGATTGGGTAGCGTGTCCCCAATCCCATGCTCGGTCTATGTTTTTGTATAAACTAATGGGTCGAAATAGTCACTTATGGTATTTTGGGTCGATGTGGGCCCGTGTCGTAAAACTCTGTTTTTATTGTGAAAAACTCTTAGTTTAAACTATTGTAATATATTGTGAAAGTGTTTTGGTTTAAAAGTGTCGGGAAACTGATCAGAATGTTTTAGTACATCTGGACGCCGTCCCAGATGTCTGGACGCCGTCCCAGTCTTAAGAGCTGGACGGCGTCCAAGCTTTTGGACGCCGTCCAGATCAACTGTTTCAGAAATTTTTTTTTTGTGGCACATTTTCGGATGGTTAACGGGTTGGGTCGTTACAATATACATATAATTTCTTCAGAGGGAATGAGTTAATTCTTCATAACTCGTTGATACAATATACACGTTATTGATTCGTAATGATGTCCACAGTGATTCTTGAACTGACGGAGTTTGTGATGTTATCGGTGTTGTTGATTCAGATGTTGACTGTACTGACGATGCTGGTAACGCTGACGGTACTGTTGATGCCGTTGGTAAAGCAAGTTTAGCTTGTTAATCACACACCATTTTTGTCAGGGTTTCTACTCTTCCTTCTATCATTTTGGTTCGCTTAACTGATTTATGGTTAGGGCTAAATTAGATAATCTCTAAGACTTTAGAGATTACATAATCGCCGCGGAATGTTTCTCCAATGAAGTTATGAATTAATACTTCGTTAGTTATTGTTATTGGTACTCTTTGGTATCTATGGTGCGTATGACGTTGATGCTCATGGGACAGATTGTGAAGTTAAGGTTTACGACGCGGTTGTGGTTGGAGGTGGTAATGGTACTGTTGGCGTTGATGATGGTGGTACTGGTTATGATGCTGATGCTGCTGCTGGTGTTTGTAATCTCTGCACCATATTCTCCAAAGCCACTACCCGAGCACGAAGCTCGTTGACTTCTTCTATTACACCGGGGTGATTGTTGGTTCGGACGAGCGGATAAATAAAATCTAAAATTTGATGTAATATATAATCGTGACGAGTTACTCTGAAAATGAGTGAGAAAATGGTGTTTCGGACAGGTTCGCCGGTAAGTGCTTCAGGTTCTTCGTCAAGAGGGCAATGTGGTGGACGGAAGGGATCACCTTCTTCTTGTCTCCAATGATTGAGGAGGCTACGAACCCATCCCCAATTCATCCAGAATAGGTGATGACTGATTGGTTGATCTATTCCGGTCACACTGCTTTCGGAGCTTGAATAGGATTCCATTTCGTACGATTGGATAAAGGATTTTTTTTCGATATGAAATGATTTTGGCTAACGGATGATATTCTAATTACATAGAATATATATATATATATATATATATATATATACATATATATATATACATATATATATATACATATATATATATACATATATATATATATATATATATATATATATATATATATATATATATATATATATATATATATATATATATATATATATATATATATATAGATCAAAAGATTTCGTAGATTACGGAGGACTTTGCGGGATATGTCAGGCAAAGTTTAAAGTAACAGATACAATAAGATATGATTTAGCAGATATGCTAAGATATGAATTTTTGTTTATACACTATTCATTCAATCAATGCAGCAAGACGTGTCTTAGACTAAAAATGATAAGCAGGTAATTTCCTGAGGATGATAAGTAGTTAATTTTCGACACAAAATGATAAGAAAAACTTTTGACATACAGACACGGTCGAAGTCCAGACTCACTAATGCATCCTATCGACTTATCAGTTAGACACAATAATGCAGACCTGGTTCACTAAGACCACTGCTCTGATACCAACTGAAAGTACCCGTTCATATACATTATAAACGATTCACAATAGTTGATTACATTGCGAGGTATTTGACCTCTATATGATACATTTTACAAACATTGCATTCGTTTTTAAAAGACAAACTTTCTTTACATCGAAAATTGACAGGCATGCATACCATTTCATAATATCCACTATCCAACTATAAATTGATTTAATAATAATCTTTGATGAACTCAATGACTCGAATGCAACGTTCTTCGAAATATGCTATGAAAGACTCCAAGTAATATCTTTAAAATGAGCAAATGCACAGCGAAAGATTTTTTTAACACCTGAGAATAAACATGCTTTAAAGTGTCAACCAAAAGGTTGGTGAGTTCATTAGTTTATCATAATCATTTATTTTCATCATTTTAATAGACCACAAGAATTTCATTTCCAGTTCTCATAAATATACGTCCCATGCATAGAGACAAAAATAATCATTCATATGGTGAACACCTGGTAACCGACATTAACTAGATACATATAAGAATATCCCCTATCATTCTGGGATCCTCCTTCAGACATGATATAAATTTCGAAGTACTAAAGCATCCGGTACTTTGGATGGGGTTTGTTAGGCCCAATAGATCTATCTTTAGGATTCGCGTCAATTAGGGTGTCTGTTCCCTAATTCTTAGATTACCAGACTTTAATAAAAAGGGGCATATTCGATTTCGATAATTCAACCATAGAATGTAGTTTCAATTACTTGTGTCTATTTCGTCAAACATTTATAAAAGCGCATGAATTCTCAGTCCCAAAAATATAAAGGGTAAAAAGGCAAATGAAACTCACCATACTGTATTTCGTAGTAAAAATACATATAACGTCATTGAACAAGTGCAAGGTTGGCCTCGGATTCACAAACCTAAATTAATTATATATATTTATGTGTTGGTCAATATTTGTCTAACAAATTAGGTCAAGTCATAGTGTACCACAATCCTAATGCTCGAGACTAATATGCAAAAGTCAACAAAAGTAAATTTGACTCAAAATAATTTCCAAAAATCTATACATGATTAATATATAGTTTAAATATCATCGTTTTATATTTTTAAATATTTTTAAAAGATTTATTAGAGTAAATAATATAATTTATTTATTAATAAATAAAATTTTATATTAAATTTATATAATAAAATATACTTTTATATATATTAAGTAATAAAATTTATAGGGTTCATTTAATATCATAAAAATAATATGATAGGTATTATTAAAGTAAGTTATTACACGTAGTAAAATATGTTTGTATCACATATTTATTTGATAAAATAATATCTATAATGATAGTAAGTAAAAGTTGTATTATTTTGTAATAATAATTATTATTATAAAAATATCAATATTTATAATTACTAAGATGACATTATGATAAAACGATAATTCTAATTATGATAACTTTAATATTTACGATAATTTTTAATATTATCTTTAAAATAATAATTCTATTTAAAATAATAATAATAATGATATTTTATAGTAATAATGACATTTATATTAAAATGATAATTTTTGTTAAAATGATAGTTTTAACACTAACGATACTTTTAATAATAATAGTAATGATAAAAATAATAAGAACGATAATTTTATCTAAATCAATATCTTATAATATTTTAATTTCGTTTAATAGCTTTTAATCGTCTTTTATATCGTGTTCATAATAATGATAATAATAGTAATCAAAATAATTAGGTGTTACAAATATTTGTTTTAATTACGCTAATATTAATAATGATAGTTACTATAACATTATTAACGATAATACTAATAATTATAATTATCTTAATGATAATATAGTAATAATAATAATAACAATAACAATAACCATTTTTAAATAATGATATATATATTAATAATGATAATAATAATAATAATAATAATAATAATAATAATAATAATAATAATAATAATAATAATAATAATTGGATAATAATAATAATACTAATTATAACTTTAACGATAATAACGATAGTAATAATAAAAAAATAACAATTTTTAATGATAAATCCATTTTATTGATAAAGATAATAATAATGATAATAATAAGATAAAACTAGAACGACGATAAAAACGACGATAATAATAATCATTTTTAATAAAAATATCAAAAATTCAATTGATTATAACTTCTAATCCGTTCATCGAAACCATTCGATATCTAAAGGAAAAGTTCTTAATTTTTCGCTAGCTTTCCAAGGATATGCATATCTTATACCTTATCTCAACCGCAAGTGTAACTAATTCAAGATTCAACCTAACCTGTCTAAGGGCAATATCAAAAGTACAAGCATGCATAATCCTAAATACTCGAGCACTAGTCAGGGATACACTATTAGTATGTAAAAGTTAAATTATGAGTACTCACGTATCAATATTGAGATTCAATATTGCAGGAAAGGTACGTAGACGCAACGGAAATGATAAACACTATATTGACCTCACGAGCATACCCATGAACCATACTCAATCACCTCCATAGCTATAACCCATAATTTCCTTAATCCTATCCTACTCGAAAAACAATTTTGAAGTCACTCGGATAGCACTCCGTCGTAATATTTTATGTATACTAATAATATCTTGAAATAATACGGAGTAAATATATATATGTAAATCGATTGAGAGAGTTTATAGAAAAATATTTTCAAGTTTCTATGAAATAATGAAACCTATTGAATTCTATTTATAATAGATTTTTGAATTATTAAAGTGAATTATTAAAGTATGAATTATTAAAGTATGAATTATTAAAGTGAATTATTAAAGTATGAATTATTAAAGTGAATTATTAAAGTATGAATTATTAAAGTAAATTATTAAAGTATGAATTATTAAAGTGAATTATTAAAGTTAAAGTAAAGTAAAAATAAAGTAAAGGTAAAGTTTAAGTATATTAAAAGTATAAAACTATGTACGTATAATACGCGTATAAATATATATAATATTAATTTAAATCGTTATATATATATTTAATAAAATAAAATATAAATATCGTTATCTTTATCATACTAGTTAAGTAATGAGTTGTCAAAAGTGGTTCTAGATATTTATAAAAGTTATATACGTTTTAATAATAAAGTTCTTTTTAAGCTGAAAACGTTTTTGTACGTTTAAAACTAAATAGATCAATCGAGTCTTTATGAGATTCAATCTTCCACTATCCTTTGTCTAGTTCTCAATGATCGATAATTTGTTTTTATTTATAAATCACTTTACCATTTTCCAAATATTGTTAAAATGGAAAGATTTCTCAAATCAACGTGAGCCTTTCAACAGAGACTTGTAATCATAATTCAATATATCTGATAATTCAATCATTTGATCTTATCGTCTAATTCCATTGATAAATATTTTGAAACAGATACAATCACATAAAGTATTTAATCTAATATTTTGTTTACGTTTCAAGTTATAATATATATACACATATACATATATAATCATATTCGTTTAATGGTTCGTGAATCGTTGGAACTTGGTCGAGGTTGAATGAATGTATGAACATAGTTTAAAATTCTTGAAATTTAACTTAACAAATATTGCTTATCGTGTCGGAAACATATAAAGATTAAAGTTTAAATTTGGTTGGAAATTTCCGGGTTGTCACAGTATTATCTCCGGACCCGTAATCTGTCTATCCCGCACTTCACTCCAACAAATTGGAGACCTGCACTTTCTACCATAAAGTGCTTTAAACGGCGCCATCTCAATGTTTGAATGGTAGCTGTTGTTGTAGGAAAATTCTGCTAACGGTAGATGTCGATCCCAACTGTTTCCGAAATCAATAACACATGCTCGTAGCATGTCTTCAAGCGTTTTTATTGTCCTTTCGCTCTGCCCATCAGTTTGTGGATGATAGGCAGTACTCATGTCTAGACGAGTTCCTAATGCTTGCTGTAATGTCTGCCAGAATCTTGAAATAAATCTGGCATCCCTATCAGAGATAATAGAGATTGGTATTTCATGTCTGGAGATGACTTCCTTCAAATACAGCCGTGCTAACTTCTCTATCTTGTCATCTTCTCTTATTGGCAGGAAGTGTGCTGATTTGGTGAGACGATTAACTATTACCTAAATAGTATCAAAACTACTTGCAGTCCTTGGCAATTTAGTGATAAAATCCATGGTAATGTTTTCCCATTTCCATTCCGGGATTTCGGGTTGTTAAAGTAGACCTGATGGTTTCTGATGCTCCGCTTTGACCTTACAACACATCAAACATTCCCCTACGTATTTAGCAACATCGGCTTTCATACCTGGCCACCAAAAATGTTTCTTGAGATCCTTGTACATCTTCCCCGTTCCAGGATGTATTGAGTATCTGGTTTTATGAGCTTCTCTAAGTACCATTTCTCTCATATCTCCAAATTTTTGTACCCAAATTCTTTCAGCCCTATATCGGGTTCCGTCTTCCCGAATATTAAGATGCTTCTCCGATCCTTTGGGTATTTCATCCTTTAAATTTCCCTCTTTTAAAACTCCTTGTTGCGCCTCCTTTATTTGAGTAGTAAGGTTAGTGTGAATCATTATATTCATAGCTTTTACTCTAATGGGTTCTCTGTCCTTTCTGCTCAAGGCGTCGGCTACCACATTTGCCTTCCCCGGGTGATAACGAATCTCAAAGTCGTAATCATTCAACAATTCAATCCATCTGCGCTGCCTCATGTTCAGTTGTTTCTGATTAAATATGTGTTGAAGACTTTTGTGGTCGGTATATATAATACTTTTGACCCCATATAAGTAGTGCCTCCAAGTCTGTAATGCAAAAACAACCGCGCCTAATTCCAAATCATGCGTCGTATAATTCTGTTCGTGAATCTTCAAATGTCTAGACGCATAAGCAATTACTTTCGTTCGTTGCATTAATACACAACTGAGACCTTGCTTTGAGGCGTCACAATATATCATAAAATCATCATTCCCTTCAGGTAATGACAATATAGGTGTCATAGTTAACTTTTTCTTTAACAATTGAAACGCTTTCTCTTGTTCAACTTTCCATTCAAATTTCTTCCCTTTATGCGTTCATGCAGTCAAGGATTTTACTATTCTGGAAAAGTCTTGGATGAACCTTCTGTAGTAACCAGCTAGTCCTAAAAACTGGCGTATGTGTTTCAGAGTTTTCAGGGTTTCCCACTTTTCAACGGTTTCAATCTTTGCTGGATTCACCTAAATACCTTCTTTGTTCACTATGTGACAGATGAATTGAACTTCTTCCAACCAAAATGCACACTTTGAAAACTTAGCGTACAGTTTTTCTTTTCTCAGCAACTCTAGCACTTTTCTCAAATGTTCTTCGTGCTCTTGATCATTCTTCGAGTAAATAAGTATGTCATCGATGAAAACAATGACAAACTTGTCAAGATATGACCCACACACTCAGTTCATGAGGTCCATGAACACAGCTGGTGCATTAGTCAATCCAAACGGCATAACCATAAACTCGTAATGACCGTAACGTGTCCTAAAAGCTGTCTTTGGAATATCATCCTCCTTCACCCGCATTTGATGATATCCAGAACGTAAATCGATCTTCTAATAAACAGACGAGCCTTGTAGTTGATCAAATAAGTCGTCGATTCTTAGTAGTGGGTAGCGGTTCTTGATGGTAAGTTTGTTCAACTCTCGGTAGTCGATACACAACCTGAACGTACCATCTTTCTTCTTGACAAACAAAACAGGAGCTCCCCATGGTGATGTGCTTGGTCGAATGAAACCATGCTCTAAAAGTTCCTGTAACTGACTTTGTAATTCTTTCATTTCGCTGGGTGCGAGTCTGTATGGAGCACGAGCTATTGGTGCAGCTCCTGGTACAAGGTCTATTTGAAATTCAACGGATCGATGTGGGGGTAATCCCGGTAATTCTTTCGAAAATACATCGGGAAATTATTTTGCGACGGGAACAGCACTGATGTTCTTTTCTTCAGGTTTAACTTCCTCGATGTGTGCTAGAATGACGTAACAACCTTTTCTTATTAGTTTTTGCGCCTTCAAACTACTAATAAGATTTAATTTTGCGTTGTTCTTTTCTCCGTACACCATTAAAGGTTTTCCTTTTTCACGCATAATGCGAATCGCATTTTTGTAATAAACGACCTCTGCTCTCACCTTTTTCAACCAGTCCATGCCAATTATTACATCAAAACTCCCTAACTAGACTGGTTTTAAATCAATTTTAAACGTTTTATCCCCCAGTTTAATTTCTCTCTCCCGACATATATTATCTGCTGAAATTAATTTACCGTTTGCTAATTCGAGTAAAAATTTACTATCCAAAGGCGTCAATGGGCAACTTAATTTAGCACAAAATTCTCTACTCATATAGCTTCTATCCGCACCCGAATCAAATAAAACATAAGCAGATTTATCGTCAATAAGAAACGTACCCGTAACAAGCTCCGGGTCTTCCTGTGCTTCTGCCGCATTAATATTGAAAACTCTTCCACGGCCCTGCCCATTAGTATTCCCCTGATTCGGGCAATTTCTAATAATGTGGCCCGGTTTTCCACATTTATAACAAACAGCGTTGGTATTACTTGCTCCGACACTATTCGTTTCGGCATTACTTGTTCCGACATTATTTGTTCCTTTAGTTCTATTAAACTTTGGTCCGTAGACCTCACACTTTGTCGCACTATGACCATTTCTTTTACACCTGTTGCAAAATGTCGTGCAAAACCCCTGATGATTTTCTTCACACCTATGACATGACTGTTTTTGGTTTTTGTTGCCGTTGTTGTTATTGAGGTTGTTGTTGGGATTGTTATTGTTGTTGAAATTATTGTTGTAGTTGTTGTTGTTGTTGGGATGTTTGTTGTAGTTATTGTTAAGATTGCGGTTATTGTTGCGATTGTTGTTGCGGTTGTTGGGATAGTTGTTGCGATTGTGGTTGTAATTGTTGTTGTTGTTGTACTGGTGACTTTTGTCACTGTTTTCCTCCCACTTCCTCTTGAGTTGTTTCGTGTTGGCTTCTTCGGCCGCCTGCTCTTTAATTCTTTCCTCAATCTGATTTATGAGTTTATGAGCCATTCGACTTGCCTTCTGTATAGAAGCGGGCTCGTGTGAACTCACATCTTCTTGAATCCTTACTGGTAACCTTTTTACAAACGCGTCGATCTTCTCTTCTTCATCTTCGAATGCTCCCGGACACAATAGGCACAACTCTGTGAATCGTCGTTCATATGTGGTAACGTCGAACCCTTGTGTTCGTAACTCTCTAAGTTCTGCCTTGAGTTTATTGACTTCGTTTCTAGGACAGTACTGCTCGTTCATCAATTGCTTGAATGCCAACCACGGTAGTCCGTAAGCAACATTTTGTCCTACCTATTCAAGATAGGTGTTCCACCACGTTAATGCAGTACCTGTGAAGGTATGCGTAGCGTACTTAACTTTGTCCTCTTCAGTACACTTACTTATGGCAAACACCGATTCGACTTTCTCAGTCCACCGTTTCAATCCAATTGGTCCTTCGGTTCCATCAAATTCTAAAGGTTTGCAGGCAGTGAATTCTTTGTAGGAGCATCCTACACGAGTTCTTGCACCGTTAGATGCATTGCTAGATTTAGAGTTATTGTTGGTATGTAGCGCAGCCTGTACTGCGGCTATGTTTGCAGCAAGAAAGGTACGAAATTCCTCTTCGCTCATATTCATGGTGTGTCGAGTAGTCGGTGCCATTTCCTTCAAAATAGCCAACTGAATCGAGTTAATCATACAGAATATTAAGAGTAGTCAATAGTATTTCGTAGCATAATATGAACTCATTTATAAAAGTTTTTCTTCATATTAGCGTTTTATAAGTTTAAATTCGGGTACTACCTACCCGTTAATTTCATACTTAGTAGCTAATATACAATTCAACTACTACAATTCCATATGAAAAACTGATTATAATAATATATCACATACAAATATTCTTCAAACTTACAACTTCGCTATATTACATATAACATGAAATATAGTACACTATGATACAGGACAGTTTTGAAGATAAATCTAGTTAATACGCAAGTTGTTCAGCAAAGAAAATAAAGACACGTAATTCATAAGTCCAGAAACAAGTCATGCATTCTGGTTTTACTAAGACGACTTCCCCATCCTTGGTCTTGTGGAAAATAACTGTTATGACCATTTGTGATGACCCGAAAATTTTTGACTTATTTAAACCAATTCTCTATACGATTTATTATTTTAACACGTTAAACAAAGTCTGTTAGATTGAGTCTCAAAATATTAGAACTGTTTCATATATACAATTACCTTTGACTACTCTCGACGATTCATGAACAATTATATGTATGTATATATATATATATATATGTACAAGTAAAAACGACTTTCCTACAGTAAAACCCTATTTGCTACAGTAAAAATTACTTTGCTACAGTAAAACACTATTTGCTACAGTGAAACCGTATTTTGCTACAGTGCTACAGTGATTTGCTACAGTAAACACTATTTGCTACAGTAAACACTATTTGATGTCGACGAACTAGCAAACAAAAACAGAAAAGGCGGCCATGCGATCGCATGGCAAAAACACTGAAAACTCATGCGATCGCATGAGCTACAGTAAATCGAAAAGTACTATAAAAGGTCAGTTTTGCTCGACGAATTTTCATAATAATTTAAGTACGTAAATTTTATATCTATAATTATAATTATAATTTTAATTTTAAGTTTAATAATAATAAAGTATATTCGAGGGTATTTTTAATTCGGGTTTCAAACCGTTTTAAAATAAGAAAATATTGGGTATTGTTCGGGGTATTGTTCTTGAATCCAAGACCAACCATACAGTCATCTACCATCATTACGTCTACGCAATTTGCCTACAATATTGAATCGCAATATTGAACTGTGAGTTATAGTCTCCCTTTTTAAATGCTTTAAATATTTTTGGGCTGAGAATACATTCAATTTATTTTAAACGCAATAAGACACAAGTACATACAAAATTCTACACTGAGTTAAACCGAAAATCTCTTAGCTTTGGTAACTAGTAGCTGCCAGTACATAGGATATGGACTGGTGGGCGCGAATAATTGTGTATGGATCCATAGGGCTTGACATCCCCGTCCGAGCTAGAGCGCTAGCCTTTTAACGGACGTATGTTATTTGAGTTTAAGACACGTTGGTTTGCGCGTATTAAAACGAATGGGGTAATTATCACTATAGCGTTAAGTTTAGTTACCAGGGTGCTCTGTTACGTAGAATCTATTGATAAACTTGTGATGAAATCTTGTGGTCTATCTTTATATATGTTTATGACTCGAGCAATTAAACCTATAACTCACCAACACCCGTGTTGACTTTTTAGCATGTTTTATTCTCAGGTCCTTAGAATGCTTCCGCTGTGATGTGCTTGTTGCCTGCATGGAGTCTCTCATGCTTTGTACAAAATTTATTGCATTCAAAATAAAACTGCGTTGTGTAATAAATAATTGGACTGTGATGTCAACCTGTAAATTAAAGACTTTTGTATTTCGGGGTTTTGCTTATACCTAAGCACTCGCCCACATATTTATAACTTTCTATGTTTAGAAAGTCACTTATTTTAATGAATGCAATATTTTATCAAAACGTATCATATAGAGGTCAAAACCTCACTGTGGAATCAATGATTAACGTGCCGCGTCAATAGCGATTTTGACGGGTCGTTACAGTTGGTATCCGAGCTTGAGGTCATAGGGAACCAGAAATTACATTAGTGTGTTTAACTGGTAATTGTTAAGATGCATTAGTGAGTCTGGACTATGACCATATCTGTTTTTACTGATTTTTGCTTATTATTTGGTCAAAAACATTATATGTGATATATTTATATGCTAACGTAATTGTTGTTTCAATTATGTGATAGATGACTTCCTCTAATCCTATCATTTTGTACGACTCGGAATCGGACACTGAATCTATTCTATCCACAACTGAAAAGGGCGTTCCAATACCTATTAAAGAAGAAATTGTGTTAGCCGGGGAATCTCAACTTCCGGTAAAACCAGAGGAGGTTCCAGCTCCACCCAGCTTTAGTTTTCCGGAGCCACAGTATCGTTGGCATGGACCCATGATCCCTGGAGTAAACGAGGATCGTCCATTTCTAAACAAATATGGACATTGGTCCAGATATACCGCCGACGAGCGGGTTGTGCCGATTACGCCTGGCAGATTTCGGTTCATGACCACCGGTACATATTCTTGCAGTTCGTCATCATATTCTCCTACACATGACTCAGACAGTTCGTCATCAGACGAGATCAGCAAGGAGGAGGATTTCACTAATGAAATAAAAGAGATCACTAAGGAGAAATTCCAACTTGCTATAGATAATAAAAACAACCACAATAATAAAATGTCCTTAATTATTAAAAAAGAACAGGACCATTCGATCCGTAACCACCCTTATTGTATTAAACCCACTGAGGCAACGGGTACCTCAAAACCCCAACTAAAAATAAAATACACTGCCAGAATGTCTGTCAGACCATGTGCACACAAACAATTGGTGGAGAGAACCAAATGGGAAGAAGTTTCTGATAGTTCTGAATAAACGACCTCGCAACCATAAATCTTCCATGCGCTATTTTATTGCTTATGTGTGCTACTCTATCTTGTTATGTAAAATAAGCATATGTAAAATATCAGTATTGTATGGTATTGTATTATTTTGGTTTATTAATAATAAATGCATGGAATGATTATTTGTATTATTACTACTTATTATTATTATTATTATTACATAATAATGTAGTAACTCGCTATAATTTTTCATAGTGGAATATTATTAGGATTTTAGTAGTTAATTCCTTGTACTAGCTATTATGTATGAACTTAACGGGTAGGTAATACCCTAGAAATAATTATAAAATGCTAATAAGAAGAAGAGGCTTTTATAATAATCGGTTCATATTATTAATATGCTACGATTAACTATTGACAACTCAATTTACCTATTATATTCTATATGATTAAATTATATCTGTTGTGTTTATTGAAGAAACATGTCTCAAATGTCGGATGCTGAGTTTGAGCAACTAGTCGAGAAACGTGTGAATGAAAGAATTGTTGCAACCGAAGCAGCAAAAGCAACAACCGAAGCAGCAGCCAAAGCAGCAGCCGTAAACACAAATTCACGAAACGGATGCTCATACAAAACTTTTCAAGGATGCAAACCACAGACGTTTAGTGGAACTGAGGGACCAGTCGGTCTAACCCGATGGTTTGAAAAGATGGAATCCGTTTTCAAAATCAGTAATTGTGCGAACGGAGACAAGTCAAAGTATGCTTCGTGCACGTTGCAAGATGGTGCACTTACTTGGTGGAACAATTATGCTAAAGCAGAAGGAATAGATACGGCATATGATATCTCTTGGGAAGAACTGAAAAAGATGCTAATCGAGGAGTACTGTCCTCGAAACGAGATCAGAAAAATGGAATCTGATTTACGTAATCTGAAGGTTATCGGCGCGAATCTCAATAACTATGAAAAGCATTTCATGGAACTAGCCTTGTTGTGTCCCGAATTGGTGCCAAACGAGAAACGAAAGATAGAAATGTATATTGACGGTTTATCGATCAATATCAAAGGAAATGTTACATCGTCCAAACCGAATACGATGCAGGAAGCCATGACAATGGCACACCAACTCATGGACCAGATCACAGAGAGTTCGATTAAGGCACCAATTACCGAAGTCAAGACAACTGAAGGAAAGAGGAAATGGGAAGACTATAAGGGCAAAAGTACTCACCTGAAGAAACAAGAAACTTTTAAAGGTAAACAAGATGGGGCAACTGCAAGTCCAAACTATAAGGGACCCCATCCGTTCTGCAAAAGATGTTACACACATCATGCAGGTTATTGTCAAGTGGTCTGTGATAAGTGCAACAAGAAAGGACATGTGGCGAAAGATTGTTATGCCACCGTTTCTGAAGTAAAGACAAAACTGACCGATGTCAAGAAATGTTTTGGATGCGGGAAGTCTGGTCACTTTATAAATCAATGCCCTGATAAGGAGAAGAACAAAGAACCCGCACGTGGGAGGGCATTTAATGTTAGTGCCAGTAAAGCACGTGAGGATCCTAATCTTGTCACGGGTACGTTTACCGTTAATAATCACCTAGCTTCTATTATGTTTGATACGGGTGCTGATAGAAGTTATATGTGTAAAGACTTTAGTTTTAGACTAAAATGTGCATCATTACCTCTAGACGATAAATATACTATTGAATTAGCTAATGGTAAACTGATAAAAGCCGATAAAATTTGCCATGGTTGCGAAATGAATCTCGCTGGTGAAACCTTCAAAATCGATTTGATACCCGTAGAATTAGGAAGTTTTGACGTAATCGTTGGCATGGACTGGATGTCCAAAACAAGAGCGGAAGTTGTTTGCGCTGAGAAAGCAATCCGCATCCCATCCCTCGTAAGGATGAAACGTCATTAATGATTTATGGGGAGAAGAGCAACTCAAAGCTGAACTTTATCAGCTGTATGAAGGCCCAGAAACTTATAAGAAAAGGTTGTTATGCTATTTTGGCACACGTAAAGAAGATCGATACTGAAGAAAGAAACATTAATGACATGCCGGTTGTAAGAGAATATCCCGGAGTATTTCCAGAAGAATTACCGGGGCTACCTCCACACAGATGTGTAGAATTCCAGATTGATCTCATACCAGGAGCTGCACCTGTAGCCCGATCTCCATATAGACTTGCACCTTCAGAAATGCAAGAATTACAAGACCAGTTGCAAGAATTATCGGACCGTGGATTTATTCGTCCTAGTTTTTCACCTTGGGGTGCTCCTATTCTGTTCGTCAAGAAGAAGGATGGATCTATGAGAATGTGCATAGATTACCGAGAATTAAACAAATTAACGATCAAGAATCGGTACCCATTACCGAGGATTGATGATTTGTTTGATCAATTGCAAGGATCAAGTGTTTATTCTAAGATTGATCTACGCTCCGGATATCATCAACTGAGAGTGAAGGAAGAAGATGTTCCTAAAACCGCGTTCAGAACCCGTTACGGTCACTATGAGTTTCTAGTCATGCCTTTTGGATTAACTAATGCTCCAGCAGTATTCATGGATCTAATGAATCGCATCTGTAGACCGTATTTAGACAAATTTGTCATTGTTTTTATCGACGACATATTAATTTACTCGAAGAACAAGGAAGAACATGAGCAACACTTAAGACTGGTACTGGAGATACTCAAGAAAGAAGAATTGTACGCAAAATTTTCGAAGTGTGATTTCTGGTTACAAGAAGTACAATTTTTGGGCCATGTTGTCAGTAAACATGGAATTAAAGTTGACCCCGCAAAGATCGAAGCCATTAGTAAATGGGAAATCCCGAAGACTCCAACACAAATTCGCCAATTCTTAGGTCTTGCTGGTTACTACCGAAGATTCATTCAAGATTTCTCTAGAATCGCCAAACCCTTAACTGCATTGACTCAAAAGGGAAAGAAGTATGATTGGTCCACAGAACAGGAATCCTCATTCCAGTTATTAAAGAAGAAGTTAACGTCTGCACCCATTTTGTCATTACCGGAAGGAAATGATGATTTCGTGATCTATTGTGATGCTTCACGCCAAGGTTTAGGATGTGTATTAATGCAACGCACAAAAGTCATCGCATATGCCTCACGACAACTAAAAATTCATGAAAAGAATTATACGACGCACGATTTAGAACTTGGAGCAGTAGTTTTTGCACTCAAAATATGGAGACACTATCTATATGGCACCAAGTGTACAGTGTACACCGACCATAAGAGTCTTCAGCATATTTTTGATCAAAAACAACTCAATATGAGGCAACGTCGCTGGGTAGAGTTGTTAAACGATTACGATTGTGAAATCCGTTACCACCCCGGAAAGGCTAATGTTGTAGCTGATGCCCTAAGTCGAAAAGAAAGAGTAAAACCTCTTAGGGTCCGAGCTTTGAATATTACAATTCGTACTGGTCTCACAAAGCAAATTCAAGCAGCACAGTTAGAGGCTTTAAAAGAAGAAAACGAAAAAGGCGAAATAAGCAAAGGGTTAGAAAAACAACTTGAAGAAAAAGCCGATGGAACCCTGTATTTTGCTGGTAGGATATGGGTACCAAAACATGGTAACCTAAGGCAACTAGTACTGGATGAAGCACATAAAACGAGGTACTCAATTCACCCAGGAAACGGAAAAATGTACCACGATCTCAAGAAGTTTTATTGGTGGCCTAATATGAAAACAGAAATTGCTACTTATGTAAGCAAATGTTTAACGTGTGCAAAGGTCAAAGCTGAGCACCAAAAGCCTTCAGGATTACTGCAACAACCAGAAATTCTGCAGTGGAAATGGGAAAGAATAACCATGGATTTCATTACGAAATTGCCAAGGACTGCAAGTAGTCATGATACTATTTGGGTGATAGTTGATCGTCTAACTAAATCAGCTCACTTTCTACCAATAAAGGAGACAGACAGTATGGAGAAATTAGCACGCCTATATTTGAAGGAAGTAGTTTCCAGGCATGGTGTACCCATCTCTATCATATCTGATCGCGACACCCGATTCACATCACATTTCTGGCAGTCATTACAAAAAGCATTGGGAACTCGATTAGATATGAGCACCGCTTATCACCCACAGACAGATGGTCAAAGTGAAAGAACAATACAAACATTGGAAGACATGTTACGGGCATGCGTGATTGACTTTGGAACCAGTTGGGATCGACACTTACCGTTGGCAGAATTTTCATACAATAACAGCTATCATACGAGCATCAACGCAGCGCCATTTGAAGCACTTTACGGTAGAAAGTGCAGATCTCCTATCTGTTGGAGTGAAGTAGGAGAAAGACAACTTACTGGACCAGAAATTATTCATGAAACCACCGAAAAGATCATTCAAATACAACAGCGATTGAAAACGGCCATGAGTCGCCAAAAGAGTTATGCTGATGTAAGAAGAAAACCGCTAGAATTTCAAGTGGGCGACAAAGTCATGTTGAAAGTGTCACCCTGGAAAGGCGTTGTACGATTCGGTAAACGAGGAAAGCTAAGTCCTAGGTACGTAGGACCCTTTGAAATCACCGAAAGAATTGGAACAGTTGCTTATCGATTAAAGCTACCGCAAGAACTTAGTAGTGTTCACAACACATTTCACGTGTCAAATTTGAAGAAATGTTTAGCTGAAGAGGATGTCGTAATTCCTCTTGACGAAATACGAATCAATGATAAACTCCATTTTATCGAAGAACCTGTTGAAATCATGGACCGTGAGGTCAAACAATTAAAACAAAGCAAAATACCGATAGTTAGGGTTCGTTGGAACGCAAGACGAGGACCCGAGTTTACTTGGGAACGTGAAGATCAGATGAAGCAAAAGTATCCACATTTGTTCACTGATATCGCTCATGAAACAGGTACTACTCAAAATTTCGGGACGAAATTTTCTTTAACGGGGAGGTACTGTGATGACCCGAAAATTTTTGACTTATTTAAACCAATTCTCTATACGATTTATTATTTTAACACGTTAAACAAAGTCTGTTAGATTGAGTCTCAAAATATTAGAACTGTTTCATATATACAATTACCTTTGACTACTCTCGACGATTCATGAACAATTATATGTATGTATATATATATATATGTACAAGTAAAAACGACTTTCCTACAGTAAAACCCTATTTGCTACAGTAAAAATTACTTTGCTACAGTAAAACACTATTTGCTACAGTGAAACCGTATTTTGCTACAGTGCTACAGTGAATTGCTACAGTAAAACACTATTTGCTACAGTAAACACTATTTGCTACAGCAAACACTATTTGCTACAGTACACTATTTGATGTCGACGAACTAGCAAACAAAAACAGAAAAGGCGGCCATGCGATCGCATGGCAAAAACACTGAAAACTCATGCGATCGCATGAGCTACAGTAAATCGAAAAGTACTATAAAAGGTCAGTTTTGCTCGACGAATTTTCATAATAATTTAAGTACGTAAATTTTATATTTATAATTATAATTATAATTTTAATTTTAAGTTTAATAATAATAAAGTATATTCGAGGGTATTTTTAATTCGGGTTTCAAACCGTTTTAAAATAAGGAAATATTGGGTATTGTTCGGGGTATTGTTCTTGAATCCAAGACCAACCATACAGTCGTCTACCATCATTACGTCTACGTAATTTGCCTACAATATTGAATCGCAATATTGAACTGTGAGTTATAGTCTCCCTTTTTAAATGCTTTAAATATTTTTGGGCTGAGAATACATGCAATTTATTTTAAACGCAATAAGACACAAGTACATACAAAATTCTACACTGAGTTAAACCGAAAATCCCTTAGCTTTGGTAACTAGTAGCTGCCAGTACATAGGATATGGACTGGTGGGCGCGAATAATTGTGTATGGATCCATAGGGCTTGACATCCCCGTCCGAGCTAGAGCGCTAGCCTTTTAACGGACGTATGTTATTTGAGTTTAAGACACGTTGGTTTGCGCGTATTAAAACGAATGGGGTAATTATCACTATAGCATTAAGTTTAGTTACCAGGGTGCTCTGTTACGTAGAATCTATTGATAAACTTTTGATGAAATCTTGTGGTCTATCTTTATATATGTTTATGACTCGAGCAATTAAACCTATAACTCACCAACACCCGTGTTGACTTTTTAGCATGTTTTATTCTCAGGTCCTTAGAATGCTTCCGCTGTGATGTGCTTGTTGCCTGCATGGAGTCTCTCATGCTTTGTACAAAGTTTATTGCATTCAAAATAAAACTGCGTTGTGTAATAAATAATTGGACTGTGATGTCAACCTGTAAATTAAAGACTTATGTATTTCGGGGTTTTGCTTATACCTAAGCACTCGCCCACATGTTTATAACTTTCTATGTTTAGAAAGTCACTTATTTTAATGAATGCAATATTTTATCAAAACGTATCATATAGAGGTCAAAACCTCACTGTGGAATCAATGATTAACGTGCCGCGTCAATAGCGATTTTGACGGGTCGTTACACCATTGGCTAGGCAGCTTGTTGTAATGTCGTCAAAAGGACGAGGGTTTCGTAATGTCCAACAGCCCCGTAATAATCTAAAAACCTTGTTTCTCACCCCAACTACTGAATCCGTCACTTGTGGGAATGTTTTATTTAAAAGTTGCAATCCGATGTTTCTTTTCTCACTTTGGTAAGAAGCGAACATCACTAACCCGTAAGCATAACATGCTTCTTTATGTTGCATGTTAGAAGCTCTTTCTAGTTCACGAAATCCTATGTTGGGATATGTTGAGTCAAAATAGGTTCTTAACCCGTAGTGTAAAATTGCATTTGGGTTCCCCGCATTTAATGCTTTAAAGAAAACACGGTGTAACTTACGGTCTCCCCAATGTGATATATCCCACCTATCAAAGGAAAGTCTTTTATAAACTAAGGCATTTATGGAAAGTCTTTCAAATGTTTGACAAGTTAATTTCACCATAACTAAATGTGCTGATGAATTCTGACCGACTCTAGACAAGATTTCCTCAATCATATCCTCTGGTAGGTCTTCTAAAATATTCGGTTGTCTACCCTTAACGTCCATTTTGTTTTTATACTGTAAAATAGACAAGGATTAGATTCGTAAAAGATAATTAACAAACAATACAAGTAATTTTTTTACATAGAACATAAAAGTACAAGCACACTACAATACATATAATACACAACATGATTACAACCCTCTAATCTGAATCACTGGTTTCTTCTTCTTCTTCGAACTTGGTTCGTTTTCCTAATTTTCTAGGAATATATGGTGTTCCTCTAATACGAATTGTCGTTTTCCATAATGGTTTAGAAAAACCTGGTGGTTTAGAGGTTCCCAGGTTATTGTTACATTTTAGAAAATACGGTTGTTTTCAATACATATAAAGTTCATCGGGGTTGGAATCGGGTTTCTCTATTTTTATACCTTTTCCCTTATTATTTTCTTTCGCTTTATTAAATTGGGTCGAGGTAATTTCTATATCATCATCGAAATCCTCATCGGGATCTGATTCATCGGAAAATTGGTAATCTTCCCAATATTTTGCTTCCTCGGCGGAAACACCATTGACCATTATTAACTTTGGTCCGTTGGTTGAGAATTTTCTTTTATTTAATCGATTTACTATAGGTATCAATATTTCTTCCTCCGGAACATCTTCTTCTTCTGGTTCCTCCTCTTCTGGTTCCTCTTCTTCCGGTTCCTCCTCTTCAGGTTCCTCCTATTCCGGTTCCTCCTCTTCTGGTTCCTCTTCGGGAATTTGTGAATCTTCCCAAAATATATTCGACTCTTCATTATTATTAGGTGAATCAATGGGATTTGTACTAGAGGTAGACATCTATCACACAATATCAAACACGTTAAGAGATTAATATATCACATAATATTTACATGTTAATAATATATAGTTTCCAACAACAAAAAAATGTTAAGCAATCGTTTTTGAAGAAAAACACGGTCGAAGTCCAGACTCACTAATGCATCCTAACAAACTCGGTAAGACACACTAATGCAATTTTCTGGTTCTCTAAGACCAACGCTCGGTTACCAACTGAAATGTCCCGTTCATATTGATTATAAACGCTCCATATTAATTGATTTCATCGTGAGGTTTTGACCTCTATATGAGACGTTTTTCAAAGACTGCATTCATTTTTAAAACAACCATAACCTTTATTTTATCGATAAAGGTTTAAAAAGCATTACGTAGATTATCAAATAATGATAATCTAAAATATACCGTTTACACACGACCATTACATAATGGTTTACAATAAGAATATATTACATCAAAAATAAGTTTCTTGAATGCAGTTTTTACATAATATCATACAAGTATGGACTTCAAATCATGTCCTTATTTTAGTATGCAACAGCGGAAGCTCTTAATAATCACCTGAGAATAAACATGCTTAAAACATCAACAAAAATGTTGGTGAGTTATAGGTTTAACCTATATATTATCAAATCATAATAATAGACCACAAGATTTCATATTTCAATATACATCCCATACATAGAGATAAAATTCATTCATATGGTGAACACCTGGTAACCGACATTAACAAGATGCATATAAGAATATCCCCTATCATTCAGGGAAATCCTTCGGACATGATAAAAATGAATTCGAAGTACTAAAGCATCCGGTACTTTGGATGGGGTTCGTTAGGCCCAATAGATCTATCTTTAGGATTCGCGTCAAGTAGTTGATCGGTTTACTAATTCTTAGGTTACCAAGCAAAAGGGGCATATTCGGCTTCGATCATTCACCCATATAATGTAGTTTCAATTACTTGTGTCTATTTCGTAAAATATTTATAAAACTGCATGTATTCTCATCCCAAAATATTAGATTTTAAAAGTGGGACTATAACTCACTTTCACAGATTTTACTTCGTCGGGAAGTAAGACTTGACCACTGGTCAATTTACGAACCTATAACAAATATGTACATATATATCAAAGTATGTTCAAAATATATTTACAACACTTTTAATACATTTTGATGTTTTAAGTTTATTAAGTCAGCTGTCCTCGTTAGTAACCTACAACTAGTTGTCCAAAGTTAGATGTACAGAAAAAATTGATATATATTATCTTGAATCAATCCACGACCCAGTGTATACACATCTCAGGCTAGATCACAACTCAAAGTATATATATATTTGGAATCAACCTCAACCCTGTATAGCTAACTCCAACATTACTGTATATAGAGTGTCTATGGTTGTTCCAAATAATATATATACATGGGTTGATATGACATGTCAAAACATTTGCATACGTGTCTATGGTATCCCAAGATTACATAATATATTAGAATACATGTATAATACAATATAAGTTAGCTAGGATATGATTAATATAGATTTGTTACCAATTTTCACGTAGCTACAACAAGAAAAATTATCCAATCTTGTTTTACCCATAACTTCTTCGTTTTAAATCCGTTTTGAGTGAATCAAATTGCTATGGTTTCATATTGAACTCTATTTTATGAATCTAAACAGAAAAAGTATAGGTTTATAGTCGTAAATATAAGTTACAAGTCGTTTTTGTAAGAGGTAGTCATTTCAGTCGAAAGAACGACGTCTTGATGACCATTTTGAAAAACATACTTCCACTTTGAGTTTAACCATAATTTTTGGATATAGTTTCATGTTCATAAGAAAAATCATTTTCCCAGAAGAACAAATTTTAAATCAAAGTTTATCATAGTTTTTAATTAACTAACCAAAAACAGCCTGCGGTGTTACTACGACGGCGTAAATCCAGTTTTACGGTGTTTTTCGTGTTTCCAGGTTTTAAATCATTAAGTTATCATATAATATAGATATAGAACATGTGTTTAGTTGATTTTAAAAGTCAAGTTAGAAGGATTAACATTTGTTTGCGAACAATTTTAGAATTAACTAAACTATGTTCTAGTGATTACAAGTTTAAACCTTCGAATAAGGTAGCTTTATATATATGAATCGAATGATGTTATGAACATCATTACTACTTCATGTTTTATGGATAAACCTACTGGAAATGAGAAAAATAGATCTAGCTTCAAAGGATCCTTGGATGGCTTGAAAGTTCTTGAAGCAGAATCATGACACGAAAACAAGTTCAAGTAAGATTTTCACTCGAAATAAGATTGTTATAGTTATAGAAATTGAATCAAAGTTTGAATATGAGTATTACCTTGTATTAGAAAGATATCTTACTGTAAATAAGAAAGATTTCTTGAGGTTGGATGATCACTTTACAAGATTGGAAGTAAGCTAGCAAACTTGGAAGTATTCTTGATTTTATGAAACTAGAACTTATAGAATTTATGAAGAACACTTACAACTTGAAGATAGAACTTGAGAGAGATCAATTAGATGAAGAAAATTGAAGAATGAAAGTGTTTGTAGGTGTTTTTAGTCGTTGGTATATGGATTATATATAAAGGATGTTCAATTTTGTTTACATGTAAATAAGTCATGAATGATTACTAATATTTTTGTAATTTTATGAGATATTTCATGCTAGTTGCCAAATGATGGCTCCCACATGTGTTAGGTGACTCACATGGGCTGCTAAGAGCTGATCATTGGAGTGTATATACCAATAGTACATACATCTAAAAGCTGTGTATTGTACGAGTACGAATACGGGTGCATACGAGTAGAATTGTTGATGAAACTGAACGAGGATGTAATTGTAAGCATTTTTGTTAAGTAGAAGTATTTTGATAAGTGTCTTGAAGTCTTTCAAAAGTGTATAAATACATATTAAAACACTACATGTATATACATTTTAACTGAGTCGTTAAGTCATCGTTAGTCGTTACATGTAAGTGTTGTTTTGAAACCTTTAGGTTAACGATCTTGTTAAATGTTGTTAACCCAATGTTTATAATATCAAATGAGATTTTAAATTATTATATTATCATGATATTATGATGTATGAATATCTCTTAATATGATATATATACATTAAATGTCTTTACAACGATAATCGTTACATATATGTCTCGTTTCAAAATCATTAAGTTAGTAGTCTTGTTTTTACATATGTAGTTCATTGTTAATATACTTAATGATATGTTTACTTATCATAATATCATGTTAACTATATATATATCCATATATATGTCATCATATAGTTTTTACAAGTTTTAACGTTCGTGAATCACCGGTCAACTTGGGTGGTCAATTGTCTATATGAAACCTATTTCAATTAATCAAGTCTTAACAAGTTTGATTGCTTAACATGTTGGAAACACTTAATCATGTAAATATCAATTTCATTTAATATATATAAACATGGAAAAGTTCGGGTCACTACAACTTCCACACCGTCACTCAAACACCTATGGGTTTCTCACCGGTACCCTAAGTTCAATGTGACCACAATACCATCGGAGTCGAATACTACGCTAGTAAGTATGAAAGAGGCACCTAACGTCACGTCATGTAGACTCCATTACCAACATACATCGAGATCAAACACTCGATCTCGCGGGTTTCATCTGCCCGATGAACCTTATGGTTCCACCATCCTCAACACACAAAAGCGAACGTCACCATAAGGTAATTCCATTAGGAAAGTCATCCATAACAATAACATGCACAACACAATGCATTCAACAAACTCGAACTCATCGGCACATAATAAATAATCAAGAGACATATTTATTAAAATGAAACGTACCTTAATGTCTCCTTGCGGGATTCGCCGCCTCCAACTCGGGACAATCCGGCTTGCGATGTCCCCCTTATGACAATAGTAGCACATCCCGTCATCACTTCACGGCATTGTGCACTCCCATAACTTGTGGCCCCTAACACCACAATTGAAACATCTAGGTGCACGAGAATCCATTGCATTTCCCTACATTACCCGTACTCGCACTTGCACCCTTATTTTTCTTACTTGGGGCGCCGTACAAATCAACCCTTCTCTTACTTGAAGGTTCACATATCTTTGATCGTGAATACGATTCGAAACCCCTAGCCACCTCGAACAGCTCCGCAAACAACTTCGCTTGACCCCTGCTAATTTTGTTCTTCAAGTCATCATTCAAGGTTCAATAGAAATCTTCCATCAACATATGATCATTCCCCATATACTCCAGGCAAAAACGAGCCTTCGCCATAAAGGTCATCTTGAGAGTATTCAGATCCATAGAACCCTGTAGCAAATCTCACAACTCATTACGTACATCCAACAAATCAGTTTGCATCCGGAACTCCTCAAAGAATTCCTTCTTAAAATCGTCCCATGATAACCCCATAAATGCTTCACCACCGACAATATCGATTTTACCATCCAACCAATCCTTCGCCCTACCCCACAACAAGCTAGTAGCGAGTCTTGTCCTCTTCTCAGGAGGGTATTCAATAGTACGAAAACATCCTTCGACGTCCGAGATCCATGTTGTGCTTACCAAAGGATCCAGTTTCCCGTCATACATCGGGGGTTTAGTCCTCATGAAACTCTTAAGACAACGCTCCATTTCACTACTACTCCTAAATTCGGAATACTTCCTATCCATTTCTTCTCGAAACACGCCCATTTGCTCCGCCACGGCGGCCGCAACTCTAGTGTTAAACTCATCGTCGCTCGCCTCGATCCCATTTCTCGTCATCATTCTAAAGAATTCAAAACGATTAGGCCAAGAATGTATAGAACCACACGCACAACACCGCCCCATCTTGCTAAACACTCGTCGTACATCACTTGTTAGACACAATTTGCACCCGTAATAAGATTTGCAAGTCCTTATTACGTACACAAGCCGTATCAACTCGTTAGTACAACGACCGCCTCGCTCGATGATATAAACCAGCACAACGAAAATTCTACGCGACAAAAATACACGCAAGAAAATAATATCAAAACACGAGCCACAATCCTATTTAGTTCACCTACACGCTAAGGCACTAACCAAGTCCCCGTCCGACCCGTTCTCCTACAAGTCCCGCAACAATTAAGCACACCAAAAGTCTAAGTCTAGGCACCTATCTCAAGTCGCCTAAATCCCTTAGACCATGCTCTGATACCACTTGTAACGACCCAACCCGTCGTTTACCGGCCCATAAAAATTTTTCCTTTTTAATATGCGTTAAATAACATTTAGGTCCCATTACACAATTTCCAAAATGTATTTTTATCAAAGTAGGTTCAACGAACTTAAAAACGTAGAACAATAATTTAAACTTCTTAATACAATAATACGTTAGTTAAATCATAAACCGGTTATATTCATTATGACCCGACTAGTTACTTTTACACAAAACCGAGCATGGTGATTTGGACTATGCTACCAAATCCTAATCGAGTCCAATAACAAGATCTTCTAAAGCAACCTAGTCAAGATATCTAATCCCCACGTTTACCCGAGCCTCCAATCATGCGAACCTATAAAAATATCAACAACGAGAGGGTAAGCTAATGCTTAGTGAATGTAAAGATACTATACACATACATATGCATAAAATGGCTACGCATCACCAAGCATCAAAATAAACACATACCGGCTCCGCATGGTAAACAAACTACAAAAGAGCACATACACAAAGTAGCTACATGCTACGTAATCACCAAGCTAACACCACAAGATTAGCTACAACACAACAATAAGTATATACGCGTATACAATAAATATAATCAACAACAACAATAAGGTTAACCCCTTAACCCAAACCACATGAAGGTTGGCAGAACTACCCGGACCTTAGTGAATTCGCACTACCCGAGATTCACTTCCTTTACCACTTCAACAACCGAGGTTGGCCAAACTACCCAAGCCTTAGTGAATTCACACAACCCGAAATTCACCACCTCATCACCAAGATGACCGAACTACCCGAGTCATCATGAATCTGCACTAACCGAGATTCATCTCCTCAACAACAAATGCTAGCAAACCCATCGCCAAAGGGTTTATTCAATACGCTAGCCAATTCACAACTCCAAGGGTAATAACCCAAAACACATAAGCGTATCACATGGACCCGAAGCACAAGAGGAGTCCATTCTCCCACACAAACATAGAGTAAACCCAAGCAAGGGTCACTCTACACACACACACCCATTTTACACATACACATGTGCATAGTAAATTTACACTCACCTTAAACGCCTCGATGAAGTGCAATCCAATCCTGCAACTCGCCAATGGAACGTACCTATTCCATTTATCACATAAACATCAAAACAAATCATTTGGACTCTCGACCCACCCAAATGAACAACAAGTGCAAATCACGCCCTTTTGCACTTTTAACGCTACTCGAAATGGGTTGCCCAAAAACCCATTTTGACCCTTAAAAGTTAAAATCTCACCATTTACAAGTTTCGACATCAAAACATATTTAACTCGGGTTTATACTTCAACTTACTTCATTTTAAGTTTATAAACCTTATCAAATTGACAATTGGGTCACAATCATCACCAAACCCTAATTTTGACTCTATTCAAAATTAGTCAACCATATAAACCCTAAAGGCTTCCAACACCTCAAAAATCACTAAACACTAGTGATTACACTCATTTGCAAGTCTTACAAGCTTACACTTGCTCACCAAACCCAAAACCCGCCAACATCAACAATAAACCTGAATCTTGGTGTTAATCTTCAATTAACAACTAATGGGGTTCCATTTATGAACATACAATCAAAAGCCCCAAATTTAGATAATGAACACGAAAACGAAATTCAGAGTTAGAGCTTACCACTAGTATCAAATTGTAGCTAAGAACGAGGAGAACAAGATTGCCTCTTGCACCAAAGATCGAATCACGAATCTTCCTTTCCAAATCTCACTTTGAATCAAATGGGGTTTTGAAGAAATGAGAGAAAATGAGAAAGAAAAAGGAAATGAAAATGAAATAAATGAATGAGTGGACCAGAATTTGGGATAAGATCTGTCCAATACGCGAAATGAACAAAATGCCCTCATATCCCCTTTAAAATTGCAAAATCCGGAACCAGCTCACCAGGAGCGCCGCGCCGCAGCACCCTTTCTTCGCGCCGTGAGATGAACCGTGGCCTGGTACCCTTGTTTACATGCCTCCTGATCCTGATTCGAGTTAAATGCCGCGCCGCGACCAAACCCCCCACGCCGCGACCTGCAACACAATCTGATCAGTTTTCGCGTCGTCGAACAACTGCACATGTACACGCTTCGTTCTCTTCATTTATGCAACGTACATGCCCCTTAAAACACTTAAAGCATGCCTCGAAAAATCCATGCATACAATTCCATATATATATATATATATATATATATACCTTTATTAACTTCGTGTACATATTCACATATATCAATATACTCGCTACGTGCACTTTACGCCCGAGATAACTATTCGAAATATCCGGGTGTTACAATTAACAATATATGTACATCTCCGCGTTTCGCTATGGAGTTTTCGACTTTTAAAAATTTAACGCAAAATCAACATTTATGAAAAGTACCTTAAATATTTAGCATTTTTTAAAAAGCGTCCGTTTTGTGTATAGTTAGTGACATTGTGTTCCTAAAATTATTTCGAGTTTAACGATGGTGTCGAAAAAAATTAATTCGTTGCGAGCGAGAAGATATGATCCGTTGAATATTTGGGTGGAGTTTATTTAAGAGTTTTTATGAAAATGGTTATTTGACAGTTTCCCCCCCTATTTGGGGGGTCGTTTTGAATATTTGAAAAAAGTGTAGGGGCTTTGTTGGTGTAATGAAATTTAGTTAAAATAAATAAAAAAGTAAAATGACGAAAATACCCCTGGTTACTATTTACCATTTTTATCTATTAGATAATATAGTAAAGTAATAACAATAAAAAACCATCTAAGTTTCAATAATTCCCTTTCTATTATTGAAAGTATGATATGATATTTAATATGACAATCAATTTATTAATTACTTTTTATAACAACTTGCTTTAATTAAAATTGCTCATTAAATGAGGGGCAAATTAGCCAATTCACTAATATATCTTAAATTTAATAAAAAGTCAAATGAGACGTCTTTTACAGGACTGGAGGAGTAACATTCACACTGAAATAAAATTTATAAATACTTTATTCGTGCGGTATGTTTGACACACGAGTTTATAGGATTATAAGAGAACAAGAACATATGCTTTCTATAAGTGTTAGCTTCTAGCCTTTGTTTTTTTAGACAAAATTTTAAGAATTTTTGAAAAATAAGCTTTTAGAAAAAATAGCGAGGTGAAGTAACATAAAAATTTGAAGAGTTTATAAAATGAAGAATTACATAAATATCCTTTATATATGATTATATAACATGTGATTATATTTTCTATTGCATAATTTTAGTTGTTTAAGTTCCAGTTGTAATTACAGTATATATCATGTGTTTAATAAGTATTTAATATAAAATTGATATATTTTAATTTTTTATATCTTCATCAAAAAAATGGGTGAGAGAGAAACTAGAGAGAGAAAGAGAGGAGAGGGTGAGAATTGAGAGGGCAGGCACGACGAGAGTCAAGGACAAGTACAACGGTGACTACGGGCATCACGGCAAGAGTTCAAGCAGAAATCATCTGACTTCGTTCATGTTCTTCAATATCCTGCAAGATTGGAAGGTGGTTGATCTTTTAAAATCTTTCAAACCATACGGTTCAGTTCTGGATGTGTTCATTCCCAACAAACGACTAAGGGATAAAGCAAGATTTACTTTTGTTCGATTTGCTGACGTTATCGATGGTAACAGTTTGCTCAAATCTCTCGAAGGAATTAAGTTCAATGGTGTGCTGATTAAGGTTTTCCCAGCTACGGATAGATATGCAAACCAATCTGTTAGGTCGAAGGCCAACAAAACCACTGGTGCACCAAAAACATATGGATTCCGAGATGATCGAAAGTTTAGTGTTGTGGTTGGGTCCTTTAAAGATGATTAGAGGCCAAGCTAACCAACAAAAACGGCCTCGGTTCAGGCAGCGGCCAAAGTGCTGTTCCAAAACAGGTTAAGATTGTGGTTGTAGATGATAATAATTGTAATGAAGAGCTTCTCAAAAATGCAATTGTGTGTGAAGCTCATAATTTGGAGATTCTTAAAAACTTGAAATTATTACCAAAGAAGAAGGTTTTAATGACATTTAAATTAAATTACTTGGAGGTCTTGGTGCTATGATCATCTTCAAATCCAAGGAAGCTGCTACCATGGTCATTGAGTAACACAATCACCCCCTAAAGAAGTGGATCCATAAAACTAATTGGTGGGACGAGGCAAAGTGGTCGGAAGCAAGAATGGCTTAGCTCAAGATCACCGGAGTACCGTTGCATTGCTGGAATCACAAAACGTTCACATCGATTGCGGAATGGTGGGGAACCATATACAAACTAGACAATTGTGAATTGGTTGGGAACCAGAAGCTAAACCATGGTAGAGTGTTCGTTAAACTTGAAAACCTAAATATTGTGAATGATTCGTTAAAACATACACACAAATCACATATTTTCTTCATCAACATCAAGTAAGGTAGCTAGTAGTGAAACTATAGTCTATGTAGCTCAACTAGTCTACGGTTACAGTTTAGACTCAAAAGGTTTCCTAAAGTCCGACACTCTAATGCAGCCCAATCCTAGGTAACCGTTACGCTCCGATACCATATGTAATACCCGTCAGAATCAACTAATGGCGTATTAACTCTGGTCCCGCAGTTAACGGTCACGCCCTCTATATGAGACGTTTCCGAAAAGCATTCGCATTGAAATTTAGAAGATAAGGTCATTAAATAAAATACACTTCAAAATAGTTTAACGGTAATGACCAATGTAAATGACCTTCAAACATTATTTAAATAAACGAAAGGTTTCATAATGCGAATGTGTATTATTCTTGAATGTAAACAATGCTAGACGTCACTCCAGTAATAGCAGCAAGCAAGCATAATAACTTCGGCTAGCGGAAGCAATACCTCTAAAGACCTGAGATAAAAACATGCAAAAGGTCAACAAAAATGTTGAGTGAATCTACAGGTTTAGTAAAGCATTTATCGTAAGTTAGGCCACGAGATTTCTTTGAAAGCATCGTAAAAATTATACATTTATCATGAGCACTTGATTATATGACTTTAACCTACAGATAGCTCATTCACTACACGTCTTCCTTTTACCCTTTCTAAGCATACACCGATCAAGTGTACAAGTTACAACAGAATAAGCACCCCGTGCGTTGAGGAGAGGTTTTTCAAACCTAACGGTACCGTCCCTATAAGTCGAGCTTACTTAAAGTAATTAATATAATCAAGCTAAGGGATTTATGATCTGAACTCATATGTATATCGTTTAGTTACTCGTGCCTAATATGTAAAACATTTGAAATAGCATGTTATCTCATCCCATGTAAAAAGTAGTAGGGACTGTAGACACACCTTTGTAAATGCAGAGAAAAACTCTTAGTAAAATAGTACGGTAGCCGGACGATCACGACCGTAAAATGCAACCTAGTCAAATAGGTTATCTTAAGTAAATACATAAGTCACACTATGTCCACCCATAGTGTACTCATAGTCCTAGTGCTCAGACTGACTCAGCATACAAGAAAAAGTCAGCTAGTCCAAGCAAGTCAACAAAAGTCAATCAAAGTCAAACCAAAAGTCAAACTTGGTCAAAGTGGTTAACTAAAGTCAACTAACATGTTTTAGCTCACAGTTTGTCAAGTACGCGTTCACAGTTTATCGTTTAGCATAAAATTCATGCACAAGTTGCAAACAACACACATAATTCATAGCACACAAATCATGGCAATATGGCAAACTCCAGATCATAACCAGACTCATAAACATTTCCAAAAAGCCTAGTGATGTCTACAAGTCGGGTTTCAGATAGGGTCTAGTTAAGGTTTACCAAATCAGTTTCTGCTCGCGCGGTAGTTTTAGAAAAATTCTCATTTAATTTAGAAAATAGCTATTAATGAACGGCCAATCGGAGATGACTCTAGACAATCCAAATTTACAGTGATAAAATAATCAAAGCGTTTCATGTAGCCATTTTGTACAGTTTATTCATTAAAACCAGACCTTCTGTTTTAGACAACATTCAGACATGTCATTTGGTGATGCATATAACATATAGCAAACAATGTTTCCAGAAACTATCATACAAACGAAATGTGTTTAGGAGCATCTAAGTAACAATATTCTAAAAGATCAAAGTCTCAAATAATTTCTAGTTTATGTGAGATCATTTAGAGTGCATACGAAAACGGTTTCAGCTCAATACGAGTCACCAATATTCGTTTAATCATATCGAGAGCTATACGTAATCTTTTAACATGATTCTTAAGTCTATCTTGAGTGATTTTTAACAAAGAATTCAGTGGTTAGCATTTCAATGACTCATTCATAAAGCATAAACACCAGAAAATTCGTATTGCATGCAAAAACCTAACAAAACTTCAATTGATCATAACTTACGCATACGGTAACAAAAATACGCAAATCCAAAGTCCAAATTTATTAATTTTTTGAGATCTATCCATCTAGACACATTATATTAACAGTAGATAAACTCATTTAATAAAATTCATAACCAATTAATTTGTGATTACATCAAAACACATCAATCGTGCAAAATAACGACTAACAACGAATATAATCATAATCAATTGAGCACTAGAATCTTGTACACTATGTAATTGAACAAAATCAGATTTAAAGAGATTAGTGTTAGTGGTTTTATACCTTTAAACACAAATTAAATGGTACTTGCGCGTGAACGATCAAAGGAACAACCTTTATGCACAAAGTTTCTTCTAATTTTTGAGTTTTGATGGTGGTGGTGGTGTGGTGGTGTGCGACGGCCAAAGGGAGGGAAGAAGAGAGCAAAAAATTCGACTGGCAACTTTGTGTGTGAGGGTTTATAGTTTAGTATTTATAATTATTTGCATTAGGGCCTAAATAGATCCATAAAACTAACACTTAAGCCCAAACCACAAATAAATGAGGGGGGGGGGGAAGGGGTGTTTGGATGATGGGGCCCACTAAGGGGGTCTCGGGTTCGTTTTGCTTATTTACTCATACGCGCGTGGTCCGTTTCGAGTGCCGTTAACCGTACCGGGTCTCCGGAACGTTAACCGGTCGTTGAAACGCAATCCATCGGGTTTAACTTAATAAATAAATAATAAATTAAATAAGTTTTTGATAAAGTTAATAATTAATAAATATAATTATTTTATTAATTTTCTGTGTTCCGTAAACTGAAAGGCTTTCTATGTGATTATCGTAATCGTGTCATTTTGTAAGTATTTCGTTATCCGAAACAAGTTCATCAATTAATATAAACATATTAATTAAAGTAATCCGCTAGGATCATGTATTAATTTAAATTAGTTAAACACATAAAGTTCTACGTAATCACCGTTAAATAATTAACGGACAACTAACGATAGTACCGGAAAAAATAGGGGTGTTACACACTGTAATAATAAGTCTAGTGTAAATTCTTATTCACGTAACACTGTAAACGTGAGCAATGATGGAAAATCAAAGAATAACAACAGTTTATGTAGTAATTCAGGTGATTTATCGGTTTGTAATGGGTGTTATTGGAATGCTAGGGGGAACTAGAGGGCATCTTCGAGACTAATGAGGGTGTAAAACATGGCTAGATGCGGAGTTGATTTCTCATCTGATAATCGACATAGGTGCAAAAATTGTTGCAAGAAAGCGAAGATCAAAACAAAAATCAAGCTCGAAATGGATATTCTGAGAGTAATGATGGGAGTCAATTGATTAACAATGTGGAACTAAAAGAATTTGGGAAACAAATTGGATTGAGGTGGCCTTACCCCAATCCTTTGTAAGTTCCTTTTTGTTCCTTTTTATCGTTAAATCTTGTTTGTTATGAAGATACTTTCTTTAAATATTCGCGGGTTTGGGGTCAAGGGTAAATTTGGGTGGGTCAAAGATTTATGTTGTAAAGAAAGGTTGGACATAGCGGCTTTTCAGGAAACTAAATGTAAGGAATTGAAGGAAAGTTGGGTGCACGCTTTGTGGGGAAATAGTAATTGTGGGTTTGTACAAAGGGACGCAGTTGGTAACTCGGGTGGGACTCTTTTGATCTGGGACCATAATAGTTTAATACCGGATAGTATGACTAGTTGTGAGTATTTTATAGCAATTCGTGGCAAGTGGTGTGGTTCGGGACATGAATCAATAATCTTTATTGTTTATGGACCTCACAAAGATGACAAGAAAATTGATATGTGAAGTAAGTTAGATAATCTTATTAGGACTTATTATTTGTCATGGGCGTTGTGTGGTGACTTTAATGAGGTACGATCTCAAGCGGATAGACTTAATTGTGTGTTCCATCAATCTCGGACAACGGGTTTCAATGACTTCATCATGAAGAATAATTTGATTGAAATTCCAATTAATGGTAGAAAGTTCACTAGGATTGGCGATGAAGGTACCAAATTTAGTAAACTTGATCCTGTCTTTGTTAATGACAACTTCTTAAAATTGTGGAAAGATCTATCGGTTATTGTGTTAGAGGGTGGGGAGTCAGATCATTGCCCGTTGTTGCTTCGAGATAAAACTATAGATTTTGGGCCTAAACCTTTTAAGTGTTTTTACGAATGGTTTAAAGAATGATGGGGTTGATAAAGTGATTCAAGATGCATGGAGTATACCGGTGGCTAGTGCGAAAAAAGATTGTCTATTTAAAGATAAGCTTAAGAATGTGAAAATCAAATTGAAGGCATGGAGTAAATTTTTTTTTTTGGGGGATTTAGATAGTGAAAGCAATGTGTTAAAAGAAAAGGCAACTAGGTTAGAAGTTTTGGCAGAATTGGGTTCAATTAGTGACGGTGACCGAGTGTGTTGGTTGGAAACTCGTAGAATATGGATTGAGAAAGAAAAAAAATAAAATCTGGAATGATGAAACAAAAGGCGAGATTTCGGTGGAATCTTGAAGGCGATGAGCACTCAAAATATTTTCATGCGTCCATTAAAAGAAAATACAACAAGTGCAATATTCGTGGGCAAAAAAATCAACGGGTTCTGGAGTGAGGATCTAAGGGATGTTAAGTCAACGGTTTTAGAGCACTTCCGTAATTTATTTGGGGTCAATAACAATTGTAGGCCCACTCTTCGTCATTGGGCCATGAGAGTTAGCATCGGTAACAGGCTCGGTTCAAATGGGCTGCCAACTGGTCTAGATCCTATTCGTAACAGTTTGGGTAGTTCAACACGTATGGATTTGGACTCGGTACAACCCACCATTAACAGTGGGCCTGCTGGATCCCTACACGGTGACAATGAGCAATTAGTTGGGAGAGTGATTAACAGAAACGAGGGGATTGATCCTGATCATCGACAGAGTGAATCTGTTACCTCCTTGGCTAACACCCTATCTATTGATGAGGCATCTGAGCTGAAAAAGGCGTTAGCGAAAATGAAAATTGGGAAGCCGTGAGAGATTGCGGAAGTTCGAAGGCCCCTGGACCAGATGGATTTAATTTAGAGTTCTACAAGAAATTTTGGCACACTATTAAAGGCGATCTTATTGAGGCTATTAACGTGTTTTGGGAAAAAGGAGAGATCTCAAAAGGATGTAACGCTTCGTTTATCACTCTCGTGTCGAAAAAATCGGATCCCGTCGACCTAAATGACCATCGTCCGATTAGTTTAATTGGTAGCTTCTACAAGGTGATTGCAAAAATTATTTCTAATCGCCTTATAAAGGGTATCCTTAATCTTGTCAGGTCTGAACAAGGCGCTTTTATTAAAGGGAGAAAAATCTGAGACGACGGCCTTATTTCTAACAAAACCCTTTCGTTTTTAAAGCATAAGCGTATAAAAAGTGTGGTCTTTAAAGTGGATTTTGAGAAAGCATTCGATTGTCTTAGATGAGATTTTTTTAGTTGAGATAATGGAAATTATGGGCTTCGGGGTTAAATGGAGAAAATGGATATTGGCATGTCTAAAGATGGCTGATATAGCCAAAACAGACAGTTTTGTTCGTGCGGTGTCGTTAGGTCGCAGAGCGTCAAATTTGGTATAGCACGCAGAAGTTGTCGTTTACTTTATATTATGCGGGGCCTAAATTTACTTTTAACTTTCTAATGTAGATGGTGTAAGTTAACCTAATGTAGTGCTTTTGAATGGTTTAACGAATTGAAGATCAAGTGGATAATTGTCTTTTATTTAAATTACCTGAATAAAAGATAGTAGTTGGTTTAAGCTAAATTCCTAATTGCGGAAAATTAATAAAGTGGAGGATGTTCGGAGTATGCAGATCAAGGAAATGTTGATCAAGATATTAGTTTGGGTTAGGGAAAGGTAATTATGTTGATATTAAAGCTTATGATTGAAATGGTGTAGATCTAGTTGGATGAGCCAATTACACAGACCTACTTATCTCTAGACTCTCAGAGTTCTCGTTGAGTAGTGAAAAGTATGTCACGTGGTTGTATAACTGAAATGTAACTATACCTTGGAGGTTATCCTTAGTAAAGCAATAGGTTTATTAGTGAGTTAAGTTCTAATCCTAACCCTCGTTATCAGTTTGGTTAACTGAATAACAACGTGCCGTGTTGATTGAACACTGATCACAAACGGAAAGAGTTCGTCGAGTTAAGTTGATAAAACCTTAAATGAAAACTAACAACCATTTCATCATACTAATGAGATCAAACCAAAACAAACATTATACAGCATTAAAGTTGATATACTGAAAGTAAAGCAGATAGAAACCTAGCAGGTACCTAGACGGTGAATATGACTTAATCCTAAGGCAACAATCAAACAAGAACATGCAATAGGTTGGGATCATACAGTCAGGGCACTAGCTAGATCTTAACAGCTCCTAAGAGGTCTCTTTGGAATAGTCAATAGGCATACTGAAATGCCCCGTTCATATTAATTATAAACGTTTCATATTAATTGGTTTCTTTGCGAGGTTTTGACCTCTATATGAGACATTTTTCAAATCTTGCATTCGTTTTTAAAAACAACCATAACCTTTATTATTGAATAAAGGTCTTAATGACATAATTTAGATTGTCTGTCAAAGACAATCTCCTCAAATAAATAAGTTTTTACACAACCCATTACAATATGATCAAATATATTACAACAAATACTCCGAATGCAAGTTTAAACAATATAAACAATTATGCCGACTCCAAATCTTGACCTTGGGTTGGCATACGACAGCGGAAGCGTTTTTAATATTCACCTAAGAATAAACATGCTTAAAACGTCAACAAAAATGTTGGTGAGTCATAGGTTTAATTTCTATATAATAATCATAACATTTAATAAGCCATAAGATTTCATTTAATTAAATGCGCAAGATCATTACAACTGCAAAAATCATTCATACTATGAGTCGCCTGGTAACTGACCTTAACATAGAGCGCTTAAGATATCTAGCATCATATATTCCACTATTCAAATGTATGACAAGAACCCTTCGAAGTACTAAAGTATTTCTACTATTCAAAAATGGGGGTGGTTGGTGCCCGTAGATATACCTTTAGGATTCGCGCCAATTAGTGTTTTTCACTAATTCTTAGGTTACCAAGCATAATAATAATAATAAGTACAGATATCCGGTATAACAAAACAATCGTAGAATGTAGTTTCATGAACTTGTGCTTATTTTGTAAAACATTTACAAATTTGCATGTATTCTCATCCCAAAATAATTTAGATAGTAAAAATGGGACTATAACTCACTTGTGATGATTTCCGAATAGATGGTGATAAGACTTGGCCTTTTGACAAATTCACGAACCTAATAATAATATTCTTGTGTCAAGATATATATATATATATATATATATATATATATATATATATATATATATATATATATATATATATATATATATATATATATATATATATATATATAATTAATATTCCATACTTATGATACTTGTGATAATTTTAATTGTCCATTGTTAGTAGTCCAACGTTCGTAGTCCAATAGTCCAATAGTCCAACAGTATAAATATATATATAAATATAAATGCGTATATTGTGTTAGAATTCACTAACACTATAATATATTGTCTTAATATAATAAGACACATAATATGTATATTGTCTGAAGCAGTCCGCGACCCATTGTATACATGTCTCAGGCTCGATCACAACTCAAAGTATATAATATTTTGGAATCCACTTCGACCCACAGCTAACTCGAGATTACTGCCAATGGTGTCTAATAGTTCGTTCTAATAATATATGTAGAAGAAGTCAAAATAATATATCAAAACTTTGTATATGAATCCACGGTGATCAATTCATATATATATATATATATATATATATATATATATATATATATATATATATATATATATGGTGCCTTACGATCTTTATTAAGACTATAATATATTGTCGTAGAACTTAATCACGACTATTATAAATTGTATTTCCATAAGTTCGGGAACAAGACATGTATAAATACATGTAGGATACAAGGTAAGTTAGCTAGGATAAGGTTAGCATCCATTTTTATAAATCATGTCCGTAGCTAAAAATTAAGAAAAATATCCAATTTTGTTTTACCCATAATTTCTTCGTTACAAATCCATTTTGAGTGATTCGAGTTGCCATGGTTTTGTATCGAACTCAACATTATTAATCTTAACAGAAAAATTATAGGTTTATAGTCAAAAATACAGCTTAGGTGTCAAATAAGAGAAGATAGTCATATCCGTCGTAAGAACGACATCTTGATGACCCTTTTCAAAAACATACTTTCACTTAGAGTTTAACCATGGATTTTGGATATATTTCATATCCATATAAAATAAGATTTTTCACCAAATGAAATCTTTTAATTGAAAGTTTAAGATAACTTTTTAAAATTAAACCCAAAACAGCCCCCGTTCGACTAAGACGACGTATATTCGATTTTAAGGTGTTCTTCGTGTTTACAAGTTTTATATCCTTATGTTAGCTTGACATACAGTCATGATACATGTGTTGAAGTATTTTAAAAAGTCAAGTTAGAAGGATTAAGTTTATTTGCAAAAAAGTTTAGAAATAATATAAACTATGTTCTTGTTGTTATTAGTTATAAACTCAAAATAAGATAGCTATATGAATATGAATCGGATAAGATTATGAATAAGGTTACTACCTCAAATCAAATGAATAAAGTTGCTGGATAAATAAGGAGAATATCTTAAGTTTAAAGATACCCTTGATGGCTTGGAATTTCTTGAAGCAGAATCATGACACGAAAACAAGTTCAAGTAAGATTGCTACTTGATTTAAGATAGTTATGTTATAGGAATTGAACCAAAGTTTGAATATGATTATTACCTTGATAAAAAGGAGTAGAGCTGATGAGTTAACAAGGTATTCTTAAAGCTAGTTTATGATCAAATTGATGAAGACTTGCTAGTACTTGAAATATGTGTGTTTAAAAGAGTTTAAAGAGTAAGAAATGGAGAGATTGCTTATAGCTCTTGTGTGTGTGAATTATGATAGTGAATTGTAAGTAAGATTGAATGAAAATGAGTAAAAATGATGCTAGTAGTCGTGGTCTTTTATGGCTAAAGGATGATTAATGATTTTTTGTAATGTTATGTAATAATTCATGATAAAATGGATGATTAATAAGTTCTTTTGTAATCTTGCTAAATAATTGATACTAGATTACAAATAATGGTTCCCACATGCTTCTTAATCATTTAGGGCTGCTAAGGAGCTGATTATGGAGGTGTATATACCAATAGTAAATACATCTAGAAGCTGTGTATTGTACGAGTACGAATACGGGTGCATACGAGTAGAATTGTTGATGAAACTGAACGAGGATGTAATTGTAAGAATTTTTGTCAAGGAGAAGTACTTTGATATATGTATTGAAGTCTTTCAAAAGTGTACTAATACATCTTAAAATGCTACATGTATATATATTTTAACGGAGTCGTTAAGTCATCGTTAGTCGTTACATGTAAGTGTTGTTTTGAGACCTTTAAGTTAACGATCTTGTTAAATATAATTGACCCATTGTTATTACACTTAAATGAGATGTTAAATTGTTATGTTAACATGTTAACATGGTGTATTATCATATCTAATATCATATATATGTGTGTGAAATACTATTACAACGATAATCGTTACATATATGTATATTGTTTCGAAGTCTTTAAGTTGGTAGTCTCATCTTATATATATATGTGACGACCCGGAAATTTCTGACCAAATTTAAACTTAACCTTTATATGTTTCCGACACGATAAGCAGAATTTGTAATGTTGAATCTCAAAAAGTTTGGAACTACATTCATGTAATCAATTACCCTTTGATCGTGTTCGACGATTCACGAACAATTATGTGTATATAGATATTTATATATAATATATAATATTAACTGAAAACATTAACAAAGTATTAGATATATGATACTTTACATGAACGTATTTGTTTCGATATATTTATTGACAGAATTAAGAGATAATTTCAAATGATTGAATTATTAGATACATTATGATATGATTATGGGCCTATGTTATGAGGTCCACTGTGATTTAAGAAATCTATTCTTTTTGACCACTCATTACTTAACCAGTATGATAAAAATAACGATATTTATATTTTATTTTATCAAATATATATAACAATTTAAATTAATATTATATATATTTATACGCGTATTATACGTACATAGTTTTATACTTTTACTATACTTTAACTTTACCTTTACTTTACTTTTACTTTACTTTAACCTTAATAATTCATACTTTAATAATTCACTTTAATAATTCATACTTTAATAATTCACTTTAATAATTCATACTTTAATAATTCACTTTAATAATTCATACTTTAATAATTTACTTTAATAATTTATACTTTAATAATTCACATTAATAATTCATACTTTAATAATTCATACTTTAATAATTCACTTTAATAATTCAAAAATCTATTATAAATAGAATTCAATAGGTTTCATTATTTCATAGAAACTTGAAAATATATTTCTCTAAACTCTCTCAATCGAATTACATATATATATATATATATATATATATATATATATATATATATATATATATATATATATATATATATATATATATATATTTACTTAGTATTATTTCAAGATATTATTAGTATACATAAAATACTACGACGGAGTTATATTCATACGATTTCAAAATAAGTTTTCAAACGGGATAGAGCTAAGGAAATTATGGGTTATAGCTATGGAGGTTATGAGTATTGATCGAGGGTATTGCTCGTGAGGTCAACCTAACGTTTATCATTTTCGTTGCGTCTACGTACTTTCCTGCAATATTGAATCACAATATTGATACGTGAGCATTCATATCTTATCTTTTATATATTAATAGTGTATCCCTGACTAGTGCTCGAGTATATATGATTATGCATGTTTGTATGCTTAGTTTCATCGTTAAATAGTTTATGATGAATCACGAATTTGATACATATGCTACTGAGATAAGGTATATGATATGCATGTCGTTGAAAAGATGAAGAAAAATTAATAACTTTTCATTTAGAAATCGTGTGGTTTCGATGAACGGATTAAAAGATATGGTCAACTGAATTATCATTAATTTTAATATTATTATTAAAACGATTATTATAATTGTTATTAGTTGATGTTATTACTAAAATTATCTTTATTACTAAAAATTAATATTTTTATTGAAACTATCATTTTATTATTTTTATAATTATTAATATTATCAATATTATTTTATCAAATAAATATGCGTACAAAGATATTTTTACCACACGTAATATAATTACATTAATAATACATACCACCATATTTTTATGATATTAAGTGAATTTTATAAATTTTATTACTTAAGATATATAAAAGCATATTTTTATCATATATGAAATTTAATATAAATTTTTATTTATTAATAAATGACTTGTATTATTTAGTATAATAAGATCTGATAAATATATTTAAATATATAAAACGACTATATATAAGTTGTATAATAAACATGTATAGATTTTGAAAGTCATTTTGGGTCAAGTTGACTTTTGTTGACTTTTACATGTTGGTCTCGAGCATTAGGATTGTGATACACTACGACTTGACCTAAATTGTTAGACAGATATTGACCAACATATAAATATATATACTTAATATAGGTTCATGAATCCGAGACAAACCCTGCACTTGTTCAGTGCCGTCATATACATAATTGCTACGAAATACAGTATTGTGAGTTTCATTACTCCCTTTTTATATATATTTTTGGGCTGAGAATACATGCGCTGTTTTATAAATGTTTTACGAAATAGGCACAAGTACTAAAACTAATTCTATGTGGGTTTAAACCAGAAATATACCCTTAGCTTGGTAACATTAAACTACTTGTCTATGTACGGTAGGCGCGAATCCTAAAGATAGATCTATTGGGCCTGACAAGCCCCATCCTGACTATGGGATGCTTTAGTACTTCGAGGTTATTTTAAACACACCTGATCTGGTGTACTTCAGAGGGTAAAACATGAACGTTAAGGCTTGTTACCAGGTGCCTACAGCTTATAGAATACTTTTATACACTTGCGAGTGTACGGATATTTATAGAAACTGAAATCTTGTGGTCTATTACTATTACGGAAATGATTGATTATGATAAACTAATGAACTCACCAACCTTTTGGTTGACACTTTAAAGCATGTTTATTCTCAGGTATTAAAGAAATCTTCCGCTGTGCATTAGATCATTTTAAGGATATTACTTGGAGTCATTCATGACATACTTTGAAAGACGTTGCATTCGAGTCGTTGAGTTCATCAAGATTATTATTAAGCCAATTATAGTTGGATGTATTATGAAATGGTGTGCATGCCGTCAACTTTCGTTGTAAAGAAAGTTTGTCTTTTAAAAACGAATGCAATGTTTGTAAAATGTATCATATAGAGGTCAAATACCTCGCAATGTAATCAACTATTGTGAATCGTTTATAATGTATATGAACGGGTCCTTTCAGTTGGTATCAGAGCGGTGGTCTTAGCGAACCAGGTCTGCATTAGTGTGTCTAACTGATAGTCGTTAGGATGCATTAGTGAGCCTGGACTTCGACCGTGTCTGCATGTCAAAAGTTTTGCTTATCATTTTTAGTCGGAAATCATCTACTTACCATCCTTAGAAAATTACCTGCTTATCATTCTTAAGTCTAGACGCGTTTTCCTACATTTATTGCATAATAATGTATAGACGAATTCTTATCTTAGCATATATGTAACTGTGAACTTTGACTGACATCTTTCAAAGATTCCTCCGTAATTTATGGGATTTTGATATTATATATACATATGTAAATTATGTATTGAAGAATACCAAATCTAAATTCTATAATCTATTTCATACCAAAATTCTTTCCCTGATCATACAAGATGGATCCCTCAACCAGTTCGAGTTCCTAGGATTTCGACAGCTATGCCGATATGGATTTCCACATGAGCTCTGAAAGCAGCGTGACCGGAATGGATCAACCAATTAGCCATCATCTATTTTGGATGAATTGGGGATGGGTTCGTAATCTACTTAACCATTGGAGACAAGAAGAAGGTGATCCCTTTCATCCACCACATTGCCCTCTTGGCAATGAACCTGAAGCACTTACCGGCGAACCTATCCGAAACACCATTTTCTCTCTCATTTCCAGAGTATCTCGTCATGATTATATACTACACCAAATTCTAGATCTTATTTATCCGCTCGTCCGAACCGACAATCACCCCGGTGTAATAGAAGAAGTCAACGAGCTTCGCGCTCGGGTAGTGGCTTTGGAGAATATGGTGCAAAGGTTACAAACACCAGCAGCAGCACCAGCAGCAGCACCAGCAGCATAACCAGTACCACCATCAACAACATCAACAGTACCATTACCACCACCAACAACAACCGCATCGCAAACCTCAACTTCACAATCTGTCCCATGAGCATCGACGTCATATGCCATGTAGATACCAAGGAATACCACAACGATGAAGTATTGATTTATAACTTCATTGGGGAAACATTCTACGACGATTATGTACTTTCTGAAGTTTAGAAATTATCTATCCTAGCCTTAACCATAAATGAAATGAGTTTAATTTAATATTAACTCATTAAATCTATATTACATCTGAAGAAATATACACATATATATTTCCATAAAGACTGTAATAAAATTCTTTTGTACAAAATATTAATTGTGAAATTTTTTTTAACGGGTAGGTAACACCCGAGAGATATATAAATTCACAATTAATATGTTACATTCTTCGAATCTGATTCAGCCAATCATCCATTATACTCCCTACTTTCACAACAATATACATTCTTTTATAGAAATCAAAATAACCATACTCATTCAAAATCTAATTACATATTCTGATTTTGAAATCTCAAAATTCGATTCAAAATATAACCGAAATCATCACTCTTAGATTCCTACATCTTTCAAAACTATACTTTGACTTCAAAACTGTCCTAGAACCTCATTTCTATTCATGGAACTCACAAAAATATTTGTATCATTCAAAATCTTAGAACATCATATGTATATTAACAATTACAATATATGTTCAAACACTTCGAAATTCTTAAAGACATGCGAGATGATGATCCAACCACACATTACCCACTGTCATGCACCTGAAAAGCTCTCGAAACCAAAGTTATAGTTTAACACGTATCCGTGTCAGATCCTTTGATATTTATTACCAAATATAATTTTTCAATCTCTTTCTAAAATAGACAGTTTTGTCACAGCTTCGGCAAATCACCTTCATTTGTTTATACGAATAAACCTTATTATAACAATTACCCCTTCATCATTGTTACCGGGGAACCTTTCATATCTCACCACATTAGCAGTAAACTTATCAACAACTTCATTAACCTTCGACTTAAGCCTCTCTGAAAAGCCACTATACTTATTCATTAAAACCCCATCATGTACTCACCTACATCATGTAACAATAATTGTCACACCAACTACTGGGAATTAGCAATCAGTATTTTGAATTTCGCGACAATTTTACGTCAAAAGTTATATGTATACATATAACGTCTATCTCCTAAACTTACACACTTCGAATGTGAAGTTTCTGAAAAACATCTCAAACTGTGAATTAGTTCTCGAAATGCTAATGAAGCAACAGAAACTGTAAATGACTTTAACAGTCAAAAGTTTGATGACAAAGAATAATGTGTTGGTAAAGCCCAGAAAAAGAGAAGAGTTGGTACTGAACAATGGATTGAGCAGACCGTGAAGGAGACCAAGGACAAATACAAGGACCAAAGTCTGTATTTAAAGAATCTTGATGATTCTGTTTTTGACGAAGTCATTAACGAATACCTTGCTCCTGACTCTAAACCTTTGCGGACCTTATTCTTCATCATCATCTTATCTTATTAAGATATCTTCGTATCTCTCATTATACATATTCTCTATATTTCTAGAGATATTTTCACAACTATTCTTATCTGAGATCATTTATCTCTCCATAATATCTGCAACATAAAAGAAACTGTGTTGGTTTCTAAATTCTGAAAAAAATTCAAATATGAATGTTTTGAAGTAGTGTTGGGAACTGAAGCATGAGTTAGTATAATATAGTGACACTTGATCAACGTGATTATATTACAGTAAGTCATACTGAGTTTCTAATGGAACGTGATGATTCACAGAACATACCATCATCATGTACTATTTACACGACTCTTACATTCTACCCAATTTCCAAACATATTAAGAACATATCATCTTGATAGCTCTATATTTTCGGATATTCTGGTAATTTGTCAAATCAAGATCGTGCCATTACGATTTTCTTCTTGGAACATTAACTATGTTCATCCAAAAATTCATATCTACAAATTCTGGACCATTATCCGCTTGACTTAAGGTCGGGAAGAGAAAACGAAAGCATGAAGCTCCGAAATATAATGGAGAATATAAAGCCCGATAACAACCCCGAAATTACAAACCGTGTATATCAATGCGTATAGCAATATAAAGACACGGGAGAATGAAAAACACAATAATCCCAATGTAATGGTAGAAGAAAATAACTTCCTCCGGTGGTAGATGAAAAAGAAGAATGACAGATATGAAAGTTAATAGTATATCAAGAATCAATACTGGATGAAGCATATTAATGAATGCTTTAAAGTATGAATTGGGGAGAAAGACTAGAAGGTGTGAGCTGTGGAAATAAAGAAACGAAGGGGGTGGATTTATAGTAAAATATCAGACAGAGAAATCGAGACAGATTATCGCATTTAATCAAATAAGATCCTGATTTCCTTAATCGCCGAAGAACCAAATCTTATTGCAAAGATTTTCTTTAAATCCCATGAATTCCGAAAATCAATCATAACTACGTCATCGGTTAAAACAAATATACGTTTACTCATTTCACTCTCTTGCGATAGCTTCACTTATACTCTTCGCGTAATCAAATTGTTTATCTATATTACTCAATGATGATAAAACTCTATTTATCAACTCATATTCGTCATGAAAACATTTTTAAAGTTAGCCACGACGACCTCGATCAAATTTCGGGACGAAATTTCTTTAACGGGTAGGTACTGTGATGACCCGAAAATTTCCTACCAAATTTAAACTTAACCTTTATATGTTTCCGACACGATAAGCAGAATTTGTAATGTTGAATCTCAAAAAGTTTGGAACTACATTCATGTAATCAATTACCCTTTGATCGTGTTCGACGATTCACGAACAATTATGTGTATATAGATATGTATATATAATATATAATATTAACTGAAAATATTAACAAAGTATTAGATATATGATACTTTACATGAACGTATTTGTTTCGATATATTTATTGACAGAATTAAGAGATAATTTCAAATGATTGAATTATCAGATACATTATGATATGATTATGGGTCTATGTTATGAGGTCCACTGTGATTTAAGAAATCTATTCTTTTTGACCACTCATTACTTAACCAGTATGATAAAAATAACGATATTTATATTTTATTTTATCAAATATATATAACAATTTAAATTAATATTATATATATTTATACGCGTATTATACGTACATAGTTTTATACTTTTACTATACTTTAACTTTACCTTTACTTTACTTTTACTTTACTTTAACCTTAATAATTCATACTTTAATAATTCACTTTAATAATTCATACTTTAATAATTCACTTTAATAATTCACTTTAATAATTCATACTTTAATAATTCACTTTAATAATTCATACTTTAATAATTTACTTTAATAATTTATACTTTAATAATTCACATTAATAATTCATACTTTAATAATTCACTTTAATAATTCAAAAATCTATTATAAATAGAATTAAATAGGTTTCATTATTTCATAGAAACTTGAAAATATATTTCTCTAAACTCTCTCAATCGAATTACATATATATATATATATATATATATATATATATATATATATATATATATATATATATATATATATATATATTTACTTAGTATTATTTCAAGATATTATTAGTATACATAAAACACTACGACGGAGTTATATTCAGACGATTTCAAAATAAGTTTTCAAACGGGATAGAGCTAAGGAAATTATGGGTTATAGCTATGGAGGTTATGAGTATTGATCGAGGGTATTGCTCGTGAGGTCAACCTAACGTTTATCATTTTCGTTACGTCTACGTACTTTCCTGCAATATTGAATCACAATATTGATACGTGAGCATTCATATCTTATCTTTTATATATTAATAGTGTATCCCTGACTAGTGCTCGAGTATATATGATTATGCATGTTTGTATGCTTAGTTTCATCGTTAAATAGTTTATGATGAATCACGAATTTGATACATATGCTACTGAGATAAGGTATATGATATGCATGTCGTTGAAAAGATGAAGAAAAATTAATAACTTTTCATTTAGAAATCGTGTGGTTTCGATGAACGGATTAAAAGATATGGTCAACTGAATTATCATTAATTTTAATATTATTATTAAAACGATTATTATAATTGTTATTAGTTGATGTTATTACTAAAATTATCTTTATTACTAAAAATTAATATTTTTATTGAAACTATCATTTTATTATTTTTATAATTATTAATATTATCAATATTATTTTATCAAATAAATATGCGTACAAAGATATTTTTACCACACGTAATATAATTACATTAATAATACATACCACCATATTTTTATGATATTAAGTGAATTTTATAAATTTTATTACTTAAGATATATAAAAGCATATTTTTATCATATATGAAATTTAATATAAATTTTTATTTATTAATAAATGACTTTTATTATTTAGTATAATAAGATATGATAAATATATTTAAATATATAAAACGACTATATATAAGTTGTATAATAAACATGTATAGATTTTGAAAGTCATTTTGGGTTAAGTTGACTTTTGTTGACTTTTGCATGTTGGTCTCGAGCATTAGGATTGTGATACACTACGACTTGACCTAAATTGTTAGACAGATATTGACCAACATATAAATATATATACTTAATATAGGTTCGTGAATCCGAGACAAACCCTGCACTTGTTCAGTGCTGTCATATACATAATTGCTACGAAATACAGTATTGTGAGTTTCATTACTCCCTTTTTATATATATTTTTGGGCTGAGAATACATGCGCTGTTTTATAAATGTTTTACGAAATAGGCATAAGTACTAAAACTAATTCTATGTGGGTTTAAACCAGAAATATACCCTTAGCTTGGTAACATTAAACTACTTGTCTATGTACGGTAGGCGCGAATCCTAAAAATAGATCTGTTGGGCCTGACAAGCCCCATCCTGACTATGGGATGCTTTAGTACTTCGAGGTTATTTTAAACACACCTGATCTGGTGTACTTCAGAGGGTAAAACATGAACGTTAAGGCTTATTACCAGGTGCCTACAGCTTATAGAATACTTTTATACACTTGCGAGTGTACGAATATTTATAGAAACTGAAATCTTGTGGTCTATTACTATTACGGAAATGATTGATTATGATAAACTAATGAACTCACCAACCTTTTGGTTGACACTTTAAAGCATGTTTATTCTCAGGTATTAAAGAAATCTTCCGCTGTGCATTAGATCATTTTAAGGATATTACTTGGAGTCATTCATGACATACTTTGAAAGACGTTGCATTCGAGTCGTTGAGTTCATCAAGATTATTATTAAGCCAATTATAGTTGGATGTATTATGAAATGGTGTGCATGCCGTCAACTTTCGTTGTAAAGAAAGTTTGTCTTTTAAAAACGAATGCAATGTTTGTAAAATGTATCATATAGAGGTCAAATACCTCGCAATGTAATCAACTATTGTGAATCGTTTATAATGTATATGAACGGGTCCTTTCAATATAACTCATTGTTATTATATTTAATGAGATACTTAAATATCATTTAATCAAATCATAAATATGTATATCCAAATATATATTCCTTTAATTAATTATTACGATATATGACGTTCATGAATCGTCAGACAGACTGGGTGTCCAAACGTTTGTATAAAATTCATTCCAAATAACCAAGTCTTAATGAGTTTGATTGCTTAACATGTTGGAAACATTAATTATGTAAATATTAATCTTCTATATATTAGCGAAAAAATCCGGGTCGTTACATTACACACCCGTTAAATTAAATTTCGTCCCGAAATTTAGAATAGTACCTAGTTAACGTGCGATATCGGGAAACAAATGCGGGAACTTCAGCTTCATTTGGTCTTCTCGTTCCCAAGTAAATTCAGGTCCTCTACGAGCATTCCATCGAACCTTAACGATTGGTATCTTACTTTGTTTGAGTCGTTTGACCTCACGATTCATAATTTCAACGGGTTCTTCGACAAAATTTAGTTTCTCGTCAATTTTAATCTCGTCTAAAGGAATAATGAGATCTTCGGTAGCTAGGCATTTCTTCAGGTTTGAAACATGAAAGGTGTTATGAATTTTTTCTAATTATGGAGGTAGCTCAAGTCGATAGGCCACTGGCCCAATACGTTTTTCAATCTTGAATGGCCCAATGTATCATGGGCTCAATTTCCCCCGCTTTCCAAAACGAATAACACCTTTCCAAGGTGATACCTTAAGCATAACCATATCACCTTCCTCAAACTATAAAGGTTTTCTTCTAACATCCGCATAGCTCTTTTGTCGACTACAGGCTGTTTTCAATCGTTGCTGAATCTGAATGATTTTATCGGTGGTTTCTTGGATAATTTCCGGACATGTAATCTGTTTATCCCCTACGTCACTCCAACAAATCGGAGACCTGCACTTCCTCCCATAAAGTGCCTCGAATGGTGCCGCCTCAATACTAGAATGATAGCTGTTGTTGTAGGAAAACTCAGCTAACGGTAGATGTCGATCCCAACTGCTTCCAAAATCAATGACACATGCTCATAGCATGTCTTCAAGTGTCTGAATCGTCCTTTCACTCTGCCCATCAGTTTGTGGATGATAGGCATTACTTAAATCTAGACGAGTTCCTAACGCTTCGTGTAATGCCTGCCAGAATCTAGAAGTAAATCTGCTATCACGATCAGAGATAATAGAGATTGGTATACCATGTAGTGACCCGAACTTTTCCATGTTTATATATATATATATATATATATATATATATTATATGAAATTTTTATTTACATGATTAAGTGTTTCCAACATGTTAAGCAATCAAACTTGTTAAGACTTGATTAATTGAAATAGGTTTCATATAGACAATTGACCACCCAAGTTGACCGGTGATTCACGAACGTTAAAAGTTGTAAAAACTATATGATGACATATATATGGATATATATATATATATATAGTTAACATGATATTATGATAAGTAAACATATCATTAAGTATATTAACAATGAACTACATATGTAAAAGCAAGACTACTAACTTAATGATGTTGAAATGAGACATATATGTAACGATTATCGTTGTAACGACATTTAATGTATATATATCATATTAAGAGATATTTATACATCATATTATCATGATAATATAATAATTTAAAATCTCATTTGATATTATAAACATTGGGTTAACAACATTTAACAAGATCGTTAACCTAAAGGTTTCAAAACAACACTTACATGTAACGACTAACGATGACTTAACGACTCAGTTAAAATGTATATACATGTAGTGTTTTAATATGTATTCATACAATTTTAAAAGACTTCAAGACACTTATCAAAATACTTCTACTTAACAAAAATGCTTACAATTACATCCTCGTTCAGTTTCATCAACAATTCTACTCGTATGCACCCGTATTCGTACTCGTACAATACACAGCTTTTAGATGTATGTACTATTGGTATATACACTCCAATGATCAGCTCTTAGCAGCCCATGTGAGTCGCCTAACACATGTGGGAACCATCATTTGGCAACTAGCATGAAATATCTCATAAAATTACAAAAATATGAGTAATCATTCATGACTTATTTACATGAAAACAAAATTACATATCCTTTATATCTAATCCATACACCAACGACCAAAAACACCTACAAACACTTTCATTCTTCAATTTTCTTCATCTAATTGATCTCTCTCAAGTTCTATCTTCAAGTTCTAAGTGTTCTTCATAAATTCTACAAGTTCTAGTTTCATAAAATCAAGAATACTTCCAAGTTTGCTAGCTTACTTCCAATCTTGTAGAGTGATCATCCACCCTCAAGAAATCTTTCTTATTTACAGTAAGATATCTTTCTAATACAAGGTAATACTCATATTCAAACTTTGATTCAATTTCTATAACTATAACAATCTTATTTCGAGTGGAAATCTTACTTGAACTTGTTTTTCGTGTCATGATTCTGCTTCAAGAACTTTCAAGCCATCCAAGGATCCTTTGAAGCTAGATCAATTTTTCTCATTTCCAGTAGCTTTATCTAGAAAACTTGAGGTAGTAATGATGTTCATAACATCATTCGATTCATACATATAAAGCTATCTTATTCGAAGGTTTAAACTTGTAATCACTAGAACATAGTTTAGTTAATTCTAAACTTGTTCGCAAAAAAAAGTTAATACTTCTAACTTGAATTTTAAAATCAACTAAACACATGTTCTATATCTATATGATATGCTAACTTAATGATTTAAAACCTGGAAACATGAAGAACACTGTAAAACCGGACATACGCCGTCGTAGTAACACCGCGGGCTGTTTTGGGTTAATTAATTAAAAACTATGATAAACTTTGATTTAAAAGTTGTTCTTCTGGGAAAATGATTTTTCTTATGAACATGAAACTATATCCAAAAATTATGGTTAAACTCAAAGTGGAAGTATGTTTTCTAAAATGGTCATCTAGACGTCGTTCTTTCGACTGAAATGACTACCTTTACAAAAACGACTTGTAACTTATATTTCCGACTATAAACCTATACTTTTTCTATTTAGATTCATAAAATAGAGTTCAATATGAAACCATAGCAATTTAATTCACTTAAAACGGATTTAAAATGAAGAAGTTATGGGTAAAACAAGATTAAATAATTTTTCTTGTTATAGCAACGTGAAAATTGGTAACAAATCTATATTAATCATATCTTAGCTAACTTATATTGTATTATACATGTATTCTAATATATTATGTAATCTTGGGATACCATAGACACGTATACAAATGTTTTGACATATCATATCGACCCATGTGTATATATTATTTGGAACAACCATAGACACTCTATATGCAGTAATGAGGGAGTTTGCTATACAGGGTTGAGGTTGATTCCAAAAATATATATACTTTGAGTTGTGATCTAGCCTGAGACGTGTATACACTGGGTCGTGGATTGATTCAAGATAATATATATCAATTTTTTTTCTGTACATCTAACTTTGGACAACTAGTTGTAGGTTACTAACGAGGACAGCTGACTTAATGAACTTAAAACATCAAAATGTATTAAAAGTGTTGTAAATATATTTTGAACATACTTAGATATATATGTACATATTTGTTATAGGTTCGTGAATCGACCAGTGGCCAAGTCTTACTTCTCGACGAAGTAAAAATCTGTAAAAGTGAGTTATAGTCCCACTTTTAAAATCTAATATTTTTGGGATGAGAATACATGCAAGTTTTATAAATGATTTACAAAATAGACACAAGTACGTGAAACTACATTCCATGGTTGAATTATCGAAATCGAATATGCCCCTTTTTATTAAGTCTGGTAATCTAAGAATTAGGGAACAGACACCCTAATTGACGCGAATCCTAAAGATAGATCTATTGGGTCTAACAAACCCCATCCAAAGTACCGGATGCTTTAGTACTTCGAAATTTATATCATATCCGAAGGGTGTCCCGGAATGATGGGGATATTCTTATATATGCATCTTGTTAATGTCGGTTACGAGGTGTTCACCATATGAATGATTTTTATCTCTATGTCTGGGATGTATATTGAAATATGAAATCTTGTGGTCTATTGTTACGATTTGATATATATAGGTTAAACCTATAACTCACCAACATTTTTTGTTGACGTTTTAAGCATGTTTATTCTCAGGTGATTATTAAGAGCTTCCGCTGTCGCATACTTAAATAAGGACAAGATTTGGAGTCCATGCCTGTATGATATTGTGTAAAAACTGCATTCAAGAAACTTATTTCGTTGTAACATATTTGTATTGTAAACCATTAAGTAATAGTCGTGTGTAAACAGGATATTTTAGATTATCATTATTTGATAATCTTCGTAAAGCTTTTTAAACTTTTATTGATGAAATAAAGGTTATGGTTTATTTTAAAATGAATGCAGTCTTTGAAAAACGTCTCATATAGAGGTCAAAACCTCGCAACGAAATCAATTAATATGGAACGTTTTTAATCAATAAGAACGGGACATTTCAGTTGGTATCCGAGCGTTGGTCTTAGAGAACCAGAATTTTGTATTAGTGTGTCTTATCGAGTTTGTTAGGATTCATTAGTGAGTCTGGACTTCGACCGTGTTTACTTGAAAAATGATTGCTTAACAAATTTTGTTGGAAACTATATATTTTTAACATGTGAATATTATGTGATATATTAATCTCTTAACGCGTTTGATATTATGTGATAGATGTCTACCTCTAGAACAAGTCCCATTGACTCACCTAATAATAATGAAGAGTCAAATGTAAATTGGAATGATTCGTGGACTGATTCACAAGTTCCCGAAGAGGAACCGGAAGAAGAGTCGCAACCAGAAGAAGAATCGGAACCGAAAGAAGAATCGGAACCGGAAGAAGAAATAGAACCAGTGGGGGAAATAATAAAACGGTTAAGTAGAAGAAAATCCTCAACCAACCGACCAAAGTTAATTATGGTCAATGGTGTTTCCGCCAAGGAAGCAAAGTATTGGGAGGATTACCAATTCTCCGATGAATCGAATCCCGACAAGGATTCCGATGATGTTATAGAAATTACCCCAACACAATTTAATAAGGCAAAAGAGAACAATAAGGGAAAGGGCATAAAAATATAGAAATTTGATTTCAAACCCGATGAACTTTATATGTATCGTCAACACCCGTATTTCTTAAGTTGTGACAATAACCCGGGAACCTCTAAACCACCAGGTTTTTCTAAACCAATGTGGAAAATGACGGCTCGTATTAGGGGAACATCATATATCCCTAGAAACTTGGCAAAACAAACCAAAACCGAAGAAGAAGAAACGAGCGAGTCAGAATAAGATAGTTGTATTCGTGTGGTATAATATATGTAATATAGTGTGCTTATGCTTTATGATATATGTAAAAATTGCTTGTATTAATAAGTATTTTTTTTATGAATCTAACTCTTGTCTATTTTACAGTATAAAAACACAAAATGGATAGACAACCCAATATTTTAAGAGACCTACCCGGAGACATGATTGATGAAATCTTGTCTAGAGTCGGTCAGAATTCCTCAGCACAACTATTTAAGGCGAGATCAGTCTGTAAGACATTCAAAGAACGTTCCAAGAATGCCTTGGTTTATAAAAGGCTTTCGTTCAAAAGATGGGGGATATCACATTGGGAAATCCATAAGTTACGATGTGTTTACTTTGACGCATATATTGCGGGGAACCCAAATGCTATTTTACGCAACGGGTTAAGAAATTATTTTGACTCAATATATCTGAATATAGGACTTCGTGATTTAGAAAAAGTGGCTAACATGCAACATAAAGAAGCATGTTATGCTTACGGGTTAGTAATGTTCGCTTCTCACCAAAGTGAGAACAAGAACATCGGGCTACAACTATTAAACAAAACATTCCCACAAGTGACGCAGTCGGTAATTGGGGTGAGAAATAAGGTTTTTAGATTGTTACGGGACTATTGGACATTACGTAACCCTCGTCCCTTTGACGACGTTACAACACGTTGTCTTATCAACGGCCATAACGGTTATGTTCCACAAGACCAAGGATGGGAAGTAGTCCTAGTAAAACCAGAATGCATGACTTGTTTCTGTACGTATGAATTACGTGTCTTTATTGCCTTTGCTGAAGGACTTGTGTACTAGCTAGAATTATCTTCACAACTATCTTGTATATCAAAGTTATTGTGTGCTATATTTCATGTTATATGTAAAATAAGCGGTATTGTAAGTTTGTAAAATATTGTGAAAAAGTTTGAACGCGAAATATTATTATAATCAGTTTTTCATATAGAATTGTAGTAGTTGAATTGTATATTAGCTACTAAGTATGAACTTAACGGGTAGGTACTACCCGAATTTAAACTTATAAAACGCTAATATGAAGAAAAAGCTTTTATAAATGAGTTCATATTATGCTACGAGATACTATTGAATACTCTTAATATTCTGTATGATTAACTTGTTTCATTTGACTATTTGAAGGAAATGGCACCGACTACTCGACAAACCATGAATATGAGCGAAGAGGAATTTCGTACCTTTCTTGCTGCAAACATAGCCGCAGTACAGGCTGCGCTACATACCAACAATAACTCCGAATCTAGCAATGCAGCTAACGGCGCAAGAAATCGTGTAGGATGCACCTACAAAGAATTCACTGCCTGCAAACCTTTGGAATTTGATAGAACCGAAGGACCGATCGGATTGAAACGGTGGACCGAGAAGGTCGAATCGGTGTTTGCCATAAGTAAGTGTACTGAAGAGGACAAAGTGAAGTACGCTACGCATACCTTCACAGGTACTGCGTTAACATCGTGGAATACCTATCTAGAGCAAGTGGGACAAGATGATGCTTACGCACTACCGTGGTCAGCATTCAAGCACTTGATGAACGAGAAGTACCGTCCCAGAACCGAGGTCAATAAGCTCAAGACAGAACTTAGAGGGTTACGAACCCAAGGATTTGATATTACCACGTACGAAAGACGATTCACAGAATTGTGCCTATTGTGTCCGAGAGCGTTCGAAGATGAGGAAGAGAAGATCGACGCGTTTGTGAAAGGATTACCGGAAAGAATCCAAGAAGATATAAGTTCACACGAGCCCGCCTCCATACAACAGGCATGTAGAATGGCTCACAAACTAGTGAACCAGATTGAGGAAACAATTAAAGAACAGGCGGCTGAAGAGGCCAATGTGAAGCAAGTCAAAAAAAAGTGGGAGGAAAAACGTGATAAGAATCACCAATACAACAACAACAGCAATTACAACAATAATCGCAACAACTACCCCAACAATCGCAACTACAACAAACGGCCCAACAACAACAACAACAACAACAACTACAACAATCATCCCAACAATAATAACAACCGCAATAACAACAACAATCAGAAGCAGCTATGCCAAAGGTGTGAAAAGTATCACTCGGGGTTCTGCACCAAATTTTGTAACAAGTGTAAAAGAAATGGTCATAGCGCGGCGAAGTGTGAGGTCTACGGACCAGGGGTTAACAGAACGAAAGTAACAAATGGTGTCGGAACGAGTAATGGCGGAGCAAGTAGTGTCGGAGCAAGTTATGCCAATGTAGTTTGTTATAAATGTGGAAAACCGGGCCACATTATTAGAAATTTCCCGAACCAGGAGAACACGAATAGACAAGGCCGCGGAAGAGTTTTCAATATTAATGCGGCAGAGGCACAGGAAGACCCGGAGCTTGTTACGGGTACGTTTCTTATTGACAATAAATCTGCTTACGTTTTATTTGATTCGGGTGCGGATAGAAGCTATATGAGTAGAGATTTTTGTACTAAATTAAGTTGTCCATTGACGTCGTTGGATAGTAAATTTTTACTCGAATTAGCAAATGGTAAATTAACTTCAGCAGATAATATATGTCGAAATCGAGAAATTAAACTGGTTAGCGAAATATTTAAGATTGATTTGATACCAGTAGAGTTAGGGAGTTTTGATGTAATAGTTGGCATGGACTGGCTGAAGAAGGTGAAAGCAGAGATCGTATGTTATAAAAATGAAATTCGCATTGTACGAGAAGAAGGAGAACCCTTAATGGTGTACGGAGAAAAGGGCAACACGAAGTTGCATCTTATTAGTAATTTGAAGGCACAAAAACTAATAAGAAAAGGTTGCTATGCTGTTCTAGCACACGTCGAGAAAGTACAAACTGAAGAAAAGAGCATCAATGATGTTCCTGTCACAAAAGAATTTCCCGATGTATTTCCGAAAGAATTACCGGGACTACCTCCACATCGATCTGTTGAATTTCAAATAGATCTTATACCAGGAGCTGCACCAATAACTCGTGCTCCTTATAGACTCGCACCCAGCGAGATGAAAGAACTGCAAAGCCAACTGCAAGAACTATTAGAACGTGGTTTCATTCGACTAAGCACATCACCATGGGGAGCTCCTGTTTTGTTTGTCAAGAAGAAGGATGGTACATTTAGGTTGTGTATTGACTACAGAGAGTTGAACAAACTTACCATCAAAAACCGTTATCCACTGCCGAGAATTGACGACTTATTTGATCAACTACAAGGCTCGTCAGTTTATTCGAAGATCAATTTACGTTCTGGATATCATCAAATGCGAGTAAAGGAGTATGATATTCCAAAAACTGCTTTTAGGACCCGTTATGGTCATTACGAGTTTATGGTTATGCTGTTTGGATTGACTAATGCACTAGCTGTGTTCATGGACCTTATGAACCGAGTGTGTGGGCCATATCTTGACAAGTTTGTCATTGTTTTCATCGATGACATACTTATTTACTCAAAGAATGATCAAGAGCACGAAGAACATTTGAGAAAAGTGCTAGAAGTATCGAGGAAAGAAAAACTGTACGCTAAATTTTCAAAGTGTGCATTTTGGTTGGAAGAAGTTCAATTCCTCGGTCACATAGTGAACAAAGAAGGTATCCAGGTGGACCCGGCAAAGATCGAAACCGTTGAAAAGTGGGAAACCCCAAAAACTCCGAAGCATATACGTCAATTTTTAGGATTGGCTGGTTACTACAGAAGATTCATCCAAGATTTCTCCAAAATAGCAAAACCCTTGACTGCATTAACGCATAAAGGGAAGAAATTTGAATGGAAGGATGAACAAGAGAAGGCGTTTCAATTATTGAAGAAAAAGCTAACTACGGCACCTATATTGTCATTGCCTGAAGGGAATGATGATTTTGTGATTTATTGTGACGCATTAAAGCAAGGTCTCGGTTGTGTATTAATGCAACGAACGAAGGTGATTGCTTATGCGTCTAGACAATTGAAGATTCACGAGCAAAATTATACGACACATGATTTGGAATTAGGCGCGGTTGTTTTTGCATTAAAGACTTGGAGGCACTACTTATATGGAGTCAAAAGTATTATATATACCGACCACAAAAGTCTTCAACACATATTTAATCAGAAACAACTGAATATGAGGCAGCGTAGGTGGATTGAATTGTTGAATGATTACGACTTTGAGATTCGTTACCACCCGGGGAAGGCAAATGTGGTAGCCAACGCCTTGACCAGGAAGGACAGAGAACCCATTCGAGTAAAATCTATGAATATAATGATTCACAATAACCTTACTACTCAAATAAAGGAGGCACAACAAGGAGTTTTAAAAGAGGGAAATTTAAAGGATGAAATACCCAAAGGATCGGAGAAGCATCTTAATATTCAGGAAGACGGAACCCGGTATAGGGCTGAAAGGATTTGGGTACCAAAATTTGGAGATATGAGAGAAATGGTACTTAGATGAGAGAAATGGTACTTAGAGAAGCTCATAAAACCAGATACTCAATACATCCTGGAACGGGGAAGATGTACAAGGATCTCAAGAAACATTTTTGGTGGTCGGGTATGAAAGCCGATGTTGCTAAATACGTAGGAGAATGTTTGACGTGTTCTAAGGTCAAAGCTGAGCATCAGAAACCATCAGGTCTACTTCAACAACCCAAAATCCCGGAATAGAAATGGGAAAACATTACCATAGATTTCATCACTAAATTGCCAAGGACTGCAAGTGGTTTTGATACTATTTGGGTAATAGTTGATCGTCTCACCAAATCAGCACACTTCCTGCCAATAAGAGAAGATGACAAGATGGAGAAGTTAGCACGACTGTATTTGAAGGAAGTCGTCTCCAGACATGGAATACCAATCTCTATTATCTCTGATAGGGATGGCAGATTTATTTCAAGATTCTGGCAGACATTACAGCAAGAATTAGGAACTCGTCTAGACATAAGTACTGCCTATCATCCACAAACTGATGGGTAGAGCGAAAGGACGATACAAACGCTTGAAGACATGCTACGAGCATGTGTTATTGATTTCAGAAATAGTTGGGATCGACATCTACCGTTAGCAGAATTTTCCTACAACAACAGCTATCATTCAAGCATTGATATGGCGCCGTTTGAAGCACTTTATGGTAGAAAGTGCAGGTCTCTGATTTTTTGGAGTGAAGTGGGAGATAGACAGATTACGGGTCCGGAGATAATACAAGAAACTACCGAGAAGATCATCCAAATTCAACAACGGTTGAAAACCGCCCCAAAGTCGACAAAAGAGCTACGCCAAAATTAAAAGAAAAGACATAGAATTTGAAATTGGAGAGATGGTCATGCTTAAGGTTGCACCTTGGAAAGGTGTTGTTCGATTTGGTAAACGAGGGAAATTAAATCCAAGGTATATTGGACCATTCAAGATTATTGATCGTGTCGGACCAGTAGCTTACCGACTTGAGTTACCTCAACAACTTGCGAATGTACATAACACTTTCCACGTCTCGAATTTGAAGAAATGTTTTGCTAAAGAAGATCTCACTATTCCATTGGACGAAATCCAAATCAATGAAAAACTTCAATTCATTGAAGAACCAGTCGAAATAATGGATCGTGAGGTTAAGAGACTTAATCAAAACAAGATACCGATTGTTAAGGTTCGATGGAATGCTCGTAGAGGACCCGAGTTCACCTGGGAGTGTGAAGATCAGATGAAGAAGAAATACCCGCATTTATTTCCAGAAGATAGGTCAACACCTCCAACTGCTTAAAATTTTGGGACGAAATTTATTTAACGGGTAGGTACTGTAGTGACCCGAACTTTTCCATGTTTATATATATATTAAATGAAATTGTTATTTACATGATTAAGTGTTTCCAACATGTTAAGCAATCAAACTTGTTAAGACTTGATTAATTGAAATAGGTTTCATATAGACAATTGACCACCCAAGTTGACCGGTGATTCACGAACGTTAAAACTTGTAAAAACTATATGATGACATATATATAGATATATATATATATAGTTAACATGATATTATAATAAGTAAACATATCATTAAGTATATTAACAATGAACTACATATGTAAAAGCAAGGCTACTAACTTAATGATGTTGAAACGAGACATATATGTAACGATTATCGTTGTAACGACATTTAATGTATATATATCATATTAAGAGATATTCATACATCATATTATCATGATAATATAATAATTTAAAATCTCATTTGATATTATAAACATTGGGTTAACAACATTTAACAAGATCGTTAACCTAAAGGTTTCAAAACAACACTTACATGTAACGACTAACGATGACTTAACGACTCAGTTAAAATGTATATACATTAAGTGTTTTAATATGTATTCATACAATTTTGAAAGACTACAAGACACTTATCAAAATACTTCTACTTAACAAAAATGCTTACAATTACATCCTCGTTCAGTTTCATCAACAATTCTACTCGTATGCACCCATATTCGTACTCGTACAATACACAGCTTTTAGATGTATGTACTATTGGTATATACACTACAATGATCAGCTCTTAGCAGCCCATGTGAGTCACCTAACACATGTGGGAACCATCATTTGGCAACTAGCATAAAATATCTCATAAAATTACAAAAATATGAGTAATCATTCATGACTTATTTACATGAAAACAAAATTACATATCCTTTATATCTAATCCATACACCAACGACCAAAAACACCTACAAACACTTTCATTCTTCAATTTTCTTCATTTAATTGATCTCTCTCAAGTTCTATCTTCAAGTTCTAAGTGTTCTTCATAAATTCTACAAGTTCTAGTTTCATAAAATCAAGAATACTTCCAAGTTTGCTAGCTTACTTCCAATCTTGTAGAGTGATCATCCAACCTCAAGAAATCTTTCTTATTTATATTAAGATATCTTTCTAATACAAGGTAATACTCATATTCAAACTTTGATTCAATTTCTATGACTATAACAATCTTATTTCGAGTGGAAATCTTACTTGAACTTGTTTTTCGTGTCATGATTCTGCTTCAAGAACTTTCAAGCCATCCAAGGATCCTTTGAAGCTAGATCCATTTTTCTCATTTCCAGTAGCTTTATCCAGAAAACTTTAGGTAGTAATGATGTTCATAACATCATTGGATTCGTACATATAAAGCTATCTTATTCGAAGGTTTAAACTTGTAATCACTAGAACATAGTTTAGTTAATTCTAAACTTGTTCGCAAACAAAAGTTAATACTTCTAACTTGACTTTTAAAATCAACTAAACACATGTTATATATCTATATGATATGCTAACTTAATGATTTAAAACCTGGAAACACGAAGAACACTGTAAAACCGGACATACGCCGTCGTAGTAACACCGCGGGCTGTTTTGGGTTAGTTAATTAAAAACTATGATAAACATTGATTTAAAAGTTGTTCTTCTGGGAAAATGATTTTTCTTATGAACATGAAACTATATCCAAAAATTATGGTTAAACTCAAAGTGGAAGTATGTTTTCTAAAATGGTCATCTAGACGTCGTTCTTTCGACTGAAATGACTACCTTTACAAAAATGACTTGTAATTTATATTTCTGACTATAAACCTATACTTTTTCTATTTAGATTCATAAAATAGAGTTCAATATGAAACCATACCAATTTGATTCACTCAAAACGGATTTAAAATGAAGAAGTTATGGGTAAAACAAGGTTGGATAATTTTTCTTGTTATAGCAACGTGAAAATTGGTAACAAATCTATATTAATCATATCCTAGCTAACTTATATTGTATTATACATGTATTCTAATATATTATGTAATCTTGGGATACCATAGACACGTATACAAATGTTTTGACATATCATATCGACCCATGTGTATATATTATTTGGAACAACCATAGACACTCTATATGCAGTAATGAGGGAGTTAGCTATACAGGGTTGAGGTTGATTCCAAAAATATATATACTTTGAGTTGTGATCTAGCCTGAGACGTGTATACACTGGGTCGTGGATTGATTCAAGATAATATATATCAATTTTTTCTGTACATCTAACTTTGGATAACTAGTTGTAGGTTACTAACGAGAACAGCTGACTTAATGAACTTAAAACATCAAAATGTATTAAAAGTGTTATAAATATATTTTGAACATACTTTGATATATATGTACATATTTGTTATAGGTTCGTGAATCGACCAGTGGCCAAGTCTTACTTCCCGACGAAGTAAAAATCTGTGAAAGTGAGTTATAGTCCCACTTTTAAAATCTAATATTTTTGGGATGAGAATACATGCAGGTTTTATAAATGATTTACAAAATAGATACAAGTACGTGAAACTACATTCTATGGTTGAATTATCGAAATCGAATATGCCCCTTTTTATTAAGTCCGGTAATCTAAGAATTAGGGAACAGACACCCTAACTGACGCGAATCCTAAAGATAGATCTATTGGGTCTAACAAACCCCATCCAAAGTATCAGATGCTTTAGTACTTCGAAATTTATATCATATCCGAATGGTGTCCCGGAATGATTGGGATATTCTTATATATGCATCTTGTTAATGTCGGTTACCAGGTGTTCACCATATAAATGATTTTTATCTCTATGTATGGGATGTATATTGAAATATGAAATCTTGTGGTCTATTGTTACGATTTGATATATATAGGTTAAACCTATAACTCACCAACATTTTTTGTTGACGTTTTAAGCATGTTTATTCTCAGGTGATTATTAAGAGCTTTCGCTGTCGCATACTTAAATAAGGACAAGATTTGGAGTCCATGCCTGTATGATATTGTGTAAAAACTGCATTCAAGAAACTTATTTCGTTGTAACATATTTGTATTGTAAACCATTAAGTAATAGTCGTGTGTAAACAGGATATTTTAGATTATCATTATTTGATAATCTACGTAAAGCTTTTTAAAGCTTTATTGATTAAATAAAGGTTATGGTTTGTTTTAAAATGAATACAGTCTTTGAAAAATGTCTCATATAGAGGTCAAAACCTCGCAACGAAATCAATTAATATGGAATGTTTTTACTCAATAAGAACGGGACATTTCATACCATGTCTAGAAACAACTTCTTTCAGGTATAATCGTGCTAATTTCTCTATACCATCCTTTTCTTTTATTGGCATAAAGTGTGCTGACTTAGTAAGACGATCGACTATTATCCAAATTATATCATAACCACCTGCAGTTCTTGGTAACTTAGCAATGAAATCCATGGTAATATTTTTCCATTTCCATTCTGGGATTTCAGGTTGTTGGAGTAGACCCGATGGTTTCTGATACTCAGCTTTGACTTTAGAACAAGTCAAACATGCTCCTACATATGTGGCTATATCGGCCTTCATTCCTGGCCACCAAAAGTTTCTCTTGAGGTCTTGGTACATTTTCTCCGCTCCGGGATGTATTGAATATCTGGTTTTATGTGCTTCATCTAGTACCACTTTCCTCAAATCCCCATTCTTTGGTACCCAAATTCTTTCAGCTAAATACCTGGTTCCGTCTTCCCGAATATTAAGCTGTTTTTCTAATCCTTTGGGTATTTCCCTTCCAAAAATTCTTTCCTTCAAAACCTCCTGTTGTGCCTCTTTTATTCGAGTAGTAAGATTAGTATGAATACTCATGTTCATAGCTTTTACTCGAATAGGTTCTCTTTCCTTTCGACTCAAGGCATCGGCTACCACATTTGCTTTCCCCGGGTGGTAACGGATTTCACAATCATAATCATTTAGCAGCTCAACCCACCTACGCTGCCTCATATTTAGTTGCTTTTGATTTAAAATATGTTGGAGACTTTTATGGTCGGTGTATACAATAAACTTGACCCCATATAGGTAATGTCTCCACATCTTTAATGCAAAAACATCGGTGCCCAATTCCAGATCGTGTGTGGTGCAGTTTTGTTCATGAATTTTGAGTTATCGAGAAGCATATGCAATCACCTTCTTCTGTTGCATAAGAACACACCCAAAACCCATTCTTGATGCGTCACAGTAGATAACAAAATCTTCCATTCCGTTAGGTAACGATAAAATAGGTGTCGTAGTCAACGTCTTTTTCAACAATTAGAAGGCACCCTCTTGTTCGGAAGTCCATTCATACTTCTTCCCCTTGTGTGTCAATGCGATTAAAGGTTTGGCTACTCGGGAGAAATCTTGAATAAACCTCCTATAGTAATCGGCTAAACCCAAAAATTAACGTATTTGTGTTGGAGTTTTCGGGGTCTCCCAATTTTTGATGGCTTCAATCTTGGTGGGATCAACTTTGATTCCATTACTACTGACTACGTGGCCAAGAAATTGTACTTCATTTAACCAAAAATCACATTTAGAGAACTTAGCATAAAGTTGTTCTTTTCTTAACAACTCTAATACAAGTCTCAAGTGTTGTTCGTATTCTTGGTTATTCTTCGAATAGATAAGGATGTCGTCAATAAAGACAATAACAAACTTATCTAAATATGGACTACATACTCGGTGCATGAGGTCCATGAAAACTGCGAGTGCATTGGTTAAACCAAATGGCATAACCATGAATTCGTAATGGCCATAACGAGTTCTGAAGGCTGTTTTTGGTATATCGGCTTCTTTAACCCTCAGTTGATGATAACCTGACCTTAAGTCGATTTTGGAGTATACGCTCGAACCTTGGAGTTGATAAAATAGGTCATCGATTCGGGGTAAAGGGTATCGGTTTTTGATGGTTACTTTGTTCAGCTCACGGTCATCGATACACATGCGAAAAGACCCATCTTTCTTTTTAACGAATAAAATTGGAGCTCCCCATGGTGACGTACTCGGTCGGATAAAACCACGTTCTAATAATTCTTGTAGCTGACTTTGTAATTCTTTCATTTCGGTGGGTGCATGCCTATATGGAGCATGAGCTATTGGTGCGGCTCCTAGTACAAGATCTATTTGAAATTCAACAGATCGGTGTGGAGGTAGTCCCGGTAATTCGTCCGGAAACACCTCAGGAAATTCTCTTGCAACAGGAACGTCATCGATTTTCTTTTCTTCTTTTTCAACCTTCTTGACGTGTGCTAGTATGGCATAGCAACCTTTTTTTATTAGTTTGCGCGCCTTCAAACTACTAATAAGATTTAATTTGGAATTACCCTTTTCTCCGTACACCATTAAGGGTAACCCGTTTTCTCTCGGAATGCGAATCGCCTTCTCATGACAAACAACTTCGGCTTTCACCTTGGACATCCAATCCATTCCAATAATTACGTCAAAGCTTCCCAATTCCATCGGTATTAAATCAATTGCAAACGTTTCGCTAACTAAACTAATTTTTCGATTTCGGCAAATTTTATCAACCTTAATTAGTTTACCGTTTGCTACTTCAACTATACACTTTTTATCCAAAGGCGTTAATGGGCAATTTAATTTGGCACAAAATTCTCTACTCATATAACTTCTATCGGCACCCGAATCAAATAAAACATAAGCAGGTGTATTGTTGATAAGAAACGTACCCGTAACAAGCTCCGGATCTTCCTTTGCTTTCTCCCCATTAATGTTGAAGGCTCTCCCATGGCCTTGCCTATTTCCATTCCTACACTGGTTTATGGTATGGCCCGGTTTTCCACATCCATAGCAAACAACGCCGTTATTATTTGTTCCGGCATTATTTACTCCTTTGTTTCTATTTGGTCCGTAGACTTCACACTTTGCTGCGATATGGCCATTCCTATTACACTTGGTACATAATTCTCTACAAAACCATTCCGGATGAAACGTATCACACCTGGGGCATATAGTTCTTTGCCTTTTGTTGTCGTTGTTGTTATTGTTGTTGTTGTTGTTGTTAGGGTTATTGTTGTTGAGTCGTTTGTTGTTGTTATTTTTGTGATTAGGATTGTTGTTGTTGTTATTATTATTGGGATGGTTGTTGCGGTTATTGTTGCGGTTGTTGTTGCGATTATTGTTGTTGTTGGGGTGGTTGCGATTGTTGTTGTAGTTGTTGTTTTGATTGTTGTTGTTGTACTGGTGACCCTGATCACTGCTTTCCTCCCACTTTCTTTTTCCCTGCTTCATTATGGCCTCCTCGGCCGCTTCTTTCTTTATCCTTCCTGTAATTTGGCCTATCAATGTGTGGGCTATACGGCTCGCTTTCTGCATTGTTGTAGGATCGTTAGCACCTACATGCTCTTGGATTCGTTCCGGCAACCCTTTTATGAATGCTTCAATTTTTGCTTCTTCGTCCTCAAATGCTCCAGGACACATTAAAGCCAGTTCATTGAAACATCGCTCGTAGGTAGTGACATCTAACCCTTAGGTTGTTAGTGCTTTAAGCTCTGTCTTGAGCTTGTTGATTTCGGTTCTGGGACGGTACTCTTCCATCATCATGTGCTTGAAAGCGGACATGGAAGTGCGTAGGCGGTATTCTGTCCTACGTAATCCATGTAGGTATTCCATCATGTCAAAGCAGTACCCCTGAAAGTATGTGTGGCATACTTAACTTTATCCTCTTCTGCGCAGTTGCTGATTGCAAACACGGCTTCAACCTTCTCTGTCCACCGCTTTAGCCCAACGGATCCTTCAGTTCCTTCAAACTCATTGGGTTTGCAGGCCATAAAAGCTTTGTAGAAACATCCTACCCGGTTGCCATTGTTTCCTCCACTGCTAGAACCCGATTGGTTATTGTTGTTCATTGCATTCACCACTGCAGCCATATTTGCAGCGAAAGCTTGAAGTTCTTCTGTGTTCAATTGTTGTTGTCTAGTAGCTGGAGGAGCCATTTCCTTCAAAAATAGCCGACTGAGTTAATCATATAGAATTTTAGAAGTAGCCAAAAAGTATTTTGTAGCTTAATATGAACTTATTATTATAAAAGCTTTTTCTTCATATTAGCGTTTTATAACTATAATAATGTTCATACTTAGCAGCTAACACACAAATTAACTACTAAAATTCTAATATGAAAAACTATGGTAAGTTATTACGTTACTACGTAATAATAAGTTGTAGTAATAATAATAAACCTTCCATGCTTATTCTTATTATTATACAATCATAAAGAAAATTACATTGCGGATTTTCTTACAAACTTAAACACACAATATAATACATATTATACAATGCATGGAATACAGGATAGCTGTCGATGGTTCAAGAATGGCGAGATTTCTTAGATGTTGACGTTGTTTCTTTCTCTGCCAAACGTTTGGATTTTCGTTTGGATAGTTCTTTTTTCAATTCCTCCCAATTGGTTCTTTCGGCTAATTGTTTGGGGGCAAAACCAACAGTCCTTATACGAGCGGTCATTTTATAAACCGGTCTCTTAGGTGGTTCAGGTGGATGATCACAAACATTTTGGGTCATAATAGGTTCATCGGGTTTGGGATCGGGTATAACAGCCAAAGATTTTCCCAAATGACGTTGTGGTTCGGTAATTTCCACAACTTCTTCAGGATCGTCTTCTTCGGGTTCCTCTTCGGGATCTTCTTCTGGATCCTCTTCTGGAACCTCTACTGGCAATTGTGAATCTTCCCAATTTTCCCAACAATTTTCCACTTTAATGGTAGCACCAAAAGTTAACTTTTCCGTTGGTTCATAAGTCGTACGCTTTGACTCAGCCTCCGAATCACTTGATAAGTAAATGAAATCTAAATCACTAGAGAGGCTTATATGATCGAATGAAGTCATCTATCACATAATAGCAGACACATTTAGAGAATGATATATCTTATAATATTTATATGTTAATAATCTTATGTTTCCAACAATTATATTAAGCAATCATTTTTAAAATAATTACGGTCGAAGTCCAGACTCACTAATGCATCAAAAATCAGTTAGACACACTAATGAAAAATTTCCTGATTCTCTAAGACCAACGCTCGGATACCAACTGAAATTCCCCGTTCATATTAATTATAAACGTTTCATATTAATTGGTTTCTTTGCGAGGTTTTGACCTCTATATGAGACATTTTTCAAATCTTGCGTTCGTTTTTGAAAACCACCATAACCTTTATTATTGAATAAAGGTCTTAATGACATAATTTAGATTGTCTATCAAAGATAATCTCCTCAAATAAATAAGTTTTTACACAATCCATTACAATATGATTAAATATATTACAACAAATACTCCGAATGCAAGTTTAAACAATATAAACAATTACGCCGACTCCAAATCTTGACCTTGGGTTGGCATACGACAGCGGAAGCGTTTTTAATATTCACCTGAGAATAAACATGCTTAAAACGTCAACAAGAATGTTGGTGAGTCATAGGTTTAATTTCTATATAATAATCATAACATTTAATAAGCCACAAGATTTCATTTAATTAAATGCGCAGGATCATTACAACTTCAAAAATCATTCATACGATGAGTCGCCTGATAACCGACCTTAACATAGAGCACTTAAGATATCTGGCATCAGACATTCCACTATTCAAATATATGACAAGAACCCTTCGAAGTACTAAAGCATTTCCACTATTCAAAAATGGGGGTGGTTGGTGCCCGTAGATCTACCTTTAGGATTCGCGTTAATTAGTGTTTTTCACTAATTCTTAGGTTACCAAGCATAATAATAATAATAAGTACAGATATCCGGTATAACAAAACAATCGTAGAATGTAGTTTCATGAACGTGTGCTTATTTTGTAAAACATTTACAAATTTGCATGTATTCTCATCCCAAAATAATTTAGATAGTAAAAATGGGACTATAACTCACTTGTGATGATTTCCGAATAGATGGTGATAAGACTTGGCCTTTTGACAAATTCACGAACCTAATAATAATATTCTTGTGTCAAGATATATATATATAATTAATATTCCATACTTATGATACTTGTGATAATTTTAATTGTCCATTGTTAATAGTCCAACGTTCGTAGTCCAATAGTCCAATAGTCCAACAGTATAAATATATATAAAAATATAAATGCGTATATTGTGTTAGAATTCACTAACACTATAATATATTGTTTTAATATAATAAGACACATAATATGTATATTGTCTGAAGCAGTCTTCGACCCATTGTATACATGTCTCAGGCTCGATCACAACTCAAAGTATATAATATTTTGGAATCCACTTCGACCCACAGCTAACTCGAGATTACTGCCAATGGTGTCTAATAGTTCGTTCCAATAATATATATAGAAGAAGTCAAAATGATATGTCAAAACTTTGTATACGAATCCACGGTGATCAAGTCATATATATATATGGTGCCTTACGATCTTTATTAAGACTATAATATATTGTCGTAGAACTTAATCACGACTATTATAAATTGTATTTCCATAAGTTCGGGAACAAGACATGTATAAATACATGTAGGATACAAGGTAAGTTAGCTATGATAAGGTTAGCATCCATTTTTATAAATCATGTCCGTAGCTAAAAATTAAGAAAAATATCCAATTTTGTTTTACCCATAACTTCTTCGTTACAAATCCGTTTTGAGTGATTCAAGTTGCCATGGTTTCGTATCGAACTCAACATTATTAATCTTAACTGAAAAATTATAGGTTTATTGTAAAAAATACAGCTTAGGTATCAAATAAGAGAAGATAGTCATATCCGTCGTAAGAACGACATCTTGATGACCCTTTTGAAAAACATACTTCCACTTAGAGTTTAACCATGGATTTTGGATATATTTCATATCCATATAAAATAAGATTTTTCACCAAAGGAAATCTTTTAATTCAAAGTTTAAGATAGGTTTTTAAAATTAAACCCAAAACAGCCCCCGTTCGACTATGACGGCGTATATTCGATTTTAAGGTGTTCTTCGTGTTTACAAGTTTATATCCTTATATTAGCTTGACATACAGTCATGATACATGTGTTGAAGTATTTTAAAAAGTCAAGTTAAAAGGATTAAGTTTATTTGCAAACAAGTTTAGAAATAATATAAACTATGTTCTTGTTGTTATTAGTTATAAACTCAAAATAAGATAGCTATATGAATATGAATCGGATAAGATTATGAATAAGGTTACTACCTCAAATCAAATGAATAAAGTTTCTGGAGAAATAAGGAGAATATCTTGAGTTCAAAGATACCCTTGATGGCTTGGAATTTCTTGAAGCAGAATCATGACACGAAAACAAGTTCAAGTAAGATTGCTACTTGATTTAAGATAGTTATGTTTATAGGAATTGAACCAAAGTTTGAATATGATTATTATCTTGATAAAAAGGAGTAGAGTTGATGAGTTAACAAGGTATTCTTGAAGCTAGTTTATGATCAAATTGATGAAGACTTGCTAGTACTTGAAATATGTGTGTTTAAAAGAGTTTAAAGAGTAAGAAATGGAGAGATTGCTTATAGCTCTTGTGTGTGTGAATTATGATAGTGAATTGTAAGTAAGATTGAATGAAAATGAGTAAAAATGATGCTAGTAGTCATGGTCTTTTATGGCTAAAGGATGATTAATGATTTTTTTGTAATGTTATGTAATAATTCATGATAAAATGGATGATTAATAAGTTCTTTTGTAATCTTGCTAAATAATTGATAATAGATTACAAATAATGGTTCCCAAATATTTCTTAATCATTTATGGCTGCTAAGGAGCTGATTATTGAGGTGTATATACTAATAGTAAATACATCTAGAAGCTGTGTATTGTACGAGTACGAATACGGGTGCATACGAGTAGAATTGTTGATGAAACTGAACGAGGATGTAATTGTAAGCATTTTTGTCAAGTAGAAGTACTTTGATATATGTCTTGAAGTCTTTCAAAAGTGTACTAATACATCTTAAAACACTACATGTATATACATTTTAACGGAATCGTTAAGTCATCGTTAGTCGTTACATGTAAATGTTGTTTTGAGACCTTTAAGTTAACGATCTTGTTAAATATAATTGACCCATTGTTATTACACTTAAATGAGATGTTAAATTGTTATGTTAACATGTTAACATGGTGTATTATCATATCTAATATCATATATATGTGCGTGAAATAATATTACAATGATAATCGTTACATATATGTATATTGTTTCGAAGTCTTTAAGTTAGTAGTCTCATCTTATATATATATATATATATAACTCATTGTTATTATACTTAATGAGATACTTAAATATTATTTAATCAAATCATAAATATATATATCCAAATATATATTCCTTTAATTAATTATTACGATATATGACGTTCGTGAATCGTCAGACAGACTGGGTGTCCAAACATTTGTATAAAATTCATTCCAAATAACCAAGTCTTAATAAGTTTGATTGCTTAACATGTTGGAAACATTAATTATGTAAATATTAATCTTCTATATATTAGCGGAAAAATCCGGGTCGTTACACATACTAGGTCATTCATATCTCAATTCCTAAGTTCCGTGTCCTAAAAGCGCATTAAATGCCTCTCGGGAACTCCGGCCATACCGAGTTCATAGAATCTTCAGATACAGTATAACCAGGGGTCTTAACCCTATGAAGTAGCTAAGTTTATATAGGTGGACAAGTCCTGATCACAACCTAGGTTGGTCAATCCTTAAGATGCTAGCATACAAATCTATCAGACTTCCTAGTTCAGCATAATAACGATAACCGTACAAATTTAACATAACTACGCTAACCCAAACTTCTATCATGGAAACATACAGATTAATTAAGCTATCATGGTAATATCAGAACGCATTATTAAACATAAAAGTTAAGAATACATGTTTAATACAAAGACAAGCGTTTCAGATAAAAACCTGAAAAAGCCGAAGAAATCTGCCCGAGATCGCAGGGACTCGCCGGGATATCCTCTGGAAAATAAAAGCTAAGCTAGCTACTACTGAAAAATAACCTAAAACTTGAAAATATAAAATGAATTGTAAATTGAGTGTGTGTTGAAATGGATGGAGAATGCCCTATAAATAGACTTGGATTTCTGCCTGCAAACGGCTGGCAGGCCGTTTGGCAGGCCGTTTGCCAAGCCAGCCCGTTTGCAGGGGCCATTTGCTGAACCCATTTGCATGCCGTTTCTAAGCCAGGCAGGCCGTTTGGCTTGCCTGGTCAGCCAGATTTCCTGGATCGTAACTTGATTTCTTGTCTTTCACCTTTTTCACTCTAGATGCTTCGTTTTAACTCCGTTTTACTTGATCAACCTACAAAGCGATTATTTTTGCGATAAAGTTTGGAACTTTATGGGTTTCAGGGCCTAATATCAGGGGTAAAAATGTGACTTTTTGGCCGATATCAACGGCTTCTATCTCGATTCTTGGCAATGGGTCACCGAAATGTGAATTTAATTTAGATCGGGGGGTGAGACAAGGTGACCCACTTTCTTCGTTTCTTTTCATCTTAGCGATGGAAGGATTGAATATCTTAACAAAAATGGTCGTAAGAAACCAATTCTTTTCGAGAGTAGAAATAGGTCAAGATAAAATCCCTATCTCGCACCTTCAATATGCGGATGATACCATCTTCTTCGGAGCATGGAATGAAGGTAATATTAGAAATCTTATGAAACTCCTCAAATATTTTTAACTTACGTCGGGACTTATGGTGAATTTCCAAAAGAGTAGCCTTATTAAAATTGGAGTTGAAAAGATTGAAGTTAAGAATATGGCGCGTATGTTTAGTTGTAAAGTTGGCACTACTCCTTTTATTTATCTTGGGCTTCCGGTGGGTGGTAACATGAAAAAAGAGGAGAGTTGAAAATTAGTTATTGATAAGTTTGAAAAGAGACTTTCAGATTGGAGGGCTAGATCGGTTTCTTTTAATGGGCACTTAACTCTTGTTAAATCGGAATCTTTTCAACAAGTGCTTTTGAAGCGAATTTGATCGATCTATCTCTTCATCAATCTCTGGATCTTTTTGATAAATGGAAAGGGAATGAAGGTGAATGAGTAGTGTATTTTGGGAGTGAATTTGGGGTGAATATTTCTGATTCACCAACTCTTTATGTGAGTTGGTCGGTTTTAAATTGCATGGAGTGGAAACGAAAACAGATGGCTTTTTGTCTTCTCTATTCAGAATGATTTCGGAAGGAGTATTGCACCTACACCACGTATGGCGCTTACTAACCATTGGCCTTGAAACGAATGTCAAAACCAAGTTCTAACTTGAACCGTACACCGGCACACTCATCAATTGAATTAAAAAAGTACTGTAGATTTGATGGATCGTACAGATACTTTGGGTCCAAAAGTCCTCACTTTTTGGGAGTAGAGGTCGTGCTTGGTCATGCGTAGTCTTTTACATATTTTATTGAAAGAAATCTTTTGACATAAACCATGAGTTTTTAGCTTAATCGTTTCGTTCTAGTAAATGTTTAAAAAACTGATTTCTAGCAATTTTATAGAATCTTTTGGGTAAAACGAGGTAAGAATTTTTTCGAATTTACCGAAATATTCCTTGCTAGTCACTTTTAGACAAAAGAATTTTTTTTTCAAAACTTTGGCGTTTTTATGGTTACTTGTCCTTAAACCTTTACCCAATACCCCACACTTAGAGGAACATTGTCCCTAATGTTCTCTGAATATTTTAGTATTAAATAAATTTAGGACAGTGCCTCTAGAATCTCCGAGTTTGGTGCGGGGATGTGAAAGGACCAAATTCATATACATTATAAACGATTCACAATAGTTGATTACATTGCGAGGTATTTGACCTCTATATGATACATTTTACAAACATTGCATTCGTTTTTAAAAGACAAACTTTCTTTACATCGAAAATTGACAGGCATGCATACCATTTCATAATATCCACTATCTAACTATAAATTGATTTAATGATAATCTTTGATGAACTCAATGACTCAAATGCAACGTTCTTCGAAATATGCTATGAAAGACTCCAAGTAATATCTTTAAAATGAGCAAATGCACAACGGAAGATTTCTTTAACACCTGTGAATAAACATGCTTTAAAGTGTCAACCAAAAGGTTGGTGAGTTCATTTGTTTATCATAATCATTTATTTCCATCATTTTAATAGACTACAAGAATTTCATTTCCAGTTCTCATAAATATACGTCCCATGCATAGAGATAAAAATAATCATTCATATGGCGAACACCTGGTAACCGACATTAACTAGATACATATAAGAATATCCCCTATCATTTTGGGATCCTCCTTCGGACATGATATAAATTTTAAAGTACTAAAGCATCTGGTACTTTGGATAGGGTTTATTAGGCCCAATAGATCTATCTTTAGGATTCGCGTCAATTAGGGTGTCTGTTCCCTAATTCTTAGATTACCAGACTTTAATAAAAAGGGGCATATTCGATTTCGATAATTCAACCATAGAATGTAGTTTCAATTACTTGTGTCTATTTCGTCAAACATTTATAAAAGCGCATGTATTCTCAGTCCCAAAAATATAAAGGGTAAAAAGGCAAATGAAACTCACCATACTGTATTTCGTAGTAAAAATACATATAACGTCATTGAACAAGTGCAAGGTTGGCCTCGGATTCATGAACCTAAATTAATTATATATAGTTATGTGTTGGTCAATATTTGTCTAACAAATTAGGTCAAGTCATAGTGTACCACAATCCTAATGCTCGAGACTAATATGCAAAAGTCAACAAAAGTAAATTTGACTCAAAATAATTTCCAAAAATCTATACATGATTAATATATAGTTTAAATATCGTCGTTTTATATTTTTAAATATTTTTAAAAGATTTATTAGAGTAAATAATATAATTTATTTATTAATAAATAAAATTTTATATTAAATTTATATAATAAAATATACTTTTATATATATTAAGTAATAAAATTTATAGGGTTCATTTAATATCATAAAGATAATATGATAGGTATTATTAAAGTAAGTTATTACACATAGTAAAATATGTTTGTATCACATATTTATTTGATAAAATAATATCTATAATGATAGTAAGTAAAAGTTGTATTATTTTGTAATAATAATTATTATTATAAAAATATCAATATTTATAATTACTAAGATGACATTATGATAAAACGATAATTCTAATTATGATAAATTTAATATTTACGATAATTTTTAATATTATCTTTAAAATAATAATTCTATTTAAAATAATAATAATAATGATATTTTATAGTAACAATGACATTTCTATTAAAATGATAATTTTTGTTAAAATGATAGTTTTAATACTAACGATACTTTTAATAATAATAGTAATGATAAAAATAATAAGAACGATAATTTTATCTAAATCAATATCTTATAATATTTTAATTTTATCATGATACTCTTACTCATTATTTCCTAATCGTTTCGTTTAACAGCTTTTAATCGTCTTTTATATCGTGTTCATAATAATGATAATAATAGTAATCAAAATAATTAGGTGTTACAAATATTTGTTTTAATTATACTAATATTAATAATGATAGTTACTATAACATTATTAACGATAATACTAATAATTATCTTAATGATAATATAGTAATAATAATATAATAATAACAATAACAATAACCATTTTTAAATAATGATATATATATATATTAATAATGATAATAATAATAATAATAATAATACTAATAATAATAATAATAATAATTGGATAATAATAATAATACTAATTATAACTTTAACGATAATAACGATAGTAATAATAAAAAAAATAACAATTTTTAATGATAAATCCCTTTTATTGATAAAGATAATAATAATGATAATAATAAGATAAAACTAGAACGACGATAAAAACGACGATAATAATAATCATTTTTAATAAAAATATCAAAAATTCAATTGATTATAACTTCTAATCCGTTCATCGAAACCATTCGATATCTAAAGGAAAATTTCTTAATTTTTCGCTAGCTTTCCAAGGACATGCATATCTTATACCTTATCTCAACCGCAAGTGTAACTAATTCAAGATTCAACCTAACATGTCTAAGGGCAATATCAAAAGTACAAGCATGCATAATCCTAAATACTCGAGCAATAGTCAGGGATACACTATTAGTATGTAAAAGTTAAATTATGAGTACTCACGTATCAATATTGAGATTCAATATTGCAGGAAAGGTACGTAGACGCAACGGAAATGATAAACACTATATTGACCTCACAAGCATACCCATGAACCATACTCAATCACCTCCATAGCTATAACCCATAATTTCCTTAATCCTATCCTACTCGAAAAACAATTTCGAAATCACTCGGACAAAACTCCGTCGTAATATTTTATGTATACTAATAATATCTTGAAATAATACGGAGTAAATATATATATGTAAATCGATTGAGAGAGTTTAGAGAAAAATATTTTCAAGTTTCTATGAAATAATGAAACCTATTGAATTCTATTTATAATAGATTTTTGAATTATTAAACTGAATTATTAAAGTATGAATTATTAAAGTGAATTATTAAAGTATGAATTATTAAAGTGAATTATTAAAGTATGAATTATTAAAGTGAATTATTAAAGTATGAATTACTAAAGTGAATTATTAAAGTTAAAGTAAAATAAAAATAAAGTAAAGGTAAAGTTTAAGTATAGTAAAAGTATAAAACTATGTACGTAAATACATGTATAAATATATATAATATTAATTTAAATCGTTATATATATTTAATAAAATAAAATATAAATATCGTTATCTTTATCATACTAGTTAAGTAATGAGTTATCAAAAGTGGTTCTAGATATTTATAAAAGTTATATACGTTTTAATAATAAAGTTATTTTTAAACTGAAAACGTTTTTGTACGTTTGAAACTAAATAGTTCAATCGAGTCTTTATGAGATTCAATCTTTCACTATCCTTTGTCTAGTTCTCAATGATTGACAATTTGTTCTTATTTATAAATCACTTTACCATTTTCTGAATATTATTAAAATGGAACGATTTCTCAAATCAACGTGGGCCTTTCAACAGAGACTTGTAATCATAATTCAATATATCTGATAATTCAATCATTTGATCTTATCTTCTAATTCCATTGATAAACATTTTGAAACAGATACAATCATATAAAGTATTTAATCTAATATTTTGTTTACGTTTCAAGTTATAATATATATACACATATACATATATAATCATATTCGTTTAATGGTTCGTGAATCGTTGGAACTTGGTCGAGGTTGAATGAATGTATGAACATAGTTTAAAATTCTTGAAATTTAACTTAACAAATATTGCTTATCGTGTCGGAAACATATAAAGATTAAAGTTTAAATTTGGTTGGAAATTTCCAGTGTCGGAAACATATAAAGATTAAAGTTTAAATTTGGTTGGAAATTTTCGGGTTGTCACAGTACCTACCCGTTAAAGAAATTTCATCCCGAAATTTGAGTGGAAAGGTCGTGAATCATAATAAGTATGTTTTCGTGATGCATACGGGCTGAAAATTAGAGTTTTATCATCAGCGAATAATTTGGATAAACAATCCATTTATATGAAGAGTACGAATGAAGCTAACATAGAAGAGTGAAATGAGTAAGTGTAGATTCATCTTATCATTTGACGTAGATATGACTGATTCCCAGATTTCAAGGGATTTGAAGAAAATCTTCTTAATAAGATTTGACTCTCCGGTAATCAAGGGAATTAGGATCCGCTTTAAATGCGATCGTCCATTTTAATTGTTCTGTCGGAGATTTTCTTATAAATTCACCTCCTTCGTATCCTTACAACTCACACCTTCTGTTGATGCATTTTATGCAAGTCCCTAGACATCTACTGTAACGACCCGGAAATTTCCGACCAAATTTAAACTCTAATCTCTATATGGTTCCGACACGATAAGCAAAAACCCTAAAGTTGACCCGCACTTTTTCGATCGTTCTATACTTATAAGATTAATATTTACATAAATTAAACCTTACCAACATGATAAGCAATCCAAATTGTTGAGACTTATGTTTTCGAAAAGAGTTTTACACAACGTTTGACCGTCTAGTTTGACCGATGATATCACGAACTATACAATATATGATAATTATACGTTTGTGTATATATATGTATATATACATATTTAACATGATCTAAGAATGTTTTAATATCTCATTTTGTATTAATAACAATAAGTTATAAGTATATTTTGAAACTACTAACTTAAGTTTTCAAAACGATAACCATACGTAACGTTATTTGACTTAAATACTTATGACCTATAATGTTTATACATATATCGTATAAGTAATGTATTTAATCACTTTTAAAGACTTAAATACATAAAACAATATAAGTATATTTACAAAAGATAGCTATATTTGAATCCTCGTTCCGTTTTCTCAAAGATTTCTATACGTATACCTAGGGTATATGTACCCGTATCATACGCAGCTTCTAGATGTATTTACTATTGGTATATACCAATAAAAATCTGCTCCTTAGCAGCCTTAAATGATTAAGAAACATGTGGAACCAACCATTTGTCAAGTAGCATGAATTATTTAGCAAGAAAACAAAGTTAGGTATCTTTTTTATTCCTTTATAACCTAAAAATGTTTTTATGCATGCACACCATTTCTTCACCCCATTTTCTCATACTTACACTTCCATTTCTCTCTCAAAATACTCTTAACTTCATACTTGATCATCTCCAAGCATTTTCCCCATCATTTAGCTTCAAAAACCTTACTTAAACACCATAAGAAAACCATACAAAAACACTTCAAGAAAACCTTCCAAGAACACAAACTTACTTCCAATCTTTCATCCAATTCCATCACCCTTTTGGTTCTAGCTTTTTACTCCTCTTTTACAGCAACCTTGTCCAAGGAACTTGAGGTTCGTGATATCAACCGGAGACCAAGTCAAATTATATATATCTTCAAGACGAAAGTGAGTATATAGTCCCACTTTTAAACTCTAAATATTTCGGGATGAGAATACATGTATTTTATGTTTTACGTTATGGACACAAGTAACTGAAAAATATATTCTACGTTGAGTTGTACCACTGGCATACTTCCCTGTAGCTTGGTAACTAATATTTACAGCGGTATTGTAAACGCGAATCCTGTTGATAGATCTATCGGGCCTGACAACCCCAACCGGACTGGACGACCAGTATTCAACGGTTGCACAGTACTTCGTTTCGTGACTACACTTGGTACAGTGTAGTAAGATTTCATATTAAAGGGAATATGCGACGTGATTAATTGTTAAGTATGGTTACCAAGTGCTCAACCACTTAGAATATTTTTATTAAAATGTTTATATATGAAATCTTGTGGTCTATATTTATATCGCTGTCGACATTAAACCTATATCTCACCAACTTTATGTTGACATTTTAAAGCATGTTATTCTCAGGTATGAATTAAGTCTTCCGCTGTGCATTATCTCGTACTAAGGATACTACTTGAGGCCATTAAGGACTTATATCATAAGGCGTTGCATTCGAGTCATTGAAGTTCATAGAGACTATTATTAAGTAAATGGCGGTTTAGGTCATTTGAATATTATGAAATGTCAGGCGAATATGTCAATTATGGATGTAACTATAGATTGTCTTTTAAGAATAAATGCAACGTTTGTAAGATGTATCATATAGAGGGCAAGTACCTCGCAATGTTATCAACTATTGTAATTCGTTTGTAATCAATATGGACAACGTCCGGATGATTAGTTTCGGATCCTTTCAGTTGGTATCAGAGCGTTGGTCTTAGCGAACCAGGCCTTGCATTAGTGTGTCTAACTAGTAGTTGTTAGGATACATTAAGTGAGTCTGGACTTTGACCGTGTCTGCCTGTCAAAAGTTTTGCTTATCAATCCTAGTCGGAAATCATCTGCTTATCATTCTTAGGGAACTGCCTGCTTATCATTCTTAAGTCTAGACACGTCTTACTGCATTTAGTGCATCGATAGTGTATAGACAAAATTCATATCCTAGCGTATCTGTTACTATAGACATTGCCTGACGTATTTCAAAGATTCTCCGTAATTCATGGGATTTTGATATTATATATACATATGTAAATTATGTATTGAAGAGTACCAAACCCAACTCCTATAATCTATTCCAAACCAAAAATTCATTTCTCCGACCATACAAGATGGATTCTTCATCCAGCTCAAATTCCTCCGACTTCGATAGCTTCGCCGATATGGATTTCCATTCGAGCTCCGAGAACAGCGTTACCGGAATGGATCAACCAATTTCCCATCATCTATTCTGGATGAATTGGGGATGGGTTCGTAATATACTAAATTTCTGGAGGCAAGAAGAAGGTGATCCATTCCATCCACCAAATTGTCCTCTTAACGATGAACCTGAAGCACTTACCGGCGAACCTATTCGAAACACCATTTTCTCGCTCATTTCTAGAGTATCTCGTCATGATTACATACTATCCCATATTTCAAATCTTGTTCATTCGCTCGTTCCAACCGTCAATCATCCCGGTATAATAGAATAAGTCAACGAACTCCGTGCTCGGGTAGTGGTTTTGGAGAATATGGTGCGAAGGTTACAAACACCAATAGCAGCACCAGCAGCATAATCCGTACTACCATCGTCAACGCCGACAGTACCTTTATCACCCCAATCACAACCGCACCTTAAATCTCAACATCACAATCTGTATCTCGAATATCAACATCACACGACTCAATATCTGTACTTCGAGTATGATCTTCGTTCTATATATCGTTCTACATCGATTATCTTCGCTTTACGTATCGTATGACGATTATGTAATTTCTAAAGTCTTAGAGATTATGTAACCTAGAATTAACGATAAATCAAATGAGTTTAATATCTTATTGACTCATTAAATCTATGATTATCTCCGAAGAAAATATATATGCAAGTATATTTTCATAAAGATAGTAATTAAAAATTCCTTCGTACAAACTATTAATGATGAAAATATTTTAACGGGTGGGTAGTACCCGAGGAATATTTAAAATTCACATTAATAAGTTATATTGTACATTCTTGAATCTGATTCAACGGTTATCTATTATCTTACTTACAACCACCGATATTCGTATCCGCTCACCCCAGAATAACCATTTTCAATCAAATTTCATATTCGGATTTTGACCTACCAGAATCCAACAAGTGGCATAAAGAAGAAAACATTGGACAAAATAAAAAAAAAAATTGTTAGAAACACACGATTTAACTAATTAAAAATCTATTAAGGATTCCACGCTAACTGTTCCGGCTAACTCTGGACAATTAAAATGAATTAAAATGTTGATTGTAACATATGAAGCTAAGCAATTCTTCAAGCTTGCCACTTGATTTTATCTTAAACCTCATTCGTAACTTGACGATTACAATTCGCATTCAAATCCTTTCATGATTCCTGAAAACACCTCGACCGAGAAGTTGAACCCGCCGCACCTTGCCTACGGAATGAAGATTTATACATACAGTTATACACCTGAAGAACTCTCGAACCCAAATTCATAATTTAACACATAACGTATTGAATCCTTTGCCATTTATTAGCAAGAACAACCCTACAATTCCTTTTTAAGAAGCTAATTTTGTCACAGCTCCACTTCGACTTTTCAGTGAGATTATTTCTATTATAATCATGATATTTATACCTTGTCCTTTCGCCGTCATTACCGGAAAACCTTTTATATCCCTCGACAACATCAACAGGTGCACCAGCAGATCGTTATCCTTTTGGCGAAATCAACAATCAGTATTTTGAAAATCTCGCGGAACTTCTTCCATCATATCTATAATGTCTATCCCTAAGAATTTCATAATCTGAACGTGAAGTTTCTGAAAAACACCCGGGACTATGAAATAGTTCTTGAAATGCTAACGAAGCAGCAAAAACTGTAAACGACTTTAACGGTCAAAAGTTTGATGACAAAGAATAGTAAGGTGGTAAAGCTGAAAAAAAAAAAGTTTGGAACTAGAAAACGGATGAAGCAAAGTATGAAAGAGGCTGTGGATAAATCACAGGGACTGAACCTGCTCTCAAAGAATACAAACGATTCCGTACCTGCTGAAACCGTCAGTAAGAACCCTACTCTTTATTCAAAACCTTGCCCGGATGATATTTTTCATCATCATCTTATCTTAGATATTATAAGATATCTTCATATCATTCGTTATACATATTTTTCATATTTCTGGAGATATTTTTACAACTATTCCTATCTGCGATCATTTATCTCTCCGTAACATCTGCGTTACAATATAAAAGAAACTGTGTTAATTTCTAAATTCTGAAACCTCCGAGATTAAAATATAAATGATTTGAAGTAGTGTTGGGAACTGATGCATGAATTAGTATAATATAATGAAACTTGATCAACTTCATTATATTACAGTAAGTCATGTTAAGTTTCTAATGGAATGTGATGATTCACAGTACCGTCATCATGTGCCATGTTACACGGCTCTTACATTCTATCAAGTCTCCAAACATATTAGAACGTATCACCTTGATAGTTCTATTTTTCCAGAATATTCGAGTAATTTAACGAATCAAGATCGTGCCATTACAATTTCATTCTAAAACCAATAGCTAGGTTCATTCCAAATTTCCTACCTACGAATTTCGGACCATTGTTCGCTTGGCTCGAGGACGGGAAGAAGAAACGAAGGGACAAAACCTCAGAATAGAAATAGGAACATAAACCACAGCAAATAAGAGAGAGCATTAACTGTGGATGACAATGATTTTAAGGGATGGGAGTAGGAACATCGAAATATAAGGGAAGGTATAAAACCTAACAACAACCCCGAAACTACAAACCGTGCATATCAATACGTATTGCAACGTAAAGGCACGGGAGAATTAAAAACATTATAATTCCAAGGAAAGTATAAAAGAGAATAGATTCTTCTGGTGATAGATGAAAAAGAAGAATGACAGATATGAAAGTTAGAAATATAACAAGGATTAGAATGGGATGGAGCATATTAGCGAATGTCTTAAAGTAGGAACTAAAGAGAAAGAATAGAAGATGTGGGAAGAAAGAAAGGGAAGGAGGTAAATTTATAGTGAAATATTCGACAAAGAAATCAAAACAGATTGCCGCGTTAAATCAAAGAAGATCCTGATCGCCGCAAAACTAAATCTTATTACATAAGATTTTCTTTAAAACCCTTAAATCCCGGAAATCGATCATAATCACGTCATCGGTTACAACAATTCTATATTTACTCATTTCACTCTTTTGTGATAGCTTCGCTCGTGCGTCTCACATAACCGAATCGTTTTATCTAAATCTTTCAATAATGATAAAATTTCATTATTACCTCATATTCGTCATGAAAACATTCCTATTTTTATTTATGACAACCTCTACCAAATTTCGAGGACGAAATTTCTTTAACGGGTGGGTACTGTAACGACCCGGAAATTTCCGACCAAATTTAAACTCTAATCTCTATATGGTTCCGACACGATAAGCAAAAACCCTAAAGTTGACCCGCACTTTTTCGATCGTTCTATACTTATAAGATTAATATTTACATAAATTAAACCTTACCAACATGATAAGCAATCCAAATTGTTGAGACTTATGTTTTCGAAAAGAGTTTTACACAACGTTTGACCGTCTAGTTTGACCGATGATATCACGAACTATACAATATATGATAATTATACGTTTGTGTATATATATGTATATATACATATTTAACATGATCTAAGAATGTTTTAATATCTCATTTTGTATTAATAACAATAAGTTATAAGTATATTTTGAAACTACTAACTTAAGTTTTCAAAACGATAACCATACGTAACGTTATTTGACTTAAATACTTATGACCTATAATGTTTATACATATATCGTATAAGTAATGTATTTAATCACTTTTAAAGACTTAAATACATAAAACAATATAAGTATATTTACAAAAGATAGCTATATTTGAATCCTCGTTCCGTTTTCTCAAAGATTTCTATACGTATACCTAGGGTATATGTACCCGTATCATACGCAGCTTCTAGATGTATTTACTATTGGTATATACCAATAAAAATCTGCTCCTTAGCAGCCTTAAATGATTAAGAAACATGTGGAACCAACCATTTGTCAAGTAGCATGAATTATTTAGCAAGAAAACAAAGTTAGGTATCTTTTTTATTCCTTTATAACCTAAAAATGTTTTTATGCATGCACACCATTTCTTCACCCCATTTTCTCATACTTACACTTCCATTTCTCTCTCAAAATACTCTTAACTTCATACTTGATCATCTCCAAGCATTTTCCCCATCATTTAGCTTCAAAAACCTTACTTAAACACCATAAGAAAACCATACAAAAACACTTCAAGAAAACCTTCCAAGAACACAAACTTACTTCCAATCTTTCATCCAATTCCATCACCCTTTTGGTTCTAGCTTTTTACTCCTCTTTTACAGCAACCTTGTCCAAGGAACTTGAGGTTCGTGATATCAACCGGAGACCAAGTCAAATTATATATATCTTCAAGACGAAAGTGAGTATATAGTCCCACTTTTAAACTCTAAATATTTCGGGATGAGAATACATGTATTTTATGTTTTACGTTATGGACACAAGTAACTGAAAAATATATTCTACGTTGAGTTGTACCACTGGCATACTTCCCTGTAGCTTGGTAACTAATATTTACAGCGGTATTGTAAACGCGAATCCTGTTGATAGATCTATCGGGCCTGACAACCCCAACCGGACTGGACGACCAGTATTCAACGGTTGCACAGTACTTCGTTTCGTGACTACACTTGGTACAGTGTAGTAAGATTTCATATTAAAGGGAATATGCGACGTGATTAATTGTTAAGTATGGTTACCAAGTGCTCAACCACTTAGAATATTTTTATTAAAATGTTTATATATGAAATCTTGTGGTCTATATTTATATCGCTGTCGACATTAAACCTATATCTCACCAACTTTATGTTGACATTTTAAAGCATGTTATTCTCAGGTATGAATTAAGTCTTCCGCTGTGCATTATCTCGTACTAAGGATACTACTTGAGGCCATTAAGGACTTATATCATAAGGCGTTGCATTCGAGTCATTGAAGTTCATAGAGACTATTATTAAGTAAATGGCGGTTTAGGTCATTTGAATATTATGAAATGTCAGGCGAATATGTCAATTATGGATGTAACTATAGATTGTCTTTTAAGAATAAATGCAACGTTTGTAAGATGTATCATATAGAGGGCAAGTACCTCGCAATGTTATCAACTATTGTAATTCGTTTGTAATCAATATGGACAACGTCTGGATGATTAGTTTCGGATCCTTTCATCTACCCACGTCCATTGCAGGTACAACAGTTTACAGGCCACCATGATTGCTTGTTATTATCCTATCCGTATTTGTATGTGGTTACAGGAATTGCAGGAATGAGATTTAGATGTTTGACTATGTTAGACTTAGTCAGACGTACGAGTGAAGCCTCACTAGTACGGCTGACAAGCTCATACGCACGGTTGATGCTGAGCTAAGTCACAATTACAATGTAAATGAGAAGACACGAGTGAGTGATCACCCGTACGGCTGATGAAGCTAACTCGTACGTGTGATGAATGAATCGTATGGGTGAGTCAACAGCAGGGGTATATAAAGTCTTATGTTCTTCATTTTAGGTTAAGCCTCTCATTTATTACACACACTCAGATCTAGTGAGCTCCTCCGATTCTCTCTCAGTCCAAATCACCCAGGTGGTGAATAATAGCTCTAGGTGTTGATCTAATCACACTTGATTTGGTTATGGTTTGACTAAATTAATATAAAAAAAACTTAACCTATTCACTAGAGGGTTTGATTCACTTATTCCGCCATTGTGTGAGTTAAATCTATTGATTTCTAAGTTCTTAGTCATGTTTCATCACCTTCTATTCTTTCCCCCTCAACTCATATTTTAAAGTATTCATCAATATGCTCCATCCAGTTCTGATTCTCGATATACTTCTAACTTTCATATCGATCATTCTTCTTTTTCATCTACCGCCGGAAGAATCTATTTACTTCTACTATACTCTTGGGTTTATAGTGTTTCTAGTTCTCCCGTGTCTTTATATTGCTATTGGCATCGATATATATGGTTTATAATTTCTGGTTTGTCGTTGGGCTTTATGTGTTCCCTTATATTTCAAAGTCTCTGCTTCTGTCTTCTATAATCATTATCATTCACAGTTAATGCTCTCTTTTATTTGCTGCAATTTATACCCCAATTTCTATTTCGGAGTTTTGTCCTTTCGTTTCTTCTTCTTGTGATTAAGCACCGCTTGTAATGGTCCAGAATTCACAGATATGAATTTCGGAATGAACATTGTTAATGTTCTAGGAAGGAAATTGTGATGGCACGATCTTGACTTGTCAAATTACTAGAATACCTTGGAAAAAGCCGAATCATCAAGAAATATTTTCTTGATATTTTAGAGGTTAAATAGAATACAACAGTCGTATAACATGGCACATGATGATGTTATGATCTGTGAATCATCACATTCTATTTAGAAACTCAGCATGACTTACTGTAATATAATCACATTGATCAAGTGTCATTATATTATACTAATTCATGCTTCAGTTTCCAACACTACTTCAAAATATTCCTATTTTAAACTTGAATGTTTCAGAATTTAGAAACTAAAATAGTTTCTTTTATGATGTAATACAGATAACGCGAAGAGGTAAATGATTTCAAATAAGAAAAATTAAGAAAATATCTTCAGAAATATGGAGGATATTTATAATGAAAGATATGATGATATTTTAGAATTTCTAATATCAGAGGATGATGAAGAATATTGTCTGCAGGGGTTTAGAGTCAGGAGCAAGGTATTCGTTAATGACTTCAGCAGGTACTGAATCATTTGGATCCTTTGAAGTCAGGTTCAGTCTTTGTAATTTGTCCACAGCCTCCTTCCTACTTTGCTCAATCCGTTTTCCAGTTCCAAAACTTCTCTTTTTCTGCGCTTTACCAGCACACTTCATCATTATCATCCAGCTTTTACCGTTTAAAGTCGTTTATAGTTTTTGCTGCTTCATCAGCATTTTTTCCATTTTCGGAGAACCAATTCGTAGTTCGGAGTGTTTTTCAGAAACTTCACATTCAAATTAAGTCCAGAAGATAGACGTTATATATACACATATAACTGTTGGCGTAGACATGCTGCGAGATTTCAAAATACTGATTGCTAATTCCCAATGATTCGTATGGCAATTCCCATTACAAGATGCGAATGAGTAAATGATGGGGTTTCAATGAATAATTATAATGAATTTTTGGAGAGGCTAAAGTCAAAGGGTAATGAAGTTGTTGGTACATCTGCTAATAATGTGGTGGAATGTAAAAGGTTCCCTGGTAACGATGGTGTATATCTCAAGGTTATAATAAGGTTAGTCTGACTGAAAAGTCAAAGTTGATTTGCTGGAGCTGTGACAAAACTGGCTACTTTGAATAGGAGTCGCAAAGTTATTTTTGCTAATAAATGCCAAAGAATCTGACGCGGATACGTTGCTTAAACTTTTACTTTGGTTTCAAGAGTTTTTCGGGTACATAACTGTGGGTAACATGTGGTTGGATCATCATCTTGATTGCTCATCATTCGAAGTGTCTTCAGAAATTTTCGAAGGGTTTGAACACAGATTGTAATCGTTAACATACATTTGATATTCTAACACAGTTTTGAAGTCAAAATATAGCTTGTGAAAGATGTAAAGATCTAAGAGTGATGATTCTGGTCATATCTCAAGTTGAATTTTGAGATTTTAAAATTAGAATATGTAATTAAATTTTGAATGAGTATGGTTGTTTTGATTTCTATAAAAGAATGTATATTGTTGTGAAAGTAGGGAGTATAATAGATGATTTGCTGAATCAGATTCGAAGAATGTAACATATTAATTGTGAATTTATATATCTCTCGGGTATTACCTACCCGTTAAAAAAAATTCACAATTAATATTTTGTACAAAAGAATTTTATTACAGTCTTTATGAAAATATATATATATATATGTATATTTTCTTCAGATGTAACATAGATTTAATGAGTTAATGTTAAATTAAACTCATTTGATTTACGGTTGAAACTAGAATTGAATATTCCCTAAAGGCTTTAAAAAGTACATAACTTTTACGCAGTATTTCTTTAATGACATTGAAATTATGAATCAATACTTCATTATTTTTTGATGTATGATGTTCGGTTCGTGGAATTCTTGTGAATTTCACAAAGTACGAATGATGTTATCTGAAAAGTTTCGGGTATATCGATGATGAAAGTGTAAAATCAAATATATACTTGATTTATTATGAATTGGAATTTGTTGAATTGCGACAGAGATTGTAGTTAACACTGGTTAAGTTGCGGCCGAAGGACGTACATTATTGCATATTTGTAATATGAATTAACCGAGTAGTTAAGATTCACACACAATAGCTTAGCACGGAAAAATTTATTTCAATATATATATATATATATATATATATATATATATATATATATATATATATATATATATATATAATATACATATAATTTCTTCAGAGGGAATGAGTTAATTCTTCATAACTTGTTGATACAATATACACGTTATTGATTCGTAATGATGTCCACAGTGATTCTTGAACTGACGGAGTTTGTGATGTTATCGGTGTTGTTGATTCGGATGTTGACTGTACTGACGATGCTGGTAACGCTGACGGTACTGTTGATGCTGTTGGTAAAGCAAGTTTAGCTTGTTAATCACACACCATTTTTGTCAGGGTTTCTACTCTTCCTTCTATCATTTTGGTTCGCTTAACTGATTTATGGTTAGGGCAAGATTAAATAATCTCTAAGACTTTAGAGATTACATAATCGCCGCGGAATGTTTCTTCAATGAAGTTATGAATTAATACTTCGTCAGTTATTGTTGTTGGTACTCCTTGGTATCTATGGTGCGTATGACGTTGATGCTCGTGGGACAGATTGTGAAGTTGAGGTTTACGATGCGGTTGTGGTTGGAGGTGGTAATGGTACTGTTGGCATTGATGATGGTGGTACTGGTTATGCTGCTGATGCTGCTGCTGGTGTTTGTAATCTCTGCACCATATTCTCCAAAGCCACTACCCGAGCGCGAAGCTCGTTGACTTCTTCTATTACACCAGGGTGATTGTCGGTTCGGACGAGCGGATAAATAAAATCTAAAATTTGATGTAATATATAATCGTGAAGAGATACTCTGGAAATGAACGAAAAAATGGTTGTTCGGACAAGTTCGCCGGTAAGTGCTTCAGGTTCTTCGTCAATAGGGCAATGTGGTGGATGGAAGGGATCACCTTCTTCTTGTCTCTAATGATTGAGGAGGCTACGAACCCATCCCCAATTCATCCAGAATAGGTGATGACTGATTGATTGATCTATTCCGGTCACACTGCTTTCGGAGCTTGAATGGGATTCCATTTCGGAATCTGAGTGACTTGAACTGATGACGAATTCCATTTCGTACGATTGGATAAAGGATTTTTTTTTTCGATATGAAATGATTTTGGCTAATGGATGGTATTCTAATTACATAGAATATATATATATATATATATATATATATATATATATATATATATATATATATATATATATATATATATATATATTGTTGGTCCCTTAATAACAACAGGAGTATTGTAGAGGGGGGGTAAATACAATTCTTTTCTTAATTAACTAGTCAGTTAATCACGTTTAGTATTCTGTAGTAAATAATATAGAGTCACAGGTAATTTTCAACTGTTATTCTTTATTGATTAAATCAGAAAGAATCACAACTATCCTTGGTGGAAATGATAGTTGGTTGATACAGATTACCTAGATTATAGCTAAGAGACAAACTAAAGCTATTACACGGTTTGGACTCTAACAAATAAACCCACACCACTAGTTTTTACAATAGTGGATGCAACAATATATATAGTAGTTCTATTAACCGTGTAATTAATCTATTGTCCACTAGTACATTGGATGCCTTGTACTTGTGGGGACAATTGTGTCAGAAGGCGTGCTCTTCTTCTTTCCTCTTAAGTAGCTATTTGCTGGAACACACCAATTCGGTTTGGCACTACCATTTGATTTAAACAAATGGAATGTTGTGTTCCCTAGGTATGATTAAAGTATAACACATGTCTGCACATGCGTTCCACTTCTGCATTCCCACGTGGTCTTGTAAGGTCACTTGTCAGCCGCCGACTCCTGTCCTTTTCTGTTCAACTTTGTCTTCGACTTCTGTTGAATAGTGCGTTGATGTAGACCACTCTGGGGAAACTACCATGCTTGTAATGGAGCATGGCTGTCTTGTGTTGTATGCTAATATCCAGACTTACTGGTCCTTCATATGCTGAGTCACTTGATATTCTTGATTTGCTGGGTGCACATCCTGTGCTGATTCGAAGAATACATATCTACCTTGTGCTGATAGACTAGGCAGCATACTAAACACTCGACACAGCTATATTAGCTGACTATACATAAACAAACGTGTGCTGGCTGCACATAACACTTTAGTGCAAATAAATATTGTTTTGTCATAATTAAATCCTTAATTATTTTGGGGACTCAACAATCTCCCCCTATTTGATGATGACAAAACCTATGACTTGAAGAGAAAACACTAAAGCCAGCACTTAGGGACCTAGAGAGAGTAGACAGTAAATTCGTCCCTTTAAGTTTGTTTTGGGATCTTTTGATGAGTTATCTATATCTTATAATTTGATATGATTTTGAAGATAAACTCACTTTACTTACATTACATCAGAAATATACAATAATTACAAGATAATTCAAAAATAAAAAGTAAATTACAAAGATACAAGTTAAAGCACATAGGAGACTATCTATGTTTATCCCTTTCTCTTTCTCTTTCTTCATCAGATAGCTCCTCTTGTTTAATCTTCCAGGCTTCAGGGAACAGGAGAGGTAATTCAGCAGGGTCAAAAACAGGGATGGAAGGAGGTAGAACAATTCGGCTTCTCCCAGTTGGTCCTTCACCAGTAGGTTGCTTCCCTTTAGGCTTTTGAGCAAGAAATTCATCAACATCAACTACTGGTGCATTCCCAAACTTAGTTGCCTTCTTGAACAGCTGTTGGAGTTCAGTCTTAAGAGCACTCTTGATAGCACTCTCACCTTTACCAATGAAATACTCCAAGATTTCTATCCATTCACTGAATCCAAGAGTTCTTAAGTCATCAAAACTAATCCTTTCTTGAACATTGTTCTCCCTGACAACATTAAAAGCCCTTTTTGTCCCCCTGTTTACCTTGATAATTCTGCAGGGATTAGATCTTCTATTCATCACATTACCATACCTGCTCTTATAGTAAGTATCAGGAAACTCAATATTGTGATCAGGTACTACAGGAGCAGTGGTAGGTACTTTCTCAGCAGTTTCTATCTTATCAAAAACCTTATCCTGTTCTTTGACAATGGCTCTGGCTAGTTTGAGGGACTCAGCCTGTTGCTTTCTGTCAGCAGCCAATCTGTCTTCAATATCCTGAAGCCTTGAACTTTCAGCAAGTTCAGCATCAGCAGCTTCTCTGGCTTCCCTTTCAGCAGCTAAACCCATCAGATAATCATCATAAGAAATGTTCAGGGATCTTACTGCTTCAACCATCTTTCTACCCTCTTCAGTACTAAGGGCAGCACAATACTCCCTTATATCCATACCCAGCTGGAGAGCATCTTCAAAATGAATTCTTTCATCAGTAGTGGAGAGCCTGAGACCACTGTTATTCAAGTACACCCTAATGTCAACGCCAAAGTTTAGTGCAGCAATATAGTGTGGCTGATCAAGAGGGTGATGCAGCAGCCTGACTTGACGAATTCTTTCATTAAGTTCAATTTGTCTTTGTTCAAGCAACTCTGGAACAGTGATCTGAAGTCTGTAGGCATCTCTTTCATCTGGGTTCATTTTTCTGATGTTCGGCTCACCATGGGTTACTGAGTCATCTTCCCAAGTGATATGTTTGTCATGAACCCTTGGGGAAGATGGAGGATACATAGATGATTCATAGCTGCCAGATGAGCTAACTGGATGCTGATTGACCCTGTTATCCTGTGTTCTGTCAAAGTAAACTTGAATCTGGGGAGGAAGAGGAGATAGAACAAATGTTTGGCCGTCTCTTCCCCAGACTGTGAAGTGAGCAGGATCAACCGTTTCATCACCTACTTGTTTAGCACCCAGCTCAACCGACTTTGCTGGGTCTTCAACACTTGTACTACCCAGCAGCACACTTCTGGCTGGGTCTTCTATCACAGCACTCCTTGCTGTGTCTTCAATGCCAGCTGACTGATTAGTATCAGCTGGCTCAACCACATCAGTACCTTCATCAGCTGCCTCGAATAGGGGTCCTTTCCTCAGGGGCTGATTGTCCCTAGGAGCAGATTTCACCCTGTATTTGTCAATAGGCCTGGGTTCAGCTGATGGTTCTTGTGTCGATACTGGTTGAATAGGAGGCAGGTAAGGAACAATAGCAAGATGCTCCCCCTGTCTAATAACATCATCATCACTAAGGATGATTGTTTCTGCTGGCTGTTTTTGTTGTGTAGCTGGCTGAGCAGCAGATGCTGGTTGAGGAGTAGAGATGGGTTCTAACATAGCATCAACCCATTTCATGAAAATATCAGCTCTAACTCCACCAGTTGACCCAGTAGAATCAAGGTAATCCTTCATCTCAGCAAGAGTCATGTTCCTGATTCTTTCTGCTCTCTGTGCATACAGATTTGCCCTCTGTTTGTCGTATTTGACCATGAACTTGGCATTTCTTTTTCTTGCCTCTTTTCTGTGTTTATCAAAGGCAGTCAGGTCATCATCGACTTCCAATGCTTTTGGACTCAGCCATCTTCTGTGCATAATCTTACGACGTTTAAGATCAGCAAAGGCCTCAAACTTGGCATTGAAGGCATCATCTAGTTCCTGCTGTCGCTTTTGATGTCTCTCTAACTTCCTCTTCATTTTACATTCAATAGATTGAGACAGCACAAAAGCTTCAGCTACAGCCATATCAGAAACATCACTGGGCTTACTGCCAGAACCAATATCATCCACTGGTGTGGCAGACACACTGGGTTGAGTACCACCAGTTGCCTGTGCACCACCAGCTTCAGTATGAGCGTTGCTGGGCTTAGGGCCAGTGTCTTGACCATCACCATCACCATCTCCATCTCTCCTGGGTTGTTTAGGAGCCTTTTCATGTTCATGCTCCCCCTCAGACTGTTTTCTCTTTTTAGATTTCTTTTGAGACTTTTTCTCCCCCTTTTTGTCATCAGCACGGGCAGTAATAGAAGGGGAGACAGTAGCATCAAGATCACTGTCTGACTGAGGAGCAGAGAAGGCAAAATTGTTCCACTCAGCAACCTCTGGAGTAAGATGGGCACCAGGATCCACACCAAATTGTCGTAGCAGAAGATTGGAGGATCTAACTTCATTCCTAGCTACACCCATAGCCATTTGTTCAACGATGGCCCGAACATCACCTTGCAAAGCAGCCATTCGTTGCATGTTTTCAACCATCTGAACATAGGCAGCAGCAGGAATCATGTTAGCCATTTGAGCTTCCTGCGATTCCAATCTCTCGTGTAACACCCTGTTCTCCTCATTTAAGAAAGTATTTCTGCGGTTAGCAGCATCCAAATCAGCTTGGAGTCGGGTGATATTTTCACAGTACTCATTGTGAGAGATAATTCGCCTTTGAAGCTCCTCTTCATCTTCGTGGTGCTTTGTGATTGCTTCGACTGCCACATCAGCAAAAGCACACACCTGCTGGAGTTTAAGATCAATAGGAGTTGTAACAGCCTCTCCAGCAGATCTGACAGCAGCAGAGACACTATCAACAATAGCTCTGCGAATAGTTTCCTCCAAATTTGGTGTGATCCCTTGCAGTGTCTTATAGACAGCAAAGGTGGAAATATCAGCAACCTCATCTGCATTGAACTTTAAGTATGCAGAGGTTGAAGGTTGGTCAGCACAAGCTAACAGAGGAGTATCACCGTGGGGTGGTGGAGATGGAAGGTCAGGAGCTGACACATCATCATGATCACCATCGTTTTTACCTTCGCCCGAAGGCTTAGAACCACTGATATCCTTGTCAGCATTACTATCAGCATTGTCATCAGTAAGATCCACTGGTTTGTCTTTAGAACCAGTCACATTATCATGAGTGACTGGTTCGCCCTTACCAGTACTTTCATCAGCATCCTCATCAGAAGAAGATGAGGAGGAAGAAGCTGAGGAAGAAGAAGGTACTGGCGAGTCAGGGAAATTTTGCATAACACACTTACCAGTAGTAGGATCGATGACAAACTTGAGAGGCCTCCATGTACCAGGATATGGTGAAGCAGCTGGAGCCATACCAAAAACATGATAGTAAGGCTGTTCATTGATTTGCTCCAGCAGGGCTATCCTCTCATAAATTTCTTCTCTAGCTGGTCTATCAAGCTGAGATAATAGCTCAACCATCTCTTCACGAGGTAATCTGCTGGCTGAGACTATCGCAGATTCGGGATCGATGGTCAGCTGATCGACCAGCATGGCAATCTTGGGAGAGATTGAAGCTCCCTTGAAAATGAAGTTAGGAACAACTTCATCTGGATCTGGTACCTGCACAACATATGGCTTTGTTTCCTCAGTAACAGAAGCCTTAGTCGAATCAGTAGTTGTGTCAGCAGAGGTACCAGCATCCTTAACATCAGCAATTGGTTCAGTAGCAACCAAAATCGGACCAATAGGATGACGAACTGCCGATTCTGTAAGAACTTGACGTTCCATAGAAGAAGAATCAGAAGAATCAGCAGGCTCATCAGACATTAATGCAGAGTCCACTCTTGGTTGGGTGACAGGTTCATCAAGAAGAACATCCTTGACAATATTGTCAATAACCTTCTCAAGAACAGGAGGTTCTTCCATGATAACATCTTCCACACCAGCAGCAGCAGAATCAACAGTACTAGCATCAGCACCACCAGTAACAGAATCAGTGGCACCAACACCAGTAGCAGAGGCAGCAATATCACCAGTAGGAATAACAACATCTTTATTTTGCTCCCCCTCTGCCTGTTCATCTACCCTGCTAAGAACTGAAACAATAGAACAAGTTATGTTAGCAACTGTAGAACCAAATAAATTTGACTCAACAATTGCATCTGTTTTTGGTCTCTGGGGACAGACTTGTGATTTGGTCAGCCCTTCGAATGAGACAGAAGAAGGTGTCTGTAAGTACAGCGGTGACTCTGCTGACTCATTGGCAACACATGTTGACCCAGATAGTGTAAGATATCTGGCTGGTAATGATGTAGGAGTGCGACTCTTAACAGTATCCGAGTAACATACTGGCTGTGCAGTCACCTGAGCTGGTTCAACACGATGAAGACCCAGCTCAAGCCTGCTTTGGGGGTCAGTAATGTTCTCTGCTGGTTGTACTGTCAGCAGAGAGTATTGCAATAAGTTCATTTCAGAAAAATGTGGAAGTGCCTGGTTAGACGAGTATGGGTTGCTACTCTTCTTGACACCAGTTTTAAAACCAGTCAGCTTGGGAGCCAGGGTTATACCGTTAACTCCCTCAACATTTTTCAAGTCAGCAGTTAAAAAATTTTCAATTAAGTTAGATTGATCTGCTGTTTGGTCTAGAAACGCACCAGGTTCCATAGCTACATCCTTTGCAGGAGCAGCAGCTGAGACTGGTGCAATCTCCCCTGTGGTTCGCTTGGAGCCAGCTTTAGCACGCTTAGGTTTGCCTGTTACCAAGAAATAGATGAGCAACGGATTCCAACACTAGAATTGGGTAGTCATTATATAAGACTAGGGCTGTTCTTTATGATTAGAGAGCACTAGATTCTAATACAACTACTGCTTTACCAGTATATGAGACGGTGGCTGTACTAGTTGAGGTAGCTGGCTGCTTCCTTCGCGTTGCTGGCTTTCGCTGAGGACCCTCCCCCTCAGCTGGTGCAGGACCAGAGGCAGTCGATTGGGTGGCTCCACGACGAGCAGCAAGATACTCGTTCATTGCTGGTGTCAACTCAGCATATGGAGCAGCAGGTACATCCTTTGGCATACCCCCTTGTTTTACTGGGACCTCAAATGATTGATCAGCAATTTGCTGATAAGCTTCACCCAGTTCACTTTCAAATACCAGGCTTAAGAATCGTGGAAATGGAATCAAGTTGGTTCTTACTCTAGCAGTGACCATTTCCCTTAGCCTCAAATAAATTTCAAGGGCGTAATCGATGTTCCTGTTGAACAACAACCCATGACCAAGCTTGAGCTCAAAATCTGAGCATTGGTCAAAGCTTCCTGACTTTTGACTCATGCACTGAGTCATCAACCCAAAGAAGTAGTACCACAGAGGTGGCATATGCTTTCTCAACGGTGTATGTGCCACTGGTCCAGCAAACCCAATGGTCTCCAACACCTCCCTTCTTAGTTCGTCACTAGTAGGTGAAGCAACAAATGGTCCACCGGGCAATTGAAGAGCACGTCTAATAGCTTCGACGGTGACAGAGCAATTTAGGGTTTCAGTCACCATGCCACGAATACATGGAACGTTGCCGGGAGTGGTGGCAACAGTGGCAGTATACCAAAATCGTGCCAAACAGGCAGCATAGAATCGGGAAGGTACACCGGTGATGGCTCTTGCCAAAGGTGATTGACGGATGTATTCGATGAGGGCCTCATACCCTTTGTTAACCTTCGATTTGGGAATAGAGAGGGCATGTGCAGCATTGCCTCTAGATAGGCGAATCAGTGAGTGATCAGGTGCATTGGGAGCCCTAATCAGGTTGGGGTGAAGATTGAACAGTGGTCCTTGAACGACGTGTTCTTGAACCACCGGTTCCTCCGGTGCCGGTGCCGGTTGTGGGGCAGGTTGTGGTTGCTGTTGTGGTTCGATTGATTGAGGTTGTTGTTGCTGTTGTTCCTCTTGCTGGCTTGCAGCACGTGGTGATTGCTGTTGTTGTTCTGCCATTGATGAGTGTAGGATGAAGATTTGAAGATTGAAAAGATTTTGAGAGTAAAAGTGTGTGTATTTTGAAAAATGAATAACCGAAGGTTATTTTGTAAGATGAAACACACTTTTATCCGTTGTGAGTGGGTGAAAAAGTGCAGGAGAGAGAAAATGACTGTCATCTGCAGGCGCGTGGGCAGATGTGACGACTGGCACGTTTTCAAAGGGAGACAGACGGTTGACATGACATTTATACGGCTTAAACACTCATTACTCCCATACAGCATTAAATGCATCAGATTTTATTTCAAACAAATTGATTTAAAACCTCAAAAATAATTTTTTGTATTAAATACAAAATACTTTTGTTACATTTAATATGTCATGAATTTAATTTAAATCATTGGAAGTAAATGAGTTTCCAGTTTTAAGGAATCATTAAATTTGGAGAGCTATTTATTATTTCATTTAAAACATTTAAGTAACCAAAATATAAAAGACCTTGCTGTGCTGGTTGTTTGACATGTAGGCAGTAAGTAAATAAATGTGACTTACTGGTTTGCCCTACACGTTGTAGAACCAGCACACCAACAAAAGTTGTCCTTTATTTAAAGCTCAAGCATACCCAGCTCAGAGATGAGATAGTTAAAACGTTTCTCATCTAATGGCTTTGTAAATAGGTCTGCTAATTGCTGGTCTGTAGAAATAAAATGTAACTCAACATCACCCTTTTGAACATGATCCCTTATGAAATGATACCGAACATCGATGTGCTTAGTCCTTGAGTGCATCACAGGATTGTTGGTGATAGCAATTGCACTGGTGTTGTCACAGTAGATTGGAGTTTTTGTAACATGAACACCATAGTCCTTTAGCTGGCTTTGCATCCACAGTACTTGAGCAGTACAACTACCAGCAGAGACATATTCTGCTTCAGCAGTGGATGTGGACACAGTATTTTGCTTTTTGCTTGTCCAGCTGACTAGCCTACTACCCAGTAACTGGCACCCACCAGTAGTACTTTTCCTGTCTATTTTACACCCTGCAAAGTCAGCATCTGAATACCCAATTAGTTCAAAATCCTGGTCTTTGGGATACCAAAGACCACGTTTAGCAGTACCTTTTAGGTATCTGAATATTCTTTTTACTGCCAGCAAGTGTGACTCTTTAGGATCAGCTTGATATCTGGCACAGAGACATGTGGCGAACATAATATCTGGTCTGCTGGCTGTGAGATAAAGTAGGGATCCAATCATACCTCTATATTCAGTGATATTGACTGGTTCACCATTTGGATCAGCATCTATTTTAATGGATGCTGCCATTGGAGTCCCTATGTCTTTTAAACAGGTCAGACCAAATTTCTTTAACATATCTTTGATATATTTATCTTGACTTATGAATATTCCATCATCAAGTTGTTTGATCTGCAATCCTAAAAAGTATTGCAGATCTCTTTGTAAACTCATTTCATATGCCTTTGACATACGTTTTGAAAAATCTTGACAATGTTTTTCATTTTTAGAACCATAAATAATATCATCCACATATATCTGTACCAACAAGAGATCACCATCTATCTCTTTTGAGAATAGAGTGGTATCAATTGTTCCAACTTTAAAACCTATACCAGTGAGATACACATGAAGTGTCTCATACCATGCTCTTGGAGCCTGTTTAAGGCCATAAAGAGCTTTGTCTAACTTGTAGACATGGTCTGGATATTTACTGCTGACAAAACCAGGAGGCTGTTTGACATAAACTTCTTCTTGCAGCTTCCCATTCAGAAATGCAGATTTAACATCCATCTGAAATACTCTAAAGTTCATCCTAGCAGCATATGCTAAGAACAATCTGATAGCTTCCATCCTAGCCACTGGTGCATAAGTTTCCCCATAATCCAATCCTTCTTCCTGTCTAAACCCTTGAGCAACCAATCTTGCTTTGTTTCTGATAACGACACCATCTTCATCCATCTTGTTTTTAAACACCCACTTAGTACCAATGATCTTCTTTGTCTTATCCTCAGGTTCAGGTACCAATGTCCACACTTTGTTCCTATCAAACTGAGTAATTTCTTCTTGCATTGAACCAACCCAGCTAGGATCTTGAAGTGCTTCCTCAGGGCACGTGGGCTCAATGGTAGACACAAAATTAACATGCATACAAAAGTTACTGGTAGCATGCCTCCGTGTTTTAACACCACTCGCAAGATTACCAATAATCTGCTCAATCGGATGCTCCCTTGTCCATTTGGTGTTATGAACAGGTGAGCTGGTTGTAGAACACACAGCATCTTGATCATCAGCTGGTTCAGATGAGTGAGCAGCAACAGAAGGTTGCTGATCAATATCAGTAGAATCAGTACCAGCTTGTGATCTCTCAGAACCAGCAGACCTAGGCTCAAGTTGCAGCACTTCAGTAGAGTCAGTAGGTCCACTTGGTTTAGACACAGATGGAACAGAATGTTCCATTTCATCATCAGAGAACCCAGCAGCATGGATTGGTGAGGGTTGTGCTGCTGGCTCTTCATCATCAGGAGCTTGCTGAGTAGGCTCTTCAAACAGTAACACTTCATCTTCACGATCAGTAGATGAAGCAGAGGCAGTTTCATCGAATGTAACATTAATGGATTCTTCAAAACAACCTCTTCTTTTGTTGTAGACCCTATATGCCTTTGACATGTTGGAATATCCAAGGAATATACCTTCATCAGCTTTAGCATCGAATTTGCCCAGCTGATCCCTATTATTTAGAATGTAACAGGGAGTGCCAAATACATGAAGAAATGAAATTGAGGGTCTTCTTCCTTTGAGAACTTCATATGCAGTTTTCTGATGTCTTTTCACAATAAGAGATCTATTCTGGGTAAAACAGGCAGTATTCACAGCTTCTGCCCAGTAGGAATTCTTCAACCCAGACTCAGCCAACATAGATCTTGCTGCTTCAATGAGAGTTCTGTTTCTTCTTTCTGCAACACCATTTTGCTGAGGTGTTCTCACAGCAGAGAAATTTTGGGAAATACCTTTGTCAGCACAAAATTCTTCTAATGTAGCATTTCTGAATTCTGTACCATGATCACTTCTTAGTTGCTTCACCAGTTGCCCATTCAAAAGCTCCATTCTTTTGATAAAATTGATGATTTCATCAGCAGCTTCACTCTTTTGCCTCAGAAAGAACACCCAAGTGTATCTCGAGTATTCATCAACAATAACCAGTGTATACTTCTTCCCACTACAGCTGGCCACATTCACTGGACCAAATAGATCCATATGAAGTAAGTGAAATGGTTTCTCAACAGATGAGATTTGCTTTGATTTGAACGAGGCATGGTGATGTTTTCCCTTTTCACAACCAGGACACAATCTGTCCTTCACATAAGACATTGTGGGTAGCCCAGACACCAAACTTCTACTGGATAATTTGTGAATATCTTTGAAGTTGAGATGTGAGAGTCTCTTGTGCCATAACCACTTCAGGTTGTCTGCTGCCTTCGAATAGAAACAAGTATCAGTTGTTGTGACTGCTGTGTTCATGTCAATTTGATACATGTTTTCATGACGTTTTGCAGTCAGCAGTGGCTTCCCTGTCTTATCAAAAATAGTACCAATTTTCTTTCTGAATTGGACTATCTTATTCTTGCTTGTCAGTTGGCTTATGCTGAGTAAGTTATGTTTAAGCCCAACTACATATGCAACATTTGAGAACGTGACATTCCCATTTGTCAAAGTACCAAAACCCTTTGTGTAACCCAACGAATTATCTCCATACGAAACAACTGGACCATCCTTTTCCTGATAGTCCATCAGCAGGGACTTACTTCCGGTCATATGTCTCGAACAACCACTGTCGAGATACCAGATTTGTTTGTTTTGAATGCCCTGCACAATAACTTAGAGATTAGTTCTTTTTGGGAACCCATCCTAGGATGGGTTCTGAAGGAGTCACCTTTGATGACTTCTTCTTTTCTACTGGCTTACTAGAAGAAGCAGCAGATGGGGTTTGGGTTTGAGTACACTGGTTAGCCAGGTGAGCTTTGCTGCCACATTTGTAGCATTTTCTCACTTTTGGCTTTTGTGGCTGGTCATGCACAGATCTAATAAGGGCAGTAGGATCGGGTCGACTTTTAGTTACTGCCTCAATTAGCTGGTCAAGCTTGGCTGTCATTATCTCAGTGATAGACAGCTCATCAGTCGAGTCAATTTTTGCTTTTCCCTTATGGGCAGCTTTCCTTTTGGAACCAGTACCATGACCATGACGAACTGTCTTTCCTTTATCATTTGACAAGTTAGCGTGGGAAGTTGCTGGCTTGTCTTCTGATGCTGATGAACCAGTAGGTATCTTAACTGCTGCCTTAGATTTGCCAGTATTTCGTTTCACTGGCTTGTCTGCAGCTACTGGGTAACCAGTAGATTGGTCATCAGCTGGCTTAGCACTGGTAGAACTCGAACACGAAGGGGAATCAGTTGGTTTAACTTTTCTCAAATTGTTTTCAGTGATTTCCCTTTTAATACGTCTTTCTTTCGGAGTCAGGTAGTGGATGCTTGAGGGGTCAGTAGACTCATCAATTGAGTTACTGGCTTCTCTTGCTCTAACTTCATCCTCCAAAATTTCTTTCATGGCAAGTGGTGGGGACACAGTAGGTCTAACAAATTTGTTTGTCATAACCTTTTTACCTTCAACTATCTTGGCAAAAGTATTTGGCAAGACAGCTTCAGGATCAGTTTCAAGAATCGGGTCCATGAAAGTAACTTCTGCAATAGCAGCAGCAGCAGCATAGTCACCAGCAAAGAAGGCTTGAACTTGGGCAGGCACCTGCTCGTTAACACATTTAGCTGTGCGTTGAGCAGATGTGCACCATGAAGCAACAACTCTTTTGAGATTGTCCAGCTGGGTCTTGACTTCTGCTGCCTCAACGTGAAGAGTTTCTAAAGCAAAGTTTTGTTTTTCAAGTTTGGAAATTGTATCTTTTAAGATCTTAATTTCATCATTTTTGCCTTTGAGTTTTTCATTTACAGATTTGTTATTAGATTTCAAACTCTCTTCTCGTTTGCAGCTTCTGCATAAATCAATTCTTAGGTAGTCAAACATTTCAGCTTTTTCATCATCAGTATAAGTTCGAAAATTATCAACCTTATACATCATTTCAGTTTTCCATTGAGGAGAATCTCTGCTTTGATCAGCTTCCCTCATATCAGCCAAAAACGTACTACCACCATCATCCTCATCAGACTCCTCTACCTCTTTGGCCATCAAACACAGCCTTTTACCAGTAGCATAACCAGCACCATCATCATCAGTATCACTATCAGAAGATGAGGACGTGCTGGCTTCATCCCAGTCATGATGTTCAGCAACTAGAACCTTTTCTGGCTGTTTACCCTTCTTGTCAGTCTTTGCACTTTCCTTCATCTGAGCTTTCATAGCTTTGTACTTGTTTTTGTACTTATCAGCTTTTGAGAAAGAGTTAGCATGTGACGTGGAAGGTTTCTTGGACATGCATTCAGCAGCAAAATGTCCAACCTTCCCACAATTAAAGCACTCAGATTTAGGACCCTTGACTGACTTGCTGTTGTACCTAGCATTTGGCTTTTTGTTCCATTTGTATGACTTGCTGGTTCTACTACGATTGAACCTTTTGAACTGCCTAGCCAGCAGAGCCATACCTTCAGCAAACCCTTCTACATCACTTTCATCTGTACTGCTTTCTTCAGACCCAGTACCACTTTCCTCAACACTATCAGCTGACTCTTGTTCTGTCAGTAACTTTTGAACCAGTAAAGCTTTTTGAGCTTTCTTCCATTTAGCAGCAGCAATAAGAGCAGCATCATCATTTTTAGATGATTTTGAAGTGGTGGGGGCAGACCTAAAGTTTTCTTTCATGTTAAGTTCAAACTTGGCTTCTGCCTTCTCATGATTCCAAAGGGAACTGTAGAGAGAAGACAGGTTAAAGTTCTTTAGGGTCTGTGTGGTTCTTAATGGGTCAGTAACAGGTTTCCATTTACATGGCAGTGCATCAATGAATTTGTTCACTTGTTCAAATTCAGTGTAGGTTACATTTAAAGTGGTCAGGTCTGCTATCAAAGAGTTAAACCTAATGAAGGTTTGCTTAAGGGTTTCATTCTTATAGGCAAAGAACATTTCATATTCTCTTTTAAGAGCAATCATCCTGTTCTGCCTAACTTCTCCCATACCCTCATAGGTGACATCTAGGTAGTCAAGCATAAGCTTAGCATTTTCTTTTCCCTTGATCAGTTTGAACAGTGGGTTAGGCAAAGTTATGGCTAACAGAGTTCTGATTTTAGGGTCAAGACCAACTCGACGTTTATCCTCATCATCCCATCTAGAGGGAGTGAGAATAACCTCTCTGCCAGGGATGGCAGGAGTGTCAGCTGTTGCTGGTGCACTACCAACTGTCTCAGTGGGAACAAAAGGGCCATCTTTGGCAATTCCAGGCATGAGTGAATCCACAGACTCAAGATGTAGCATGAACCTTGCCTTCCAGGTTTCATACTCATCTTCATCAAACTTAGGTGGTCTGTTAGACGAGCCATTCTCAAGGTAAGCTGAGTTTGAATACGAAGCCATAAGAGAATTCAGATCCAAGATATTAATTATCAAGACTGAAGCTCTGATACCAGTTGTTGGTCCCTTAATAACAACAGGAGTATTGTAGAGGGGGGGTGAATACAATTCTTTTCTTAATTAACTAGTCAGTTAATCACGTTTAGTATTCTGTAGTAAATAATATAGAGTCACAGGTAATTTTCAACTGTTATTCTTTATTGATTAAATCAGAAAGAATCACAACTATCCTTGGCGGAAATGATAGTTGGTTGATACAGATTACCTAGATTATAGCTAAGAGACAAACTAAAGCTATTACACGGTTTGGACTCTAACAAATAAACCCACACCACTAGTTTTTACAATAGTGGATGCAACAATATATATAGTAGTTCTATTAACCGTGTAATTAATCTATTGTCCACTAGTACATTGGATGCCTTGTACTTGTGGGGACAATTGTGTCAGAAGGCGTGCTCTTCTTCTTTCCTCTTAAGTAGCTATTTGCTGGAACACATCAATTCGGTTTGGCACTACCATTTGATTTAAACAAATGGAATGTTGTGTTCCCTAGGTATGATTAAAGTATAACACATGTCTGCACATGCGTTCCACTTCTGCATTCCCACGTGGTCTTGTAAGGTCACTTGTCAGCCGCCGACTCCTGTCCTTTTCTGTTCAACTTTGTCTTCGACTTCTGTTGAATAGTGCGTTGATGTAGACCACTCTGGGGAAACTACCATGCTTGTAATGGAGCATGGCTGTCTTGTGTTGTATGCTAATATCCAGACTTACTGGTCCTTCATATGCTGAGTCACTTGATATTCTTGATTTGCTGGGTGCACATCCTGTGCTGATTCGAAGAATACATATCTACCTTGTGCTGATAGACTAGGCAGCATACTAAACACTCGACACAGCTATATTAGCTGACTATACATAAACAAACGTGTGCTGGCTGCACATAACACTTTAGTGCAAATAAATATTGTTTTGTCATAATTAAATCCTTAATTATTTTGGGGACTCAACATATATATATATATATATATATATATATATATATATATATATATATATATATATATAGATCAAAAGATTTCGTAGATTACGGAGGACTTTGCGGGATATGTCAGGCAAAGTTTAAAGTAACAGATACGATAAGATATGATTTAGCAGATATGCTAAGATATGAATTTTTTTTCTATACACTATTCATGCAATCAATGCAGCAAGACGTATCTTAGACTAAAAATGATAAGTAGGTAATTTCCTGAGGATGATAAGTAGTTAATTTTCGACACAAAATGATAAGCAAAACTTTTGACATGCAGACACGGTCGAAGTCCAGACTCACTAATGCATCCTATCGACTTATCAGTTTGACACACTAATGCAGACCTGGTTCGCTAAGACCACCGCTCTGATACCAACTGAAAGGACCCGTTCATATACATTATAAACGATTCACAATAGTTGATTACATTGCGAGGTATTTGACCTCTATATGATACATTTTACAAATATTGCATTCGTTTTTAAAAGACAAACTTTCTTTACATCGAAAATTGACAGGCATGCATACCATTTCATAATATCCACTATCCAACTATAAATTGATTTAATAATAATCTTTGATGAACTCAATGACTCGAATGCAACGTTCTTCGAAATATGCTATGAAAGACTCCAAGTAATATCTTTAAAATGAGCAAATGCACAGCAGAAGATTTCTTTAACACCTGAGAATAAACATGCTTTAAAGTGTTAACCAAAACTTTGGTGAGTTCATTAGTTTATCATAATCATTTATTTCCATCATTTTAATAGACCACAAGAATTTCATTTCCAGTTCTCATAAATATACGTCCCATGCATAGAGACAAAAATAATCATTCATATGGCGAACACCTGGTAACCGACATTAACTTGATACATATAAGAATATCCCCTATCATTCCGGGATCCTCCTTCGGACATGATATAAATTTCGAAGTACTAAAGCATCCGGTACTTTGGATGGGGTTTGTTAGGCCCAATAGATCTATCTTTAGGATTCGCGTCAATTAGGGTGTCTGTTCCCTAATTCTTAGATTACCAGACTTTAATAAAAAAGGGCATATTCGATTTCGATAATTCAACCATAGAATGTAGTTTCAATTACTTGTGTCTATTTCGTCAAACATTTATAAAAGCGCATGTATTCTCAGTCCCAAAAATATAAAGGGTAAAAAGGCAAATGAAACTCACCATACTGTATTTCGTAGTAAAAATACATATAACGTCATTGAACAAGTGCAAGGTTGGCCTCGGATTCACGAACCTAAATTAATTATATATATTTATGTGTTGGTCAATATTTGTCTAACAAATTAGGTCAAGTCATAGTGTACCACAATCCTAATGCTCGAGACTAATATGCAAAAGTCAACAAAAGTAAATTTGAATCAAAATAATTTCCAAAAATCTATACATGATTAATATATAGTTTAAATATCGTCGTTTTATATTTTTAAATATTTTTAAAAGATTTATTAGAGTAAATAATATAATTTATTTATTAATAAATAAAATTTTATATTAAATTTATATAATAAAATATACTTTTATATATATTAAGTAATAAAATTTATAGGGTTCATTTAATATCATAAAGATAATATGATAGGTATTATTAAAGTAAGTTATTACACATAGTAAAATATGTTTGTATCACATATTTATTTGATAAAATAATATCTATAATGATAGTAAGTAAAAGTTGTATTATTTTGTAATAATAATTATTATTATAAAAATATCAATATTTATAATTACTAAGATGACATTATGATAAAACGATAATTCTAATTATGATAACTTTAATATTTACGATAATTTTTAATATTATCTTTAAAATAATAATTCTATTTAAAATAATAATAATAATGATATTTTATAGTAACAATGACATTTCTATTAAAATGATAATTTTTGTTAAAATGATAGTTTTAATACTAACGATACTTTTAATAATAATAGTAATGATAAAAATAATAAGAACGATAATTTTATCTAAATCAATATCTTATAATATTTTAATTTTATCATGATACTCTTACTCATTATTTCCTAATCGTTTTGTTTAACAGCTTTTAATCGTCTTTTATATCGTGTTCATAATAATGATAATAATAGTAATCAAAATAATTAGGTGTTACAAATATTTGTTTTAATTACACTAATATTAATAATGATAGTTACTATAACATTATTAACGATAATACTAATAATTATCTTAATGATAATATAGTAATAATAATATAATAATAACAATAACAATAACCATTTTTAAATAATGATATATATATATTAATAATGATAATAATAATAATACTAATAATAATAATAATAATTGGATAATAATAATAATACTAATTATAACTTTAACGATAATAACGATAGTAATAATAAAAAAATAACAATTTTTAATGATAAATCCCTTTTATTGATAAAGATAATAATAATGATAATAATAAGATAAAACTAGAACGACGATAAAAATGACGATAATAATAATCATTTTTAATAAAAATATCAAAAATTCAATTGATTATAACTTCTAATCCGTTCATCGAAACCATTCGATATCTAAAGGAAAATTTCTTAATTTTTCGCTAGCTTTCCAAGGACATGCATATCTTATACCTTATCTCAACCGAAAGTGTAACTAATTCAAGATTCAACCTAACATGTCTAAGGGCAATATCAAAAGTACAAGCATGCATAATCCTAAATACTCGAGCACTAGTCAGGGATACACTAGTAGTATGTAAAAGTTAAATTATGAGTACTCACGTATCAATGTTGAGATTCAATATTGCAGGAAAGGTACGTAGACGCAATGGAAATGATAAACACTATATTAACCTCACGAGAATACCCATGAACCATACTCAATCACCTCCATAGCTATAACCCATAATTTCCTTAATCCTATCCTACTCAAAAAACAATTTCGAAATCACTCGGACATCACTCCGTCGTAATATTTTATGTATACTAATAATATCTTGAAATAATACGGAGTAAATATATATATGTAAATCGATTGAGAGAGTTTAGAGAAAAATATTTTCAAGTTTCTACGAAATAATGAAACCTATTGAATTCTATTTATAATAGATTTTTGAATTATTAAAGTGAATTATTAAAGTATGAATTATTAAAGTAAATTATTAAAGTATGAATTATTAAAGTGAATTATTAAAGTATGAATTATTAAAGTGAATTATTAAAGTATGAATTATTAAAGTAAATTATTAAAGTATGAATTATTAAAGTGAATTATTAAAGTTAAAGTAAAGTAAAAATAAAGTAAAGGTAAAGTTTAAGTATAGTAAAAGTATAAAACTATGTACGTATAATACGCGTATAAATATATATAATATTAATTTAAATCGTTATATATATTTAATAAAATAAAATATAAATATCGTTATCTTTATCATACTAGTTAAGTAATGAGTTGTCAAAAGTGGTTCTAGATATTTATAAAAGTTATATACGTTTTAATAATAAAGTTCTTTTTAAACTGAAACGTTTTTGTACGTTTGAAACTAAATAGATCAATCGAGTCTTTATGAGATTCAATCTTCCACTATCCTTTGTCTAGTTCTCAATGATTGACAATTTGTTCTTATTTATAAATCACTTTACCATTTTCCGAATATTGTTAAAATGGAAAGATTTCTCAAATCAACGTGGGCCTTTCAACAGAGACTTGTAATCATAATTCAATATATCTGATAATTCAATCATTTGATTTTATCTTCTAATTCCATTGATAAACATTTTGAAACAGATACAATCATATAAAGTATTTAATCTAATATTTTGTTTACGTTTCAAGTTATAATATATATACACATATACATATATAATCATATTCGTTTAATGGTTCATGAATCGTTAGAACTTGGTCGAGGGTGAATGAATGTATGAACATAGTTTAAAATTCTTGAAATTTAACTTAACAAATATTGCTTATCGTGTCGGAAACATATAAAGATTAAAGTTTAAATTTGGTTGGAAATTTCCGGTGTCGGAAACATATAAATATTAAAATTTAAATTTGGTTGGAAATTTCCGGGTTGTCACAGGATGACCCAACACTTAGAGATTTTAGTACGTGATAATTGAAAGAGATTTGAGGAAATATTACTTCCCTACGGTTAGGTTACTCTCCTATTTCTGTGCTTTCTACAGTCAGGGTCTCCTAATGTTGGAAAGAACCAGTCTCTCGATAAAATTCTGCATGAAGAACAAAGAGAGAAAGGCAGCATTTCCACTATATATAACTTTTCATACAATGCTTTTAAAATTAAAAAATTAAAATTAAGTAAAGTAGTCTATGGAATACTATCATGGCTAACTTGCTGAGCGGTGTCTGTGAAGTATCCAAAGAGATCATCATCTTCCTCAAGGGTCGGCAAATACTCTAATGGTTGCCCTACATCCAGTTCGGGGCTCAGAAGTGTGTCTAGACAAAGGTCTAATGACAACTCCAGATGTGATAAGCTCGGAAATAGTTCTTCCTCGGGAATTCTCCCGGTAATCTCAAAAACCTGAGCCATGGGTGGCTTTACTGAGATGGGCACTATCACTAAGTGGCAGCCCTCTGGTGGCTCATGAACAGGTACCGTCTCCACGACCGGGGAAGGTGAAATGGCTAGCACGGGTGGCGTAATGGGAGCAGCGTGAGTCGGAACGGGGGCTGGGGCGACTGAACAGACAGAGACTGGAGTGGAGTACCTGGGGGTAGCTTGTCATGTCGGAGGGATACAGCGTGCTAACCTGAACGACGAAGGGCCCAGAGTACTCTTGGGCATTCCTTCACGATGAAAGTATGCTCTGAAAGCTCGGTAAAGTCTCTGCTGGTCTCTAAGTATTGCCCAAGTGACATCTGGATCGTTCAAGGTAGCTCCATAATGAATCACAGTCTGTGGCTCACGTGTCTCTGGTAACTCTGAAACTCAGCTGGTCTCGATGCTAAACGTCGGGAGTGTCGCACTGGAGGGGCTGGTGGTGCTGTACTAGTGTCCTCCTCAACACTCTCAAGGATCATACGTCTTGGACCTAACTGTCATGTGGATGGCCTAAACTGCTCTGCACTACTTCCTGAGGAGTAAACTCAGGGAGTTCTTCTCCTGCGAACTAGAATGCAATAAGAAGCTCCTGAACTTGGCATTTTTGCCTGAATACATTCAACAAACTTGTAAGTACTAAGAGCAAGTATGGAGCTTAAGGTTAGTGCATAGAGATAGTATATTTGTAGACTGAAAATAATTTGAAAATAAAATAAATTAATTAAAAAGGATAAGCAAGGGTTGCCTCCCAAGAGCGCTTTGTTTATCAAGTTGTTAGCGCTCGACTTTTCCTGCCAGATCTTTAGAATGGGTCGAAGGAGAAAAGGTGCTCCTCCTTGTCGTGGTCTTCTAGATAAGCTTTTAACCGGTGGCCGTTGACTTTGAAATTGCCACTGGGTCCTTCCAATTCCAAGGCTCCATGTCAAAAAGCGTGAATAACTTTGTATGGGCCACTTCATCTTGATCTGAATTTTTCAGCGAACTTTTTGAATCGGGAATTAAAGAGTAGAAACTTATCTCCAGGAGTGAACTTTGTAGGAATCAGTTTTGCATCATGCGTTAGCTTCATTCGTTCCTTGTAGATATATGATGTCTCGTAAGCTTGATCTCTTAATTCAGCGAGTTCATTCATTTGCATTTTTCGATGTCTAGCGGTTACTGAAGGATCGAGGTTACAGGTTTTCAGTGCCCAGAGAGCTTTATACTCTAGTTCTAGCGGAAGATGACAAGCTTTTCCATAGATCACTCGGTAGGGTGTAGTTCCTAGGGGATTCTTGTAGGCAGTCCGGAATGCCCACAGAGCATCATCTAGTTTCTCAGCCCATTTATTCCCATGATGGCCGACGGTGCGTTCTAGAATTCTCCTTGAGTGCTCTGTTAGTGACCTCTGCTTGTCCGTTCATCTGCGGATGATAGGCAGTGGACATTTTGTGGGTAACTCCGTATTGTTGTATTACTTTCATAAACTGGGCGTTACAAAAGTGTGTGCCTATATCACTTATTATAGCGTGGGGAGCTCCGAATCGGCAGAAGAGTCTCTTCAGCAAGTTGGTGACGACTTTGGCATCATTAGTTGGAAATGCTTGGGCTTCGACCCATCTGGAGACGTAATCTACTACTACGAGAATATATTCTTTTTCATTAGACTTAGGAAATGGCCCCATAAAGTCTAATCCCCATATATCGAAGATCTCGCAAGCTTGGATATTAGTCCGAGGCATCCCATTCTTCATAGAGATAATACCTTGCCTTTGGCATGCGTCGCAATGCTTTACAAGCTCTTGCGCATCTCGGAATATATACGACCAATAAAATCCTGATTCCTAGACTTTTTTTTGCGGTTAAATTTGCTCCATGATGACCTCATGTTCGTCCATGGTGACATTGGTGAAAAATCCCTGCTGCTTGTTTCTCATCTACCCACCTCCTGATTATTTGATCAGGGCAAATTCTAAACAGGTAAGGGTCTTCCCAGTAGTAGTACTTGGCATCCCTGAAGAACTTATTTCTTTGGGATGTGCTCATCTCTTTCTGTACTACTCCAGAAACTAGGTAGTTGTCTATGTCAGCATACCAAGGGGTATTAGTAAATTGCGATCCTATGTTAGCTTCTCCAAAGCTCATAAGTTGTTCTTCCCGAAATTTGTCTCTGATATCTTGTTCAGCAAGTTGTTCCATCGCTGGTTTCTCCAAACGACTGAGATGGTCTGCTGCGACGTTCTCTGCTCCTTTCTTATCTTTGATCTCAATATCGAATTCTTGTAGGAGTAAGATCCATCGTAGGAGTCTTGGTTTAGCGTCTTGCTTAGTGAATAGATATTTAAGGGCTGAGTGATCTGTGTAAATCGTAGTTTTGGATAGGATGAGATAGGAACGGAATTTGTCGAAGGCGAAAACTACAGCTAGCAGCTCCTTTTTCGTGGTGGTATAATTCTCTTGAGCTCCGGTCAAGGTTTTGCTGGCGTAATAGATTAGATGAAAGTGTTTGTCTTTTCGTTGTCCTAGTACAGATCCAAATACGAAGTCACTCGCATCACACATGATTTCGAATGGTAAACTCTAATTGGGAGCAATCATGATGGGCGCATGTGTAAGCTGTTCCTTTAGATAGTTGAATGCTTTTCTGCATTCTTCATCGAAGACAAACGGAACTTCCTTTCCGAGGAGATGAGTGAGAGGTCGAGTGACCTTTGAAAAATCTTTAATGAAACGTCGGTAAAAACCGGCGTGTCCAAGGAAACTCCTTACCACTTTTACTATGGTAGGTTCTGGAAGTTTAGTAATGGTCTCAATATTAGCCTTATCAACTTCTATTCCTGCTTTTTGAAATCTTATGTCCTAAAACTATACCTTCTTTAACCATGAAGTGACATTTTTCCCAATTTAGAACTAAATTCGAATCTTCACACCGGGTGAGCATCTTGTCAAGGTTAGAAAGGCACGAATCAAAGGTACTACCAAAGACTGAGAAGTCATCCATGAAGACTTCCATACAATGTTCAATCATGTCGTGGAATATTGCTACCATGCATCGCTGGAATGTAGCTGGTGCATTGCATAACCCAAAGGGCATGCGTCGATAGGCGAATGTTCCATAAGGACTGGTGAAGGTTGTCTTTTCTTGGTCCTTTGGATCGAGAGGAATTTGAAAGTAGCTGGAAAAACTGTCAAGGAAATAATAGAATTCATTTCCTGATAGACATTTCAACATTTGATCGATGAAAGGTAATGGAAAATGATCCTTCCGGGTTGCATCATTAAGTTTACGATAATCTATGCAAACCCTACAACCGGTGACCTCCCGTGTTGGAATAAGTTCATTATTCTCATTTTGGATTACAGTCATTCCTCCTTTCTTGGGTACGACTTGAACAAGACTGACCCACGGTGAATCGGAAATGGGATAGATCAGACCGCGTCCAGAAGTTTGATTACTTCTTTCTTGACGATTTCTTGAATCATAGGATTGACCCTTCTTTGCCTCTGAACTAATGGTCTGAAATCATCCTCCATGAAGATCTTGTGGGTGCAATAGTTGGGACTGATTCCTTTTATGTCAGAAATCTTCCAAGCAATTGCCTTCTTATGTGATTTCAGAACTTGAATCAATTTCGCATTCTCATGTGGCGTGAGGTCTTTCGAGATGATTACGGGGAGTTATGATTCTCCTTATAAGAATGCATACTCCAGATGTTCGGATAACTTTTTCAGTTCTAATTCTGGAGGTTCCTCGATAAATGGCTTCATTCTAGCTATTTTTGCTCTGTCTAACGAGTCATACCTCTCTTGGAATTCTGATTCTTCCTCCTTAATAGTGGTCACTGATGCTATCTGTTCTCTGGTTCTGGAAATTGTCCTTCTTAAAGCTTCTTCTTCAGAAACATCTTCTTTAGTTTCGAAGATAGGATTTTCCACACAGTCTTCTTCTGACTGGGGTTCCTGAAATACCGGAATGAAATCTGTTTCTTCATTCGGTCTTCTGCTTAATAGAGGTAGGGGAATGCCTTGACCTAGTGGTGCTATTTGGATAGTTTTGCTGAGAAAGTTACTTTCAGAGAGGGGAGATTTATTTCGACCAGGATCTATGGCTAAATAGGTGTCGAGATTTTCTTCAGGAGGTGTAAAGAACAGATCCTTAGAAATTTGATCTCGACTGCATACATCCATGGTTTCTTCCAGGTATTCATTGATGAGTTCTTGAAAAGAATCAGAGAGATTGATATCTTCCTCGCGGGGGTGGCTCATGAGTCGGTCGACATTAAATGTAACTTCTTCACTTCTAACTCTTAACTTCAACGATTTTTCGTGAACATCGATTACAGCCTTGACAGTATTTAGGAATGGTCTGCCAAGTATGAGGGCGACATTCGTATCTTTCTCAATATCCATAATGATGAAATCGTCGGGGAATGCGAACTTATCCACTCTGACTAGGACATCCTCAGCTATCCCTCGAGGGATCTAAACTAATCTATCCGCAAGTTGGATAGTTATTCTGGTTGGTCGTAAGTCTTTTAATCCTAGCGTTTTGAATAACGAATAGGGCATTAGGTTTACACTGTCTCCTAAGTCTACTAAAGCACTGCTAATCTGGACATCTTGCAGGTAGCAAGGCACCGTAAATCTTCCTGTATCTCCTAACTTAGGGGGAATACCATGTTGTAACACTAATGAGAATTCTTCACTTAAGGGCAAGCTAACTATCTCTCTTAATCTCTCTTTGTTCGAAAGTAATTCTTTGAAAAATTTAGCTCAGTTTGGCATTTCTACTAAAGCATCTACTAGTCGCACATTCAAATATAAATTCTTAATAATATCCCAATACTTAGTGAATTGTGCTTCTTGTTTTTCCTTCCTAAGCCTACCTGGGAAAGGTATGCGGGCGCGCGGAATGATTTCCGGGGCCTTAGGAGAGATAGGTTCCGGTGGATTGACAACTGGGTCAATTGACACGGGTTCCTTATCGAAAAAATCTTGTATGGGTATATTAGCAGTTGTTTCCTTCCCACCTCTAGTTACTACTAGGGCATCAAACTCACTACTCTCTAATTCAACTTTAGCGGTTAAACGTTTAAGTGTAAGCTGAAAATTGATTATTAATTCTTCAAAAGTCTTTATGAAGGTATCAAATTTGTTCTGGAATTCTATGACCTGAAGATTTATCGTGTATTGCTTTTTCATAAACTCAACCAAAGTTTCTTTAGAGAGGGTAGCAGGTTGGTGTAGTGGGAGGAGTATATTAAAGTCCGAGCTATTCTGCTGTTTGTACGCCCATCTAGGGTAAGGATACCTTAGATTGGTTCTAGTAGCATCAGTACTTTTAGGAATTGATAAACTTTGAAGAGTGATGGTGAGATCTTGTAACCTGGTTTCCAGCATTTGTACCGTATGAGCGAAGATGTCATCCTTCACAGCAGCTTCATTATTCCAATCCTCCTGCTGTGCAGCTATTGTGTCCAAAAGATCTCATGCTTCGTCTGTTGTTCGGGACATGAAATTGCCTTGCGAGGCCATGTCTAGGAGAGACTTATCATCCTTGGTCAAACCATTGTAAAGTGTGCAATCACTAAAAGTAGAATTACCATACCCTTGAGTAAGTAATTCCCTGATTGGCTCGGCCAATTCCACTACCTCTAATGGTGCCCAATCTATAACTCTGGGTACCTCAACATTATTAGACACAAGGTTGTGCAGGTTCTTTTGATATTTTAGATAGTCTATCCAATATCTATCAAATCTCAAATTCGGATGTAAATCTGCCTCATGAATGTTTGAATATGAAACAATTGGGTGAGGCATATCTTGTCGGTAATGGTTATTAATTTCCTGTTGATTTGCATCTTCTGGAGGAGCATTGCGAGCCTGGGATGAAGATTCACCCCTTTCAGTCTGCAAAATATATCAAACATAATTTTTGTGCATCCAAATATGCATTAGTTTTAGCAAAATCATAAATATAAACAATTACAATGACATGTTTAATCCATATTAAACTCTATACACATTTTCAAAAGATTAACAATTCTACATTTTTACAAATATACTTTTACAAAAATGTATACAAAGTTTCATCGCATTCAACTTCTAAAACATGTCAAAAATAATCATTATAACAATTAAACAAGTTCCTCATGGCATTCATATCAATTAAATCAAGTTTATGCAATTTTGGTTCAAAAAGTCCACTTTAATCTTCATAAATCATGTTTAGGATCAAAGTTTTGATCATTTAGCAACCTAAACATGTTACACTACTCAATTTAGCATAAACTAACAACAAAATTCGGCCATAACCTGTTTATATCAAAAAGCCCTAATTTTGCTCAAGAACACAAACCCTAGATTATTCAAAAATTGAAGTTCAAAGCTTCTAATCATGTTAAATAGCATCAATCTAGGTTATACAAGCATAATACACAAATAATTGAAGCATTATTACACTAAAAAGCATCAAAATCGAATTATGTATGAAATTGTTCAAGAACACTAAAATTCGGATTAAATGGTGTTTAGGTGTAGAAATTTACCGATTTCCTTGAGTAATTCCTTGATAATAGTCTCCTCATTGTAATTTTATGAAAGATTTGATGAAAAATGATTAAAAATGGCGAATTTGGGCGATTTTTGTGTGTGTTTTTTCGCAGAAAATTGGGTGTGGTGATGAACAAACTGGTCTGTTCGACCAGTTATATTTTTTTCTGGGTTTTTTGACCTCCGCGAGTGCGGTGGTGGGGCCATTTAAACCTCCACGAGTCGCGGTGGTTTTTTTTTTTTTATAAAACCTTATAAAACATAAAATTAATTTAAAATTTTGTTTCTTTTTAGGATGAGGGCGTTTCGGATCGATGTCCTAGTCCGTCCCTCGACAAAATTTTAAAATTTCGTCAATTTAAAGCGCGGTTTTAAAAGTAAAGATTTTTGGGTTTTTTAAATGTTTTTAGCATACTTTAGTTCAATAAGATTAAAAATAATGATAATAAAAGTTCTCGTCCCTCCCTTGGGTAAAGCAATTTCTGTTCAATGACCTAGTCTTCAACTCACGACGAATTTTAAAAATCATATTTTTTACTTAACGAAATAAAGTAAATTTTTGTTTTTATAATCACACCAAACTTAAATTTAAAATGCATAAAATTTAAAATTCATATTATTAAAATTTAAAATTTCACACCAAATTTATATTAAATTTTTGTTTTTATACATACAAACTTATATTAAAAATATTAATTTTTCAAATATTTACAATTTTAAATATATTGATTTAAAAGTTTACAATAGTATTTTAATATTTATATATTAAATTTAAAAACAAAGTAAAAATAAAATTAAAAATCTTTTTGGTCTTTTATCCCACTTTAATCAATCAAATATTATCAAAAATATACGCCCCTCTTTTCGGTAAAGTAATTTCGGTTCCATGACCTAATTTAACTCATGACGAATTTTTGAAATATTTTGGGTTGATTGATTAAAGATATTTATATCTTAAGAATAAACGTTAAATTTCGCAATGATGTAATAAATTTGTGTATGATATCAATAATTTCGGTCACAAGACCTAATTTTATCGAATACCAATTTAATACTTTATAGCGAACAAATTAGCGTTTATTATCAAAAGGTTAAAAATAAAAATAAAAATGAAAACTGTACAAACTTACCTGTGAAATATATTTCTTAGTGATATGCTCTAGCCCACTCATAAGATAGTCGGACTAATTAGTTTTCCATAGCTACATAGGCGTAACCTCGAGCATTTAACGTTTTTCTTCTAAACATATGAACGGTCCGGCTCTGTATAAAGTAACAAATTCGGTGTTTGAATAGGTTTGATTATTTGAACATTTACCTTCGTGTGACCATTTTCCGCATTTGTGACATTTTTCAAGGTGTCGTGCTCTTCTTTTCGCTGCGGATTTTGATTTTCCTTTACCAAATTGTAACTTATTATCTTCGCACCTGGATTTTTTTCTTACTCCGTCCAATTTACCTCTTATTAATGATACCAATTCACTTGGAAGTGTGTTATTATTACGTTTAGTGATCAAATCGTGTAGCATTAGACCATGGTTTAATTCACAGGAAGTCTTCATTTCGAAAAACCTAAAAAAAAAAAATTCAGAATGGGGGGAGAAGACTAGTTCTTTAGGGTCTGCTAGGGAAAGACCATTTGGGTTTCATTTTCGAGAACTACACGAAAACAGAAAATCTAACTCTAACAGAAATACATATTATCCTTAAAAGACTTAATTCTCCCCACACTTAGTTAGCTGTGGTGTTGAAATTGTGATTAACTTCGTTGTCAACTTCCATCGGACTATCTATGTAATGTTTAACTCTGTGACCATTAACCTTAAATTCAATCCCATTTGAATTTTTTAATTCTATTGTTCCGTACGGGAAAACTCTTTTGACTATGAATGGTCCAGACCATCTTGATTTCAATTTTCCAGGAAATAGCTTGAATCATGAATTGAAAAGAAGAACTCTGTCTCCTTCTTTAAATTCTTTTGAACTTCTGATTCTTTTATCATGCCATTTCTTCGTTCTTTCCTTATAGATTAAGGAATTTTCATATGCTTCATGTCTTAATTCTTCTAATTCGTTTAATTGACTTAACCGTAGACGTCCGGCTTCATGTAAATCAAGATTACATGTCTTCAAAGCCCAAAATTCTTTGTGTTCAATTTCTACTGGAAGATGACATGCTTTTTCGTAAACGAGTTTAAAAGGTGTGGTTCCAATTGGAGTTTTGTAGGCTGTTCTATAAGCCCAGAGTGCATCCTCCAATTTTATGGACCATTCCTTCGGATTTGATCCTACGGTTTTCTCTAGAATACGTTTTAAAGCTCGGTTGGTATTTTCAACTTGTCCACTTGTCTGTAGATGATAAGCAGTGGAGATTTTATGAGTTACTCCATATCTTTTGAGAACTTTCTCAAGTTGGTTATTACAGAAATGAGTTCCCCGATCACTTATTAAAGTTTTCGGTGTTTCAAACCTTGCAAAAAGACGTTTTAAAAAGTTGACTACAAATCGTGCATCATTAGTTGGGAGAGCTTGTGCTTTCGCCCATTTAGATACATAATCAATGGCTACGAGAATATATAGATTATTATGAGATTTTGGAAATGGACCCATAAAGTTAATACCCCAAATGTCAAATACTTCACATACTTGAATGACATTTTGTGGCATTTCATCACGTTGACTTATTTTTCCGGCCCATTGACAAGCATCACAGGATTTGCAAAGAATGTGTGCGTCTTTGTAAATTGTAGGCCAATAGAATCCAGCATCGTAAACTTTTCTTGCTGTTAGTTGAGACCCATAATGCCCTCATGTTGGTCCTGTGTGACAATGGTTTAAGATTTTACTAGCTTCATCTCCGAATACACATCGGCGTATTATTCCATCGGGACAACTTTTAAACAAATGGGGATCTTCCCAGAAATAGTGTTTTATATCACTAAAGAATTTCTTTCGTTTTTGGTATGATAATCCTTTTTCAAGGAATCCACATACTAAGTAGTTTGCATAGTCTACAAACCATGGAATTTCATTATAATCTATCTTCAATAGATATTCATCAGGAAAGTTGTCTTGTATGGCCGATTCATTTAGAACTTCTAATTCAGGATTTTCAAGACGAGAAAGATGATCAGCGGCGAGATTTTCTGCTCCCTTTTTGTCTCGGATTTCAATATCGAACTCTTGTAAGAGTAAGATCCAACGGATTAATCGTGGTTTGGCATCTTGTTTCGAAAATAGGTATCTAAGAGCAGAATGGTCGGTATAGACCACCGTTTTTGCTAGAACGAGATATGATCGAAATTTGTCAAAAGCAAAGACAATAGCAAGGAGTTCTTTTTTCAGTAGTTGTATAATTCATTTGTGCTCCTTGTAACGTCTTACTAGAAAACTCCTAACTCCTCTAACATTGGTGGGATGTGGAAGTTTAGCAATTACATCTACTTTAGCTCTATCCACTTCAATTCCTTCTTTTGAAATTTTATGACCAAGAACGATGCCTTCTTTAACCATGAAATGGCATTTCTCCCAATTAAGAACTAGATTTGATTGTTCACATCTAATAAGCATTCGTTCAAGATTAACTAGACATGATTCAAATGTATCACCAAAGACTGAAAAGTCATCCATGAAAACTTCCATGCATTCTTCTATCATGTCGTGAAAAATCGCCATCATGCACCTTTGAAAGGTTGCAGGGGCGTTGCAAAGTCCAAATGGCATGCGTTTGTAAGCAAAAGTACCATAAGGGCACGTGAATGTGGTTTTCTCTTGGTCTTCGGGTGCTATTGGAATTTGAAAGTATCCGTAAAAACCATCAAGAAAACAATCTTAACTATTTTTGGCTAATCTTTCCAACATTTGATCAATGAAAGGTAAAGGAAAGTGATCTTTTCTGGTGGCGTCATTTAATTTTCTATAATCAATACAAACACGCCATCCTGTTACAGTCCTAGTAGGAATAAGCTCATTTTTCTCATTTGTGATGACAGTCATGCCACCCTTCTTAGGCACGCATTGAACTGGGCTTACCCATGGACTATCAGAAATTGGATAAATTAAACCTGCATCTAGCAGTTTAATAATTTCTTTCTTAACAACATCTTGCATATTCGGATTTAGTCTTCATTGGCGTTGCACATACGTTTTATGACCTTCTTCCATAAGGATTTTATGTTTGCAATACGAAGGACTTATTCCTTTAATATCATGAATTTTCCATGAAATAGCTGGTTTATGAGCTTTCAACACAGAAATGAGTTGTGATTTGTCATTTTCAGTAAGAGAAGACGATATTATTACAGGTAATTTAGATTCACCATGTAAATAAGCATATTCCAAACGGTTTAGAAGTGGCTTTAACTCTAATGCCGGTGGTTCTTCTATCAATGATTTATATCGATATCTGTCTTCTTCTTTTAGCATTTGAATTTCTTCTGTTGTTGGTTCATATCCATTAGCCATAAGTGTAGCTAACATTTCAGTTTCATCAATTGGTTCAGTTCCTTCTCCTAAAGAACATTCTCCTGTTCCTTGTAATTCTGGAAATTCTTCTAACAATTCTGCATGTGATTCTATAGTTTGAATATAATAACATGTATCATCTGTAGATTGCGGTTGTTGCATTGCTCTATCAACAGAAAAGGTAACACTCTCGTCCTCTATACTTAGGGTAAGTTTCTTACCGAACACGTCTATCATTGCTTTAGCCGTGTTTAAAAATGGTCTTCCTAATATGAGAGGAACTTGAGAATCTTCTTCCATGTCCAGAACAACAAAATCTACTGGAAATACTAAAGTACCAACTTTAACTAGCATGTTCTCCATTATCCCTCTAGGATATTTTATTGATCTATCGGCTAGTTGTATGCTTATTCTTGTTGGTTTCAATTCTCCAAGGTCTAGTTTAGCGTATAGTGAATACGACATTAGATTTATACTAGCACCTAAGTCTGCCAATGCTTCTATTGAACTAAGACTACCCAGAAAACATGAAATTGTGAAACTTCCTGGATCTGATAATTTTTCTGGTATCTTATTCAACAGCACTGCAGAACAATTAGCATTCATAGTAACAGCCGAGAGTTCTTCCATTTTATTTCTATTTGTGATTAGATCTTTCAGAAATTTAGCATATCTAGGCATTCCTGAAATCACATCAATGAAAGGAAGATTTACATTTATCTGTTTAAACATATCCAAGAATTTGGATTGCTCGGCTTCAAGTTTCTCTTTTCTCATTTTACTCGGGTAAGGAAGTGGTGGTTGGTATGGTTTAACATAAGGTTTAGCTTTAACTGTGTTATCTTCATTAACCTTTTCAACTACCGGTTCTTTTTCCTTATCTTGTTCAGGTTGTGGTTCTTGTGGAGTAGGAATAGCTTCATCAGAAATTACAGGTATTTCATGTGGTTTAAGCGTTGTACCACTTCTTGTGGTAATAGCTTTAGCTGTTTCATTCCGGGGGTTAGCATTTGTATCACTAGGTAGACTTCCCGGTTTTCTTTCACCTATTAACCTTGCTAGGTTGCTCACTTCTTGTTCCAGATTTTGAATAGAAGCTTGTTGATTTCTAAATGCTTGAGCATTTTGTTCATTCGTTTGTTTCTGAGATGTGAAAAAATGCGTTTGAGATTCAACTAGCTTCGTCATCATATCTTCTAAATTTGGCTTTTTATCATCGGTTTGTGGTGGTTTGTTTTGAAAATTAGGTTTTTGCTGGTTGTAAGCATTGTTGGATACTTGTTGATTACTAGGACCTTGTTGGTTGTTGTATGGAATATTTCGGTTATAATTCTGGTTTTGATTGTAAATTGGTCTTGGCGGTTGATAATTATTCTAATAATTATTTCCAGGCCTTTGGTTTAGATATGAAACATTCTCTCTTTGTTCCATTGTTAGTTCAATACTGAGACAATCTTTTGTTAAATGTGGTCCTCCACACTGCTCACAACTAATTCGTATTGAGTGAATATCCTTAGTCATCTTTTCCATTCGTCTCTCGACAGCATCTATCTTTGCGGAAATGGAACCTAAGTCATGGCTAGAATCGGCTCTAGCTGCTTTAGATGATCTAACGATATCTTTTTCTTGGTGCCACTCATGTGAGTGGGAAGCAGTGTTATCAATAATTTTGTAAGCATCAGTTTCTGTTTTCTTCATAATAGAACCACCAACTGCTATATCTATGTCTTTCCTTGTAGTGATGTCGCATCCTTGGTAAAATATTTGTACTATTTGACAGGTATCTAAACCATGTTGCGGACATCCTCTTAATAATTTACCAAATCTGGTCCATGCCTCATATAGAGTTTCATTTGGTTTCTATGTGAACGTAACAATTTCTCCTTGAAGTCTTACGGCTTTAGATGCCGGGAAGAATTGTTTAAGAAATTTTTCAACTAAAACGTCCCATGTATCAATCGCCCCTTCAGGTAACGATTCTAACCAATCTTTGGCTTCTCCCTTTAAAGTCCAGGGAAATAACATGAGATATATCTATTCATCTTCAACTTCTCTTATTTTAAATAGTGTGCAGATCCTATTAAAGGTACGAAGATGTTCATTTGGATCTTCCTTCGGTGCACCACTAAATTGGCATTGATTAGTCACCATGTGTAGAATTTGTCCTTTGATTTCATAATCTGGCGCATTAATGTCTGGATGAGTAATTGCGTGACCTTGGCCAGTGCGTTTAGCTCTCATTCGGTCTTCCATACTTAGAGGTTCCAGATTTTCCATGGTTGAATTTGTAGAATCTGAATCACTAGAGGATTCTGATTTAATGCTTCATTCCTCAACAATCTCTGTTTGAATGATTGGTGGTTCCGGAGGAAAGATTAATGGTTCAGGATCTATGAATTATCCCTGAATATTCTCCGGGTTCTCAATTGTGAGGTCGGGTTCAAAAAATAGATTATCGGAAATTTGAATTGGAGTACTTGGTCGACCGGATGACGATTCTAAAGAAAAATCAACGGCGGTAATATTAGCTAGATGTCTTGATCGAGTTACAGGTGGTGAACGTACAAAGGTGGTGAACGTTTTGCTCGGTGCATTCACTGAATATCCTATTAGTTTTTAAAAAGGAAGAAAAATTATATAAGTTATCCAATTAATAGACTTTTCTGATTTTGCCCACGTTTCGAATAGCCAAAAGATGCAGCAGAGGGGCAGGATTCATTTGGTCCCAATATAATTGAGTACTATTTGGTTCCAATAACCCGGTCCACGTACAAATCCAACTATTACTACGAACCAGAAAATTTTGATGTCTATCAATTTAACCGCTTAAAATAATTTTTCGTAAATTAAAGAAATTTAGAGAAGAAGTAGAAAATTCTATGTCCTAAAAACTAGAATGACGAGAAATAAGAAAGAAAAAAGAGTGACTTATAAAACGACTAACCCAACCTTATTATTATCACTAACTTAAAATTAAAATTGCAAATTGAGATTACTAATTGGAGTGATAATTGATACATAGGTAAAAGGCGTCGAAAAATAAAAATAAGAAAGTAGAGCGTTGAAACTTAAAAAAGAACTAAAAACTAAGAATTAAAAGTTGCGTCTAAAAATATTAAAGGTTACAAGTAAAACTATATCCCAAATGACAATATATTAAAAAGGAACTAAAAATTAAAAATGGCGTCGCAAAATTCTAAAGCACCTAAATCTTAGTCTAAAGAAAAAGCACTTAAGGGATTTTACGGCAAAGCCTAAAAATCTAGAAGTAAAAATAACTATGGCAAAAACTATATCTTAAAACTAAATACGAACGAAAAATACAAAAATTACGTTAAAATAATTAAAAAGATACAAAATATAAAAATATACTAAAAGTTGTAAAAAGTACAATTTTTATAAAAATATTATTTTTATATTATTTATTTTATAAAAGTATTAATTTTTATATATTTATAAAACTAATTAAAATTAAAATACAAAATAAAATAAAACTAAAACTAATTATAATAAATCAAACCTTAATTTTAATTAATAATAATTTAAATTTAACCCTAATTTTGTAATTAATGCGTCTGAGGTTTGACCTGTCAGATTGACCTCCGCGAGTGTGGTGAGGCCCAGTTCAAACGCTCCGCGAGTCGCGGAGGGTTCAATTTAAACTGAGAAAGGGTTCGTTTTTTACCCATGTTCAATTAAAATTTATTATTTTTTTTTATGTTTTTCTGTTTTATCAAATATATATATATAAATAAATATTTCTATAACACAATAAAATACTTATATTTAAACTCAAAAATAAAAATACTTTTTAAATTTATATATTTTTTTTACAAATTCTTTTTGTATTTTTATATTTTTATATTTTTTAAAAACTTATATTTTTATACGAAGAACTTAATAAAAACTTTTACAAAATTATATATATTTTTTTATATCATTAGCGTTGCGCTTTAGGCGTTTAAGTTCCCCGGCAGCGGCGTCAAAAATACTTGATGTGCGTAGAGGTGTATATGAAATAGCTTTATTTTTACAACGAAATACTATTAAATATGATACAATTTTACACAAGATATTTATTTATTTATAGAATGGATATACCTAAACCTTGCTACAACACTTATAGGCAGTGTACCTAATCGTACAGTAGTGTAGTTTTTAGTAAGTCCGGTTCGTTCCACAGAGAAAATCTTTTAAACAAAGCTTAACGCTATATTAGTTTTAATTTATAAAAAATACAAATATATATATAAGTAATATTATTATTATTATTATAAAGGGGGGTTTTTACCGTTTAATGACCGGTTTGTCGATTTTTAAAACTTTAGTCGCAGTTAAAACCTAATGTAAAATATTAGAAATAAATACAACTTAATTTAAAGCGCAAAGTAAATAACGATAATGAAATTGCGATAAATAAAAGTGCGATGAAATAAAATTACGATAATTAAAGAGTACGAAAATTAAAAGTGCAATTAAATACAATGACAATAATTAAAAGTGCAATTAAATACAATAACAATAAATAAAAGTGCAATAATTAGAAGTGCAATTAAATATAAAAATAAAGGAATTATGCTTATTTAAACTTCCGTAATCATGATGTTTGACGTGTTGATTTTTAGTTTTATGCCCATGGGTTCATTGTCCTTTGTCCTGGATTATTTAATATGTCCGTCTGGTTTTGGTCCATAACAGTCCATTAGTCATAAATATAAAGTGCGAGTGTCCTCGTCAAATTATCCTTATACCAGAAGTCAAATATTCCAACTAATTGGGGACTTAAACTGTAACAAGGTTTTAATACTTTGTTAACAATTACACCAAGTGTCCTTGTATATAATTTTACCCATGTTTTAATAATTCTAGTGACTATTAATCCATTCCCGTTTCCGGTTAAATGAACGATTATTCGTACATATAAATATCCCGCCCATCGTGTCCGATCGAGTGTATATGGTTATTTATAGGGACGTCCAATTATAAATCTTTATATTAAAATTAACAAACTATCATTTAGTTAAACAAATATAAAGCCCATTAATAGCCCATAGTCTAATTTCCACAAGTGTCGTTCTTTTGTCCAAACCCCAATTATGGTACAAAGCCCAATTACCCAAATTTAATATTTAGTCAAACATCACGATTACTTCGGCATTAAATAAGCATAATAATAACTTAGATACGAGAAATTAATTTAAAAAGGTTGAATATAACTTACAATGATTAAAAATAGCGTAGCGTTACACGGACAGAATTTCGACTTACACCCTTACAATATTCGCTAACATACCCTTATTATTAGGATTTAAAATTAAAATTAAAATTAAAATATAAATATATATATATATATATATTACGTATGATGAATGAGAAAAAGATGTAAAAAATTTTGCCGAATGCTCGGCCTTTTAAAGGTGGATTTCTGACTTTTTGGGCTCCGCGAGTGCGGTGGATTTTGCTCTTCAGAGCTCCGCGAGTGCGGATCTGTGGAATCCAGCTCACACAAGCTTGGCTCCTAGCTTGCCGACGGATTATATAATATAATATATATATTAATTTTAAGAATTAATTATATATTATATTATATTCATGTGCATAGTTGACTTGTAATTTTTAGTCCGTTGCGTCGAGCGTTGAGAGATGACTCTGGTCCCGGTTCCGGATTTTCGAACGTCCAAGCGTACAATTTAATATCTTGTATTTTGTGTTTCGAATCTTGTACTCTTGTAATTTTGAGACGTTTCTCATCAATAATTGGAACCACTTTGATTGTATTTTGTACTTTTGAGCTTTTTGGTCGTTTGCGTCTTCAATTCGTCGAATCTGTCTTTTGTCTTCACCTTTTATTATTTAAACGAATATTACTTGTAAATAGGACAACTGCAACTAAAAGCTTGTCTTTCTTGAGGAATAATGTTATGAAATATATGTTCATTTTTAGCATTATCAAATATTCCCACACTTGAGCGTTGCTTGTCCTCAAGCAATATAGTCTTGAAATATACTAGAATCACTTCTTTATTCTTCACACTTTGTACATCAGTGATTTTTTTACGGCGGTATAAACAATGATAGTAACGTTGTGGTTTACAGTCTCACATGACTATAAAAATTTAAATCCATTAAGGAAATTGGATCTTTATGAAAACATTTGATCTTTTGAAAATTGAATCAAGCTTTTACTCTAGATAAGTTTTCCGGAATAACCCTTCACCGGTGTTTGCAAATTCTTTTTGTGGGTTTGGTGGATTTCAGATTTGAAAATTTTAGCTCAAAACTTGCGGTTTTGTGTCACCCACTTTCTAACCTTGTATTGGGAAAGCAACACGTCCAGTATACTTGCTCCGTATATTACCTTTCAATAAACTACCGTCCGGTTGTAAAGAAAAGTGTTGAACAAGCAACTGTTAAGGCAATGTCCCCTGACATGCTTTTAATTATGGTCTTATAACATGTCGGACGCAATTACTATCCTTTGTAGGAGCAATAGTAAAGCTCACCCTTATAATTTTCGGTCTGGCACAAGGTCCTGTCTTTGACCATGCTATGCAACCACCGTTCTTATGGTTGACACCCGATTTGGTTCAGGTGACCTAATGAATTCCAGGTGAATTTCTAGGATTTTACGTTCAATGGTAATGAACGCATTGAAAATGGGTTTTCAGAAAACAAATCGGTTTGTAATTTTAATCAAAATATTTTCTCGTTCAAGCTCGAGTTTAGATATCATCGAATTCCATGAGTTTGTAATTCTCAATCTTTAAGGTCATTCTCTAGGATTGAGTAATATCAGTCTTAAAAGCTGATTTTTGATCTTTAAAGGAGATTATCCTTTCTGGGGATCTGATTCATTAGTCTTATCCAGCTAATTTGCACGGCGTCCTTCCCATTTTACAAGACAGATCCTCTCATGGTTAGGATAAGTCTGACCACTTGGCGACCCTGTTTGATGCTGAGGTCCGTGGATTTCCTGCTGATTTTAGAGATGACTTTTTTAGATTTTTCGTCAACCTACAGCTGGTCTGGACAACTTCATGACCTAAATCAAGAAGCGCGTTTCTTTTTCGGAAGACTTTACTTCCTTTTAATGATGGAATTGATTCATCGTGTAGATCCATCTTTCTTACAGTAAATCGGGTAAAACTTTTTAGAAATTGTCCAAAACAAAAGTATCTTCAGTTATTTGTACAAAAATATGTGATATATGTTTTAAATAACTTGGTAATTTTTCCCACACTTGGCTTTTTATTTTCCTTTTTATTGTCCTCTATTCCATTTTAAATGAATTCTAACATTTTGGTTTGTTTCTCAATTTATGTCCTTTCCGAGGTAACAATAATTTCGGTGTTAACACCTAGTTTTATCGTTCATAAATATGTATAAACATGATTTTGAATTCATTTAATTGAAAATTTTGAAAATTTTTACTAGAATTGGGTAGTCAGTATATAAGACTAGGGCTGTTCTTTATTATCATAGAGCACTAGATTCTAATACAACTACTGCTTTACTAGTATTTTTAATGGTAACCAAGTGTATAAATCAAAAAAAAAAATTAAATCCAAAAGAATTTAACCCCTTCCCACACTTAAGATCTTGCAATGCCCTCATTTGCAAGAAATCAGTAACAATTTAAATTATTGAGGGTGATTAGCGTAGAAAAATAATTAAATTTTACCAAAGGTTCCAAACGTATTGGCGTTTGTTTGCTGAATGATAAATGGTGCACATCACTTGTTCATTCCGTCTGTTGGTACATCATATTTGTTTTTCGTTTTGTCGTCAAAATTAATAGCTTTTGCTGAACTTAATGCCAGTCTTTGAAAATGCGCTGTTTTACCCTGTTTTGTACATGAGATAAACTACAAACACATATATACATATTTTTGAAGTTGAGTTTTCACACCACATTCAAAAATTATTAAAATCTAATAAAGTTAGAAAATTATAAAAGCTATTATAATAATAAAATAAAAAATAAGAAATAAGAAAATTAAGAATTAGTAACATTACAATAAAATAAACAAAAATAGAAAATTACGGATGAGGAGGATGGTTCCAGTATGGGTCCCAAGCGTATCCATAGATGCTGTAAAATGCTTGGGCCGGGTCATATGTAGGATACGGTGGTCGGCTCTCTAAAGTCCAAGGAGCAAATTCGGGCATAACGGTAGGAATGTATTCTCTACCTACGTGTGTACAATGACTTATGATTTGGCTTTGATGATACTGCCAATCTTGAAATGCTTTTTGTCTAGCCATTTCAAACTCGTGTCGAGCCATAAAAAGTTGCATTTCCGTCATTGGATTACCCCCTCCCGGTTGACCTTGCTGTTGATCTCTTTCAACCTGTGGATGCATGTCATCATAACGTGCTGCCGCGTTGTTTCGTTTCTTTAAGACCTTAGCACCATGATAAACACGCAAATCTATTCTATCGCGGGGTTCTGGTTCTGCCATTAATAATCCCCCCTGACTTCTATCCACACCGAGATATTCAGCAATTAAATTAATAAATATACCACCTCCTATTATGCTACCACGCCTCATACCCTTAACCATAGTCAATAAATAATAACCTACACAAAAAGGTATACTTACAGCGCTATGTGGGTCTCGAATACACATATGGTAAAACAAATCCTGTTCATTTACCTTTTCCTTATTCTTACCTCGTTGTGTAATCGAATTGGCTAAAAACCTATGGATTACTCTTAATTCAGCTCTATCAATATCAAGATAAGAGTATAATCCCCCCTGGAATCGGCGATGGCAAGTCATCCTACTCCATACGTCATTTGTATCAAAATTCTCATCCACCCTCCTACCATAAACTATTAACCTCTGGCAATCATAAGATGCTAGCTCCTCTGGCGTATATATACCTAAAGCCCGAGCCATGTCTAGTAAGGACATATGGCGCATCTCCCCTCCAAATAAAAATCTAATAAAACTACGATCGATTAAAGTATCCACCCGATCATTTATTTCAATAGTACACAATAACTCTATACACCATTCTCTATACACAGGTCTACGCATGTTGAATAAACTTACCCAATAACTAAAAGTAGAATTACCATACCTTTCAGTAAGTAATTCCCTGATTGGCTCGGCCAATTCCACTACCTCTAATGGTGCCCAATCTATAACTCTGGGTACCTCAACATTATTAGACACAAGGTTGTGCAGGTTCTTTTGATATTTTGGATAGTCTATCCAATATCTATCAAATCTCAAATTCGGATGTAAATCTGCCTCATGAATGTTTGAATATGAAACAATTGGGTGAGGCATATCTTGTCAGTAATGGTTATTAATTTTGTAACGACCCGTCAAAATCGCTATTGACGCGGCACGTTAATCATTGATTCCACAGTGAGGTTTTGACCTCTATATGATACGTTTTGATAAAATATTGCATTCATTAAAATAAGTGACTTTCTAAACAAAGAAAGTTATAAACATGTGGGCGAGTGCTTAGGTATAAGCAAAACCCCGAAATACATAAGTCTTTAATTTACAGGTTGACATCACAGTCCAGTTATTTATTACACAACGCAGTTTTATTTTGAATGCAATAAACTTTGTACAAAGCATGAGAGACTCCATGCAGGCAACAAGCACATCACAGCGGAAGCATTCTAAGGACCTGAGAATAAAACATGCTAAAAAGTCAACACGAATGTTGGTGAGTTATAGGTTTAATTGCTCGAGTCATAAACATATATAAAGATAGACCACAAGATTTCATCAAAAGTTTATCAATAGATTCTACGTAACAGAGCACCCTGGTAACTAAACTTAACGCTATAGTGATAATTACCCCATTCGTTTTATTACACGCAAACCAACGTGTCTTAAACTCAAATAACATACGTCCGTTAAAAGGCTAGCGCTCTAGCTCGGACGGGGATGTCAAGCCCTATGGATCCATATACAATTATTCGCGCCCACCAGTCCATATTCTATGTACTGGCAGCTACTAGTTACCAAAGCTAAGGGATTTTCGGTTTAACTCAGTGTAGAATTTAGTATGTACTTGTGTCTTATTGCGTTTAAAATAAATTGCATGTATTCTCAGCCCAAAAATATTTAAAGTATTTAAAAAGGGAGACTATAAACTCACAGTTCAATATTGAGACTCAATATTGTAGGCAAATTTCGTAGACGTAATGATGGTAGACGATCGTATGATTGGCCTTGGATTCAAGAACAATACCCCGAACAATACCCAATATTTCCTTAGCTTAAAGCGGTTTGAAACCCGAATTAAAAACACCCTTGTATATATCTTATTATTATTAAACTTAAATTTAAAATTATAATTATAATATAAATATTAATATTGAGAGATTTATGTGTGAAAAATCATCGTCGAACAAACTGCGTATTTATAGTACTTTACGATTTACTGTAGCTCATGCGATCGCATGAGTTTTCAGTGTTTTTGCCATGCGATCGCATGGCCGCCTTCCCCGTTTTGTTTGCTAGTTCGTCGACATCAAATAGTATTTACTGTAGCAAATAGTATTTACTGTAGCAAATAGTGTGTACTGTAGCAAATAGTGTTTACTGTAGCAAATAGTGTTTTACTGTAGCAAATCACTGTAGCAAAGTCGATTTCACTGTAGCGCTGTAGCAAAATACGGTTTCACTGTAGCAAATAGTATTTTACTGTGGCAAATAGTGTTTTACTGTAGGAAAGTCGTTTTTACTTGTACATATATATATACATACATATAATTGTTCATGAATCGTCGAGAGTAGTCAACGGTAATTGTATATATGAAACAGTTCTAAAATTTTTGAGACTCAATCTAACAGACTTTGTTTAACGTGTCAAAATAATAAATCGTATAGAGAATTAGTTTAAATAAGTCGAAATTTTCCGGGTCATCACAAATTTCCTGTTGATTTGCATCTTCCGGAGGAGCATTGCGAGCCTGGGATGAAGATTCACCCCTTTCAGTCTGCAAAATATATCAATTACAATTTTTGTGCATCCAAATATGCATTAGTTTTAGCAAAATCATAAATATAAACAATTACAATGACATGTTTAATCCATATTAAACTCTATACACATTTTCAACATATTAACAATTCTACGTTTTTACAAATATACTTTTACAAAAATGTATACAAAGTTTCTTCGCATTTAACTTCTAAAACATGTCAAAAATAATTATTATAACAATTAAACAAGTTCCTCATGGCATTCATATCAATTAAATCAAGTTTATGCAATTTTGGTTCAAAAAGTCCACTTTAATCTTCATAAATCATGTTTAGGATCAAAGTTTTGATCATTTAGCAACCTAAACATGTTACACTACTCAATTTAGCATAAACTAACAACAAAATTCGGCCATAACCTGTTTATATCAAAAAGCCCTAATTTTGCTCAAGAACACAAACCCTAGATTATTCAAAAATTGAAGTTCAAAGCTTCTAATCATGTTAAATAGCATCAATCTATGTTATACAAGCATAATACACAAATAATTGAAGCATTATTACACTAGAAAGCATCAAAATCGAATTATGTATGAAATTGTTCAAGAACACTAAAATTCGGATTAAATGGTGTTTAGGTGTAGAAATTTACCGATTTTCTTGAGTAATTCCTTGATAATAGTCTCCTCATTGTAATTTTATGAAAGATTTGATGAAAAATGATGAAAAATGGCGAATTTGGGCGATTTTTATGTGTGTTTTTTCGCAGAAAATTGGGTGTGGTGATGAACAAACTGGTCTATTCTACCAGTTATATTTTTTTCTGGGTTTTTTGACCTCCGCGAATGCGGTGGTGGGGCCATTTAAACCTCCGCGAGTCGCGGTGGTTTTTTTTTTTTTTTTATAAAACCTTATAACTTTATAAAACATAAAATTAATTTAAAATTTTGTTTCTTTTTAGGATGCGGGCGTTTCGGATCGATGTCCTAGTCCGTCCCTCGGCAAAATTTTAAAATTTCATCAATTCAAAGCGCGGTTTTAAAAGTAAAGATTTTTGTGTTTTTTAAATGTTTTTGGCATACTTTAGTTCAATAAGATTAAAAATAATAATAATAAAAATTCTCGTCCCTCCCTTGGATAAAGCAATTTCGGTTCAATGACCTAGTCTTCAACTCACGACGAATTTTAAAAATCATATTTTTTACTTAACGAAATAAAGTAAATTTTTGTTTTTATAATCACACCAAACTTAAATTTAAAATGCATAAAATTTAAAATTCATATTATTAAAATTTAAAATTTTACACCAAATTTATATTAAATTTTTGTTTTTATACATACAAACTTATATTAAAAATATTAATTTTTCAAATATTTACAATTTTAAATATATTGATTTAAAAGTTTACAATAGTATTTTAATATTTATATATTAAATTTAAAAACAAAGTAAAAATAAAATTAAAAATCTTTTTGGTCTTTTATCCCACTTTAATCAATCAAATATTATCAAAAATATACGCCCCTCTTTTCGGTAAAGTAATTTCGGTTCCATGACCTAATTTAACTCATGACGAATTTTTGAAATATTTTGGGTTGATTGATTAAATATATTTATACCTTAAGAATAAACGTTAAATTTCGCAGTGATGTAATAAATTTTTGTATGATATCAATAATTTCGGTCGCAAGACCTAATTTTATCGAATACTAATTTAATACTTTATAGCGAACAAATTAGCGTTTATTATCAAAAGGTTAAAAATAAAAATAAAAATAAAAATGAAAACTGTACAAACTTACCTGTGAAATATATTTCTTAGTGATATGCTCTAGCCCACTCATAAGATAGTCGGACTAATTGGTTTTCCATAGCTACATAGACGTAACCTCGAGCATTTAACGTTTTTTCTTATAAACATATGAACGGTCCCTCTCTGCATAAAGTAACAAATTCGGTGTTTGAATAGGTTTGATTATTTGAACATTTACCTTCGTGTGACCATTTTCCACATTTGTGACATTTTTCAAGGTGTCGTGCTCTTCTTTTCGCTGCGGATTTTGATTTTCCTTTACCAAATTGTAACTTATTATCTTCGCATCTGGATTCTTTTCTTGCTCCGTCCAATTTACCTCTTATTAATGATACCAATTCACTTGGAAGTGTGTTATTATTACGTTTAGTGATCAAAGCGTGTAGCATTAGACCATGGTTTAATTCACAGGAAGTCTTCATTTCGAAAAACCTAAAAAAATAAAAATTCAGAATGGGGGGAGAAGACTAGTTCTTTAGGGTCTGCTAGGGAAAGACCATTCGGGTTCCATTTTCAAGAACTACACGAAAACAGAAAATCTAACTCTAACAGAAATACATATTATCCTTAAAAGACTTAATTCTCCCCACACTTAGTTAGCTGTGGTGTTGAAATTGTGATTAACTTCGTTGTCAACTTCCATCGGACTATCTATGTAATGTTTAACTCTGTGACCATTAACCTTAAATTCAATCCCATTTGAATTTATTAATTCAATTGTTCCGTACGGGAAAACTCTTTTGACTATGAATGGTCCAGACCATCTTGATTTCAATTTTCCAGGAAATAGCTTGAATCGTGAATTGAAAAGAAGAACTCTGTCTCTTTCTTTAAATTCTTTTGAACTTCTGATTCTTTTATCATGCCATTTCTTCGTTCTTTCCTTATAGATTAAGGAATTTTCATATGCTTCATGTCTTAATTCTTCTAATTCGTTTAATTGACTTAACCGTAGACGTCCGGCTTCATGTAAATCAAGATTACATGTCTTCAAAGCCCAAAATGCTTTGTGTTCAATTTCTACTGGAAGATGACATGCTTTTTCGTAAACGAGTTTAAAAGGTGTGGTTCCAATTGGAGTTTTGTAGGCTGTTCTAAAATTCCAGAGTGCATCCTCCAATTTTATGGACCATTCCTTCGGATTTGATCCTACGGTTTTCTCTAGAATACGTTTTAAAGCTCGGTTGGTATTTTCAACTTGTCCACTTGTCTATGGATGATAAGCAGTGGAGATTTTATGAGTTACTCCATATCTTTTGAGAACTTTCTCAAGTTGGTTATTACAGAAATGAGTTCCCCGATCACTTATTAAAGCTTTCGGTGTTCCAAACCTTGCAAAAAGACGTTTTAAAAAGTTGACTACAACTCGTGCATCATTAGTCGGGAGAGCTTGTGCTTCCGCCCATTTAGATACATAATCAATGGCTACGAGAATATATAGATTATTATGAGATTTTAGAAATGGACCCATAAAGTCAATACCCTAAATGTCAAATACTTCACATACTTGAATGACATTTTGTGGCATTTCATCACGTTGACTTATTTTTCCGGCCCTTTGACAAGCATCACAGGATTTGCAAAGAAGGTGTGCGTCTTTGTAAATTGTAGGCCAATAGAATCCAGCATCGTAAACTTTTCTTGCTGTTAGTTGAGGCCCATAATGCCCTCATGTTGGTCCTGTGTGACAATGGTTTAAGATTTTACTAGCTTCATCTCCGAATACACATCGGCGTATTATTCCATCGGGATAACTTTTAAACAAATGTGGATCTTCCCAGAAATAGTGTTTTATATCACTAAAGAATTTCTTTCGTTTTTGGTACGATAATCCTTTTTCAAGGAATCCACATACTAAGTAGTTTGCATAGTCTACAAACCATGGAATTTCATTATAATCTATCTTCAATAGATATTCATCAGGAAAGTTGTCTTGTATGGCCGATTCATTTAGAACTTCTAATTCAGGATTTTCAAGACGGGAAAGATGATCAGCGGCGAGATTTTCTGCTCCCTTTTTGTCTCGGATTTCAATATCGAACTCTTGTAAGAGTAAGATCCAACGGATTAATTGTGGTTTGGCATCTTGTTTCGAAAATAGGTATCTAAGAGCAGAATGGTCGGTATAGACCACCATTTTTGCTAGAACGAGATATGATCGAAATTTGTCAAAAGCAAAGACAATAGCAAGGAGTTCTTTTTCAGTAGTTGTATAATTCGTTTGTGCTCCTTGTAACGTCTTACTAGCATAATATCTAGGTTGAAATCGTTTTTCAATCCTTTGTCCTAAAACGGCTCCCATTGCAAAATCACTTGCATCGCACATAAGTTCAAACGGTAGATTCCAATTTAGAGTTATCATGATCGGCGCATTAGTGAGTTTTTCTTTAAGTATATTAAAAGATTTGATACATTGATCTGAAAAGATGAATGGAGCATCCTTTTCTAGGAGTTTATTAATAGGAGTGGCAATTTTAGAAAAATCTTTTATAAAATGTCGGTAAAAACCGGCATGCCCTAGAAAACTCCTAACTCCTCTAACATTGGTGGGATATGGAAGTTTAGCAATTACATCTACTTTAGCTCTATCCACTTCAATTCCTTCCTTTGAAATTTTATGACCAAGAACGATGCCTTCTTTAACCATGAAATGGCATTTCTCCCAATTAAGAACTAGATTTGATTGTTCACATCTAATAAGCATTCGTTCAAGATTAACTAGACATGATTCAAATGTATCACCGAAGACTGAAAAGTCATCCATGAAAACTTCCATGCATTCTTCTATCATGTCATGAAAAATCGCCATCATGCACCTTTGAATGGTTGCAGGGGCATTGCAAAGTCCAAATGGCATGCGTTTGTAAGCAAAAGTACCATAAGGGCACGTGAATGTGGTTTTCTCTTGGTCTTCGGGTGCTATTGGAATTTGAAAGTATCCGGAAAAACCATCTAGAAAACAATAGTAACTATTTTCGGCTAATCTTTCCAACATTTGATCAATGAAAGGTAAGGGAAAGTGATCTTTTCTGGTGGCGTCATTTAATTTTCTATAATAAATACAAACACGCCATCCTGTTACAGTCCTAGTAGGAATAAGCTCATTTTTCTCATTTGTGATGACAGTCATGCCACCCTTCTTAGGCACGCATTGAACTGGGCTTACCCATGGACTATCAGAAATTGGATAAATTAAACATGCATCTAGCAGTTTAATAATTTCTTTCTTAACAACATCTTGCATATTCGGATTTAGTCTTCATTGGCGTTGCACATATGTTTTATGACCTTCTTCCATAAGGATTTTATGTGTGCAATACGAAGGACTTATTCCTTTAATATCATGAATTTTCCATGCAATAGCTGGTTTATGAGCTTTCAACACAGAAATGAGTTGTGATTTCTCATTTTCAGTAAGAGAAGACGATATTATTACAGGTAATTCAGATTCACCATGTAAATAAGCATATTCCAAATGGTTTGGAAGTGGCTTTAACTCTAATGTCAGTGGTTCTTCTATCGATGATTTATATCGATATCTGTCTTCTTCTTTTAGCATTTGAATTTCTTCTGTTGTTGGTTCATATCCATTAGCTATAAGTGTAGCTAACATTTCAGTTTCATCAATTGGTTCATTTCCTTCTCCTAACGAACATTCTCCTGTTCCTTGTAATTCTGGAAATTCTTCTAACAATTCTGCATGTGATTCTATAGTTTGAATATAATAACATGTATCATCTGCAGATTGCGGTTGTTGCATTGCTCTATCAACAGAAAAGGTAACACTCTCGTCCTCTATACTTAGGGTAAGTTTCTTACCGAACACGTCTATCATTGCTTTAGCAGTGTTTAAAAATGGTCTTCCTAATATGAGAGGAACTTGAGAATCTTCTTCCATGTCCAGAACAACAAAATCTACTGGAAATACTAAAGTACCAACTTTAACTAGCATGTTCTCCATTATCCCTCTAGGATATTTTATTGATCTATCGGCTAGTTGTATGCTTATTCTTGTTGGTTTCAATTCTCCAAGGTCTAGTTTAGCGTATAGTGAATACGGCATTAAATTTATACTAGCACCTAAGTCTGCCAATGCTTCTATTGAACTAAGACTACCCAGAAAATATGGAATTGTGAAACTTTCTGGATTTGATAATTATTCTGGTATCTTATTCAACAGCACTGCAGAACAATTAGCATTCATAGTAACAGCCGAGAGTTCTTCCATTTTCTTTCTATTTGTGATTAGATCTTTCAGAAATTTAGCATATCTAGGCATTCCTGAAATCACATCAATGAAAGGAAGATTTACATTTATCTGTTTAAACATATCCAAGAATTTGGATTGCTCGGCTTCAAGTTTCTCTTTTCTCATTTTACTCGGGTAAGGAAGTGGTGGTTGGTATAGTTTAACATAAGGTTTAGCTTTAACTGTGTTATCTTCATTAACCTTTTCAACTACCGGTTCTTTTTCCTTATCTTGTTCAGGTTGTGGTTCTTGTGGAGTAGGAATAGCTTCATCAGAAATTACAGGTATTTTAGGTGGTTTAAGCGTTGTACCACTTCTTGTGGTAATAGCTTTAGCTGTTTCATTTCGGGGGTTAGCATTTGTATCACTAGGTAGACTTCCCGGTTTTCTTTCACCTATTTACCTTGCTAGGTTGCTCACTTCTTATTCCAGATTTTGAATAGAAGCTTGTTGATTTCTAAATACTTGAGCACTTTTTTCATTCGTTTGCTTCTGAGATGTAAAAAATTGTGTTTGAGATTCAACTAGCTTCGTCATCATATCTTCTAAATTTGGCTTTTTATCATCAATTTGTGGTGATTTGTTTTGAAAATTAGGTCTTTGCTGGTTGTAAGTATTGTTGGATACTTGTTGATTACTAGGACCTTGTTGGTTGTTGTATGGAATATTTCGGTTATAATTCTGGTTTTGATTGTAAATTGGTCTTGGCGGTTGATAATTATTCTGATAATTATTTCCAGGCCTTTGGTTTAGATATGAAACATTCTCTCTTTGTTCCATTGTTAGTTCAATACTGAGACAATCTTTTGTTAAATGTGGTCCTCCACACTGCTCACAACTAATTCGTATTGAGTGAATATCCTTAGTCATCTTTTCCATTCGTCTCTCGACAGCATCTATCTTTGCGGAAATTGAATCTAAGTCATGGATAGAATCGGCTCTAGCTGCTTTAGATGATCTAACGATATCTTTTTCTTGGTGCCACTCATGTGAGTGGAAAGCAGTGTTATCAATAATTTTGTAAGCATCAGTTTCTGTTTTCTTCATAATAGAACCACCAGCTGCTATATCTATGTCTTTCCTTGTAGTGATGTCGCATCCTTGGTAAAATATTTGTACTATTTGACAGGTATCTAAACCATGTTGCGGACATCCTCTTAATAATTTACCAAATCTGGTCCATGCCTCATATAGAGTTTCATTTGGTTTCTGTGTGAACGCAACAATTTCTCCTTGAAGTCTTACGGCTTTAGATGCCGGAAAGAATTGTTTAAGAAAATTTTCAACTAAAACGTCCCATGTATCAATCGCCCCTTCAGTTAACGATTCTAACCAATCTTTGGCTTCTCCCTTTAAAGTCCAGGGAAATAACATGAGATATATCTGTTCATCCTCAACTTCTCTTATTTTAAATAGTGTGCAGATCCTATTAAAGGTACGAAGATGTTCATTTGGATCTTTCTTCGGCGCACCACTAAATTGGCATTGATTAGTCACCATGTGTAGAATTTGTCCTTTGATTTCATAATCTGGCGCATTAATGTCTGGATGAGTAATTGCGTGACCTTGGCCAGTGCGTTTAGCTCTTATTTGGTCTTCCATACTTAGAGGTTCCAGATTTTCCATGATTGAATTTATTGAATCTGAATCACTAGAGGATTCTGATTTAATGGTTCGTTCCTCAACAATCTCTGTTTGAATGATTGGTGGTTCCGGAGGAAAGATTAATGGTTCAGGATCTATGAATTGTCCCTGAATATTCTCCGGGTTCTCAATTGTGAGGTCGGGTTCAAAAAATGGATTATCGGAAATTTGAATTGGAGTACTTGGTCGACTGGATGACGATTCTAAAGAAAAATCAACGGCGGTAATATTAGCTAGATGTCTTGATCGAGTTACAGGTGGTGAACGTACAAAAGGTGGTGAACGTTTTGCTCGGTGCATTCACTGAATATCCTATTAGTTTTTAAAAAGGAAGAAAAATTATATAAGTTATTCAATTAATAGACTTTTCTGATTTTGCCCACGTTTCGAATAGTCAAAAGATGCAGCAGAGAGACAGGATTAGTTTGGTCTCAATATAATTGAGTACTGTTTGGCTCCAATAACCCGGTCCATGTACAAATCCAACTATTACTACGAACCAGAAATTTTTGATGTCTATCAATTTAACCGCTTAAAATAATTTTTCGTAATTTAAAGAAATTTAGAGAAGAAGTAGAAAATTCTATGTCCTAAAAACTAGAATGGCGAGAAATAAGAAAGAAAAAGAGTGACTTATAAAACGACTAACCCAACCTTATTATTATCACTAACTTAAAATTAAAATTGCAAATTGAGATTACTAATTGTAGTGATAATTGATACATATGTAAAAGACGTCGAAAAATAAAAATAAGAAAGTAGCGCGTTGAAACTTAAAAAAGAACTAAAAACTAAGAATTAAAATTTGCGTCTAAAAATATTAAAGGTTACAAGTAAAACTATATCCCAAATGGCAATATATTAAAAAGGAACTAAAAATTAAAAACGGCGTCGCAAAATTCTAAAGCACCTAAATCTTAGTCTAAAGAAAAAGCACTTAAGGGATTTTACGGCAAAGCCTAAAAATCTAGAAGTAAAAATAACTATGGCAAAAACTATATCTTAAAACTAAATACGAACGAAAAATACAAAAATTACGCTAAAATAATTAAAAAGATACAAAATATAAAAATATACTAAAAGTTGTAAAAAGTACAATTTTTATAAAAATATTATTTTTATATTATTTATTTTATAAAAGTATTAATTTTTATATATTTATAAAACTAATTAAACTTAAAATACAAAATAAAATAAAACTAAAACTAATTATAATAAATCAAACCCTAATTTTAATTAATAATAATTTAAATTTAACCCTAATTTTGTAATTAATGCGTCTGAGGTTTGACCTGTCAGATTGACCTCCGCGAGTGCGGTGAGGCCCAGTTCAAATGCTCCGCGAGTCGCAGAGGGTTCAATTTAAACTGAGAAAGGGTTCGTTTTTTACTCAGGTTCAATTAAATTTTTTTTTTTTATGTTTTTCTGTTTTATCAAATATATATATATATATATATATATATATATATATATATATATATATATATATATATATATATATATATATATATATATATATATATATATATATATATATATATATATATATATATATATATATATATATATATATAGCACAATAAAATACTTATATTTAAACTCAAAAATAAAAATACTTTTTAAATTTATATATATATTTTTTACAAATTCTTTTTGTATTTTTATATTTTTATATTTTTTAAAAATTTATATTTTTATACGAAGAACTTAATAAAAACTTTTACAAAATTATATATATTTTTTTATATCATTAGCGTTGCGCTTTCGGCGTTTAAGTTCCCCGGCAGCGGCGCCAAAAATACTTGATGTGCGTAGAGGTGTATATGAAATAGCTTTATTTTTACAACGAAATACTATTAAATATGATACAATTTTACACAAGATATTTATTTATTTATAGAATGGATATACCTAAACCTTGCTACAACACTTATAGGTAGTGTACCTAATCGTACAGTAGTGTAGTTTTTAGTAAGTCCGGTTCGTTCCACAGGGAAAATCTTTTAAACAAAGCTTAACGCTATATTAGTTTTAATTTATAAAAAATACAAATATATATATATAAGTAATATTATTATTATAAAGGGCGGTATTTACCGTTTAATGACCGGTTTGTCGATTTTTAAAACTTTAGTCGCAGTTAAAACCTAATGTAAAATATTAGAAATAAATACAACTTAATTTAAAGCGTAAAGTAAATAACGATAATGAAATTGCGATAAATAAAAGTGCGATGAAATAAAATTGCGATAATTAAAGAGTACGAAAATTAAAAGTGCAATTAAATACAATGACAATAATTAAAAGTGCAATTAAATACAATAACAATAAATAAAAGTGCAATAATTAGAAGTGCAATTAAATATAAACATAAAGGAATTATGCTTATTTAAACTTCCGTAATCATGATGTTTGACGTGTTGATTTTTAGTTTTATGCCCAAGGGTTAATTGTCCTTTGTCCTGGATTATTTAATATGTCCGTCTGGTTTTTGTCCATAACAGTCCATCAGTCATAAATATAAAGTGCGAGTGTCCTCGTCAAATTATCCTTATACCCGAAGTCAAATATTCCAACTAATTGGGGACTTAAACTGTAACAAGGTTTTAATACTTTGTTAACAATTACACCAAGTGTCCTTGTACATAATTTTACCCCTGTTTTAATAATTCTAGTGACTATTAATCCATTCCCGTTTCCGGTTAAATGAACGGCTATTCGTACATATAAATATCCCGCCCATCGTGTCCGATCGAGTGTATATGGTTATTTATAGGGACGTCCAATTGTAAATCTTTATATTAAAATTAACAAACTATCATTTAGTTAAACAAATATAAAGCCCATTAATAGCCCATAGTCTAATTTCCACAAGTGTCGTTCTTTTGTCCAAACCCCAATTATGGTACAAAGCCCAATTACCCAAATTTAATATTTAGTCAAACATCACGATTACTTCGGCATTAAATAAGTATAATAATAACTTAGCTACGAGACATTAATTTAAAAAGGTTGAATATAACTTACAATGATTAAACATAGCGCAGCGTTACACGGACAGAATTTCGACCTACACTCTTACAATATTCGCTAACATACCCTTATTATTAGGATTTAAAATTAAAATTAAAATTAAAATTAAAATATAAATATATATATATATATATATATATATATATATTTTACGTATGATGAATGAGAAAAAGATGTAAAAAATTCGGCCGAATGCTCGGCCTTTTAAAGGTGGATTTCTGACTTTTTGGGCTCCGCGAGTGCGGTGGATTTTGCTCTTCAGAGCTCCGCGAGTGCGGATATGTGGAATCCAGCTCACACAAGCTTGGCTCCTAGCTTGACGGATTATATAATATAATATATATATATTAATTTTAAGAATTAATTATATATTATATTATATTCATGTGCATAGTTGACTTGTAATTTTTAGTCCATTGCGTCGAGCGTTGAGAGATGACTCTGGTCCCGGTTCTGGATTTTCGAACGTCCAAGCGTACAATTTAATATCTTGTATTTTGTGTTTCGAATCTTGTACTCTTGTAATTTTGAGACGTTTCTCATCAATAATTGGAACCACTTTGATTATATTTTATACTTTTGAGCTTTTTGGTCGTTTGCGTCTTCAATTCGTCAAATCTGTCTTTTGTCTTCACCTTTTATTATTTAAACGAATATTACTTGTAAATAGGACAACTGCACCTAAAAGCTTGTCTTTCTTGATGAATAATGCTATGAAATATATGTTCGTTTTTAGCATTATCACATCACTTTTACTCTATTCCATGCTAGACACAATGACTCGTTATCTTTTTGAGAAAAGTTGGTGATGTCATTTCTTAAACAGGTTTGTAGGGAAGGTGGATAAAATTTGTTTAAAAACTTAGTGGCTAATTCTTCCCATGAATGTATTGAATTCGGGTTAAGACCATCAAACCATGTTAAAGCGTGTGAAGGCAGAGAATATTGGAAAAGATGAAGTTTTAAAAGGTTTCCCTCGTTTTCTTCTTTCTTAAAAGAGTCAACCAGACTGATAAATTTGTTTAAGTGAAAGTTCGGATCGTCAGTCGGTAATCCTTGAAATTTATAGATCATACTGACCAACTTGATCATCTGTGAACTGATTTCAGGAGTTCCTTTGGTTCCTAAGGTGATTGGTCATCCTCTTTCCTCTAAGCATGATTTTTGCATAGAAGCAAGGGTGATGTGTTGTTCTATTTTTATTATTTTCTATTTAAAAAGACTGGAAAGTAAATTTTAGAAAATATTAATTGACTAAAAGGATCGATAATTTAATAAAAATAATTATTCTTGAAATTCGGTCGCTAACCTTATCTATATTTCAATTGATATGATTTCTTACAGATTACTGAGTATCTAGGTGGCCAGGCCGACTACGGAGAGGCAGGATCCTTTTGGTTCCAATATAATTGGAGACTGTTTGGAAAATTCAACAACCAAGTCCGTGTATAAATGTCTTTCTTAGACACCACCAAACAATACTTTTGTCTGCTTAAAATCTTTCTCAATCAAAATATTCGATCCCCGGCAGTGGCGCCAAAAGATTTCACTTCCTTATGATATAGCCAAAATAGACAGTTTTGTTCGTGTGGTGTCGTTAGGTCGCAGAGCGTCAAATTTGGTATAGCACGCAGAAATTGTCGTTTACTTTATATTGTGCGGGGCCTAAATTTACTTTTAACTTTCTAATGTAGAAGGTGTAAGTTAACCTAGGGTAGTGCTTTTGAATGGTTTAACGAATTGAAGAACAAGTGGATAATTGTCTTTTATTTAAATTACCTGAATAAAAGATAGTAGTTGGTTTAAGCTAAATTCCTAATTGCGGAAAAGTAATAAAGTGGGAGGATATTCGGAGTATGCAGATCAAGGAAATGTTGATCAAGATATTAGTTTGGGTTAGGGAAAGGTAATTATGTTGATATTAAAGCTTATGATTAAAATGGTGTAGATCTGGTTGGATGAGCCAATTACACAGACCTACTTATCTCTAGACTCTCAGAGTTCTCGTTGAGTAGTGAAAAGTATGTCACGTGGTTGTATAACTGAAATGTAACTATACCTCAGAGGTTATCCTTAGTAAAGCAATAGGTCTATTAGTGAGTTAAATTCTAATCCTAACCCTCGTTATCAGTTTGGTTAACTGAATAACAACGTGCCGTGTTGATTGAACACTGATCACAAACGGAAGGAGTCCGTCGAGTTAAGTTGACAAAACCTTAAATGAAAACTAACAACCATTTCATCATACTAATGAGATCAAACCAAAACAAACATTATACAGCATTAAAGTTGATATACTGAAAGTAAAGCAGATAGAAACCTAGCAGGTACCTAGACGGTGAATATGACTTAATCCTAAGGCAACAATCAAACAAGAACATGCAATAGGTTGGGATCATACAGTCAGGGCACTAGCTAGATCTTAACAGCTCCTAAGAGGTCTCTTTGGAACAGTCAATAGGCATACTAGGTCATTCATGTCTCAATTCCTAAGTTCCGTGTCCTAAAAGCGCATTAAATGCCTCTCGGGAACTCCGGCCATACCGAGTTCATAGAATCTTCAGATGCAGTATAACCAGGGTTCTTAATCCTATGAAGTAGCTAAGTTCATATAGGTGGACAAGTTCTGATCACAACCTAGGTTGGTCAGTCCTTAAGAATCTAGCATACAAATCTATTAGACTTCCTAGTTCAGCATAATAACGATAACCGTACTAATTTAACATAACTACGCTAACCCAAACTTCTATTATGGCAACATACAGATTAATTAAGCTATCATGGTAATAATGGAAAGCATTATTAAATATAAAGGGTAAGAATACATGTTTAATACAAAGATAAGCGTTTCAGATAAAAACCTAAAAAAGCCGAAGAAATCTGCCCGAGATCGCAGGGACTCGCCGGGATATCCTCCGGAAAATAAAAGCTAAGCTAGCTACTACTAAAAACTAACCTAAAACTTGAAAATATAAAATGAATTGTAAATTTAGTGTGTGTTGAAATGGACGGAGAATGCCCTATAAATAGACTTGGATTTCTGCCTGCAAACGGTTGGCAGGCCGTTTGGCAGGCCGTTTGCCAAGCCAGCCTGTTTGCAGGGGCTGTTTGCTGGACCCATTTGGCAGGCCATTTTTTAGCCAGGAAAGCCGTTTGGCAGGCCATTTGGCAGGCCATTTGGCAGGCCGTTTGGCTTGCCTGATCAGCCAGATTTCCTGGATCGTAACTTTATTTCATGTCTTTAACTGTTTTCGCTCTAGATTCTTCGTTTTAGCTCTGTTTTACTTGATTCTTTTTACATCGCCTTTGTAATTACTTAATCTACAAAATCAACCAACAAAGCAATTATTTTTGCGATAAAGTTTGGAACTTTATGGGTTTTAGGGCCCAATATCGGGGGTAAAAACGTGACTTTTTGGCCGATATCAACGGTTTCTATCTCGATTATTGGAAATGGGTCACCGACATGTGAATTTAATTTAGAGCGGGGGGTGAGACAAGGTGACCCACTTTCTTCGTTTCTTTTCATCTTAGCGGCGGAAGGATTGAATATCTTAACAAAAATGGTGGTAAGAAACCAATTCTTTTCGAGAGTAGAAATAGGTCGAGATAAAATAACTATCTCGCACCTTCAATATGAGGATGATACCATCTTCTTCGAAGCATGGAATGAAGGTAATATTAGAAATCTTATGAAACTCCTCAAATATTTTTAACTTACGTCGGGACTTATGGTGAATTTCCAAAAGAGTAGCCATATTAAAATTGGAGTTGAAAAGATTGAAGTTGAGAATATGGCGCGTATGTTTAGTTGTAAAGTTGGCACTACTCCTTTTATTTATCTTGGGCTTCCGGTCATTGGTAACATGAAAAAAGAGGAGAGTTGAAAATCAGTTATTGATAAGTTTGAAAGTCTAAGTTTGAAAAGAGACTTTCAGATTGTAGGGCTAGATTGGATTCTTTTGGTAGGCACTTGACTCTTGTTAAATCGGTGTTGAATAGTCTTCCGTTGTACTACTTCCCGTTCTTTCGTGCTCCGCCATGTGTGATTAAAAAACTAGAGCGTGTAAGACGTTCTTTCTTTTGGGGCGGGTCGGGTAACAATTCAAAAAATTTTGTGGGTTAAATGAGCTGATACTAGATTACCTTAGTAGGAGGGGGAGGGGGGGTGGTTAAACTTAGGTTCATTGAAGATAAAAAAATATGGCTTTGATGAGCAAATGGTGGTGGAGGTTTAAGACTAAAACCAACTCTTTGTGGGTCAAGATTATTTCTAGTATTTATGGGACCTCGGGTAGGCTTTCTTGTAATGACTCTTTTCAAAATGACTCGTAAAATTCAATATGGAAGGGTATTTGTAACGACCCATCAAAATCGCTATTGACGCGACACGTTAATCATTGATTCCACAGTGAGGTTTTGACCTCTATATGATACGTTTTGATAAAATATTGCATTCATTAAAATAAGTGACTTTCTAAACATAGAAAGTTATAAGCATGTGGGCGAGGGCTTAGGTATAAGTAAATCCCCAAAATACATGAGATGTATAAGTTACATTTCAAATAAGATAATTTATTGGCAAATAAGTCTAATTATTGATAAAGGTATTTATCGCGAAACGTAAATTGCAAGTTTTCTAAGCGTACGAAAGGACGTTCGAAAAATCGGAATCGGGATATAAACCGGGCATCAACGTACAAGACAACGGAGCTATTGTTACAAGTTAACTATGCACGAGAATATAATATAATATATAATTAATTAAAATAAATTAAATATATTATATATAAATATAAAATTATGCCGACAAGCTAGTGAACAAAAATGTGTGAGCTGGAAATGCGCACCTTCACAATCGCGGAGCTGTAAGGCACAAAAGCTCCACGATCGCGGAGCTGTAAAAATCAAAAATGCCTATAAAAGCCAGCCTCTGAACGAATTATGTACACTTTTCTTTCTTTCTGAATCTTTCAATCTATCAATATATTTATATTTATTTTATAATGATAATTTTAATTTAAGTTTAATAATAATAAGGTATATACGAGGGTGTTTTAATTCGAGTTTCAAATTGTTTTAAGCTAAAGAAATATTGGGTATTGTTCGGGGTATTGTTCGTGAATCTAAGATCAACCATACAGTCATCCACTATCTTTATGTCTACGTAATTTGCCTACAATATTGAACCTCAATATTGAACAGTGAGTTTATAGATCCCTTTTTAAAATGCCTTAATATTTTTGGGCTGAGAATACATGCAATTTATTTTAAACGCAATGGATACAAGTACATACTTAATTCTACACTGAGTTAAACCGAAAAACCCTTAGCTTGGTAACTAGTAGCTGCCAGTACATAGGATATGGACTGGTGGGCGCGAATAATTGTATATGGATCCATAGGGCTGGACATCCCCGTCCGAGCTAGAGCGCTAGCCTTTTAACGGACGTATGTTATTTGAGTTTATGACACGTTGGTTTGCGTGTATTAAAACGAATAGGGTAATTATCATTATAGCGTTAAGTTTAGTTACCAGGGTGCTTTGTTACGTAGAATCTATTGATAAACTTTTGATGAAATCTTGTGGTCCATCTTTATATATATTTATGACTCGAGCAATTAAACCTATAACTCACTAACATTCGTGTTGACTTTTTAGCATGTTTTATTCTCAGGTCCTTAGACTGCTTCCGCTGTGATGTGCTTGTTGCCTGCATGGAGTCTCTCATGCTTTGTATAAAGTTTATTGCATTCGAAACAAAACTACGTTGTGTAATAAATAATTTGACTGTGATGTCAACCTGTAAAATAAAGACTTATGTATTTTGGGGATTTGCTTATACCTAAGCCCTCGCCCACATGCTTATAACTTTTTATGTTTAGAAAGTCACTTATTTTAATGAACGCAATATTTTATCAAAACGTATCATATAGAGGTCAAAACCTCACTGTGGAATCAATGATTAACGTGTCGCGTCAATAGCGATTTTGACGGGTCGTTACAGTTTGTATCCGAGCTTGAGGTCATAGGGAATCAGAATTTGCATTAGTGTGTTTAACTGGTAATTGTTAGGATGCATTGGTGAGTCTGGACTATGACCATATCTGTTTTTACCGATTTTTGCTTATCATCTTATCAAAAACACTATATATGATATATTTATATGCTAACGTAATTGTTGTTTCAATTATGTGATAGATGACTTCTTCTAATCCTATCATTTTGTACGACTCGGAATCAGACACTGAATCTATTCTATCCACAACTGAAAAGGACGTTCCAATACCTATTAAAGAAGAAAATGTGTTAGCCGGGGAATATCAACTCCAGGTAAACCCAGAGGAGGTCCCAGCTCCACCCATCCCTGGTTTTTCGGAGCTACAGTATCATTTCGATGGTACCGTGATCCCTGAAATAAACGAGGATCGTCCATTTCTAAATGAACATGGACATTGGGCCAGATACACTGCCGACGGGCGGGTTGTGCCGATTAAGCCTGGCAAATATCAGTTCATGACCACCGGTACATATTCTCCTACACATGACTCAGACAGTTCATTAGGTGAGATGTGACGACCCGGAAATTTCTGACCAAATTTAAACTTTATCTTTAAATGATTTAATGTTTTCGACACGATAAGCAAAGTCTGTAATGTTGAGTCTCAAAGTTTTGGAACTATATTCATGTAATCAATTATTCTTTGACTATTCTCAAAGATTCACGAACAATATATATATAACTTAATGTGCATATATATATATATATATATATATATATATATATATATATATATATATATATATATATATATATATATATATATATATATATATATATATATATATATATATGATTTCAAGTTATTTAGTAAACGATAGTAACATTCGATTATTGATTCGATTGATATTTAGATAAGTTAACTAAAACGTTTAAGATGAACCAGTAAAACACTAATTTGCTACAGTATTTTTGAATTGCTACAGTACCCGAAAAGCTACAGTGTTTTTGAAAATCACTATTTGCTACAGTAAAACACTATTTCAAAATGAAAATGTATATATGTATATGTATATACTACGAGACGATGATTTATAGAAGCAAATAACCAAAACACTTAATTGATTAAAGCTACACTTCGAGTGACATAGTTTATCAATGATTAAGTTTAATTTTTGATAAAGGTACACGTCGCGTAACGAAAAGTACTAGTTTTCTCAGCGTACAAAAGGACATTCGAAAAACCAGAACCGGGACATTAGTCGAGCGTCAACGTACAAATAATCGGAACCAAAAATACAAGTTAACTAGGCACGAGAATATAATATAATATATAATTAATTAATATAAATTATATATATTATATAATAAATTAATATGTCGACGAACTAGATTACAAAAATAATGTGAGCTGGAAAACCCACCCATGCGATCGCATGGGATTTGGCCTAGGGAGCCATGCGATCGCATGGCAGTCCTGGACAGGCCAAGTGCAATAAATTTGATCGAATTCCTTGTTTTTGTTTGCTCATTCACTCCTCTCTATCTATATTCCTCAGTATATATATTTATTATTATTATTATTATTATTATTATTATTATTATTATTATTATTTATATTTATTTTAATAATATTATTAATAGTATTGGTATTAATATTATTAGTATTATACATAAAATACTACGACGAAGTCATGAGCGTGTCACTTTCAAAATGGGTTTTCAAGCGGGATAGAGCTAAGGAAACTATGGATTATAATTATGGAGGTTATGGGTAATGTTCGCAGGTATTATTTGCAAGTCAGACCTAGTGTTTATCATCTCTGTTGTGTCTACATACTTTCCTGCAATATTGAATCACAATATTGATACGTGAGCATTCATATCTTATCTTTTATATATTAATTGTGTATCCATGTCCAGTGCTCGAGTATATATATTTATGCATGCTTGTATGCTAAATTTCGTCGTTAAACAGTTTATGACGAATCACAAATTAAATACATATAATACTAATAAAAGGTATATGATATGCATGTTTTTGGAAAGCTGACGAAAAATCAATAACTTTTCATTTAGAAATCGCGTAATTTCGATAAACGAATTTAAAGATATGGTCAACTGAACTATGATTAACATTAATTGAAATTGCTTTTGAATCTGCAATTGATATTTAAACAACTTGTTTATAAGATTAATAAATTGAATTTTCAAATATTACTAATCGAGTAAGTGAATTTTTATATAAGGCACGTCTCGTCTTGTTGAGCAATTGTCAAAACTGATTGTTTTATCATATTTTAAAGCCTTATAAAAACTATAGTTTAATTTTACAAGAATTGAGAAACTATGTGAAATGTTAAAATATTTCGATTGACCTGATCATTCAACTATAGTATTGAGTCAAATTGACTTTTTGAAATGACTTTTGATAACTTTTGTATATCGATCTCGAGCATTAGGATTGTGATACACTATGACCTGACCTAGCTTGATAGACATTTATTGACCAACATATGTTCTCTAGGTTGAGATCTAATGTTATTTGGTATTCCGAGTTTCGGTCACATTTCGGTGAACGACTTTATGTGATGCAAAGGTGAGTTTCATTTGCTCCCTTTTTAATTGCTTTTGCAATCTATATTTTTAGGCTGAGAATACATGCACTTTATTTTAAACGCAATGGATACAAGTACATACTAAATTCTACACCGAGTTTGAACCGAAAATCCCTTAGCTTTGGTAACTAGTAACTGCCGGTTATAAGAACTGGTGGGTGCGAGTAGTTATATATGGATCCATAGGGCTTGACATCCCCGTCTGTTCCAGGTATAGAAACCCTAGCCTGAACTATAAAACAGACGTATGCTATTTGAGTTTAGTACATGTTGGTTTGCGTGTATTGTACATGTTGGTTGCATGTATGTTAAAACAGGGGTACTTATCATAACGTTAAAGCTTAGTTACCAGGGTGCTCAATCTTGTAGAATATTTTGATAAACATTTCTGGATGAAACAACTGAAATCTTGTGATCCACCTTTATGTACAGATTATGCAAAATAGTAAAACTATGAACTCACCAACCTTTGTGTTGACACTTGTTAGCATGTTTATTCTCAGGTTCCCTAGAAGTCTTCCGCCAATTGCTTATATGTTAGACAAGCTATGTGCATGGAGTCTTACATGGCATATTTTTCAAGGAAATATTACATTCACCAAATCATCACCATGTATCTTATTTTGACTGCATTGTCAACGGAAGTACTATTATAAACTATTATTTACGGTGATTGTCTATATGTAGAAATCATCAGCTGTCGAAAACCTTTGATTTAAATATTCATTTATGGTGTGCCTTTTCAGAAGAATGCAATGTTTACAAAACCTATCATATAGAGGTCAAATACCTCGCAATGAAATCGATGAATGACGTGTTCGTCCATATGGATTTGGATCGATCGTCACATGAGATCAGTGAGGAGGTGGAGGAAGTAAAGGAGATTACAGAAAAAGAAGTTAACAAAGAAAAGGAACCTGTAGTCACTAATCCAGAATTGCCAAATCCAAAAATTAATAAAGCAATTGTTACTCCTAATATTGCTACCCCTAATCACCCTTCTCTTACCAACTCTATTGAGGTATCAAGTACCTCAGAACCCCAACAAAAATATAAACCTACCGCTCGAATAAGCGATATTCCAGTACCTGATAACAAGAAGCCTCGCCGCTTTTAAAAACCATTTCCGCTACGACATCACTTCACGCAGTGTATAATATTAATTAGTGTGCTTTACTTTATCTTACATATGTTCTATGTAAAATAAACTTATGTGAAATAGTGGTATTGTATTGTTGTACGATAATGCATTGAAGAATAAAGCGTGAAATGATAATGCATTAGTTTTTCATAATAGAATATTATTTGAACGGTAGTAGTTAATTGTTGTATTAAGCTATTAAGTATGAACTTTAACGGGTAGGTAATACCCTAAGAAATAATTATAAAACGCTAATAAGAATAAAATGCTTTTATAATAATTGGTTCATATTATTAATATGCCACGATGTACCATTAATTACTCGCTACATTTATAATATTCTACGTGATTAAATTATCTTATATGTTTATTGAAGAAACATGTCTCAAATGTCGGATGCTGAGTTTGAGGAACTAGTCGAGAAACGTGTGAATGAAAGAATTTCTGCAGCCGAGGTAGCAAAAGCAGCAACTGAAGCAGCAGCCAAAGCAGCAACCGTGAACACAAACTCACGAAACGAATGCTCATACAAAACTTTCAAGGATGCAAACTGTGATGACCCGGGAATTTCCGACCAAATTTAAACTTAATCTTTTTATGATTCTGACACGATGAGCAAAGTCTGTAATATTGAGTCATAAATATTTTGAACTGTTTCATATATTCATTGGACTTTCGACCATTCCCGACGATTTACGAACAACTATTTGTAAATAGATAACATATATATTTAAATAGGTATAGGTATTTATAATTTGAAATATAATTTAGAATATTATAATTATTAGGATTTATATTGTAATAAATAAAATAAAATGCGATTAATGGAAACTATAGATTATAATAATATATATAAAAATATATATATAAATATTACTTGTAAATATATAATATTATATTTAGTTGTTTAAAAGAATATAATCAATATATTTATTTACTTAAACTTGTTAATTAAGATTTGATATATATATATAGAATGTGTATATTGAAAATGAATGATTTCGAGCTTAAATAGTAAACGTCAGTAACACTCGGTTGACGTTTCGTTAGTTTTAATATAGATATATTACATGTTCATGAAGGACTAAAATAAAAGTTGAACTGTAAATTGATTACGAAGATGTTAGATTTGTTAAAAATATTTTTACCTTTTTAAGTTTAAATATTAGTACTCCGTACATATAAATTGGAACAGAAAATAAATAATTATCGAACCTTTTTGATCAGGTTTCAAACAGTTAATGAGTGAAATAATTAAATATATTTAATCTAAAAATTTGGGATTTTTAGGGACACTTTTATACGTTAACTGTTTAGCAATGGACACGATATAATAACCGTAAAATTTAAATGTCGACTGAATAGGTACAAGGTACCGATGGCTAAACTATTTAAATACTGTTTTCAACTTTTTCAATTCAATAATGTATCTATATCTTATTCTTTGTAAGTAATCAAGATAACCACACATCTTATTCGTTTACTATTTTGAACACTGTTTTTTTGGCACGATCAAAATTCAACTTGTTGTTATTATATTTCTTTCCTTATCTTTCTTCTTTATATATAATATATATCTTTCATCTTTATATATAATATATACAATTACATACATATATACAATTGTATATAGATATATATATATCACCATATCCATCGAGCTTCACCACCCTACATCAACCATCGGCCTCCTTCTCCTCTTTATCACCACAGAAACCATCACCCGCTACCTCATAACACTACCATCACCGAACCACCACCATCTCCGGCAACCTCCACACTATCCTCACCATCGTGATCCACCACCAAGATCACCTCACCTCCACCGGTCACTCTAACGCCACCATAAAACACCACTTCATTTTCTTTTTCCTGTTTGTAGTCTAAACAAACAATTACCACCACTTTGATCGCCTTCAATGAACCACCCTCTTTTTTTTTTTCGTTCCTAACAGCAAGATCGCTGTTTATGTGATATATGTTAATAAAGATGATGATGCTCGATGAAAAGAAGTTATGTATAATAATGATGAAGTGAACGATGAAGATCGTTACATTTTTCTGTTTCATTTTTTTTCTGTTCGAACCCATATCCCATCAAAACCCACCTCCTTCGATAATTAATGTTACTGTTTCTGCTCATGGTCGACCAGCACTCCCATTCGCCATCATTCTCACGTTTTCTGTTTCTTTGACACCTGCTACTGTTGTCGTAAGTCTCTGGATATGTTGAAGGAAGAAGAAGACGATGATGAATTTATGAGTTCATGTGATGAGGTCATGAATAATTAAGATGGTGTTGTTATGGTTATGATGATGATGATGATGATGATGATAACACCGAATGATGATAATGGTGAGATGATGAGATGATGTAGTGATGATGATATGAAGACTAGGATGAACGTATATGATGATGATGTATGAAGATATTTTTTTCCTCTTTTTATCCCCACTTGCAAATAAACCTAAACCAATTTCCTATAGTGCAGACGTTTTTTTTATTTATTTAATTAATTGTAGGCCGAACCAACCACAAGTTATAGAATTGTTAAGTTACCATGGGCCAAGGAATGCTAATTGGGCCGAAGTTCCATCTTGGGCCGAGATGTTTGATGAGGAGGGGAATCAGAAACAAAAATCGGGTTTATAGATATATTTTTGATTTATAATACAGAGAAGAAGGGGTGGAGGGATGGTTTGAGGTGTTATGGGTTAAGCAAGAGGTTACAAGTTCGAGCCTGGGCACAAGCAATTTATTTATTTATTTTTGAAGCTCTTACCATTAAGGTAGTTATTATTATTACTATTATTTTTATTTCTATTATTATTGTTATTATTACTAATTATTGTTTTTATATGATTAATATTATTATCATTCATAATAAGTATTAGTATCAAGTATTATAAGTATTAATATTATTATTATCATTAATATCATTATTATTTAAATAAGTATTACTAGTATTAATATCATTATTATTATTATTATTATTATTATTATTATTATTATTATTATTATTATTATTATTATTAGTAAAGTTATTATTTTTAGTACTATTATTATTATCATTTTTATTATTAATATCATTTTATTATTACTATTAGTATTGTTAAAAGTTATTATCTCTATCATTATTATTATTAGTAGTATTACAAGTATTATTATTACTATCCTTATGCTGTTATTATTATAATTAAAATTTTACAAACAGGAGAAATTTATATAAAATATATGTATTACATAAGTATACTAATATTACATAATATTATATTTAACTAATACAATTATTATAATGTTAATTGAATTAAATATCAAATAAGTATTATAACCTATTATAAGTAGTAATAAAATATATATAGGAATTATAATTGTATTACATAACAAAATAAATATAAAATATTCGATTACGATTATATGTTTTAATAAATATATGAATAATATAGGTTCGTGAATCTGAGGTCAACCCCACACTTGTTCAATGATGTCATATGTATTTTTACTACAAAATACAGTATGGTGAGTTCATTTGCTCTCTTTTACTCTTTACATTTTTGGGACTGAGAATACATGCGCTACTTTTACAACTGCTTCATTAAATGTTTTTGAAATACATTTTGAACTGAGAATACATGAAATGCTTTTATAAATGTTTGACGAGATAGACACAAGCAAAACATTCCTCGAATGAATTATTATGCAGACAGAAGTTCTGCGGATTAATATTGAATTATGTGGACATGATAATTGCCACCATTAAATTATGTGGACATGATAATTGCCACCATTAAATTATGTGGACATGATAATTGCCACCATTGAATTATGTGGACATGATAATTGCCACCAATTGATATGAATGTTATGTATCGAGAGAATGATTTTATACACAGGTTATGTGTATGCTATTTTTGTGCACAAGATATGTGTACGGTTACTATGATTTATGAAAATGGTTTCTACACGAGAAAGATGTACTGTATTTAAAAGATATAGCATGTACATTACAGGTGGGTATAGGATTCGGGCCCATTTGTACCATGCAGCATTTAAATTTTGTGGTCTATCAAAATGATGAATTTTATTGTTTTATGATAAACCTATGAACTCACCAACCTTTTGGTTGACACTTTAAAGCATGTTTATTCTCAGGTATGAAAGAAATCTTCCGCTGTGCATTTGCTCATATTACATGGAGTCGTTTATGGCATATAGAGGTCAGAACCTCGCAATGGGACCAACTGTTGAAGACTTTGTCCAGATAGATTAAGACGGGGCACTTCAGTTGGTATCAGAGCGGTGGTCTTAGCGAACCAAGTCTTGCATTAGTGTGTCTAACTGATAGTTGTTTAGATGCCTTAGTGAGTCTGGACTTCGACCGTGTCTGCATGTCAAAAGTTTTGCTTATCATTTTGTGTCGAAAATTATCTACTTATCATCCTTAGGAAATTACCTGCTTATCATTCTTAATCTAGACATATCTTACTGCCTGGATTGCATGATTAGTGTGTAGACAAAAATTCATATCTTAGCGTATCTGCTAATTCATATCTTAGCGTATCTGTTACTGTAAACTTTGCCTTACATATTCCGTAGGTTCCTCCGTAACTTATGGGATTTTAGTATTATATATGCATATGTAAATTATGTATTGCAGGGTACTAATCTACATCCTATAATCTATTTCTTATCAAAAATACTTCATCTAATCGTACGAGATGAATCCCTCAACCAGTTCGAGTCCCTCAGATTTCGATAGCTATTCCGATAGTTATTCCAACAACTATTCCGACATGGATATTCACCTAAGCTCCGAAAATGGTGTCACCAGAATGAATCAATCAATCAGCCATCCCCAATTCATCTAATGGGTTCATAGTCGACTTAATCAAGGGAGACGCGAAGACGGCGATCCTTTCCACCAACTAAATTGCCCTCTTGGCAAAGAACCTGAAGCACTTACCGGTGAACCTGTCTGAAACACCATTTTCATCCTCATTTCTAGAATAGCTCGAAACGATTATGTAATATCTAAAATTCTAAACCTTATTCATTCGCTCGTTCCAACCGACAATCACCCCGGAATAATAGAAGAAGTCAACGAACCTCGCGCTCGAGTAATCAATTTGGAGAATATGGTACAAAACGTACCAGCTTCAGCAACATCACCGGCATCAACAGTACCACCAACAACATAAGTTTCAACATCACATGCCCAATATCTCATTCTGTACCTCGAGTATAATCATCGTTCTACGAATCATTCTACATTAACTATCTTCGTCCTTCATGGCAATTTTGTAATCTCTAATGTTTTAGAGATTATGTACTCTAGTTCTAGCCGTAAATCTGATGAGTTTAATATCACATTGACTCATTAAATCCATGATTACGTCCGAAGAAAATATATGTATATATGTTTTTATAAATATTGTAATTAAAAGTTTTATTGTACAAACAGATAATGGTAAAAATATTTTAACGGGTAGGTAATACCCGAGGAATATTTAGATTCCACATTAATAAGTTACACTGTACACTCTTCGAATCTGATTCAACAGTCATTTACTATTCAACTTACATCCACAGATATATGTATCCGTTCACCGCAAAATAACCATTTTTCATTCAATTTCATATTTGGATTTTGACCTATCAGAATCCAACAAGTGGCATAATGAAGAAAACAATGAACAAAATAAAATTTGTTAGAAACAAACAAATTAACTATGAGAAATTTTGTTAAGAATCCACGCTAACTGTTCCTAGCTAATTGTTTCTCGCTAACTGATTATATTTTATTTATCGCAATTTAACTATCGCAATTTACATTCTCGCAATTTTATTTATCGTCATTTAATTTCTATTATTTACTTTACGCACTTTATTTATCGTCTTTTAATTTCTGTTATTTATTTTTACGCACTTTAAATATCGGGACACGTATACAAGGTTTTGACATATCATATCGACCCATCTATATATATTATTTGGAATAACCATAGACACTCTATATGCAGTAATGCGGGAGTTAGCTATACAGGGTTGAGGTTGATTCTATAATAATATATATACTTTGAGTTGTGATCGAGTCTGAGACGTATACGGGTCACGATACGTATTAAATAATTCGAATATTATATATTAAACTATATATGAATTATTGAATTACTAACTGTGGACTATCAACACTGTGGACTACCAACATTGGACAATTAAAATGAATTAAAATATTGACTATAACATATGAAACTAAACAATTCTTCAAGTTTGCCACTTGATTTCATCTTAAACCTCATTTATATCTTGACGATTACAATCTGCGTTCAAAACCTTTCATGACTCTTGAAAACACCTCAATCGAGAGGATGAACCAATCGCACTTCATCTACGAAAGAAAGAACTTATGCATATAGTTATGCATCTGAAAACACCAGAAACCTGAGTAAACGTTTAACACGTATTTGTGCTAGCTCCTTTGGCGTTGTTATTACCGAAAATAACTTTGCAACCCCTTTTCAAATTAACAAATTTTGTCACAGCTTCAACAAGTCAACTATGACTTTTCATTTGGATTAACCTTATTATAACTTTGATATATATGTGTGCTCTTTTATTGTTACCGGGGAACCTTTTATAATCCATCATATTACCAGCAGACGTACCAGCAACCTCGTTGCTCCTTGACTTAAATCTCTCCGACAAATCACTATATTTATCTATTGAAGTCTCATCATGTTCTCATCTGCATCTTGTAACAAGAACTGCCATATCAATTATCGGGAATCAGCAATCAGTACTTTGAAAACTCACAGCATATCTACATCAACAGTTATATGTATAACGTTTATCTCTTAGAATTGTGATCTTTCAATATGAAATTCTGAAAAGCACTCAGTCTACAAATCAATATTCTGAATGTTGAAAAAGCTGAATGAAGCAGCAGAAATCGTAGACTACCGTAAACGACCTTAATCATCGAAAGTTTGATAATAAAGAATGGTATGTTGAAAAAGCTCAGAAAAATTGAAACTGGGAAAACGGATTGAGCTAACCATGAAGGAGACCAAGGACAAATACAAGGACCATTCCCTATATTCAAAGAATCCCGATAGTTCTGGATCCGTTGAAATTTTTAGAGAATATCTTGCTCCGAAATCATGTTAAAATCTTGCGGAAAATCTTTCTCCATCAACCAACGAACTTAGAAATTTCAAAATATCATCATCAATATCTTCGATATTTCTGAGGATATTTTCATAAATATTCTCGTCCGAAATTATATACCTCTTCGTGCTTCCTGTGTTTCATTATATTGGAAACTTCTGAAAAATCTAAGTTTAATTTATGAATAAATTCTGAAGAAATGTAAAGAAATTGATGCATGAATTAGTATAATATAATGACACTTGATCAACGTGATTATATTACAGTAAGTCATGTTGAGTTTCTAATGGAACGTGATGATTCACAGATCATATCATCATCACGTGCCATGTTACATAACTCTTTCATTCAAATTAACTTCTGAACATATCAAGAAAATATATTCTTGATAGTTCTATTCTCAGTGATTCTGGTAATTTGACAAATCAAATCGTGCTATTACGTTCTTTCTTGCTTAGAACATTAAGTTCATTCGGAACTCCATACCTACAAATTCTAGACCAATACTTGTGAAAAGAAAACAAAAGCATGAAGCTCCGAAATAGAAAGGGGGTATAAATCGCAGCAAATAAGAGAGAATATTAACTATGGATGACAATGATTATAGGAGACAGAAGCAGGAACACCGAAATATAAGAGAAAATATAAAGCCCAATAACAATACGAAGATTACAAACCGTGGATATTAATACGAATAGCAATATAAAGACACGATAGAATTAAGAATAGTATCATCTCAAGATAATAGTAGAAGTAAACAGATTCTTCTGGTGGAAGATTAAAAAGAAGGATGACAGAAAGAGTAATTAGAAAAATATCAATGATTAGAACTGGATGAAGCATTTTCAAAATCTTTTAGAAGTAAGAATTAAGAATGAAAGTATAGAAAATGGGAGTGGTGGAAAATAATGGAACGAAAAAAGTTTAATTTATAATGGAAATATCAGATAGAGTAATCGATGCAGATCACCGTATTTAATTATAGAGATCTTAATTTCCTTACTCGCCGAAGAATCAAATCTTTTAGATTCCGAAAATTTTCTTTAAATCCCTTAAATTCCGGAATTCAACCAAGACAACGTCAAAAGTTAAGACGCACCTTATTTTCTGAATTCAACCATGACTAGTCAAAAGTTATGATTGAAATTTGTCTTTCTCATTTCACTCTTTCGTGATAGCTTCACTCGTACTCTTCGAGTAATCGAATTATCCTATCTATATTACTCAATGATGGTAAAACTCTATTTATCAACTCATATTCGTCATGAAAACATTTTATTGTTAACCATGACCACCTCACTCAAATTTCAGGACGAAATTTCTTTAACGGGTAGGTACTGTGATGACCCGGGAATTTCCGAACAAATTTAAACTTAATCTTTTTATGATTCTGACACGATGAGCAAAGTCTGTAATGTTGAGTCACAAATATTTTGAACTGTTTCATATATTCATTTGACTTTCGACCATTCCCGACGATTCACGAACAACAATTTGTAAATAGATAACATATATATTTAAATAGGTATAGGTATTTATAATTTGAAATATAATTTAGAATATTATAATTATTAGGATTTATATTGTAATAAATAAAATAAAATGCGATTAATGGAAACTATAGATTATAATAATATATATAAAAATATATATATATAAATATTACTTGTAAATATATAATATTATATTTAGTTGTTTAAAAGAATATAATTAATATATTTATTTACTTAAACTTGTTAATTAAGATTTGATATATATATATATATATATATATATATATATATATATATATATATATATATATATATATATATATATATATATATATATATATATATATAATGTGTATATTGAAAATGAATGATTTCGAGCTTAAATAGTAAACGTCAGTAACACTCGGTTGACGTTTCGTTAGTTTTAATATAGATATATTACATGTTCATGAAGGACTAAAATAAAAGTTGAACTGTAAATTGATTACGAAGATGTTAGATTTGTTAAAAATATGTTTACCTTTTTAAGTTTAAATATTAGTACTCCGTACATATAAATTGGAACAGAAAATAAATAATTATCGAACCTTTTTGATCAGGTTTCAAACAGTTAATGAGTGAAATAATTAAATATATTTAATCTAAAAATTTGGGATTTTTAGGGACACTTTTATACGTTAACTGTTTAGCAATGGACACGATAAAATAACCGTAAAATTTAAATGTCGACTGAATAGGTACAAGGTACCGATGGCTAAACTATTTAAATACTATTTTCAACTTTTTCAATTCAATAATGTATCTATATCATATTCTTTGTAAGTAATTAAGATAACCACACATCTTATTCGTTTACTATTTCGAACACTGTTTTTTTTGGCACGATCAAAATTCAACTTGTTGTTATTATATTTCTTTCCTTATCTTTCTTCTTTATATATAATATATATATTTCATCTTTATATATAATATATACAATTACATACATATATACAATTGTATATAGATATATATATCACCATATCCATCGAGCTTCACCACCCTACATCAACCATCGGCCTCCTTCTCCTCTTTATCACCACGAAAACCATCACCCGCCACCTCACAACACTACCATCATCGCACCACCACCATCTCTGGCAACCTCCACACTCGCCCCACCATCGTGATCCACCAACAAGATCACCTCACCTCCACCGGTCACTCTAACGCCACCATAAAACACCACTTCATTTTCTTTTTCCTGTTTGTAGTCTAAACAAACAATTACCACCACTTTGATCGTCTTCAATGAACCACCCTCTTTTTTTTTCGTTCCTAACAGCAAGATCGCTGTTTATGTGATATATGTTAATAAAGATGATGATGCTCGATGAAAAGAAGTTATGTATAATAATGATGAAGTGAACGATGAAGATCGCTACATTTTTCTGTTTCATTTTTTTTCTGTTCGAACCCATATCCCATCAAAACCCACCTCCTTCGATAATTAATGTTACTGTTTCTGCTCATGGTCGACCAGCACTCCCATTCGCCATCATTCTCACGTTTTCTGTTTCTTTGACACCTGCTACTATTGTCGTAAGTCTCTGGATATGTTGAAGGAAGAAGAAGACGATGATGAATTTATGAGTTCATGTGATGAGGTCATGAATAATTAAGATGGTGTTGTTATGGTTATGATGATGATGATGATGATGATGATGATGATGATAACACCTAATGATGATAATGGTGAGATGATGAGATGATGTAGTGATGATGATATGAAGACTAGGATGAACGTATATGATGATGATGTATGAAGATATTTTTTTCCTCTTTTTATCCCCACTTACAAATAAACCTAAACCAATTTCCTATAGTGCAGACGTTTTTTTTATTTATTTAATTAATTGTGGGCCGAACCAACCACAAGTTATAGAATTATTAAGTTACCATGGGCCAAGGAATGCTAATTGGGCCGAAGTTCCATCTTGGGCCGAGATGTTTGATGAGGAGGGGAATCAGAAACAAAAATGGGGTTTATAGATATATTTCTGATTTATAATACAGAGAAGAAAGGGGTTGAGGGATGGTTTGAGGTGTTATGGGTTAAGCATGAGGTTATAAGTTCGAGCCTGGGCACAAGCAATTTATTTATTTATTTTTGAAGCTCTTACCATTAAGGTAGTTATTATTATTACTATTATTTTTATTTCTATTATTATTGTTATTATTACTAATTATTGTTTTTATATGATTAATATTATTATCATTCATAATAAGTATTAGTATCAAGTATTATAAGTATTAATATTATTATTATCATTAATATCATTATTATTTAAATAAGTATTACTAGTATTAATATTATTATTATTATTATTATTATTATTATTATTATTATTATTATTATTATTATTATTATTATTATTATTATTAGTAAAGTTATTATTTTTACTACTATTATTATTATCATTTTTATTATTGATATCATTTTATTATTACTATTAGTATTGTTAAAAGTTATTATCTCTATCATTATTATTATTAGTAGTATTACAAGTATTATTATTACTATCCTTATGCTGTTATTATTATAATTAAAATTTTACAAACAGGAGAAATTTATATAAAATATATGTATTACATAAGTATACTAATATTACATAATATTATATTTAACTAATACAATTATTATAACGTTAATTGAATTAAATATCAAATAAGTATTATAACCTATTATAAGTAGTAATAAAATATATATAGGAATTATAATTGTATTACATAACAAAATAAATATAAAATATTCGATTACGATTATATGTTTTAATAAATATTTGAATAATATAGGTTCGTGAATCTGAGGTCAACCCTACACTTGTTCAATGATGTCATATGTATTTTTACTACAAAATACAGTATGGTGAGTTCATTTGCTCCCTTTTACTCTTTACATTTTTGGGACTGAGAATACATGCGCTACTTTTACAACTGCTTTATTAAATGTTTTTGAAATACATTTTGAACTGAGAATACATAAAATGCTTTTATAAATGTTTGACGAGATAGACACAAGCAAAACATTCCTCGAATGAATTATTATGCAGACAGAAGTTCTGCGGATTATTATTGAATTATGTGGACATGATAATTGCCACCATTGAATTATGTGGACATGATAATTGCCACCATTGAATTATGTGGACATGATAATTGCCACCAATTGATATGAATGTTATGTATCGAGAGAATGATTTTATACACAGGTTATGTGTATGTTATTTTTGTGCACAAGATATGTGTACGGTTACTATGATTTATCAAAATGGTTTCGTACACGAGAAAGATGTACTGTATTTAAAAGATATAGCATGTACATTACAGGTGGGTATAGGATTCGGGCCCATTTGTACCATGCAGCATTTAAATTTTGTGGTCTATCAAAATGATGAATTTTATTGTTTTATGATAAACCTATGAACTCACCAACCTTTTGGTTGACACTTTAAAGCATGTTTATTCTCAGGTATGAAAGAAATCTTCCACTGTGCATTTGCTCATATTACATGGAGTCGTTTATGGCATATAGAGGTCAGAACCTCGCAATGGGACCAACTGTTGAAGACTTTCTCCAGATAGATTAGGACGGGGCATTTCACAAACCACAGACGTTTAGTGGGACCGAGGGACCAGTCGGTCTAACCCGATGGTTTGAAAAGATGGAGTCCGTTTTCAAAATCAGTAATTGTGCTGACGGAGACAAGTCAAAGTATGCTTCGTGCACGTTGCAAGACGGTGCACTTACTTGGTGGAACAATTATGCTAAAGTAGAAGGAGTAGATACAGCATATGATATCTCTTGGGAAGAACTGAAAAAGATGCTAATCGAGGAGTACTGTCCTCGAAACGAGATTAGAAAAATGGAATCTGAGTTACGTAATCTGAAGGTTTTCGGCGCGAATCTCAATAACTATGAAAAGCGTTTCATGGAACTAGCCTTGTTGTGTCCCGAATTGGTGTCAAACGAGAAACGAAAGATAGAAATGTATATTGACGGTTTATCGATCAATATCAAAGGAAATGTTACATCGTCCAAACCGAATACGATGCAGGAAGCCATGACAATGGCACACCAACTCATGGACCAGATCACAGAGAGTTCGATTAAGGCACCAATTACCGAAGTCAAGACAACTGAAGGAAAGAGGAAATGGGAAGACTATAAGGGTAAAAGTACTCACCTGAAGAAGCAAGAAACTTTTAAAGGTAAACAAGATGGGGAAACTTCTAGTCCAAACTATAAGGGACCCCATCCGTTCTGCAAAAGATGTTACACACATTATGCAGGTTATTACCAAGTGGTCTGTGATAAGTGCAACAAGAAAGGACATGTGGCGAAAGATTGTTATGCCACCGTTTCTGAAGTAAAGACAAAACTGACCGATATCAAGAAATGTTTTCGATGCGGAAAGCCTGGTCACTTTATAAATCAATGCCCTAATAAGGAGAAGAACATAGAACCCGCACGAGGGAGGGAATTTAATGTTAGTGCCAGTGAAGCACGTAAGGATCATGATCTTGTCACGGGTACGTTTACCGTTAATAATCAACTAACTTCTATTATGTTTGATACGGGTGCTGATAGAAGTTATATGTGTAAAGACTTTAGTTTTAAACTAAAATGTGCATCATTACCCCTAGACGATAAATATACTATTGAATTAGCTAATGGTAAACTGATAAAAGCCGATAAAATTTGCCATGGTTGCGAAATAAATCTCACTGGTGAAACCTTCAAAATCGATTTAATACCCATAGAATTAGGAAGTTTTGACGTAATCGTTGGCATGGACTGGATGTCCAAAACAAGAGTGGAAGTTGTTTGAGCTGAGAAAGCAATCCGCATCCCTCGTAAGGATGAAACGTCATTAATGATTTATGGGGAGAAAAGCAACTCGAAGCTGAACCTTATCAGCTGTATGAAGGCCCAGAAACTTATAAGAAAAGGTTGTTATGCTATTTTGGCACAAGTAAAGAAGATCAATACTGAAGAAAGAAGCATTGATGACATGCCGGTTGTAAGAGAATATCCCGGAGTATTTCCAGAACAATTACCGGGGCTACCTCCACACAGATGTGTAGAATTCCAGATTGATCTCGTACTAGGAGCTGCACCTGTAGTCCGATCCCCATATAGACTTGCACCTTCAAAAATGCAAGAATTACAAAACCAGTTACAAGAATTATCAGACCGTGGATTTATTCGTCCCAGTTTTTCACCTTTGGGAGCTCCTATCCTGTTCGTCAAGAAGAAGGATGGATCTATGAGAATGTGCATAGATTACCGAGAATTAAACAAATTAACGATCAAGAATCGGTACCCATTATCGAGGATTGATAATTTGTTTGATCAATTGCAAGGATCAAGTGTTTATTCTAAGATTGATCTACGCTCCGGATATCATCAGCTGAGAGTGAAGGAAGAAGATGTTCCTAAAACCGCGTTCATAACCCGTTACGGTCACTATGAATTTTTAGTCATGCCTTTTGGATTGACTAATGCTCCAGCAGTATTCATGGATCTAATGAATCGCATCTGTAGACCGTATTTAGACAAATTTGTCATTGTTTTTATCGACGACATATTGATTTACTCGAAGAACAAGGAAGAACATGAGCAACATTTAAGACCGGTACTGGAGGTACTCAAGAAAGAAGAACTGTACGCAAAATTTTCGAAGTGTGATTTCTGGTTACAAGAAGTACAGTTTTTGGGCCATGTTGTCAGTAAACATGGAATTAAAGTTGACTCTGCCAAGATCGAAGCCATTAGTAAATGGGAAACACCGAAGACTCCAACACAAAACCGCCAATTCTTAGGTCTTGCTGGTTACTACCGAAGATTCATTCAAGATTTCTCTAAAATCGCCAAACCCTTAACTGCATTGACTCAAAAGGGAAAGAAGTATGATTGGTCCACGGAACAGGAATCCTCATTCCAGTTATTAAAGAAAAAGTTAACGTCTGCACCCATTTTGTCATTACCAGAAGGAAATGATGATTTCGTGATCTATTGTGATGCTTCGCGCCAAGGTTTAGGATGTGTATTAATGCAACGCATAAAATTTATCGCATATACCTCACGACAACTAAAAATTCATGAAAAGAACTATACGGTGCACGATTTGGAACTTGGAGCAGTAGTTTTTGCACTCAAAATATGTAGACACTATCTATATGGCACCAAGTGTACAGTGTACACCGACCATAAGAGTCTTCAGCATATTTTTGATCAAAAACAACTGAATATGCTAGGTAGAGTTGTTAAACGATTACGATTGTGAAATCCGTTACCACCTCGGAAAGGCTAATGTTGTAGCTGACGCACTAAGTCAGAAAGAGAGTAAAACCTCTTAGGGTCCGAGCTTTGAATATTACAATTCGTACTGATCTCACAAAGCAAATTCAAGCAGCACTGTTAGAGGCTTTAAAAGAAGAAAATGAAAAAGGCGAAATGAGCAGAGGGTTAGAAAAATAGCTTGAAGTAAAAGCTGATGGAACCCTGTATTTTGCTGGTAGGATATGGGTACCAAGACATGGTAACCTAAGGCAACTGGTACTAGATGAAGCACACAAAATGAGGTACTCAATTCACCCAGGAAACGGGAAAATGTACCACGATCTTAAGAAGTTCTATTGGTGGCCTAATATGAAGACAGAAATTACTACTTATGTAAGCAAATGTTTGACATGTGCCAAGGTCAAAGCTGAGTACCAAAAGCCGTCAGGATTACTGCAACAACCAGAAATTCCGCAGTGGAAATGGGAAAGAATAACCATGGATTTCATTACGAAATTGCCAAGGACTGCAAGTAGTCATGATACTATTTGAGTGATAGTTGATCGTCTAACTAAATCAGCTCACTTTCTACCAATAAAGGAGACAGACAGTATGGAGAAATTAGCACGCCTATATTTGAAGGAAGTAGTTTCCAGGCATGGTGTACCTATCTCCATCATATCTGATCGCGACACCTGATTCACATCACATTTTTGGCAGTCATTACAAAAAGCATTGGGAACTCGATTAGATATGAGCACCGCTTATCACCCACAGACAGATGGTCAAAGTGAAAGAACAATACAAACATTGGAAGATATGTTACGGGCATGCGTGATTGACTTTGGAACCAGTTGGGATCGACACTTACCGTTGGCAGAATTTTCATACAATAACAGCTATCATACGAGCATCAACGCAGCGCCATTTGAAGCACTTTACGGTAGAAAGTACAGATCTCCTATTTGTTGGAGTGAAGTAGGAGAAAGACAACTTACCGGACCAGAAATTATTCACGAAACCACCGAAAAGATCATTCAAATACAACAGCGATTGAAAACGGCCATGAGTCGCCAAAAGAGTTATGCTGATGTAAGAAGAAAACCGCTAGAATTTCAAGTGGGCGACAAAGTCATGTTGAAAGTGTCACCCTGAAAAGGCGTTGTACGATTCGGTAAACGAGGAAAGCTAAGTCCTAGGTACGTAGGACCCTTTGAAATCACCGAAAGAATTGGAGCAGTTGCTTATCGATTAAAGCTACCGCAAGAACTTAGTAGTGTTCACGACACATTTCACGTGTCAAATTTAAAGAAATGTTTAGCTGAATAGGATGTCGTAATTCCTCTTGAAGAAATACGAATCAATGATAAACTCCATTTTATCGAAGAACCTGTTGAAATCATGGACCGTGAGGTCAAACAATTAAAACAAAGCAAAATACCGATAGTTAGAGTTCGTTGGAACGCTAGACGAGGACCTGAGTTTACTTGGGAACGTGAAGATCAAATGAAGCAAAAGTATCCACATTTGTTCACTGATATCGCTCATAAAACATGTATTACTCAAAATTTCGGGACGAAATTTTCTTTAACGGTGGGGTACTGTGATGACCCAGAAAATTTCGCATTAATAAATTAATTACAGGATAGAATGTGTCCGACACGATAAGCGAACCTATTAGTTGAGCCTTAAAACTTTTTGAACTAGTTTACACGTTCACGTAACTTTTGATCACTCTCGACGATTCACGAACAATTATATGTTAATCGATATATATAAATATATATCATAAGATGTACAAATTAATATATTTCTAAACGAAAATATATGTATATTTTACAATGTTATTAAATATAATATTAACTTTGATATAAAACGTTTTGATTTAAAATACTATTAATTATATTGTATTAAATAATAAGAAGACGATTTAATGAAGCAAATGACCAAAATATTAAAATGTATAAGTTACATTTCAAATAAGATAATTTATTGGCAAATAAGTCTAATTATTGATAAAGGTATTTATCGCGAAACGTAAAGTGCAAGTTTTCTAAGCGTACGAAAGGACGTTCGAAAAACCGGAACCGGGATATAAACTGGGCATCAACGTACAAGACAACAGAGCTATTGTTACAAGTCAACTATGTACGAGAATATAATATAATATATAATTAATTAAAATAAATTATATATATTATATATAAATATAAAATTATGTCGACAAGGTAGTGAACAAAAATGTGTGAGCTGGAAATGCGCACCTTCGCTTTCGCGGAGCTGTAAGGCACAAAAGCTCCACGGTCGCGGAGCTGTAAAAATTAAAAATGCCTATAAAAGCCAGCCTCTGATCGACGAATTATGTACACTTTTCTTTCTTTCTGAATCTCTCAATCTATCAATATATTTATATTTATTTTATAATTTTAATTTTAATTTAAGTTTAATAATAATAAGGTATATACGAGGGTGTTTTAATTCGAGTTTCAAACCGTTTTAAGCTAAGGAAATATTGGGTATTGTTCGGGGTATTGTTCGTGAATCCAAGACCAACCATACAGTCATCCACTATCTTTACGTCTACGTAATTTGCCTACAATATTGAACCTCAATATTGAACAGTGAGTTTATAGATCCCTTTTTAAAATGCTTTAAATATTTTTGGGCTGAGAATACATGCAATTTATTTTAAACGCAATGGATACAAGTACATACTTAATTCTACACTGAGTTAAACCAAAAATCCCTTAGCTTTGGTAACTAGTAGCTGCCAGTACATAGGATATGGACCGGTGGGCGCGAATAATTGTATATGGATCCATAGGGCTTGACATCCCCGTCCGAGCTAGAGCGCTAGCCTTTTAACGGACGTATGTTATTTGAGTTTATGACACATTAGTTTGCGTGTATTAAAATGAATAGGGTAATTATCATTATATCGTTAAGTTTAGTTACCAGGGTGCTCTGTTACGTAGAATCTATTGATAACTTTTGATGAAATCTTGTGGTCCATCTTTATATATATTTATGACTCGAGCAATTAAACCTATAACTCACCAACATTCGTGTTGACTTTTTTACATGTTTTATTCTCAGGTCCTTAGACTGCTTCCGCTGTGATGTGCTTGTTGCCTGTATGGAGTCTCTCATGCTTTGTATAAAGTTTATTGCATTCGAAACAAAACTACGTTGTGTAATAAATAATTTGACTGTGATGTCAACCTGTAAAATAAAGACTTATGTATTTTGGGGATTTGCTTATACCTAAGCACTCGCCCACATGCTTATAACTTTCTATGTTTAGAAAGTCACTTATTTTAATGAATGCAATATTTTATCAAAACGTATCATATAGAGGTCAAAACCTCACTGTGGAATCAATGATTAACGTGCCGCGTCAATAGCGATTTTGACGGGTCGTTACAGTATTATTCTTACGGGGGTTAACATTGAAGTAACCGGTCTTTCTTTTAAAAAATTTATTGTGAAGGAAATAGGTGATGGCGCCTCTACTTCATTTTGGATCGAGGAGTAGATTGGTAATGAAAAGCTTAAAAGCAAGTTCAAGAGACTTTCGAGACTAGAGACAAATTTAGACGTTACGATTCAAGAAAGACTTACATGTGACGGAGTAAAAAGGGTAGGTGCATGGGCATGGACAAGGGAACCAAGCGGTCGGGAAAATGACGAGCTTCAAAGGTTGGAAGAAATGATAGTGCGTGTGAAATTAAACTTGCAAGCTAGAGATAATTGGAAATGGAAAGCGGGTGGTGGATCTCAATTCACAACAAAAGAACTAACAACTTTGATCAACTCGAGGGTGCTCACTACACATAATTCATTAAGTGAGACCTTGAGTAATAAGTTGGTACCAAAAAAATTGAAGTCTTTATGTGGAAGGCAAGGAAAAAGCGGCTACCGGTGTTAGAGGAACTTGACAAAAGAGGTATCGATTTGCATTCGGTTAGGTGCCCATTGTGCAACGACGACATCGAGATGGTTGATCACTCCATTATTGTGTGTAAACATGCTTTCGATATTTGGTGCAAAGTGTTTTCGTGGTTGGGGGCGCGGTGGTGTACCATATGTTAATATAGAGGATCTTGCTCTTTATTCGGGCCAGGCTAGTTCGTTTGTGGGAAAAATTATTTGGCAAGCGGTTATTTGATCGTGTAGTTATCTCATTTGGAAAAATCGAAACCAAAAGGTTTTTACAAATAAAAGTTGGAATTTGCCGGTGGCTTTGAACGAGATACAAGTTAAGACATTCGAGTGGGTCGTGAAAAGGTGTAAAGCGAAGACTATTGATTGGCATAGGTGTCGCTTGTTGTCTGTTAACAAATCTCAGACACAAGGCCGTGTTTCTTTGTTTTCTACTTAAATTGGTAGGAACATTGGATGTATTGTTAGTTTTTAGTTTTAATAAAATTGTGCCTTTTAAAAAAATATATTTTTATCTTCTTTTTATCCGACTTTCAATTATATTATGATACATCGCCATGCATTTCACTACTCCCCATTTTGTTAAGTTGTTGATATTCAATAAATTAAGCATTTCAATTATATTGTATAAACTTGTTGATATTCAATCTCACGTACGTTAGGGGGCTTTTACCGCTCATGCTCTCTCCGATTGAGTCGAGTTTCTTCCTGAACTACAGTTGGAGGCGATTTATGCAACTGTAGAGATGGACGCGTGGATGGTTAAGTCCTCCTAAGTGATCCTGTATTGCTGTTGTAAAAAAAAAAACTTTGATAATTAATGACAAATATATAGCCAATATAGTATGATAAAGTTATGTAATAACTCATATTGTACAATAGGTATGTGCACTGTTGTAAACGGCGTCCGTTGCAACGCCCGTTGCGGCGTTTTGATGACTAAACCGTCTCGACCCCGTCCCGTTTTCTTATAAGCCGGTCAACGGTCAAAAGTCGGGTCAAATGCAGGAAAATTTGGGTCAACGCCGGTCAAAAGTCAGAAATTCTGTTAAAATCGTTCATAAGTCGGTCAAATCAATCAAAATTGACTTAGTTTAGAATTCCATTTTGTATTATATTAACGCTAATAGCAATTATAGGTACAAACTTGTCAACGAAGTTTTTTTAGCTCTAAAATATGTGTAAATATATATTTATATATATAAAAGTCAATATTAGTCAACATCCGTTTCGACCCCGTCTCGACCCCCTTTTTTCCGTTGCGACGTTTTGAGGTCGCTACCATTTCGACCCCGTCTTGCGTCTTTTTCACCTTGGGTATGTGTAATGTGCAAGTATGTAACAGAATACCAGATAGTGCAAAAATATATATATTTATTTGAATATTTTAATAAAGATTTGAGTGTAGTGCATGAAAAGAGTAGACAAGACAGATCACACAAAGAAAGAAAGAAAGAAATAAAGTATTGTTAGAGGTTCGTATTCATACAAGAACACACTTTCACATGCATGGGCTTTATATATGGGGTTCTCTTTTATGATGCCCCGGCCTCTATACATACAATCTTGCTTTGATCAATTTATTTTAGCATTTTCTACTTTTCATAAAGTATTATTTATATTTATATTTTCTTTTACAGAATTTCAAAAACTGTAGATGATTTAAGACAAATAGTGGATAAAAGTTGCACCTTACGAGTACAATCCAACTTTCGGTCAACTTAATTGCTATTATAATGTGCAATTCTAAGTATAAAATTGAAAGTAAACATACTGTAGTCTGTTGTACGTGATTTTGCCTTTATTTTCTGTAAAAAAAAGTTCTTAAATTATCTTCATTAATGGACATAAAAATGATTCTAGTAATGATCAACATCAAATCTGTACAAGTACCTTTTGCTTTTTTTTTTTTGCTTTTTTTTCTTTCTATTTATTGAAAATCATATGATTAGTCATTAAATGCATTTAAAATTTTAATAACTGTATTAACTATTTACTTTATTTTATCACTAAATATTATATTATTATTATTAAATATTTATTCGATAAGCTATTTACTTTATTTTATCACTAAATATTAATATTAATATTAATAAATAGTACTGTATTAGTTATCATCCTTTAAGAGTAAAGTAAATATGTGGCTGTTATGCACTCAAATTATTTTTTAACCAATGAAATGTTGGTTTTACACCAAACTTATATGTATAACAGCCACATATTCCCTATCCTCATCCTTTAATATATAAATAATATTGCCATCGTTCTTAAAAAAAAAATTAAGCTTTTATAGTGGAAAGTGAAAGTTAGTAAGATAATTATTTAGAGTGGTTATTGACAATTTACAAGTAAGTGATATATGTCTCAAAATTTTAAACATAAACGAACCCATTAAGGATCATGATTACTTGCAACTAAAAGAAACACAATAAAGTTACAAAACGTAACTAAGCCTAACAAGCAAGCCCAAACGATAAACAAAACAAAAGAATGAGACCGATCAACCTAGCAACGTATAGCAACCAGAAACACAACAAACATATCACACCACACAAGCAAAAAAAAAAGATCAACACAAAGAGTGGATGGAAGTTAATACTTGATGAACAAATTTTTTTAAAAAAAAAATGATGTTTCTATAACCACTCTAAAACATAAATACAAGAGCACTCTTTTCCATGTGAAAAAAAGAGTGGATGGAAGTTTTCTTTTCCTTTTTCTTTTTGTAAGTGGAAGATGAAATCTTTCTTTCTTTTGCTTTTTATCAGTCCTCTCTTTTAGACTATTTCATCATCTTCCATCTTAATTCCTAATTATAAATTATAATAAACAACCAACACTCTTGGTCCCCTTCTTGATTCCATGCAGTTCTTTTGCAGAACATGAAATGAAGTGAAGGATTGAAAGAAAAAAAAAACATTTGTAATGATAAATGAATTATAATCATCTTTTTTCACTTCTGTCACATACATTTACTGTCACCACATTGTTCAATTCCCCAACACTACCTTTTATATAAAATGCTGGATATATAATTCATAACATAGGCTAACCGTTAACATTTTAATATCCTTATAATAAGTTTCAAGTTTAAACCTCACAAACAACAAATACATCTTGACTAAAAAAAGTCGAAAACAGACACATAATAATCTGATAATATCGCTTAAATATGAGTAAATTGCTCGCCTTCTCAAGTAACCACTGGCAAATCCGTAATCAAAACTCACAAAAATCCCGAATTTTTTTTATATTTGATGGGTGTGGCTGTTTATCTTTAAAAAAAATTAAATTTTAAAAGTACGTGAATCTTATACTTAAATTTAACGATGTTCTATACAATTTAAAAATAACTTTGTAAATAAAATTTTAAACTAGCAATATCACAAAGCACCACCATAATACAACTAGATATGCCTCTGGTCAAGCATTTGTGAAAATTTATTTATTATAATATATCAAATGAGTCACAAAATCACACACAATGGATGATTCTCATGAATAATTCTTTACGTATGTTAACTAATTGGTTTGCTTTTAAAACATGTACGGAGTACTAAATATAACTTTGTTATATATCAACTGATCAGTTAAATGTTGTGAGCAGTATTCGATTGCTAGTCACACCTGGGAGTTAATGTATTGTCCCTTTAACAAAAGATAAAAAAAGACTACATGTGAACTATTAAAATAAAATAGTAGGAAAACTAAGAAGATGTCGTCAACGTAGCGTTAACATAACGTCATTCATTTAGTGTTCATTATTTTGGGTATTAGTGTAAGGTTAAATTATGATAAGACATTACATTATGAATAATTTTTTTTTTTTTGAAAAGCAAGCAAATTATTATTAACGGAATATTAAAGTACAAGGTCCTATACATATCTATACAATTATGAAATGGAGAAACAAAACTTGTAGGATTTTATAGTAAACAAGAGTAGCCGACGAAGACCATTAACACTAAAGAGGGAATAAGAACTTGAAAAAATTCAAGACGGGAAAGATAGGAAAACAGTGACGATCGAGCGCCTACAAAGTTAAACACAAGCTAACCCGATTAATCAAACCCTCGATAGTAGAAATAGACTTCGTGCGCTACAGAGGTGCAAGGAAGAGTGCATTAGCCGATCCCGACCCGTTGTGGAGGTTCCGCGACGAAGAAGGAAGGATTAATGAGCCATTGATGCCACTCGATTGTTTTCTTTATTCGCGATCTTTTGGATATCCAACTGTAACTTTGTGTTTGTATCTCGGAGAGAATCGATGCGGGAGACCAGACTTTTTTAGAGAATACTTTTAAGTTTCTATGTTTCCACATTATGTAGCATGTAATCCATTTGGTTGCTTGCCATATCGTGGATCCGAAGTTGTTGCTAGCGAAGGCTTGGTTATTGATAATAACATCGTTGAGATTGGAGATTAGCGTGTTATCTTGAGCCCACCAATCAAGTACGAGTTTCCATATGAGGGCCGAATTAGGGCAAAGTCCGAGAATGTGTTCGGTGGTTTCTATGTCAACATCGCATAGGGGGCATAGAATGGAGTCGAGATCAATACCTCGTTTGTCTAATTCGAATCTAACCGGTATCTTATTTTGGAAGGCTCTCCATATGAAAATGTAGACCTTTTGGGGCAAGAGTTTGTTTCGAGGAATCGATGTGCTAAGAGCGTTACCACCAAACTTTAGAGTGTTTATCAAGTGTGCCAATGATTTGGTAGTATATGTTCCCGAAGGGTCGAGAGTGTATTTCCAAGAGTCGGGTTTATCTGAAAGTGCAATGGAAGATACTATGTTATTTAGTTCTGTAAGTTCGTTGAGGACTCGTCCAGTTGGAGGCCTTGTCCAACACCAATTACCCGATGAGGAACCGTTGATGTGTGTGATTCTTTCAGCGATTGATGCTTCTTTTTTGGTCTCAAGCCTGTATAATCTTGGAAAAAGAGTGCTAAAACATTCCGAACCAAACCAAATGTCATTCCAGAATTCAATGGTATCACCGCTTCCGAGACATTTTGTGATGGCAGAGGAGAATGAGGAGCCCGTGCTATCTGCGATGTTTCCTGCTTTGATGATTTCTTTCCAAACTGTGCGACCTGAAATGTTCCTGCAAGAAACGTTAGATCCCAACCCCCCGCCCTTCCCATAAATACTAGTAATAACTTTGACCCATAAAGCATTTTTTTCATTTTTAAATCGCCACCACCATTTACATAGTAGTGAGATATTTTTGCTGAAAAGAGAGCCAACATTTAAACCACCATTTTCATAAGGAAGAAGTATTAGATCCCATTTTATCCAGTTGATTTTATTTTCTGTTGATGAACCACCCCAAAAAAATTTTCGTCTTTTGGCTTCAAGGAGGGTAAGGATGGAGGACGGAGCGTGGAAGAGAGAGAAGTAGTAAAGTGGTATGCTGCTTAGGATTGATTTAATGAGGGTAAGTCGGCCGCCAAAAGAGACTGATTTTGCCGCCCAATCGGATAGTCTTTGATCAAACTTTTCCACGATTGGTTGCCAAGAGGAAGGATGTGAAGTGGGAACACCGATGGGGAGGCCAAGATATGTGAAGGGAGTGGTACCGGAAGAACACCCAATATAATTCGCCATATCTTCAGATTCGTGGGGAGTAGTTCCGATACCATAAAGTTTACTTTTTCGGAAGTTGACTTTGAGTCCAGAGATTCTCTCGAAGCATTTGAGGAGCTTGGAAATATTTTTGGCATTTCTTTTACTCCAATCTCCGAAGAAAATAGTTTCGTCGGCGTACTGAAGGTGGGTAACAGTGATGTTGTCGTTACCAACATTGATTCCTCGAAGGTGTCCATTAGTTAATGCCCGTTTGGTGAGAATGTTGAGACCTTCGGCGACGATGATGAAGAGAAAAGGCGAGATAGGGTCACCTTGACGTATACCTCTTTCGGGAGAGAATTCGTCGGTGGGAGAGCCATTGACAAGGATGGAAATAGATGATGAGGAAAGACAAGCACGGATGAAACTGATCCATTTAGGTCCAAATCCCATGCAGTGCATGGTGTTGAATAGGAAGTCCCACTCGATACAGTCGAAAGCTTTTTCGAAGTCAACTTTGAAGATTAGGCCTTTACGTTTTTTACGTTTAAGTTCGTCGATTATTTCGTTAGCAATTATCACGCTGTCTAAGATGTTCCGACCTTTGAGGAAGGCAGTTTGCTCAACCCCAATGACCTTGTGGATGACTTTTGCGAGACGATTAGCAAGGATTTTGGTTAGGATTTTGTAATAACTTCCAATTAGACAAATAGGGCGGTATTCGTTCAATCCAATAGGGTTGGTGTTTTTGGGTATAAGGGTGAAGAAAGATGCATTACATCCTTTGGAGATTTCCGAATTGGACCAAAACCATTTAAGTGCGTTGATGAGGTCGTGTTTTATGAGGTCCCAATATTTTTTGAAGAATTTCATGTTAAAACCATCGGGACCGGGTGCTTTTGAGCTTTCGCAGCCATTTAGTGCATCCCAGATTTCCTTTTCGTGGAATTCGGCTTCAAGTATGAGGTTATCATGGGGGGAGATATACTCAAGATGTGATTCATTATCGAAAGGACAGTGATTGTTAGGGTTGCGAGATTTGAAGAGGTTTTTGAAGTAAAGATATGTTTCGTGTTTTATGGTGTTAGGGTCTTCGTTCCAAATTCCATTAATAGAGATCCCGTGTATGTTGTTTTTACTTAAGCGCTTTTTAATATAATTATGGAAGTATTTCGAATTTTCATCGCCTTCGAGAGCCCATTTAATTCTTGATTTTTGTTTTAGCATGTTAGATTTCTTTTTTTCTTTTTCGATGTGTAAAAATTTGTTGTCTAACCATTTATTTTTCTCAATTTCGGACAAAGGTCTAGTTTGGGCTAATGCTTCCCATTCGTTAATGGCGTTTAAGTGATCGAGAATTTGGGAGTCGAGATTATCAAGTTGTGCGCTGTGTTTTTTAAGTTCCATTTTAACATTTTTGAGTTTATTACGGAAAATACAGTCGGGACGATTTCCTGTCATTGGAGTTGACCAAGCCTGGGTAATGACGGAATCGGCATTTTTGAGATCGAGCCATGTGTTAAAAACACGAATAGGTCTGGATCCGGAGTTGGTGTATGAGTTCCTAAGGATTATGGGGCAGTGGTCGGAGAGGTCCCGGTCTAGAGTTTTGGACGAAACGTTAGGCCAAATTTTTAGGATTTCATCGGAGACAAGGAATCTATCAAGTTTACTAAACTTCATTCTTTTTATGCAGATTCTAGTGAATTTTTTGCCCCCAAGTGGTAAATCAATCAGACCGGAGTTATTAATGAAGTTATTAAAATTATTAGCCCATTGTGGATTAAATTCACAATTCATGCGTTCAGATGCGTTTCTAACTTCATTAAAATCACCGAAGATGATGAAGGGGATCGTAAGGGTGTTTACAAGGGATGATAATTCGGACCAGAGTCTTTGTTTTTTGGATGAGGAATGTGGACCATAGACATTAATAAAAGCAATCTTCGAGTCACAGCCAGCCCATGAACCGCAGATTGCTAAGAAGAATTCTCCTTCAATAGCGTGATCGAAGGAGAATATGTTACAGTCCCAAATTGTGATGATACCCCCCGAGGCCCCAACCGAATCCTTTTGGACGAATTTAAAGTCGGAGTTGCCCCAGAATGATTCGATGATAATATCTTGAGTTTGTTCACTTTTGGTTTCTTGTAACCCTAGAATTGTAGGTTTCTCTTTATTACAAATACGCTTAAGCCAGCTAATTTTACCCAATTGCCCAATTCCCCGAATATTAAGAGATATCGTACACATTTAAACAAAAAGAAGAAACGAGTAAAAGGATGGAGATTACCGTTTGTTCCAGCGGATACCGATGTTTTGTCCGAATTCATTTGTGTCCATGCTTTTATCATTCGAGAAGCTTGTTGTGGCTTTGTTGTAGATACGTCCAGAAACGCTCCCAGGTCCGGGGTTATGACTTGAAGAGGCGTCCCCGTTGATAGATGGAGTCTTGCTTCGTTTTGATAATTGTGAAAATCTTAATTTTTGGCCACTTCGAGCAAGATGTTTGATGTATAGCATGTTCGATCTAGGACGGTTTTTAAGCTGAGAGTGAGGAGCATCAGATGGGTTGAGGTTTGAGGAATTAGCCTTGAGTATGTCATCTTTGATGCTTCTTTTAAAGATTTGATCTTTATTATGTGGGATCAACTTGGGTTTTGTGCGGGGAATGTTTTTTTGTTTCGTTTTGGTTTTAGCCTTGCCAATGGAGAGTAGGTCATCAAGGTTGAATGGATCCGAAGGAGGTGGATCGGGCATGAGGTTCACCGGAGAGATGGGGTGAGGTTGTTTAGGTGACGGAGGGGAGTTTGGAACAAAAATTGGAGCAGAAGTGTCGGGTTGCTTTGGAATAGGTGAGGTTTGGTCGTTGTCGAATATCGGAGTATGTGTGGGTGAGCTTAAATTATGGTTAAGGGTGGTGTTGGGCTGTGAGGGAGATATAATGGGCTCGTGTGGGGTAGCTGAAGTGGGATAGGTACCATTAGTTGGGCTTGGTGGGCTTTGGACTGGATTTGGATCAGGAAAGGTGGGCTGGACAGTAGAGGGTGTGGGTATATTGGGAGATGTACACATGTGTGCATTGGGAATGGGTGTAGATTCGGGAATGGAAGAGTCTGGGACAGAATTCTTAACATTAATTCCATTATTGATATCGACTTTTGAGGGTGCTGGACCGTTAGAACGTGTATGGGGAGAAGTGGTGGAGTTAATATGAAAATTATTAGTTTCCATGCGTTTTGAGGTGTGAGAAGATGAAGCGTTTTCCGGTGCATTGTAAACGGAATTATGATCAGAGATGTTGCCGGAATTATTATTGTCGTGATTTTTTTGCATAGTATCATTAGGTAGGTTACCTTCAAAGGCGTCATCACCATCCATGTTGAATAATTTTATTTTAGTTGAAACAACTAATACTTTTTTTAGTATAGATCTATCATCTATAACGACAACAAATTTGAATTACAACGGCTTTTACATGTTACATAGAGTATAATAAGCTAGTATCACGTATCCTACTTGCATGGTGACATTTTAATTAATCTAAGTTATTTATGTAAGTATAACTATCATTGTTATCATTACATGTTGGTGATCCGTAAAAAAAAAAAAAAAAAAAAAAGGGGGGCTCATATATTGTTTGGTGTCATTAATTAACAGTGGAGCTTGAACACTAACGTTAAGGGGGCCAAAATAATTCAAGCAAAATATATAATCGCTTATAGTAAATACTGTGTAATACATACACATCTAATAATATAAAATTTTAAGTAATAAGATATTTTTTATTAACGACGTAGGTTGAAATTGGATAACAGATGCAAATTTTGGAAAATTGGTCAGAAGCCTAATAAGTTTATAATTAAAAACCGATGACCCGTGTTCTAACTATTATCTAGGGACCGAGATTACAACTTGTCTCATTTACCCTAAAACTTTGGTAGGCCGCACCATTTGGTGGATTTGGCTACTGACTTCGAAAATTAAAAATTTAGTTAAATGATGCGCCGTTTCTCCCCTTTGGTGCGCCACACCAGTTTCGTTGTGTTGGGCCGCACCAGTCAGGTGATACGCCGCACTAGAACACTGTAAAAAAAAATCTTGGTATTTTTCATTAACGGGTTTGAGTCGTTTCAAGTAACTAAAGTATTTGCTACTGAGAACAAAATTTTTTGGGGGGACCATGACCCTCCTGCCCCAATGAAGCTCCGTCATTGGTGTCATACCGATTTGAGCTGTTTTGCTAACTGTCATAGTTTTAAATAACATTTATATTTAATATTTGTATTTATACTAATAAAATCAACAAAGATTACCCAAATCTATTTCAAAAGTAACACCCATTAGTTCTGATGTTTCTAAATGCACTATGCTAAAATACACAATATTCTGTCTCTATAGCCAATTGTTGTTGTGTACATGTGCAAAGCACAAACAAGCATCACCAACATGTATCGATGTTGTACTTTGCTTTTCTAGGACATACAAACTTTATTTATTCACTAATTAATCCACGACCTTTTTGTTTGTGTGACTGTAAGAAAATGAAGGTTATTGTGGTTCATTATTAGTAAGGGGCTACATAAAGATACATCAAAAAATGGAATAAGATCCGCTCTTTATTATTGCTTGAGGGCACAATAAAGATACTTGGAGAAATTTGGATTAACGTCGTTTTAATGATTAGTTAAGTTGAAAATAAGATACGTTGACAAAGATAAAGAGCCAGTGTTTGATATAATTAAGTGTTTATGGGGCTACAAAAGATTCGTCAAACACTTTGCGATATACGACAATAACATAAACACCTATAAGAAAGATTTTATGATTAAGACCACCTAGCGAAGCTTGTCCCACACGATTTACTAGATCCTGCACTAGTGTTTAAGGTTAAGGCGCATGATGATTCAACTTACTATACGTGACTAATATGACTAAAGAAACGCATGTTTGATAAAATTGAGTGATAGTTGTAGCTAGAAGCTGTAATTGATAGCTAAAACTTACTTTTCTTGTTAGACAATACGACTTTTTGCATCCAGAAATAACCTCATAAACTTACTCTCACAAGTAGATACTATATGGTAAACCTACATAAATTTGTATTATGACCTAATTAAAGTTAAAATTATCATCTTGAATAGGTAAATGTTGTTGCACAAACTGAACATAAATAAACCATTGTTACACAAATTGTGTACTCTAGAATTTTGTTTGTTAATGATGAGCAGAGACAAACATGGCCAAATGACACATATTGTTTCATACTTGCCATCAGGGTGATGATCAAACCTTGAAACACACTTTTACATTATTATGTATATTACTCCGTGTATATTATCTATTATCTATGTGAGTAGCCAGATATGAATGCCTAAATACAACAACATCATCATTATCATCATCATCATCAATCATGACATAAAAAGTAACCATTCATCCATTCTTCATGATCCAAAGTGCATATTTCATCACCTGTTCCCTAGCTTACTATTATTCAAAGTAAAGAAGACTACCCCTTGATAAAGTTAAAGGGTATTTTTGTCACTTTAAAGTACACAGATAGAGAGAATCAACTTTATCTTTCCTCCTAATCTCCAAACCCCATCTCTTTTGTAAAGCCAAACACACTAATTCCAAACAAGTGTACAACTTTTGATCCACAAGGTACTACTTTTACTGTACATTGTACTACTTATAGTTGAATAAAAGTAAACGCTTTATAAGATAAACAAGATGAATTACCTATTCGAAAACATTAATTAAATTCTGTTATAAAACGGCTGTCTCAATTTTTTTCTTTACCTTTACTCTCTCTTGTTTCATCTTTGCTTAAAGATGGTATTGATAGATACTGAAATTACCAATTCCATTTCTTCTTTTATCATTTCTCACTACTTTTAGAGAGAGAGAGAAAAAAACAAAAGAAAGAAATAAAGGGTAAAGCAAGGGTTTAGCTTCTACCTTGAATTTCAAGACTATCTTTGAAGATGTTTGATTCTTTGAGTCTTCAAGTTTATTATCAGATTCCTTTTACTTTTCCAATCCTTTTCAAAAAACACAATTCAATTCCATCCCATAAATCCTTTTGTTTCTTCTACAAATCCATCCAAACTAAATCCTTTTAACTAACAAAAAAACACCCAACAAAAATGCTGTCTTTGTTTGTCATAATCACAACACTCTGTTTCACAATTCCTTCCTCTGTTTCCACAGATTTTGATGCCTTAGTCACACTCAAACAAGGCTTTGATTCCATTCCTTATTCCATAAACACGTGGAATTCATCTAACCCTACTTCTGTTTGCTCATGGGTTGGAATCAAATGCCTCCAAAACAGAGTAATTTCACTTAATTTATCAAATATGAGAATCCAAGGCTCTGTTTCCCCTGTTTTTTCGTCTCTAGATCGCCTCACCGAGCTTTCTCTAGACGGAAACAACTTTACCGGAGAATTCAATCCCTCAAATTTAACTTCACTTCGATTTCTTAACATTTCGAATAATGCATTTAGTGGTGGGTTGGATTGGAATTACTTAAACTTACCAAATTTGGAAGTTCTTGATGTCTACAACAATAACTTCTCAAATCCCCTGCCTACTGGAATCACAACCCTTAAAAAACTCAAGTACTTAGATTTAGGTGGGAATTACTTTTATGGTAAAATACCCGAAATTTACGGTAATTTAGTAAGTTTGGAGTACTTATCTTTAGCAGGAAATGATTTACATGGAAAGATTCCTATACAGTTCGGTAATTTAACCAACTTAAAAGAGATTTACTTGGGTTATTACAATGTGTTTGAAGGTGGTATTCCTAGAGAGTTCGGAAAATTGGTCAGTTTAATTCACATGGATCTTTCGTCATGTGAATTAGACGGACCAATTCCATCAGAACTCGGGAATTTGCATTCCCTTGACACCATTTACCTTCACATTAATCGTCTTTCGGGTCCAATTCCGGAACAACTTGGGAATCTAACAAGTTTAACACATCTTGATCTTTCAGCCAATGTACTTTCAGGTGAAATCCCAATTGAGTTTGCAAATTTAAAGCAGCTTAAGCTTTTGAATCTTTTCATGAATAGATTACATGGGTCAATACCGGATTTCGTAGCCCAGTATCCTGATTTGGAAACTCTTGGTCTTTGGAGTAACAATTTTACCGGTGTGATTCCTGAGAATCTTGGCCGGAATCAGAATCTTCATGAGCTTGATTTGTCGTCTAATAAGCTCACAGGTACTATTCCTCCTGATCTTTGTGCTTCTAATCAGCTAAGGATCATAATTCTATTGAAAAACTTCTTGTTTGGGTCGATCCCGAAAGATTTGGGTGCATGTTCGAGTCTTGTTAGAGTGAGATTGGGGGAGAATTACTTGAATGGTAGCATTCCTGATGGTTTCATTTACTTGCCAGAGTTGAATTTACTAGAGTTGCAAAATAATTACTTGTCGGGTAATTTATCCGAAAATAGTAATTCTTCTTCGAGGCCGGTTAGATTGATTCAACTTAATTTATCGAACAATCAACTTTCAGGCTCTTTACCCGTTTCCATTTCAAATTTCTCTTCCCTCCAAATCCTTTTAGTCGCCGGGAATAGATTATCTGGTCCAATTCCGGCGACCATTGGACAACTCCACCGAGTTTTAAAGCTCGATTTAAGTTGGAATTTCCTATCGGGGGAAATTCCACCAAATATTGGAAATTGTCATCATCTCACCTACCTTGATTTAAGCCAGAACAATCTTTCTAGCTTAATTCCATTCGAAATTTCAGATATTCGAATCTTGAATTATCTGAATGTTTCAAGAAATCACTTGAGTGACTCAATTCCCGAGTCTATCGGGACGATGAAAAGTCTCACGGTCGCAGATTTTTCGTTCAACGAGCTCTCGGGTGAAGTACCAGGAACCGGCCAGTTCTCATTTTTTAACGCGTCGTCTTTTGTTGGCAATCCTCAACTTTGTGGCCAACTTTTGAGCAATCCTTGCAATGTTAGTATAATCACGAATTCGACTAACAAAAAATCAGGAAGGTTCAAGTTGATATTTGCACTCGGTCTTCTTATATGCTCTTTAATATTTGCGGCTGCTGCCATGTTCAAGGCTAGGTCATTAAGAAAATCGAGTTTGAACACTTGGAAGATGACATCTTTCCAAAAGCTCGAGTTTACAGTTTCCGACGTTCTAGAATGTATTAAAGATGGTAACGTGATAGGACGAGGTGGAGCTGGAATTGTTTACCATGGTAAAATGCCTAATGGGACCGAAATTGCAGTGAAAAAGCTCATTGGGTTCGGAAACACAAACCACGACCATGGTTTCAGAGCGGAAATCCGAACCTTAGGCAACATTCGTCATAGAAACATTGTTAGACTTGTAGCGTTTTGCTCAAACAAAGACACCAACCTTTTGGTGTACGAGTACATGCGAAATGGGAGTTTGGGCGAGGCGTTACATTCTAAACTCAAAACCGGAATTCTTGGATGGAATTTGCGGTACAAAATATCGATAGAAGCCGCTAGAGGGTTGTGTTACCTTCATCACGATTGTTCACCATTGATCGTTCATCGAGATGTGAAATCGAATAACATTTTGCTGAACTCGAGCTACGAGGCTCACGTTGCCGATTTTGGGCTCGCAAAGTACTTGGTCGATGGTGGTGCATCCGAGTGTATGTCCGCAATCGCAGGGTCATATGGCTACATTGCTCCTGGTACGTTAAATTCTATTATTTTTGGTATAAAGAAACATTATTACCCAATATATGTTTTATTACTAGTACTAGTATATTATACGGAGTATTAAAATAAAAAAATTTGAATTTTTCTAAAAAAGGGGGTCGACGTAGGATTAAGGTTGTGGTGTATGAGAGAGGAAAAAAATTGGTTAGTGAAAGTGACGTGTCATACGAAAGGAACGGGTGATTTGTGCAACAAATAATTGAGGACGTAGGTTTGTAGGTACATGGTAATAGAATTTTATGGGTAACCTCACCAAAGTATAGCTAAGAAAATGGACGGTGGAGATCTGTCTGGGTCAAATCTGACACAGACCGCAACTCAACGACACAAAATCTGATAACAGATCCACGTCTCTATACACAGCTTCCCTGCCAAAGCTGACTGATGAATCCGCGTCATCTTCCACGTATAATAAATGGGGAGTGATTCGTACACTACTGGTTTTTAGCCATACACCACCAAACATACATTATGATGTTGTACTGTACAACACTGTAAGGCATGTTTGGTAGTGTATGGCTAAAAATTAGTGGTGTACGAATCATCACCCATAATAAATAGCCTTACTTCTAGTCTTTTTAAAAAAAATAGTAAATCATCACCCATAATAAATAGCCTTACTTCTAGTCTTTTTAAAAAAAATAGTACAACTGTATTCAGTAACTTTTAATATCTCACAAGACCTTTCGATAACTTTTTAATCTTACTATTTGACAAATGTTAAGAATACTAGTTTTCGAACCCTCGTTTCGCACCGGAGGTTCGGTTTTCAATGTATTTTATTGCGTTTAGTTTGTAAAATTATTTCGTGACTAATGATGATGTCGTTGAAGGGCAACTCGAGTCGAACTAAAAGGTATAACCCGTGAAAGATTTAAATGTTATTTTAAATTAACAATATATGTGCATCTCGGCGTTTCGCTATGGAATTGTCGACTTTTAAAAATTTAACGCAAAATCAACGTGCATGAAAATTAACCCAAATATTTAGCGTTTTTTAAAAAGAATCCGTTTTGCGTATAGTTAGTGACATTGTGTTCGCAAAATTATTTCGAGTTTAACGATGATGCCGGAAAAATTTAACTCGTTGCGAGCTAAAAGATATTACCCGTTGAATATTTGGTTGGAGTTTATTTAAGATTTTTTTTATGAAAATGTTGATTTGACACTTTACCCCCTGTTTTGATGGCTGGTTTTAATGTTTGAACAAAGTGTGGGGGTTTTTTGGCAAAGTGGAAGTTAGAAAAAAAAAGGTGAAATGACGAAAAATACCTCTGGTACTATTCATCGTTTTTGTCTAATAGTTAATATAGTAATAATAATTTAAAATTTTATATTGCAGTTAAACATTTCAAGCATACTGAACAAGAAAAAAAAAAACTACTATCTTACACTGCAGATTTTGTTTGTTATTTATGCATGAATTAAGTAATAATCCATGTACAATTGTCATTTAACTATTTATTACTGTATGATCTTGAGGTGCGAGTATTTTGACAAATTAAAAGGTTAACAAAATTGTTTTTGAACTTGATTTTTCAGAATATGCATATACATTAAGGGTGGATGAAAAGAGTGATGTTTATAGTTTTGGTGTTGTGCTTCTTGAGCTAATTACTGGAAAACGTCCGGTGGGAGGATTTGGGGACGGCGTAGATATTGTACAGTGGGCTAGAACGTCAACCAGAAGTCGTAAAGAAGAAGTCAATTGCATCATTGATCCGAGGCTAGCCAATGTGCCTCAAGATGAAGCAATGCACTTGTTCTTTATTGCAATGTTATGCATTCAAGAAAACAGTGTTGAAAGACCGACTATGAGAGAAGTTGTTCAAATGCTCTCAGAATACCCTCGAGACTCTTTACAAAATCAGACGTCTTCATCTAATGTAGTTTTTCTAAAACCGAAAAAACTTGATAAAGATATGGTGTAGAAAGTTTGTATCTTGTTAAGTTTTGGAAATTGGCTTGGGTTTTGGTTATAAAATGGGATATGTGCACAAAGTCATCAAATTATCTCTTGTGGGCTTCTTCATGAATTAGAACATAACAGTTGAGGGTGAATTAGTAAATGTAGCTGGTTATAGAGGGTGAACTTTGGATAGATATAAAAGAACCTTGTATGTATTTGAGTATTTCTAGTTTATATGCTTTGTAAGTTGAAGCAAATTTGATGAGAAAAAGAAAAAAAAAAATTACGAAATTTGCAAATTGTACTAATTTTCCCCAATCTTTTTCTCATAGACAAATACGTAAAAAAAAAATAATAATAATAATAAACATGATGACTAGATGAAGGTGAATTGATCCGACAATGAAACAAAAAGAAAAGGTATGTATACTAATAGGTATGTAATACCATTTTTAACCCAGCATGCGTAACGCGGTGTGGTGGATTGGTTTTTTGTGTGGCGTGGAAGCAAATGAAAAATAATGGTGTATAGTACTACATCCGTCTCATTCCAATAGTCCACAGACAAAAAACACGCAGTTTTAGGAAATCCCACTAACTTCATTTCTCCACCAATGAAATATCTTCTCTCTCCAGATCCACCAATGAAATATCTTCTTTCCTTTCTATTTATGGAAGTGGACTATTAATTTGGGACAGCCCAAAATGGAATACTAGACTATTGGAATAAGACGGAGGTAGTATTTGTTTAATGTATCTTAACATATTTTAAATTTTTTTAATCATTTTTTACTCAACTTTCAATCATATAATCATATTTGACACAGAGAAATATCAATTGCCTATTATTATATCAAACTATAGACGTTTAAAAGAATCTTGAAACAATGAACAAAAAAAGGCCTTATATGACCCCCACAAAGGTCCTATAATGTAATTTATAGGACCTTTGAGTTGACATGACCATTATAAAAAAGGTAATATTCAACACGCCACACGCCAACACATTTGTTACATCACCCTTAACTACCATACTCACCCAACAAGTCAAAAGATCCTTTACCATTACAATTGGTCTAATTGTGTCACCAACACGCCACTAGAACGCCGGTAGTGTGCTGGCCAGAATTTTTTGCGGCGTGGTGGTGTCATCACGAACTCGTTCAGAGGCGTGTTGCAAGTTTTCAGGTCAAAACGTATATGATATATTTGGTTCAATCGAGCATAGATCGAATTAACAATTGCAGAAAAAAATAATTAACTTACTCGATCACAATTGAAAGAGAATTGATTTCGAACGGCAACAATTGGCTTACATCTGGTTCATCAAGGCTTCCAACGGCAACAATTAACACCCTAGGTTTTCGTATTAAAAAGAATGTTTTAATGATTTTTAATGGGCTTCTTCTGAGCCTGGTTCTTAAAAATAACAAAAGCAAATACGGAAGTAGAAATAGTATAAAATGGGTTATAAACTTATAATGAATTTATTATAAGTACAGTATAACTTTTATTAAATAATACTAAATAATAAAATCAACTCATAAGAAATAAAATTTCAAAAGTATGACCAACACCACCATCACCCCTTCCGCACTTATCTTTTTACCACCATCTTTTTAAAGTCACTGCCATCAACGACGGAACTTGAACCCGACCATTAATAATAAAAGAATTTTTGGTTTAATATATTTTTAATCCGTCTGCAACGGATACCCTCTTTAATTGCACTATGTTTCGTCACTCATTGTCATCCCTTCAAGAAAAAACTCCATCACTTATCATGTCAAATTGTCAATGTCACCACTACAAATAGTTTTAAATACAATTTTTTAAACATGTTACATAAACGATCAACCAAAAGCGTTGTAATCATTTTGTATATTAAAAAGCACTGAATCATAGGTTAGAATCATTGCATCTTGCATTCACTGTTGTAAAAAAACCCGATTACTTTTCGATTACTCATTTTTAAGAGCATTCGTTCCGATTTTTCAAAATCCGTGTAAATAGTCAAAATCGAATTTGGTAATGAAAGTCAGTCAAAGTAAAAATTGGTAACACTTTAACATAAGTTTATACTAAAACTTCATAGCTTATGAACAAAATGAATAATTTTAGATTTAGGTTAAAGTCTATGTTTGTTAATGTTTCTAATTTCTTCTATGTTTACACATATAATATTTGAAGTCTAATATTTAAATGTATAAAGTACACTCCTTTTTATTCTCGAATTTTCGATTAATTCTTTCAAAATCTCAAACCGATGAATCCCCGAATATCGAATTTTGCAACCTTGCTTGCATCTAAACTATTGACAAAACCTAACTTATGAAAACTCTACACACTAGTACACTACATCTATCGCCATATAATTATTTCATTTGTACTTATAAGCAAGGTTGCAAAATTCGCTATTCGGGGATTAATCGGTCGGGACTTTGGAAGGACTAATCGGCAATTCGGGGATTAATCGGAGATTAACCGGATTGTACTGTACACATTTAAATATTAAATATTAAAAATTATATGTGTAACTATAGAAAAAACCATAAATATAATGATTATTTTTAACATAATTGTCTAAAATTGTTCATTTTTCTTCAAAACTATAAAATTATAGTTTAAATTCACGTTAAAATGTTAATCTTTTTTTACTTTGACTGACTTTGATTACCAAATTCGATTTTGATCCATCAATTGATGTTGACCGTTTAATTAAACGGTTTTTTGGAAATCGGAACCGATTGCTCCTAAAAATGATTAATCGGGGATTAATCGGCGAGTAATCGGGTTTTTTACAACACTGCTTATAAGTAATCATAGTTGCAACCAGAATAATTTTATCAATTTATCATTTTAACAAAAAAAAAAAAAATAAACAACCTTTTATTAATTTTTATTATTAAGAATTTAAATTTTTGATATTTTAATAATTTAATTTAATATTAAAAAAAAGACTCAGATATCTTGGTTTTTTTTTTTTTTTTTTTTTTTTTCTTACCCAAATTACAAGGGCCAATCACCAAAATACCCATTTTTTTGGCCTTTTCTGAGCTGGAACCCTTTTTTTTTTTTTTTGAGAATTTGCCCGCGCAAGGCGCAAGGATGTTTATACCTTGCGACCTTGCGGCTTGCGCCTTTGCGTGTAAACGCAAGGCGCAAGGATAAGGACTTGCGTCCTTGCGCCTTGCGTCTTATCAGAATGAATTTTTCCTGATTTCTGGATAAGATTTTTTGGATTCTTTGTACCTTTACGGATAAGATTATGTACCTGTCTATTTAATGAGGCTAGAACTCCAGATTAATCATTTTATTTCACTTCAATTTCAAAAAGATCAAGTCATTAGAGCATCGTTAAGGTACCAACTTTTATCTATTTTTTCACTAATTTGTGTCTTAATGAGTTGTAGTAATGATGAAGCATTTGTTGTTCATATATGTTGTGGGGGTAATTTTGAATTTGTTAACAACATACCAATGTATCTGCTTCTTGACTGTTTTAGAACCAGATTAAAACTACCACTTGCTCCACAAAAACCAATAAATCGAAGAGTATTGTTAAGGAAAATTCTCAAAAAAATTGAATTGCCACCTAATGCACCTGTTTCGTTAAGATATATTGATAATAATCATATTTTTGATATTACTGATGATCATGAAGATTTTTTTGAGTTTTTAAAACACGCTGTCACATACGAGCCTATTGATATTTATGTTGTCGACAAGGTTAGAATGCTTCAACCCGGACAAAGTTCACAAACACACCAGCCCCAACAAAATCCACAAACACACCATCTCCAACAAAACCTCCGGATTCTCGAGTCTCAACCAAACAAACAAACTCACCATCTGCAAAAAGAACAGGATGAAATACACAATTCCGAACCAAACCTCGAAACACACTATTTGGAAGAAAAACAGGCTGAAATACCACCTCCAAACACAGAAGAATTTGACTTCTTCAACCATGGCGCCGAGAACGTGTGTAAAATTAAAAAAATAGAGAACCCGTTTATACCTGTTGTTGGGTCTAGTGAATCGGATGAAGCAAGTGAAGAGGAAGATGAAGATGAAGAAGATGAAGAAAAACAAGATGTATTCTGGAATATGCCAACTCTACACAGTCAGCAAGATGAAGAAAACCCAGAATTTACGACCCCAATTCAAACCACGTATCAGGTATCTGATTTGGTCAAAGTTCGTCAAACGTTTTCGAACAAGGAAGAATTCGTAAACCAGCTATTTACAAAATGCCTTGAAGAAAACTTTCAAATAAAGCCTGTAAAGTCAGACAAATCTCGGTACACCGCTAAATGTGTGTTGCCAAATTGTGAGTGGAAATGTAGTGCATACAAAATAAGACACACTGAAAACTTTATGGTTAAAAAGTTGCATGACGTACACACTTGCTCACGCACACAAATTATGGGAAACAATAAACATGCTACTAAAAAGGTGTTGGGTAGTATTCTTATGGATTCGTTCAAGGCTGCTAATCGAGAGTATAAACCAAAAGATATACGTGATGATGTAGCCAATCGGTTTAGAGTGAGCATATCATATAATCAAGCATGGAGGGCCAAGTGTCAAGCAATAGAGATGTTACGTGGCAGTAGTGATGACTCCTTTAGAATGCTTCCCATTTACCTTCATAACCTTAAGATCCACAACCCGGGGACCATCACCAATTTGGTTACCGATAAAGAAAATAAATTTGTGATGTGCTACATGTCCATTGGAGTAGTTGTAAGTAAATATATATTAGCAAAAACCACCTTTTAAAATGTACACCATACGCAAGGCGCAAGTGTCACCTTGCGCCAACGAATACGCAAGGACGCAAGTACAACCTTGCGACTGGCATTAAAGACGCAAGGTCGCAAGGCTTTACTTGCGCTTCGTTGTCGCAAGACATAAGAGTATTCCTTGCGCCTTGCGTATGGTGTATGAGGTCTTATTAATAATATTTGATTTTACTGTTAAAATTTCATGCAGATTCGATCATTTGTGCAACATGTCCGCCCGATAATCATCGTCGATGCTGCACATTTAAAGGGTGGGTACCTGGGTACTAATTTAGTTGCTGTTGCGATGGATGGAAACAATGGAATTTTGCCATTGGCTTATGGAATTGGTGAAGGCGAGACAAACAGTGTTTGGTCATGGTTTTTTGGTAACCTAAGGGATCATTTAATGAGTTGTGGTATGGTTGATCGTATGTCAGAGATTACTTTTATTTCTGATCGTGCTCCTGCAATAGCACACGGCATTGCAAACGTGTTTCCGGAAGCGTTTCACGCTCATTGTGCACGTCATTTATTCATGAACATCAAAACTAAATCCAACAAGATGAAATTCTTCGAATGGCACTTTTGGAAAATGGTTAAGGCGTACCGTGCGTCGGATTTTCATGATCATCTAGATGTATTTCGAAGGAGATTGAAAGCGTCTTATAAAGTTCTATGTGAGGATGGTATCAATAGATGGTCCAGAAGTCAATCTACTCATATTAGGTATTCATACCTTACAAGCAACAGTGTAGAGTCTATAAACTCTCTATCAAGACATGCTCGTAAACTACCCGTTTGCATGTTGTTCGAATTTTTTCGTTGTTCAATACAGGATTGGTATTTCAAACATCGCAACAAATCAGTTAGTCTTACTTCACCGGTTACTCCATATGTTGAACGTAAGCTAGCTAAGAGGACGGACAAATCAAGAAGATGGCGAGCATTTCCATCGACAAATGATCTAATAGAGGTACATGATGGACGAAAAAATGGGTTGGTTAATCTACAAGATAGAACTTGTTCATGTGGTCAATGGCAATTATCAGGCATACCCTGCGGTCATGTGATTGCATCAGCACGACACTTCGGAGTGGAGGATATTAGTTGTTATGTATCGCATTGGTTCAGCACTCAAACATACATAAATACGTATTCCGAACACATTCTTCCTCTCCCCCATCGGTCTGAATGGTCGGATCCGGGTCCCGGGATTTTGCAACTTGTACACCCCCCAGTTCTAAAGAAAAGACAACCCGGACGTCCTAAAGGTAAAAAACGCATTCCTTCAAAAGGTGAAGAAACTTCAAAAAAAGTAAGAACTTGTAGTCGTTGCAAAGAACCAGGTCATTCTCGATCAACATGCCCAGCTGCTTATGACCGAACAGGTGAATCAACTTCTCAACGGGCAAGAAAGACAACCTCAAAGGCGAAAGAGACAGTCGAACCATCTCAAGCTTATCAATCTCAGTTTTATCCAACGTACAATTTAGGTAGTAATTAGTTCCTATAAGTCGTTTATTTTCAGGAACAAATTAAGGTGTGATGAATTCCGTTGTTGTAATATTTTTTAATTAGTATTTTATGATGTGGTTTCGTGTGTTACTTCACATGTTATAATATTGAATGCACAAGCTAGTGGTACAAGAATAATCAAAATGTTGTGGCGCAAGGTCGCAAGATGAACCTTGCGTATGTTTCAAAAAAGGGGCGCAAGGACGCAAGAAGTACCTTGCGCCTGCTTCATCAAAAGGCGCATAGACGCAAGACGTACCTTGCTCCTGCTGCTAATTACGAGGCGCAAGGGAGCAAGAAGTACCTTGCGCCTAAGGCTATCACGGGACGCAAGGTCGCAAGGTCTGATTACACACCTTTACGCCTTCAAAAATACAGTTAGGGACTTGTTCACAGTTTACAACATTTACAGTTTATACACAAATTACATAACTAACTACAGTTTTCAGAATAAAACCTCAGTTACCAACTTTTGCTTTCTCTTTTGGTGGGGGTTCCTGGGTATCAAAGCGTGCACGAAAGAAGGTCTTGGCCATTCTCACTCTGTAGTCTTCTGCGGCCTTTTTAGCATCTCCAATGTTTGGGATTTCATCCCACCCAAAGATCACCCTCTCCATATGGATGCAGACCCAAACACCACAGTCCCCATTACGTCCACTTTGCACCGGCACGACTGGTGCTGCCTCGGTCATGAACTCTATACTCTCCTTGTTTTCCAAGTATTCAACAATCTGGGAGTCTTGCTTTTGGTTAAAGTAATCAATTGCTCTTAAGTATACAGGCAATTGATCTCCCAGATCTTTGGTGAGCTTGACAATTTCTTGATCAACATGACCGGGCAAACTATCGTACACCAATATCTTCTGTTCCTCCAAGTTCAAGACAATCAGAATAAAGTGTTGAGCATCGTAAAAGTGAACGGGGATCAAAATCTGCAAAAAACATACACAATATTAGGTAAACTGTAAAAGGCGCAAGGACGCAAGACCATACCTTGCGCCTGCATAATTGACGCAAGGACGCAAACTCAAGGACGCAAGGACGCAAGGACAACCTTGCGTCAACCCGAAACACAAGGCGCAAGGACGCAAGGGCAACCTTGCGTCCAACCTAAAACACCAGGCGCAAGCACGCAAGACTTCACCTTGCGCCTGTTCCAGAACACTTCAAAACCTAAAATTCATTGGGAATTAAAACATACCTTATCACAATAGGCCCAGGATGGATATAGCTCATCACTACCATCCCCTAATCCAATCAAATACATATAATCAGGTGCATTCTCCCCTGTGATTGCTACTTCTCCTATTTTCTCCGCCTCTTTCCGTTTCTCTTCCTCCATTTGTGTATCATCATAATAGGACTGAAACGCTGCAAGCCTAGAAAGGAAACCCAGTGGCATGACAGTCCATCGAGAACTACACGCAAACGAGTCGGTCGGGATAATAGGAGTGGAATACTGGCTTGCTCGGGGGAGAACCCTCTGACGATATCTCAACATAAGTGTAGCCCATCCATCAATATGCTAAAATTGTGATAAAACAAAATCAAATAAGCATGAAACTTACTTAGTTTTCCAAGAATGGAAACAAATAAGCGAGCAACTCACTAAGTTTTCCAAGTATCCGGAATATCCAAGACCAAGTAACCTGATCCAAAACTCAGGTGTGAGGTATATAAAATTTTCGTTCTGAAAAACGAACATGCACCGCGTTTCTTGCTTACTATCCACCATACTCTTCGGATCTTTTGCAGGCCCAACGTGCTTTCTACCGTCTCTCCAAGCAGTGGGTGGTGGTGGTAGTAGAGTTCCTTGATCATTCACTAGCCTGTCTACCATCGACCAAATTTCCTCTTCATTAACCCAATCCTTTTGCGACCGTTTACGCTTTTTCACAACCGGTGCAACAACAGCTTCTTCAACAATAGGGTGGGGTTCTTCTTCAACAACACCCTGTTCTTCAGTATCGAGATTAACAACCTCCTCAGCCTCAGACACCCTCAGCCTTTTCACTTTGCGAGCAACATCATCTGACAGCTGTGAATTATAGAAAGTCAGGAAAAAGGGCGCAAGGGCGCAAGATAACCCTTGCGACATACGCAAGGACGCAAGGTACGACCTTGCGCCATTTATGTAAAACAGGCGCAAAGTCGCAAGATCATACCTTGCGCCTGTTTGGCAAGGCAAGCGCAAGGACGCAAGATATGACCTTGCGCCCACTTTTAACAAACACAGCCTATTTAGTCTCAATAATTAATGACAAAACTGCAAGTTAAGGTAAAAAAACTGTAATTAAAGATATACCTTCTCGATTGGTTTTCTGTATCCCGGTGTTGTGAAAGGGGAGCTTAGTACACGCGTTGGTCGTCGATCTCTCATTCCACGTCTAATCCGTTGAGCTGATTTGTCGTTTTCATTGTCTGAGAAGGATCGACCAAGTAACTCCTCACCTTCATTTTGCTCTTGTTCTGATATTCGTTTCTCTTGTTCAGATATACGTCGCTCGTGATCATTTATTTGATTTCTACACTCTTGCAGCTCCTTCTCTTGCCTATCCATCCGTTTCACCAAAGACATGTATAATTCCTTTGCATCAGTAGATAAGTTTGATTGAGTCTGAGATTGAGACTGAGATTGAGATTGAGATTGAGACTGTTCTCCACCACCATGTTCCTCATTGACAGGTTCATCTTCAACAGGTTCTTCAACTTCCTCATCCACTTCCGTCCCATCAAAGTAATGGCAACTTTTTACCCACCATTGACATCCACTCTCAACATCAGTGGGATGCAGAGTACGAAAAGGTCGTTTATTCTTCGGACATTCATCCTGTACAACAACAGCAAAAGTTAAATACACAGGCGCAAGGACGCAAGATGAATCTTGCGTCTTCATCAAAACGAGGCGCAAGGACGCAAGATAAACCTTGCGCCTCGTAAATGATGACGCAAGACTACTCTTGCGTTGACCATAAAACGTTAGCTAAGGGCGCAAGGACGCAAGGAAAAACCTTGCGTCCCGTAAACAAACACGCAAGGTTGGCCTTGCGTTGGCCATATGGCGTAAGGTACAGGCGCAAGGTCGCAAGATCAAACCTTGCGCCTTGGTCACGCAAGGACGCAAGATATATCTTGCGCCCATCACAGAACCCATTTTTTTTCCTAGATCCTTACTCTGTATTCTTCCAGCACCAACAAAACTTTTATGTTAAAAACAACACTTACCATAACGTTTAGGAGATGCAGGTAATCAGTGACTGAAAAAGTCTCAGCCGATGAACGTTTCCAAAATAAGGCCCTCGGTACTCCATTTTTGTCTGTCTTGTGGGCAAAACTTTTAATTGTTCGTCGATATGCCTCGAGAATCCAAATCTACAAAATTAATTAAATAAATAAGGACGCATAAAAAAATAATATACGATTCAAATGTTGAGGTATTAACCAAATCTACCAAACTTGTTGAGGTATTACCTTAAATGACCACATAAAACCGACCAAAGTATAACCCTTTTCCACCTCTAACTGACTTTCCCGAGCTTGAAATCCATCTTTAACTACGGGGTAAGTGGCATCCCAAATACGATTACCCCACGGGTAGTCATTCAATTTAGCAAAATCTTCGACTAGCCATAGGTATTGTTTGCTCACCACATGAATCCCTTGCTTACCCATAAATGCTCTCTCCACAATCAAAATAATGGCTAGTCGCACGACATCATCATCACTAACCACAAAATCAGCACCATCATATAAAAGCTTTTGGATATCGGTAATTGTAATGTTTGAATTATCTTTACGCTTTGGGAAACAACGTCGTCTAATCGGTGGTGTTTCTACATCATAACTTCTTGGAATGTAATGTGCCATGTCCGTGCGACGACTAAACTTAAACCCCGTGATGAGACAAAATTCCCGCCTACTAAATCTAATTTTGAAATTCGGACGGAAACTAAACCATATTTCCTCATCATCAGCAGGGTACTTTTCATCTATTCCTATCGGTCGCTCACTCTTTCTTTGGAGCATTGCATGTACAAGGCCCGGATCATTGCCGGTGTAAGTAAGATCTAGCCAAGGACCAAAACAAGTTCCCCTAAAAAATTTTTGTTGATTCTCAGTCATCGATGCCTTTAGTTGAGGTATAACATTCAGCATATTCTTCATCGTCAACTTCGCCTCAACATATCCCTGAAACAGACAGTTTTCAGGAAAAAAATACAGGCGCAAGGACGCAAGAAGCACCTTGCGTCTCGTTTATCACACAGGCGCAAGGACGCAAGACGTTCCTTGCGCCAGCTGCTACGGACGAACGCAAGGACGCAAGACTTTCCTTGCGCCTATACCAGATTCTAGTTTTAAGGCCTAAAACAATCGTGTTCTAGTTTTTATAAATTGTTAGCTTCCAAATACTGTAACTTTAGCAAATCTAGCAACACTATAAGTGAGTTTTGCATCACCAAGCTCGTTGAAGCATTTCATCGAACACTTGGTGTGCAACAAAAATTATATATCATTTTCGACATACAAATGGAGTAATCGAACGGAGATAGTTGAAAGGAAACACTTACCTGTTCTTGTGACATCTTGATCACCTTTTTCGTCGGTTTTTTTTCTATTCCTTGTTCTCAATCGTGTTGGTGACGGTGATGCGAATGGAGGCGGTGATGGTAACGGTGGGGAAAATGTACTGATGGCGGTGGTGCTGGCGATGGTGGTGGTGGTGGTGGTGATGTGGTGAGTCTCAGAAGAAAGGTCGCAAGGGTAGACGGGTCGCAAGGGGGACGCAAGTGCAAGGTACTTAGTAATCGCCGTCGGTCGCAAAGTGGTCGCAAGAGATGAGTGTCGGGGTGTGTGTGTGTGTATGTGGTGTGTGATATCTATATTTGACCTAAATTTTTAACACATGGACGCAAGGACGCAAGTCGCAAGGACGCAAGTCGCAAGGTCGCTAGGTCTCTTGCGCCTTGCGCGGGCATTTTGTCAAGTTTTTTTTTTTTTGGGTTCCAGCTCAGAAAAGTCCAAAAAAATGGGTATTTTGGTGATTGGCCCAAATTACAAGTCCAACTTAATGGGCCATAAAAGTCCACACGGCTCGACCCGTTACTTCTAAAAACCCAGATCCGGTTAATAAATAAAACCCCTTTCATTCATATCTCATCTTATTTTTCCGTTTAAATATTGTATTTTTTTTTTATATATATTTTTCTTTGGGTTGTAAATTCGAAATAATCGTTTCAGCATCCGAATTCAAAACGTATATAAGATTCATAATCAGTGACTCACTTCTTCTCCAGGTACTATTTTTCTATCAAGTTCCAACTGTATTATTGGTTTTGACTTATAATAACCTTATTCACTTTCTAGGGTTTCTCTTTTAATCTCCCTTTTCTTAGATTGGTTTGTGAAATATGTTAGATGGTTTGTGCAATGACTAATAGAATGTAATCACTCTATCGATTCGTTATCTTTTGTTTGATTCATGTAATCTTGAAACCCTAACTACTTTATATGAAATTAAGTTCTTATTGCTGTTAATCTCTTATGTTCAGGGAATTTTACAGGTTTTAACATCATGATTTTCACTACGACACTATCCATAATCATATGGCGGAGCCAGGAAATTTTTTCAAAGGGGGCGATTTTTTTTTTTTTTTTAACAGTAGGGATTTTTTTGGCAAAATATAGTGTTTTTTTTTTAGCAAAATTTGAAGGTTTTGGGCAAAATTTGAAGGTTCGGGGCAAAATTCGAAGGTTTTGGGGCAACAAAAAAAAATCCAGGGGGCCAAAATTGAAAATTTGAAAAATTTTGCACTAAAAATTTCATCCACCGGGGGCGGCGCCCCACCATGCCCCTTCATAAGTTCGCCCCTCATATAAGTATATATCCAGTGATTTCTTGCTGCCTTCTGTACTTATTTTCTTGAATACCCTAATTTCAAATGTGAACTTATAGAAAGTATATAGAATAATTATTATTATTAATATTAGTATTAATAGTATTAATAAATAATATTTGACTGGTGTTTGGATGTCTGATCTAAAAGTGGTTATTCCTGTGTATGAAAGTTGATTTGGAATTTCGGGTAAAAACAGCTATGTGGATTGAATATACAATAATGTCAGTAGTTAAATTTTTTGCTACCTTCTTTTACAGTAGACGGCGTTCATTAAGTTCTCATTCTGGTTAGTAGTATCATCATGAAACGCAAGCGTGGAAATAAGGGAAAATCTAAAAAAGTCCCTAAACTGGGAACAACAGTCGCCGAACCAAACACTGATATTATAAGTAGTGAAGATGTATCTGGTACAGATAACGTTGAGAAAGACGAGACAAACTCAAAAATGGATGTTGAAACCCCGCCGTCAAAAACTGAGCAACCTGAAAAACCACCAGCTGTTAGTGTACCTGTTGTAGTTGATAAGCCCGTAGGGAGATTGGTTTACAATCGGGTCAAACTCAAGATCAAACCGTCAAAACCTTTAGAACCTCAGGTCCCTGCTACAGATGTACATGTGCAGAGTGATGCCGATAAAATTAGCCAGCAGGATATTGGCGTAATTGAGAAACCAGAAGTTAGTGAGAAAATAGAAGAAAAGGCGATCTCGGTGCCTGAAACCAACGTAGGTGTTTCAACGACTCAACCCAAAAAGACTGGGAACATTATTATAAAATCATTAAAGAGTTTTAGCTCAAGTTTGAGTCCTTGTAGTAGTAACCCTGCAGTGCCTCAGACAGAGAGAATTAATCAAAAAGAGCCCGAGTCAGTTTCTCGAGAATCTGTCTACAACAAGCAAGAACTTATTGCTTCCCTTGAGGTACTTATAAAATCATTATTCTATTATCTGTTTACGGTATATGTGTATGTAAGTACTCATTATTGTTATATGATTATTCTTTCGTAGGTTATTAAGAAGACTATGAAAATGGATGCATCAGAGCCTTTTAATGCTCCAGTGAACCCTGTTGCTCTTGGAATACCCGTCTGTGTTTACTTTTCATTTTGACTTTTTTTAATCATCTGTACATTAGTATATTTGGTGAGATCATATTTTGGGTTGTGGAACAGGACTACTTTGATGTTATCAAAACACCAATGGATTTCGGGACCATATGTAGCAACCTTGAAAGTGGTATTAAGTATAAGAATTCGGAGGATGTGTACAAAGATGTGCAATATATCTGGGAGAATTGCTACAAGTACAACAAAAAAGGCGACTACATTCTTGAGCTCTTGAAACGTGTGAAGAAGAATTTCATGAAGTACTGGACTGCTGCAGGGTTGTATAGTAACCAACAGCCAGGTAAACATCGTTCCGTTTGTTTAATCTTATTTCTTTTATGATTTCTTTTATTTAACTATGTTTTGCAAGTGTTGATTAGTTCTTAAGGTCCCGAAATTCTATTGCAGATGGCAACGTATCTAGTCTTGGGAAATCGTCCACTAAGAGTGGGCATCTAAAACACAAATCTAAAAAACGTCATGGGTATGTTTTGTTTTTACTTAAAAATATAACTTTGTGTTTCTGAAGAGTTTTTATTTCTAAATCTATATGCATAATATAACGCTGTTAATTTCTACTACTTGAAATATGTAAGGGATGATGTATACATCTTTTTTGTATCTTAATTTTTTTCAGAGTCAAGGCCCACATGGATGATTGTATGTGTGCTATATGCATCATGATGCGGCGTAGGCAGGAGCGTGAGAAAACTATGAACCCTGCCGATGATCAGACCGATACGAGTGCTAGTATGGTCCAACAGGTCAAGATTGAGGTAAGTGAAGTCACGGTCAGTCATGCTAAGGTGGGCCAGGTATATGTAATTAATACTTGCTGTACTTGGTTTCTCTTGTTTTTTATTATGTATCAGGGAACATCTAATGGTGATGATACATCATCTAGTTCCGAAAATTCACAAAATGAAGATGCGAATACCGAAACACAAGATAAAGGAGAAGAAGTGAATCTCGATAAGGTGCTACAAAGCACATCTCAAAGTAAGCAACATGAAGAAAACTATGAGAAACAATTGGAGACGAGCGAAGAAAATACTGTAGTTGAAACGTCTCAGGTAAGTGGTAAATCTGTTACAGAGAAACTCGAAGACGTGCAAATGGCAGAAGCAGACGATGCAACAAAGGATGTTCCTAATGATGTAGAAAGGATACAGCACGAGAATGATACTGCAGTAGTTGAAATACGGAAGCCTACGGTAATTAACTTCTTCTAGTGCATTTATATTGGTCAAATTGTTCATTTTGTAGAATAGTGTATGCATTCTCTCATGGCCCTTATTTTTGCCTCTTGATTTAAATGGGAGCGTAATTTTTAGAGGTTATATATCAGCAGGTCGTCGGGTTGGGTAACAAGTGGGAGCTAAAACGGGCAATTTTTTCAAATAATCAGTCTGTTCATTACTTTTCGAATGCGATGTGCCTATGTTGTAAAAAGATATCAACCCTAATTTTCTGAATAACCTGATTTTAAATAGATTTTAAACATATAAATACTCCGGGAGGCCACTTTAAACCCGTTATTATCAAATAAAATTATTAAATTATAAAATTGCGGTCAACCCTTTGTGTTTAAAAAGAAGAAAAAAAGAAAAAAACGAAGAAAAATAGTTGATACGTAGTACTATTTTTGAAATATAATTGAAGTTCAAAGAGTCACACTTTTGAAATGGCTGGAACACTTCATTACATTAACTAATATAATCTGGGGGAAAACTTACTATTTTAAGTAGGGATCGAGATTTTTTATTAATGGATGATAAATTGTATATGCATAACCATCAATGTTGTACAAATACAGGAGTTGCTAGACGCCGGGGCAAAGGCAAAACTGTATAAAACGCTACATCAGCGTTATGATAACCCGATGGTTTTGGAATTATGTGCATCTTTGTTCCCCGAAAATCGAAAATCCTTTTGGAGCAGACCTCATTCATTGGTTCATCGACATGGTTCTTCTCGCAAGAGCTCCATTAGTGCTGTCATTGCATCATTCATCAAGCGTAAGATGTAACTGGTTGATATCAGAGAAGTCAAATATGTTACAAACAGCAAGTTTCTTTGCGTTTCCCTGTTGTTACTGTAATATTTACTTAATCTAAAATTTAAAAATACAATTAAACACTAGTTTGATATAGGTAAAGTGATTATGTGTATCTCGTAGTAAATGAAGAATTATTCAATTTTTTAGAGGCAATCACAAATTATTCAAAAATAATAAATAGCAACAGAGTTAGTTACTGTAATTAAAATTACTTGGAATCTTTATATTTAACCAAATGATTTAAACATTTTTTAAAAATCTATAAAAATAAAAATTAAGAGAGATGCAATCGCATATGCCTAAAGAGATTATTAAACAATCAACCTATATTCAAAGGGAGTTGATCCGTACACCACCTTGTTTTTGCCATACACCACCAAAATAATTATTTAGACAGTTTTACACTTCCTTTGAGAAGTTAGGGGGAGTTGGTGGTGAACAAAAGGAAGAGTAAAAATGTTCAGAAAATTTATTTAGTGGTGTATGGCAAAATAGAGGTGGTGTACGGATCACCTCCCATATTCAAACCATACAAGAAACCTCCATTGCACGTTTCATTCTCTTGCAAGCCAATTTTCAACCTACCTATAGACGTGTCTAGTTGTCACTTTCAATTATCCATTTCTTCATAAAACAAAACAGTCGGCCAATTTTTTGTGCTTTTATTACCTCATTTACAAATAATTTGAGTGTAGATTATAAATACTCGCATACTAATTTGATTAAATTACGTGCATCTAAATATAATACTCCTGTTTCCTAAATAATTTGAGTGTAGATTATCCTTTACCTTATTTAAAAAAAAATAATGATACATTTCACGGCTATAATTATCAAATTAATTATATGTACGACTTTATTAGTTAGGTATATACAAGTCCCACACGCCACTATTTAACAATCCCCTTAACAACTAACTTTTCCAAATTCTATAAATATTGCATCTTACAAGCACACAAACTTCATTTATACAATTTTATCAGCTGCATAAACATGTCTTTACGAGCTACACAACCAACCACGACAGCGTCCGACGACACCTCCACCACAGAACCTCCAACGACCCGCCCACAACCACTACCATCGGCACTCTCCCAAACGCTTACAAACACTGCAAACTTAGCCAAACTCCTCCCAACTGGGACCCTTTTAGTCTTCCAAATCCTTACACCTATTTTCACCAATAACGGCTCGTGTGACTCCACCACTCGTTCACTAACCGCCATCTTACTCGTTCTGTTAGCCGTTTCCTGCTTTCTCGCTTGCTTCACCGACAGTTTTAAAACAGATGATGGTCAGCTTTATTATGGGTTTGCAACTTTTCATGGAATGTGGCTTTTTGACTACTATGATTCAAAAAACGTACCCGATTTAAGAAAGTACCGCTTGATGTTTATTGATTGGGTTCACGCGGTACTTTCGGTATTGATTTTTGGTGCAATAGCATTGAGAGATAAGAATGTGGTTAATTGTTTTTACCCAAGTCCGGGACATGAAACTGAAGAAGTTTTGGATATTGTTCCTATTGGTGTTGGTCTGATTTCGAGTGGTTTATTTGTTCTTTTTCCGACTAGAAGACATGGGATTGGCTACCCTGTTACACATGATAATACTGATACTGATTGATATCAATCAAAACATGTATATATTTGTTTAATCTTTATAGTTTTTCTTTTGTTGAGATCTATTGATTGATTAACTAATTTTGTTTCATACATAAAAAGTTGAGTAAACTAGCATCTTACAAAAAGTTAAATGTAAAGATTGTGTGTTATTAAATTACGTTTCATTTACTATCTCCTACAAGAACGCCATATATTATTTGCAAGTACATGAACCATTTTCACATTTTGGGTGTTGCCAAAACCAAAAGCAACGACATTCACCATCAACATCACATTTTTTCAAAAGCACGTCATCCGGTTCGCTAGTGATCGGCGTCTCTCCCTCGACAAGTTTCCACCCTGATTCTGTTGGAATAGATAAAACATCATGAATAAATGGTATGAGTAATAAGAAGAAAAGAAATCAATCATCATTTGATTTTTACTTGTATAGACTTTGTATAAAAATATGAGACACTTCATCAAATTCATCAAATCGACGAAGGCCCCAAAAAAAACATACAACCAAGCAAACAAACTTACAAATTGAACGACAACAAACAAAGCGGGCTCAACCCAATCCAAGAGGCAGTCCAGCGGTTGGTGGTCTGCCTCCTTTAGGGGAGGTCAGGAGTTCGACCCCCGTTGGCTACATATTAAAAACACAATTCCATCACTGCTATGAAGTATCCATCCATGACACCTTTCTCATATCGTTTGGGGGGTAAAGAGGAGGGGGTTTTACTTGGTCGTGCCCATGGATCGGTTTCAAGGTTTCCTCCCGGACAGCGATGAGGGCGGGGTTATTATCGCTGCATCGGCATAGTCGAAACGGGAGATGATCGCAACGGGTGGTTTAGTCCCCCTCGGGTGATCCCAATCGCTGTTCAAAAAAAAAAATAAATAAATAAATAAATAAAAAGCAAAACAAATCCCGAACTAAACCCTAATAAAAAACCATCATTTTTAATAGTTACCACTTCTAACCACATAATTCACCAATTGTAACATCAAATTAATGACTTAAACATATGTTTTTAATAATTACCTATACTAGATAGGGTTAATACGTATTAAATGTTACACGATACATAGTACATGATTCGATATTTATCCCTTAACTAACTAAAAGCGGGATAACTAACCATTGACAATAAGCATAAGTGTGACCAAGATGAGAAATTTATATGAAATTTTCTCCATGATTTTTGCACCCAAAAAGAACTTGTTCCTTTGGGGATATATATAAGAATGCGGTACCTTGTAACATCATGTATATGCATTTAATGCAATAAATGCACTATTAATAAAAGTAAATGTAACAAGGTTATGAAGATTGTAACACATGGTTGTTGTAAGTTGTAACACATGGTTGGTTAAAAGTGAATGTTTCTCCCTAGTGGCGGAACCGGAAAAGAGCAAAAAATTCCTAAAAAAACTTCTTTAACAAATGTAATCAAAAAGCTACACGAAACGTAACCAACAAACCATAAAAACTATCTATATATCTAATAGACAAAACCTGTAGCATTATTCATCAATAGTAACCAGGGGTATTTTCGTCATTTCACATTTTTTTTTGGTCTCCAACGATAAAAGAAACAACTCTCATAAAAGAACCAACCCTTCAATGTTACCAAAAGATGTCCAAAAAAATTCTTTTTTACCAAAAAAATCAACTAACTTTTTTTTTTCTCCCTTTTCTTCCTCAACGATAAAGGAGGCAACTTTTATAAAATTAACAACCCTTCAATGCTACCAAAAGATGTCGAAAAACATTCTTTTTTACAAAATAGATCAACTAACTTTTAAAAAAAAACGAACGCTAAAAGAAGCAACTTTCACAAAAGGAACAACCCTTCAATGTTAGATGTCGAAAAAAATTCTTTTTTACAAAATAGATCAAGATTTTTTTTTAACTCGCATTCAAAACGGAGCCCCCTGCGCGAAGCGAGGGCTCCACAACCAGTTATAACAAATAACAACACTAAATCCTCCAAAAAAACGGCATAAAATATGCGCAAAACAATCCAAAAACTACAATTTTTCTCTACAGTCATACATATCTTGAAAACTTTGAATTACATCTTCATCTTTAACATTGGCAATCGCTTCTCTTTCTATTACGCAAATTACACAAGCATTCAAAAACTCCTCCCCAATACGATTGCGTAAATTCAACTTTACAATTTTCATCGCCGAAAAGCATCTCTTGCGGTCACAACGGGTAACGCCAACGTTATCTTCAATAATTGATAGACTAACGGATAAGATAGATGTTTTCTTGTTTCTACCATCAATCTTTGTAAGGTCAACAATACCAATCAATATAGCAAATTTTAATCATTTCGTACATTATGATGGTACTTTCAAAATTTTTTTCATGCTTTTGCTCAAATAAGAGTCGCTGTAGGTAAGAGCTAGAAGAGAATTACAAATGACAAGAAAGTCATAAGTCTAAAAATACATTTTCCCCTAAACTTAAGTTAAGAAAACGAATGTAATCTAATATAATTAAAAATGTTGCCATTCTTCAAGGAATTGTCATTAAATAACTAACAATTCCATAATCGCCAAGTCGTCCACAAAGCCACCAAAATGATCGAAAACGCACGAAGCTGCTTATCTAAAGGCAAAGTTGAACCATCTATATTCTATCCTACTAAGCACTTCGTTCCATGATGACAAGAATGGAAAATGCTAAGTTCATCCAAGTGAAACATTTGTGGCAAACACTTCAAGGTGTGTTTTGATGACTTAGTTGGTATAACCAAAACCTGAAAGTTCGAGTTAGAAGTTGAAACTGGAGCTAGAACCTGTAACCGGGCTGGAATTTGTAATCGGAAGATGTAGCAAGTATTTTTAATTAGAAGTTGAAACTTATTTTTTGTAAGTGTTTTGTAAAATAGCTAGAACTGTAAACTTATTTTTATGAAATATGACTTAAATAACAAAATATAAAATTTTAAATTAATATGTTAAATAGTTTGTTAATAATTTAAATTTCATAAGTTTTTTTGCATAACAGATCCGGAATCGGTTAACTAGCTTAGTCTTTTTTCTTCTTGTTGTATATATTCTTATTATATATATTATCTTTGTATAGGTCGTTGGTTTTTGTGGTGCTCTGTCCGTGGTCAATGGCGGAGCTAGTAGGGATGCAGAGGGATGCTCAGCATCCCCTAACTCTTGAGTTGCATCTTGTATCGAGCTCTATTTTAATGGTTAATTTTTTTCCGGAAGATAGGAATGATACAAAATTGGAGTGGGTAGGTAGGAGAGGAATTTTGAGAAGATGAAAGCTTATGTCATATTTTAGTTCAAGCCCCTTAGTTATTAGCTTATATGTCACTATAATCCCAGAAAACTTAATTGTTGTTCATTAATGTTCCAGTTCTAATACTCGATAGAATTTTAATGAGAGGTGATTCTTACACACTACTTTTTGATCCATGTACACTTTTATCTCTTAAATTCACAGTTATATACCTAAAGAGTTGAACTTATATTATTATTTTAATAATAATTAAGGGTATAATAGTAAATTAGGTGTATATGAATCAAAAAGTGATGTGTGAAGACCACCTAACAATTTTAATATGTTGACATATATACTATATACTATGTAATATAATTTGTTGAAATTAAATCATGTTTTCTTTTTGAAATATATTTAAAATTAAAATAACTTATCGTTTTCAATTTGAGAAAATTGCGCGGATAGTCCCTGTGGTTTGTAGCACCCAGCGCGGATAGACAAAGTTGGTGATTTGGGGTTGGATAGTCTCTGTGGTTTGCAAGTGGAGCAAGGATAGTCCAATTCACTAACTCCGTGAATTTTTTCCATTAAAGTTAGTCATGTGACAAACACATGAGGGTAATTCTGTCATTTTACAATCATCTTCATCCCTACCTTCATCCTGAAATGTCCCGTTCTTATTGATTAAAAACGTTCCATATTAATTGATTTCGTTGCGAGGTTTTGACCTCTATATGAGACGTTTTTCAAAGACTGCATTCATTTTTAAAACAAACCATAACCTTTATTTCATAATAAAGGTTTAAAAAGCTTTACGTAGATTATCAAATAATGATAATCTAAAATATCATGTTTACACACGACCATTACATAATGGTTTACAATACAGATATGTTACATCGAAATCAGTTTCTTGAATGCAGTTTTTACACAATATCATACAAACATGGACTCCAAATCTTGTCCTGATTTTAGTATGCAACAGCGGAAGCTCTTAGTATTCACCTGAGAATAAACATGCTTTAAACGTCAACAAAATGTTGGTGAGTTATAGGTTTAACCTATGTATATCAAATCGTAACAATAGACCACAAGATTTCATATTTCAATACACATCCCATACATAGAGATAAAAATCATTCATATGGTGAACACCTGGTAACCGACATTAACAAGATGCATATATATAAGAATATCCCCATCATTCCGGGACACCCTTCGGATATGATATAAATTTCGAAGTACTAAAGCATCCGGTACTTTGGATGGGGTTTGTTAGGCCCAATAGATCTATCTTTAGGATTCGCGTCAATTAGGGTGTCTGTTCCCTAATTCTTAGATTACCAGACTTAATAAAAAGGGGCATATTCGATTTCGATAATTCAACCATAGAATGTAGTTTCACGTACTTGTGTCTATTTTGTAAATCATTTATAAAACTTGCATGTATTCTCATCCCAAAAATATTAGATTTTAAAAGTGGGACTATAACTCACTTTCACAGATTTTTACTTCGTCGGGAAGTAAGACTTGGCCACTGGTTGATTCACGAACCTATAACAATATATACATATATATCAAAGTATGTTCAAAATATATTTACAACACTTTTAATACATTTTGATGTTTTAAGTTTATTAAGTCAGCTGTCCTCGTTAGTAACCTACAACTAGTTGTCCACAGTTAGATGTACAGAAATAAATCGATAAATATCTTGAATCAATCCATGACCCAGTGTATACGTATCTCAGTATTGATCACAACTCAAACTATATATATTTTGGAATCAACCTCAACCCTGTATAGCTAACTCCAACATTCACATATAGAGTGTCTATGGTTGTTCCGAAATATATATAGATGTGTCGACATGATAGGTCGAAATATTGTATACGTGTCTATGGTATCTCAAGATTACATAATATACAATACAAGTTGATTAGGTTATGGTTGGAATATATTTGTTACCAATTTTCACGTAGCTAAAATGAGAAAAATTATCCAATCTTGTTTTACCCATAACTTCTTCATTTTAAATCCGTTTTGAGTGAATCAAATTGCTATGGTTTCATATTGAACTCTATTTTACGAATCTAAACAGAAAAAGTATAGGTTTATAGTCGGAAAAATAAGTTACAAGTCATTTTTGTAAAGGTAGTCATTTCAGTCGAAAGAACGACGTCTAGATGACCATTTTAGAAAACATACTTCCACTTTGAGTTTAACCATAATTTTTAGATATAGTTTCATGTTCATAATAAAAATCATTTTCCCAGAATAACAACTTTTAAATCAAAGTTTATCATAGTTTTTAATTAACTAACCCAAAACAGCCCGCGGTGTTACTACGACGGCGTAAATCCGGTTTTACGGTGTTTTTTGTGTTTCCAGGTTTTAAATCATTAAGTTAGCATATCATATAGATATAGAACATGTGTTTAGTTGATTTTAAAAGTCAAGTTAGAAGGATTAACTTTTATTTGCGAACAAGTTTAGAATTAACTAAACTATGTTCTAGTGATTACAAGTTTAAACCTTCGAATAAGATAGCTTTATATGTATGAATCGAATGATGTTATGAACATCATTACTACCTCAAGTTCCTTGGATAAACCTACTGGAAATTAGAAAAATAGATCTAGCTTCAAAGGATCCTTGGATGGCTTGAAAGTTCTTGAAGCAGAATCATGACACGAAAACAATTTCAAGTAAGATTTCCACTCGAAATAAGATTGTTATAGTTATAGAAATTGAATTAAAGTTTGAATATGATTATTACCTTGTATTAGAAAGATAACCTACTGTAAGTAACAAAGGTTTCTTGATCTTGGATGATTACTTGAAATGGATTTAGAAAACTTGAAAGTAAACTTGCAATCTTGGAAGTATTCTTGAGTTTATGAAATTAGAACTTTTGGAATTTATGAAGAACACTTAGAACTTGAAGATAGAACTTGAGAGAGATCAATTAGATGAAGAAAATTGAAGAATGAAAGTGTTTGTAGGTGTTTTTGGTCGTTGGTGTATGGATTATATATAAAGGATATGTAATTTTGTTTTCATGTAAATAAGTCATGAATGATTACTCATATTTTTGTAATTTTATGAGATATTTCATGCTAGTTGCCAAATGATGGTTCCCACATGTGTTAGGTGACTCACATGGGCTGCTAAGAGCTGATCATTGGAGTGTATATACCAATAGTACATACATCTAAAAGCTGTGTATTGTACGAGTACGAATACAGGTACATACGAGTAGAATTGTTGATGAAATTGAACGAGGATGTAATTGTAAGCATTTTTGTTAAGTAGAAGTATTTTGATAAGTGTCTTGAAGTCTTTCAAAAGTGTATGAATACATATTAAAACACTACATGTATATACATTTTAACTGAGTCGTTAAGTCATCGTTAGTCGTTACATGTAAATGTTGTTTTGAAACCTTTAGGTTAACGATCTTGTTGAATGTTGTTAACCCATTGTTTATTATAACAAATGAGATGTTAAATTGTTATATTATCATGATATTATGATATATAATATATCTTAGTATGATATATATACAGTTAAATGCCGTTACAACGATAATCGTTACATATATGTCTCGTTTCGAAATCATTAAGTTAGTAGTCTTATTTTTACATATGTATTTCATTGTTAATACACTTAATAATATGTTTACTTATCATTTAACATAATTAACCAAGTGTATCAATATCTTAATATGATTCATATGTACCTAGTAAGACGTTGTTATAACGATAATCGTTATATATATCGTTTTCGAGTTTCTTAAATTAATAGTCTCATTTTTATGTATATAACTCATTGTTAAAATACCTAATGAGATACATACTTATAATAAAATCATGTTAACTATATATATAACCATATATATGTCATCGTATAGTTTTTACAAGTTTTAACGTTCGTGAATCACCGGTCAACTTGGGTGGTCAATTGTCTATATGAAACCTATTTCAATTAATCAAGTCTTAACAAGTTTGATTGCTTAACATGTTGGAAACACTTAATCATGTAAATAACAATTTCATTTAATATATATATAAACTTGGAAAAGTTCGGGTTACTACAGTACCTACCCGTTAAATAAATTTCGTCCCGAAATTTTAAGCAGTTGGAGGTGTTGACGTATCTTCTGGAAATAAATGCGGGTATTTCTTCTTCATCTGATCCTCACGCTCCCAGGTGAAATCGGGTCCTCTACGAGCATTCCATCGAACCTTAACAATCGGTATCTTGTTTTGTTTAAGTCTCTTAACCTCACGATCCATTATTTCGACGGGTTCTTCAATGAATTGAAGTTTTTCATTGATTTGGATTTCGCCCAACGGAATAGTGAGATCTTCTTTAGCAAAACATTTCTTCAAATTTGAGACGTGAAAAGTGTTATGTACAGCCGCGAGTTGTTGAGGTAGCTCCAGTTGGTAAGCTACTAGTCCGACACGATCTATAATCTTGAATGGTCCAATGTACCTTGGATTTAGTTTCCCCCGTTTACCAAATCGAACAACGCCTTTCCAAGGTGAAACCTTAAGCATGACCATTTCTCCAATTTCAAACTCTATATCTTTTCTTTTACTGTCCGCGTAGCTCTTTTGTCGACTCTGGGCGGTTTTCAATCTTTGTTGAATTTGGATGATTTTCTCGGTAGTTTCTTGTATTATCTCCGAACTCGTAATATGTCTATCCCCCAATTCACTCCAACAAATCGGAGACCTGCACTTTCTACCATAAAGTGCTTCAAACGGCGCCATCTCAATGCTTGAATGGTAGCTGTTGTTGTAGGAAAATTCTGCTAACGGTAGATGTCGATCCCAACTGTTTTCGAAATCAATAACACAAGCTCGTAGCATGTCTTCAAGCGTTTGTATCGTCCTTTCGCTCTGCCCATCAGTTTGTGGATGATAGGCAGTACTCATATCTAGACGAGTTCCCAATGCTTGCTGTAATGTCTGCCAGAATCTTGAAATAAATCTGCCATCCCTATCAGAGATAATAGAGATTGGTATTCCATGTCTGGAGACGACTTTCTTCAAATACAGTCGTGCTAACTTCTCCATCTTGTCATCTTCTCTTATTGGCAGGAAGTGTGCTGATTTGGTGAGACGATCAACTATTACCCAAATAGTATCAAAACCACTTGCAGTCCTTGGCAATTTAGTGATGAAATCCATGGTAATATTTTCCCATTTCCATTCCGGGATTTCGGGTTGTTGAAGTAGACCTGATGGTTTCTGATGCTCAGTTTTGACCTTAGAACACGTTAAACATTCTCCTACGTATTTAGCAACATCGGCTTTCATACCTGGCCACCAAAAATGTTTCTTAAGATCCTTGTACATCTTCCCCGTTCCAGGATGTATTGAGTATCTGGTTTTATGAGCTTCTCTAAGTACCATTTCTCTCATATCTCCAAATTTTGGTACCCAAATTCTTTCAGCCCTATACCGGGTTTCGTCTTCCCGAATATTAAGATGCTTCTCCGATCCTTTGGATATTTCATCCTTTAAATTTCCCTCTTTTAAAACTCCTTGTTGCGCCTCCTTTATTTGAGTAGTAAGGTTAGTGTGAATCATTATATTCATAGATTTTACTCGAATGGGTTCTCTGTCCTTTCTGCTCAAGGCGTCGGCTACCACATTTGCCTTCCCCGGGTGGTAACGAATCTCAAAGTCGTAATCATTCAACAATTCAATCCACCTACGCTGCCTCATATTCAATTGTTTCTGATTAAATATGTGTTGAAGACTTTTGTGGTCGATATATATAATACTTTTGACCCCATATAAGTAGTGCCTCCAAGTCTTTAATGCAATAACAACCGCGCCTAATTCCAAATCATGCGTCGTATAATTTTGCTCGTGAATCTTCAATTGTCTAGACGCATAAGCAATCACCTTCGTCCGTTGCATTAATACACAACCGAGACCTTGCTTTGATGCGTCACAATAAATCACAAAATCATCATTCCTTTCAGGCAATGACAATATAGGTGCCGTAGTTAGCTTTTTCTTCAATAATTGAAACGCCTTCTCTTGTTCATCCTTCCATTCAAATTTCTTCCCTTTATGCGTTAATGCAGTCAAGGGTTTTGCTATTTTGGAGAAATCTTGGATGAATCTTCTGTAGTAACCAGCCAATCCTAAAAATTGACGTATATGCTTCGGAGTTTTTGGGGTTTCCCACTTTTCAACGGTTTCGATCTTTGCCGGGTCCACCTGGATACCTTCTTTGTTCACTATGTGACCGAGGAATTGAACTTCTTCTAACCAAAATGCACACTTTGAAAACTTAGCGTACAGTTTTTCTTTCCTCAATACTTGATAAGGCTAAAAAGGAACATATATTTCATAGCAATATCCCTTCTAAATAATAGGTTTTCATATGTAATTATATTATATTTTCATTGTAATTGATTAAATAAATAAGTGCGAAGACAAAAGGCGAAAACGAAGATTTGAAGACACAAACGTCCAAAAAGCTCAAATGTACAAGATACAATTCAAAAGGTTCAATTTATTGATGAGAAACGTCTAAAAATGACAAGAATACAAGTTACAAAACGCAAAGTACAAGATATTAAATTATACGAAAGGACGTTCGAAAATCCGGAACCGGTACCCGAGCCAACTATCAACGCTCGACGCAACGGAGCTGAAAGTACAAGTCAACTATGCACAAGAATATAATATAATATTTAAATAATTTATAATAAGAATAATAATAAATAATAAAAAGTTGTTAATTGACCATAGTTAAGGGGTCATAAGTAAAAATTTCAATTCAATATTTGCCTATAAAAGGCAATTCATTTGATCGATTTATGTACACCTTTTCTTCTTTCTTTCTCTTTACATGTAATATATATATAATTATAATTTTAATTTTAGTTTAAGTTTAATAATAATTGGGTTATTGTAAGGAATATTTTACGGGTTTTAAAGTCGAAACTCTGTCCGTGTAACGCTACACGATTAATAATCACTGTAAGTTATGTTCTTCTTTTTTAAATTAATGTCTCGTAACTAAGTTATTATTATGCTTATTTAAGCCGAAGTAATCGTGATGTTTGACTAAATATTAAGACGGGGTTATTGGATTTTGTACCATAATTAAGGTTTGGGCAAAAGACCGACACTTGTGGAAATTGGACTATTGACTATTAATAGATGGGGGTATTGTCCAATTGAGTGACAACTCATTGGAGTCTGTCGAACCTATCTTCAAATTAATTATCCTAATAATTAATAATGATTATGGTTGTCCAATTTAGTGACGTTCATATGGAATCTATTATAATCATTTAATTAATTATTCGGGTTGGGTAATTGATTATTCAAACTGATCAAGTGGGTAAATTAATATTCATATCTAATCAAAACAGGGGTGGATTACATACAGTGATAACTGGTGTAATTGTTGACAGAAGTGATAACTGCGTCACAGTTTAAATCCTTAATTAGTTGGAATATTTGACTTCGGGTGTAAGGGTAATTTGACGAGGACACTCGCACTTTATATTTATGGCCGATGGACTATTATGGATAAAAACCAGATAGGTATCAAATAAACCATGACAAAGGACAATTAACCCGAGTAACAATTAATTAAAATCAAAACGTTAAACATCATGATTACGGAAGTTTAAATAAGCATAATCCTTTTATTTCATATTCTATCGCAATTTTATTTATTGTTATTTTATTTATCGTCATTTATATATTTTACGCACTTTAATTATTGTCATTTATCTTTACGCTTAAAAATATAAAATCGACAAACCGGTCATTAAACGGTAAAAAAACCCCTTTTATAATAATATTACTACTTATATATATATATATATATATATATAGTTTTATAAAAATATAGTACGTAATCACTAGCTCCCTGTGGAACGAACCGGACTTACTAAAAACTACACTACTCTACGATTAGGTACACTGCATATAGTGTTGTAGCAAGGTTTAGGTATATCCCATCCGTAAATTAATAAAACTTGTGTCATATTTTGTAGTATTTTGTATTAAAAATAATATTATTTCGTACCATCACGCTACATCATCAAGTTTTTGGCGCCGCTGCCGGGGAGCGCTAAAACGCTATATTTTTAATTTATATCTGTAAAAATATAGTTATAAAAAAAAGTAATTTCGGGGACACTTTTTGTGTTTTCACGGGGTATTTAAGTTTTTTTTTAGTTTTTAATTGATTAAAGATATATTAATTTAAATATAATAATTTAATTAATATAATAATATAATAATATTGAAATAAAATATAATAATATAATAATATTTTAGAATCAAATTTGATACGTAAAAGTTTTAAAAGTTTTAAAAAGTCGTATTTATTAAATATTTCAGGGGTATATTATGTAACTTATAATTAATAATTTCTATCATGTCGCTTTCATGTGAATAGTAAATTAATTAATTTCTTTCATTTACTATTTTGAATCGTAAAAGTTTTAAAAATTTTAAAAAGTCGTATTTATTAAATATTTCAGGGGTATATTATGTAACTTGCAATTAATAATTTCTATCATGTCGCTTTCATGTGAATAGTAAATTAATTAATTTCTTTTTATTTACTATTCATGAATAGTAAATGAGTAAAAAAAAAGTTTTGAAAAAAAATAATAATAATAAAAAAATTATTAATTCATTTGAAAAAAAAAATTGTGTAAAAAAAATCATTTTTTTTAAAGAAAAAAAATTCGTTTTAAAAAAAAATTGTAAAAAAAAATCGTTTTTTTAAAGAAATTTTTTTTTAAAAAAAAAATTTTAAAAAAAAAATTTTAAAATCCTTAAAAAATGAAATATAAAAAAAAATTAAAAAAAAAGTTTTTTTTTATTACCTTTAGATTTTTAGACTCTAGTTACAATTTTTAGTATTAAGTTTAGTTTTGCCATAGTTATTTTTATTTCTAGAATTTTTAGGTTTGCCGTAAAATCCCTTAAGTGCTTATTCCTTAGACTAAGATTTATGTGCTTTAGAATTTTGCGACGCCGTTTTTCGCACTACTTTCTTATTTTTATTTTTCGACGCCTATTTTTCGACCTTTTATTTTTCGACCTTTTTCGACGCGCAATCTTTTTCTTTCTTATTTCTCGCTATTCTAGTTTTAGGACATAGATTTTTATTCTACTTCTTATCTAAATTTCTTAAAATTACGAAAATTTATTTTAAGTGGTTAAATGATAGACATCAAAATTTTCTGGTTCGTAGTAATAGTTGGATTTGTACGTGGACCGGGTTATTGGATCCAAACAGTACTCAATTATATTGAGACCAAACGAATCCTGCCCCTCTGCTGCATCTTTTGGCTATTCGAAACGTGGGCAAAATCAGAAAAGTCTATTAATTGGATAACTTATATAATTTTTCTTTCCTTTTAAAACTAATAGGATATTCAGTGAATGCACCGAGTAAAACGTTCACCACCTTTCATACGTTCACCACCTATAACTCGATCAAGACATCTAGCCAATATTGTCGCCGTTGATTTTTCTTTAGAATCATCATCTAGTCGACCAAGAACTCCAACTCAAATTTCCGATAATCCATCTTTTGAACCCGACCTCACAATTGAGAATCCGGAGAATATTCAGGGACAATTTCAAGATCCAGAACCACTAATCATTCCTCCTGAACCACAAACCATTAAATCAGAATCTTCTAGTGATTCGTATTCAACAAATTTAATTATGGAAAATCTGGAACCTCTAAGTATGGAAGACCGAATGAGAGCCACACGCACGGGCCAAGGTCACGCCATTATTAAGCCAGACATTAATGCGCCAGATTATGAAATCAAAGGACAAATCCTACACATGGTAACTAATCAGTGCCAATATAGTGGTGCGCCGAAGGAAGATCCAAACGAACATCTTCGTACGTTTAATAGGATCTGTACACTATTCAAAATCCGAGAAGTTGAGGATGAACAGATCTATCTCATGTTGTTTCCCTGGACTTTAAAGGGAGAAGCCAAAGATTGGTTAGAATCGTTACCTGAAGGGGCGATTGACACATGGGATGTTTTAGTTGAGAAATTTCTTAAAAGATTCTTTCCGGCATCTAAAGCCGTGAGACTTCAAGGAGAAATTGTTACGTTCACACAAAAGTTAAATGAAACTCTATATGAGGCGTGGACAAGATTTGGAAAGTTGTTCAGAGGATGTCCTCAACACGGTTTAGACACTTATCAAATAGTACAAATATTCTACCAAGGTGTCAACGTTGCTACACGAAAAGACATCGACATAACAGCTGGTGGTTCCATTATGAAGAAAACCGCAACTGAAGCTTACAAAATTATTGATAACACAGCCTCCCACTCTCATGAGTGGCACCAAGAGAAAGATATATATCGTTCATCTAAAGCGGCTAGAGCCGATTCTAGCCATAACTTTGATTCCGTTTCCGCAAAAATAGATGCTTTCGAGAGACGAATGGAAAAGATGAATAAAGATATTCACGCAATACGAATCAGTTGTGAGCAATGCGGTGGACCACACTTAATGAAAGACTGTCACATTGAACAAACGATGGAACAACGTGAGAATGTTGTCTACATGAACCAAGGCTGGAAAATAGTTATCAGAATAATTATCAACCGCCAAGGCCAAACTTCAATCGAAATCAAAACATTCTTTACAATCCAAATGGAACCAACAATAACTCGTACAACCAACAAGGTACGAATAACCAACCAACTCAAAACAACACTTTCAATCAACAAAGACCTGGCTTATATAAACCACTACAACAAACTGACGAGAAGAAGTCAAATCTGGAAGAAGTGGTATTTAAGCTAGTTGAATCTCAAACACAATTTATTGAAACTCAAACTCAAACGAATTAGAGGTTTGATCAGTCATTTAGAACTCAACAAGCTTCTATTTTGAATCTAGAAAAACAAGTAGATACTCTTGTTAGATTGATGAGTGAAAGGAAACAAGGAAAGCTACCGAGTAATACTGAAGTAAATCCTCGGAATGAAAATGTTAATATGGTTTCAACAAATTCTGAAAAACCAGCATCAGAAGATGGGGAGATTTTAGATGTAAGTAACAATGAAGAAGTTACACCACCACCACCACCCGAGTATGTAAAGCCAGTGGTGGCACCATACAGACCACCCATCCCGTTTCCAAGAAAAGGAGTTGAGTATGAGCAAGTAATAGGTAATAAAATTTGTGATACCTCTGGAAAGAAGAAGAAGAAGAATAAAAAAGTGCAAGAAACAAAAACAGTAGAAGTAAACCCGGTGAAGACAGTTCCACCAAATCCTCCACCTAGGGTAGGTGATCCGGGTGAATTTATTGTTCCTTGTCTACTTAGTGACTGTGTCATGTATGATGCACTAGCAGATTTAGGTTCAAGTGTGAGTGTTATGCCTCTTTCATTATATAAGAGATTAGGTGTAGGTGAGTTAACTCCAACGGATATGAGTGTCCGACTCCTTGATCAAACCATTAAGCACCCAGTTGGAATTGCTGACAACCTACCCATTCAAGTAGGTAATTTAACCTTTCTAGTCGAATTCATTGTCATTGACATAGAAGAGGACTCAAACGTTCCTCTAATTTTAGGTCGACCATTCTTAGCGTCCACCGGGGCGTTATTTGATGTAAGAAAGGGTAGAATGACACTTAGTAATGATGAGAAATCGATCACCTTTATGATTCGAAAGTCTAAATATCCACAAACCAAAACCGTTGAACCGACAAAAACGATTGGTAAGAACCATGTTGTTTTACCAACTCCAACGGTAATGCTTAACAATAATAGAACGCCTAAGTGTGGGGAAAATGAAGTAACACCTAATGATGACTTGATAATAAAGAACCCCATAGTTGATACGAAATTAAATGACCCCGTTATTAACAGTTTAATGAAGAAACTTTTTAAACGGGTTATTGATGCTAAAAGTAAGGGGAACTTTAAGTTATATAACCGGTTAGTATCCAATCTGTCGCCTAAAGAAAAGGCGAAGCTAGTTGAATTTGTGGATATTACGGAAAAAGCTGGTCACTGGCTTAAAGCAAAAGTCACAGATATGCAAGTTGATTATGGTCCAAGAGAAATTGACGATGAAGTTAATCACAATTTCGACACCACAGCTACCTAAGTGTGGGGAGATTCAAGTGTTCTAAAAAGAAAATGCTCTCTAGAGTTAGTTGTTCTGTTCTCGTGTAGTTCCGAGAATGGAATCCGATTGGTCTTTTCTGCTAGCAGATACTAAAGAACTAGTTTTCTCCCCCCATTCTGAATTTTTTTTTTGTTTTTTAGGTTTTATATGAAATTAATATGTTTTCTTTTTAAGTTTTGTGTGAATTTAAAAACAAAAATATACTTTATTTCATTAAGTTGAAAAAAATGATTTCTAAAATTCGTCGTGAGTTGAAGACTAGGTCGTTGAGCCGAAATTACTTTACCCGAGGGCGGGGCGAAAAATTTTGTCATCATTATTTTTAATTTTATTGATTTAAAGTATGCAAAAAAAAAAAAAAATATTTGATTTTATAAATTTTTGAACGTGGGGTAATATACCCAACTTTAAAAATATGTATATATGTTTGTATTTTATCATGTAAACAACAGGGTAAAACAACGCACTTTCAAAGACTAACATTAAGTTCAGCAAAAGCTACTGATTTTGACGACAAGATGCAAAATAACAAATGTGATATAATAAATGAAGGAATGAACGATGAAGCGCGCCATCTATCATTCGACGAGCTTTGTAATTACAAACTGGGTATTTTTAATCACTTTCCTACACTAATCACCCTCATGAATTTATAATTATAGTCTGATTTCATGCAAATGAGGGCATTGCATGATCTCAAGTGTGGGGAAGGGTTATAAATTCTCTCGGGTTTATACTTGGCTTATTTTCTAAATATTATGAAAATTTTAAAATTTTTTAAATGAACTCAAAATCATGTTTATACATATTTATGAACGATAAAACTAGGTGTTAATGCCGAAATTATTGTTACCTCGGAAAGGACATAAATTGAGAAACAACTAAAACGCTTGAATTTATTTATTAAGATATAAAAAGACGCATGAAAAAAGCCAAGTGTGGGGAGAATGTACCAAGTTATTCAATTAAAAACTATCTATCACATGTTTTGTAAAGTTATTGCAGGTGCTTTTACTTTGGACTAAATTAACTGGTTTACCCGATTTACTGTAAGAAAGATGGATGTACACGATGAATCAATTCCATCATTAAAAGGAAGTAAAGTCTTCCGAAAAAGAAACGCGCTTCTTGATTTAGGTCATGAAGTTGTCGTCCAGACCAGCTGTAGGTTGACGAAAAATCTAGAAAAGTCATCTCTAAAATCAGCAGGAAATCCACGGACCTCAGCATCAAACAGGGTCGCCATGTGGTAGATTTATCCTAACCATGAGAAGGATTTATCTCGCACAATGGGGGCACTGTGCAAATTAGCTTGATAAGACTAATGAATCAAATCCTCAGAAAGGATAATCTCCTTAAAGATCAAAAATCGGCTTTTAAGACTGATATTACTCAATCCTAGAGATTGACCTTAAAGATTGAGAATTACAAACTCATGGAATTCAATGATATCTAAACTCGAGCTTGAATGAGAAAATATTTTGATCAAAAATAAAACCGATTTGTTTTCTGAAAACCTATTTTCAATGCGTTCATTACCATTGAACGTAAAATCCTGAGAATTCATCAGAATTCATTAGGTCACCTGAACCAAATCGGGTGTCAACCGTAAGAAACGGTGGTTGCATAGCATGGTCGGAGACAGGACCTTGTGCCAGACCAAAAAATCATAGGATGATCTTTACTATTGCTCCTACAAAGGATAGTACTAGCATCTGACACGTTTTAAGACCATAATCATATACATGTCATTAGACATTGCCTTAACAGTTTCTTGTTCATCGCTTTCCTTTACAACCGGACGGTAGTTTACCGAAAGGTAATATACGGAACAAGTAAACTGGACGTGTTGTTTTCCCAATACAAGGTTAGCAAGTGGGTAACACAAAACCACAAGTGTTGAGCTAAAATTTTCAAATCTGAAACCCACACAACCCACAAAAATATTTTGCAAACACCGGTGAAGGGTTATTCCGGAAAACTTATCTAAGGTAAAAGCTAGATTAAATTTTCAAAAAGATCAAATGTTTTCATAAAGATCCAATTTCCTTAAGGATCTACATTTTCATAGTCACGTGGGACTGTAAACCACCTTTCAAATGTGCACTTTGCTTTGGAAACCGAAAGTAAATCGGCTATTTGATTGCAAGTGTCGTTGACCTAAACCCGAGGCAACTGTGGATGACACACCCACCTTTAACCATGGTTCTATCGTTACTATCATTGTTTATACCACCATATCAAAATCACTAATGTACAAAGTGTGATGAATAAAAAAGTGATTCATGTATGTTTTTATTTCAAGTTCTGTATTGCTTGAGGACAAGCAACGCTCAAGTATGGGGATATTTGATAAGGCTAAAAAGGAACATATATTTCATAGCAATATCCCTTCTAAATAATAGGTTTTCATATGTAATTATATTATATTTTCATTGTAATTGATTAAATAAATAAGTGCGAAGACAAAAGGCGAAAACGAAGATTTGAAGACACAAACGTCCAAAAAGCTCAAATGTACAAGATACAATTTGTGACGATCGCTCCAAATCCATATGGATAATACGTCATTCATTGATTTCATTACGAGGTATTTGACCTCTATATGATACGTTTTGTAAACATTGCATTCTTTTGAAAAGGCACACCATAAATGAATATTTAAATCAAAGGTTTTCGACATCTGATGATTTCTACATATAGACAATCACCGTAAATAATAGTTTACAATAGTACTTCCGTTGACAATGCAGTCAAAATAAGATACATGGTGTTGATTTGGTGAATGCAACGTTTCCTTGAAAAATATGCCATATAAGACTCCATGCACATAGCTTGTCTATCATATAAGCAAACAGCGGAAGACTTCTAGGGAACCTGAGAATAAACATGCTAACAAGTGTCAACACAAAGGTTGGTGAGTTCATAGTTTGTATGTTTCGCATAATCTGTATATAAAGATGGATCACAAGATTTCAGTTGTTTCATCCAGAAACGTTTATCAATAGATTCTACATAACAGAGCACCCTGGTAACTAAACTTTAACGTTATAATGATAAATACCCCGTTCGTTTTAATACACGCAACCAACGTGTCCTAAACTCAAATAACACACGTCCGTTAAAAGGCTAGCGCTCTAGCTCGGACGGGGATGTCAAGCCCTATGGATCCATATACTATTATTCGCGCCCACCAGTCCACATCCTATGTACTGGCAGTTACTAGTTACCAAAGCTAAGGGATTTTTGGTTTAAACTCAGTGTAGAATTAAGTATGTACTTGTATCCATTGCGTTTAAAATAAATTGCATGTATTCTCAGCCCAAAAATGTATATTGCAAAAGCAATTAAAAAGGGAGCAAATGAAACTCACGCATATAAATATTGTATATCGGTTAATAAAGCATTTGCATGTATTCTCAGCCCAAAAATGTAGAGAGTAAAAGGGATCTTATGAAACTCACGCATATAAATCTAGTATTTTCAGTATTTATAAACAGCCGCATGTATTCTCAGCCCAAAAATATATTGAGTAAAAGGGATCATATGAAACTCACCTTAGCAGCTGATGTGCGAAATCGTGTCTATAATTTATCTTATGGAAAATACCGGTTTTAAAGATTGCTACACACTAACGGGCAGTGTACCCGATCGTGTAGTAGTATAGATAATGGTAAAATCCGTGTATCGTTCCAAGGACAGTTATATCAGTCAAACTAGAATTAGCAACTATATTATGATTAACTAAGTAATTAAAGTTAAAAGTACAAGTTTTATATTTTGTGGCTGTTTTAACGATTTAGCCAAATCAAAGAAGGTTAAATGTAAAAACAATATTTTTAGTCTTTTGGTTTATAAGATGCAAATAAATACAAATAAGCAAGTAAGATAGTTTTGAATTAAATCAAAGAGATGAAATGTTCATCTAGATATTTTACCCTCGGTATTGGATGTAAATTAGATATTAAGTCCTGATTGAATAATTATGTGTGTAGTTATCTAATAGGTTTTACTAAGAGTTCTCTCGGATAAACACGCAAATACAATAACAAGCTCAAGGGTTCCCTTTTCACTATAGTTCTTGTATTTGTAATCAAATAACTATAAGCATGCTAATCACCTAAATCGACTCGCCAAGAGTTCTCTTTAGCAAGTACTCAAACTAGAATTACTAAGCGAGGGTTCCCTATAACTTAGACCTTTTCGTTTGTGACTAGTTGATCAACAAGATTAAAGACTTGAATAACAATTGCCTTTGCGTTCGCTCTACACAATTCATTCCTATTTTGTCTAACCATTTTAATCTAGTTTACCCCCTTGGTCCGGTTTAGCAAACAATCAATCTAAGACAAGTTGATTGTAAATCAATATGATACATTAACAAGAGTTCTCTTTATCAACAACATATCAATTAACTAGATACAAATAGTTCTAACAACAATAAGCATGGTTCTCAATTCAAGCTTCAATCTATCACGCATAATACATTCAATCAATAAGATTACATCCAATACCTTGGTTATTAATCTAGACAAACATTATAGAAACTAGCCAATAATCATTGTAACAGACAACAATTCATTCAAATTATAAACTGAAATCATTTCTGAGAACAAGTGAATAACCTACAAGAACAAGAGTTCTTGGATGAAGAAGATGTTGATGGATGATGCTTTGATGTTTTGGCCTCTTCAAAGAGGTTGGAATTCTCCAAAGTACTCCTGAAAATCGCCTCTAAACTTCTCTGTACGTAACTTTCATGAAACAGTCCCCAAAATGACATTTTAAGGTGGAGAAATTAGGTAAAAAGCAGATAAATCGGGTACACCTACTTTGGGACGGCGTCCTAAAAGGCAGGACGGCGTCCCGGTTTAATGATCAAGACGGCGTCCCAAATTTGAAAGACGGCGTCCCTTTGCGAAGGCCAGGACGGCGTCCCGGATAGCTAGACGGCGTCCTGGTGGGTTTTAAGGCACTGTTTCGTTTTCTCTTTAATATTAGCTCATTTGGACGAACTCTCACATATCGGAGGCTTTGTTATATCATTTTAAAGCGCTATCTTGATACTAACTCGTATCGGGATCAACCGATGTCATAAATCATCGAAATTCTTTGCAAACTACTCTTCCGATACAAATTCGCGCATCTTGACATATCCTTTGTAGATCATCTTCATTATCTTCGAATATAGAGTATTTTTAGTGATATTGCGATAGATATATATGATGTAATTGAGCAATATCAAAACACCCCACACTTAAACCTTGCTTGTCCTCAAGCAATTCTTTCGTTACAAAGTAGAACACTATCAATCATAATCACACAATATAGATTACAAACATTACATGAATTACTCGAAACACACGAAACACACACGTTGATATGAAAACACAATTCACACTATATGAAACGCACGCTTTAAGTAACACACTCACGCTATATACACTATAGAAACACACGCTTTAAGTATATCACACATTTATTGAAATCACACGCACGCTTTATACACAATGGAAACACACACACACATTTTTGGGAGATTAGAGCCAAGTATCCGAAAAATTTGATCCTAGGGAAATCAGGACCTTGATGAAAACGTTTTATGGTTTTGAAAATATCATGCTAGTTTTTAAATACTAGACACGTTTTCCGATTTTGTCGGATTTTTAAATTTTTGAAAAATGAGTGCGGGTTTCCCGCTATTGGTCAAGCCAATCCCTCCCACGGTACCTAACATTACAAGATGTCGGTAGAAAATAATGTGCTTAGGAGGATACACATCACATCCGGATATCATTGACAATTATGAGGTAATCATCTAATCCGTTAAGTCAATCATAAAGATTGAAGTTTATCAGGCTTAAAAGCTGATATATTACCTTTCCGGAGGTTATCCACTGGGAATCTGATCAATCACTGACAATTTGTGTATCATGGTGCGCTTCCCATTTGGCTAGCAAATCTTCCTCATTGAGATAAGCTTTGACTACCAGTTTCCCTGTTTGATGTTGAGGCCTGGTAGATTTCCAGTCGATTTTAGCAATGACTTTTCAAGACTTTTCGTCACCCTACAACTGGTCTGGACTACAACTTCTGAAATAAATCAGCAAGTGTGTCGTTCGGGAGACTTGACTCCCTTTAGGATGGAATAGATACATCCTATTGGTCATAAGAGGTGGTTGGACGCAACATTGTCCTTGTTAGGAGAAACAATGAGGATCGTCCTTAAGGTTTTCGATCTGGCGCGAGATCCGGTTTCCGACCACGCTATACAATCACCGCTCTCTCACGGTTTACACTCGTTTTGGTACAAGTGACCTACTCGTTAGCTTACTAAACTAGTAGGATTTTCATTCAAATAATTGAATGATGGAGCAACTTCAAAGACTATTAATAATTTAAAATGCAAAACAACATTTGTTTTTTTTAAATTTTAAGACCATAATGTGTATAAAATGTTTTTCGGGCTTTTAATCGTTTTTAAGGCTGCTTGAAAATTTTAAAAATTTTTATATAAGCTTATAATCAATTAAATTTATAAAATATCTTTTAAAAATTTATATTTATGATGGAAATTCGGTTGTTAAACCTGATCTTAATCCGTCTATAAATTTTAAAATAAATTTTATAAAATTTAACCTTTTATAAGTTATTTTGCCTTTAACGCCTTATTTTTAGTAAAACGAGTTCCCGATAAATTTCTACTCCCCACCCCACACTTGAGATCATGCAAGGCCCTCATTGCATGAAATCAGAAAAAAGGTTTAAATTTAGAGGGCAAAGTGATAGGGTGATTGTAGAAATTTCCAATTTTTAACCTGTAAATCGTGGAACAAGTAGACGGATGCCGCTGAACTTACTGCCAGCATAAGAACATCGTCTAGTCCGCGATTATCATCATACACACATCATAATATCAAATGTCGCTGAACTTAATGCCAGTCTTGGAAGTTCAATCATGCTGCAAAAAATAAACCAACCACACAAAGCATATAAAAATAACGGTGTTTATTCAACCACATCTGTTTAATCAAACCACACATTAGTATAATTATTACAAACCATAAATGTATCCAAATACATCACACAAATAAAAAGTCTCAAACAAGGTAAAAAGATCAAATAGGCACGCAGGCCTAGTTACCGTATGGCCATGAATAATTACCCGAACCATCGCGGTACGGGCGTCCATTCGGATACTCTCTCTCAAATCTTTCCCGGGCTTCTTGCATCGCAGCTGAGGAGTTATAAATCGGATGAGGTGGAGGTGGGTGTTCCGGATCCGTGTAATACTGTGGCGTCAGGCGTGTAGTACCGTAGTACTGTTCAGGGTTAAAATAAAATAGCTCAGAGTTATGGTTATTCCAATCAATACCATAACTGTTCCACCCCTGATCATGTACTTGAGCGATCTGTCGTCGCTCCATTCTTTCCTGACTATCCCACATTTGTTGGTTGTGCGTCCTTTGTTCATTCGGGCTCAATCGCATGTTGTTGACACTACCAACTAAACTATCCCAATTCGCTTGGGACGGTTGCCACGGAACCTGCAAATTAACATTAGTTTGGGCCTCCATTTCAGCCTCCTCTTCCTGCTCCTGTTGAACACCACTACCACTCGCGCCACCTGCACCGGCTGCCACAAAGGGGACCAAATGCCCATTTGCGTCTTTCATAAGGATTTCGGCATTAATATAAAAAATCTTTTTCAAAGGTTTCATTATACTCGGTAATTCCTGTAATCTGTCGAAATCAATGTTAAAGTGTCGGGCAAATCGGGTTATGTAGTGCCCCCCCAAAAGTGGCTTCCGTACCCGCGTCTCGGTAGCAATGGAAAGAAAATAGTTACCGATTAACCCAGGAATATCGGTATAGGCCCCCCGCTTGATCTGATCCATAATCCACAAATCTAAGGTTTTCACCTTCTCATTACCCTCTATCCTTGCATTAAAAGTACATGCAATGAGTCGGTGAAGCAGCTTATCATCTCGGGCTGCGATTTCATTGTACCGGTGTTTGCTCGATCGAAAATGGGCCTGCGCAATATTTGGCTTACAGATTCGGCGCCAATAAGAGGTATCGTCAAACTGATGTCGGCCAACGTAATCCGAAGCCCTCAAGTACTCACCTAACTGTGTGTCGGTGAGTTCCTCAAAAATACCCAAAATTCTACACACTTGAAAACTGCTCAAACCCCTGTCTTGGCCTCCAAGACGAAACCGTAGAAACTCAGCGGATAAATAATCGGCTACATTGCTAAACCGCATTGTAGAGTAGAATTCTTTAAGAAGCACCGGGTAGATTGGTTCATTGATGCTAAAAAGATGTTCCCAGGCGTGGGCTACTACTCTATTGTATGGAATGGCGAGTAGATTAGTAACATGTCGGCGCATGCCCGCCTCCTCTAATGGCCCCCAAATGAAATACCAAGTAGCATTAATGGGCCTGCGGTTTATTCTTTCAAAGGTTTCGGTGTAGTCATCGTCATTCTGTACCTGAATTAACCAAACCCTAGGATCATTGAGATCCTCCCCTTCTTCTTCTCCCGAAGAAGATGATGAATGAGGTTGTTCTTGTGGTGGTGGTGGTTGTCTTGGTGGAGCTAAACCTGATGGTCTTCCCCTTTTAGGTGCCGGTCCTCCCCTGCTTGTTTGTCCCTGCAAAACATTAAACACAAAACCAAAAGAACATAGAAACCGTTGTGTTAATGTTAGCCAAAATATAACCGAATAGCAGGAGAGATCAATTACTCAATTCCTAGTTCAAAAGTAGTATGATTCATTTTCACAAAAGTGCACGTTCACAAGTTTATACCAGAGTCAACCAAAGTCAACTTGAATTCATTAACACACTTTCAAAAATGAAAATCATAACATCACAATGTAACACAAACATAGGACTTAAAAGATTAAAGTATGTTGTGTCATAGGTCATAGCATTTAACTTTGTATTCTAAACATATTCAACACAAATCATAATACAATTTTTCACAATTTTTAGCTCAAATGACCTTACAACAACATACATTATGGCATTCCATTCTATTAAATTGATTCAACAGGCCCATACATGTGAAAAACAAGCATACATACTTCAAAAGTTCATTACAAATCAATAATATGCTTAGAATTTTACTATCATTCAAAATTGACCCGGCCAAATTGTCATCAATATCACCAACACAATCATATACTTCACAATAATCATAAACATCAAACATAAACCCAACATCATGAATTGAACATCTCAAATTCGGATTTAAATTTTACAAACCCTAGCATCATGAACAAACCCTAAAGAACATGTAATCTTTGCAAAATAAACACATTAGGGCAATTTAAACAATCTAAGGCATGTTAATCTTTACAATAATCAAGCAAATCAAACACCCCACACTATTCTTTAACCAATTGATATATATAAACATACAATGTAAGTAATTGATAAAGAAAAGTGAAGAAATGTAGAATCCATACCCAGAAGTTCATGATTAGGGGCTTGAAATTGAAGAGGAAATCACGAATTTGATGTAAAAATTAGGGTTCTTGAGGTTTGGTTCGGGTTAGGGCAGAGAGAAAGAGATAAGAGTGTGTTTTTGTGGATGAAATGAGATAGAAAGGGTATAAAACGCGTAAAAATTTTCTGTAACAGGGGACTGAGACGGCGTCTTGGGTATCAAGACGGCGTCTTGACTTTCAATGTGGGACGGCGTCTAGCCGATTAAGACGGCGTCTTGTTCTTAAAAACGGGACGGCGTCTAGGCTTCTTGGGATGGCGTCCCGTATAACTAAAGTGCACTGATCAGAATTTTTGAGTTTTTCGCGTTTAGGGTCATACGGTAATCGTTTTGTACCAAACAAAAATTTATAATACACACAAAACAAACCTAATTACAATGGTGAACCAGTTTTTACGAGTCGTTCACCCAACTCGTCCCCGTTTTGATTTAAGCGTTTTTGTTGAAGTTGAGGCTAACCTCATCCTCAATTTCCAGGGGACCATCAACGTAGTGTTTGACCCGGTGGCCATTCACTTTAAAAGTATCGCCTTTCCAGTTCACTATTTCAATTGTACCATAAGGGTACACTCTTTTAACCACATATGGTCCCGTCCATCGGGACTTTAGCTTTCCTGGCGATAACTTAAAACGAGAGTTATAAACAAGGACACGGTCTCCTTCCATGAATTCTTTCGGGTGTTTCAACCGTTTGTCGTGCCATTGTTTCGTCTTTTCCTTGTAAATTAGAGAGTTGTCATAGGCTTCAAGCCTTAACTCGTCTAATTCATTCAATTGGGTCAAACGTAACCGACCCGCTTCTTTGTAATCCAAGTTGCATGCCCTTAATGCCCAATGAGCTTTATGTTCAATCTCCAACGGGAGATGGCATGCTTTTCCGTATACCATACGGAAAGGAGTAGTTCCAATCGGTGTTTTGTAGGCCGTGCGAAATGCCCACAATGCATCATATAACTTGTTGGACCACTCTTTTGGATTAGCACCAACGGTCTTTTCTAGTATGCGTTTTAACGACCTGTTGGTGTTCTCTACTTGCCCACTCGTCTGAGGATGATAGGATGTCGAAATTTTATGGATTACTCCATATCTTTTCAACACCTTTTCCATTTGCTTATTGCAAAAGTGGGTGCCTCGGTCACTTATTAGAGCTTTAGGCGTGCCAAATCTAGAGAAAAGCTCCATCAAAAAATTTACTACTACTCGGCCATCATTTGTTGGTAGAGGCTTTGCCTCCGCCCATTTAGACACATAATCGATGGCGACAAGTATGTAGAGATAAGAGTGAGATTTTGGAAAGGGGCCCATAAAGTCAATTCCCCAAACATCGAACACCTCGCATACTTGGATGCTTTGTTGAGGCATTTCATCCCGTTTGGTTATTTGACCCGCCCGTTGGCACGCGTCACAAGCCTTGCAAACAGCGTAGGCATCTTTGAATATAGTAGGCCAATAGAAACCGGCCTCATAAACTTTCCTCCCCGTAATTTGGGGACCAAAGTGACCACCTGTGGGACCACGGTGACAGTCAAGTAGAATTTCGGTGCATTCCTTCCCTGAAACACACCTGCGAATAATTCCATCCGCACATCGCCTGAATAAATAAGGGTCTTCCCAAAAATAATACTTTAGGTCACTAAAGAATTTCTTCCTTTTCTGATGTGACCAACCTGTTTCTAGGTACCCTCCAACAATGTAATTGGCGAAATCAACAAACCACGGATCCTCCACCTTCTCTACCCTCATTAGGAATTCTCCGGGAAAATCATCTGTAATACTCGATTCATGGAGTATTTCCAGATTGGGATTTTCGAGTCTAGAAAGATGGTCCGCTGCAAGATTTTCTGCACCTTTCTTGTCCTTTATCTCGATATCAAATTCTTGCAAAAGCAAGACCCACCTTAACAATCGAGGTTTGGCATCCGGCTTAGAGAAAAGATATTTTAATGCCGAATGATCAGTAAAGACAACTGTCTTTGATAGGACAAGATAAGATCGGAATTTGTCAAAGGAAAAGACTATCGCAAGGAGCTCTTTTTCTGTTGTTGTGTAATTTAATTGGGCTCCTTGTAAAGTCTTGCTTGCATAATAAATGGGTTGAAAACGTTTCTCAACCCGTTGGCCCAAAACTGAACCAACCGCAAAATCCGATGCATCACACATTAGCTCGAATGGTAATGACCAATTTGGAGCTATGATGATTGGTGCGTTGACAAGTTTCTCTTTTAAAATTTTGAATGCCTTAGTGCATTCACTTGTGAAAACAAAGGGTGCATCTTTTTCAAGAAGTTTATTTAATGGCGTTGCAATTTTTGAAAAATCCTTAACAAATCGCCGGTAGAACCCGGCATGCCCAAGAAAACTTCTCACACCCTTTACGTTTGAAGGAGGTGGAAGGTTGGCAATGACATCAACCTTTGCTGGATCCACCTGAATACCAACACTTGAGATTTTGTGCCCTAAGACAATGCCCTCTTTAACCATAAAGTGGCATTTCTCCCAATTCAGCACTAAGTTCGACTTCTCACACCTGTTTAGCATTTTCTCCAAATTTAGAAGGCATGAATCAAAAGTGTCACCGAAGACTGAAAAGTCGTCCATGAACACTTCCATGCAATCCTCAATCATATCGTGGAAAATGGCCATCATACACCTTTGGAATGTTGCAGGAGCATTACATAGACCAAAGGGCATTCGGCGATATGAGAAGGTGCCATAGGGACACGTGAAGGTAGTCTTTTCTTGATCTTCTGGGGAGATGGGAATTTGAAAGTACCCCGAAAATCCATCTAGGAAACAATAAAAGCTATTTCCTGCAAGTCTCTCTAACATTTGATCAATAAATGGTAGAGGAAAATGGTCTTTTCTTGTGGCTTCGTTTAACTTTCGATAATCTATACAAACCCGCCACCCCGTAACAGTTCGTGTTGTGATAAGCTCGTCCTTATCATTGGTGGTAACAGTTATACCACCCTTTTTAGGAACACAATGAATCGGGCTTATCCACGGACTGTCTGAGATTGGGTAGATTAGACCTGCATCTAGCAATTTTATGATTTCCTTTTTGACAATGTCTTGCATATGAGGATTTAGTCTTCTTTGAAGTTGCACCACTGGTTTGGAATTTTCTTCCATTAAGATCTTGTGCGTGCAATAAGAAGGACTAATTCCTTTTATATCATGGATTTTCCATGCAATGGCCGGTTTGTGGGCCTGTAACAAGGAAACAAGACGTTCTTTCTCATTTTGAGAGAGAAGTGAGGAAATAATTACCGGAAGCTTTGAATCTTCCTGAAGGAAAGCGTACTCAAGATGATCAGGGAGCGGTTTAAGCTCCAAAATGGGAGGTTCCTCAATTGAGGATCGACTCCGGTACTCGCTATCCTTACTCAGGGTTTCTATTTCCTCATCAGTTGGTTCACACTCATTGGCCATCAAAAATGTGGCCATCACATCCATTTCTTCTTCGGTGAATTCATCATCTCCATTTGCCAAATCGTATACACCTGTTTCATCCGATTCGGGAGATTCCTGCAAGAACTCATAATGCGAATCTATGCCTTGCATAAAATAACAAGTATCATCCGAAGATTCGGGATATTTCAATGACTTGTCAATTGCAAAAGTCGCACTAGCTTCACCAATTCTAAGGGTCAACTGCTGGTCATAAACATCAATGACACATCGAGCAGTATTTAAAAATGGCCTACCCAAAATAATTGGTATTCTCTCATCAACTTCCATGTCTAAAACCACAAAGTCAGCCGGGAAAATCAGATTCCCGGTCTTAACTAACAAATTCTCTATTATTCCTCGAGGGAATTTTATAGAGCGATCGGCTAGTTGAATAGCCATTCGTGTGGTTTTGAGTTCTCCAGGGTTTAATTTAAGGTAAATTGAATAGGGCATTAAATTGATACTAGCCCCCAGATCGGCTAATGCCCTCATGCAATCAAGGTCACCCATTAGACATGGAATAGTAAAACTACCCGGATCTTGAAGCTTTTCAGGAAGTGTGTTAGACACCAGCGCGGAACATCTAGCATTTAAGGTTACTGATGAAACGCTTTCCATCTTCTTTCGGTTAGTAAGTAAGTCTTTTAGGAACTTAGCATACTTTGGCATTCCTGAGATAACATCAATAAAAGGCATGTTTATGTTTATCTGTTTAAACATATCTAGAAATTTTAGCCTTTCGGCTTCCAACCTTTCTTGTTGTTGTTTTCTGGGGAATGGGAGCGGTGGTTGATATGGTTTCTCTACGGGTTTTTCCAGTACTTCCTTTTCAACCACTTTTTCCGGCTCCTTAACCGGTTCATCGTTTTGGTTCAACGGAACGCTAAAATCAGATTTTTCGGGCATTTGTGGAGCATCATACGCCAAACCACTTCGTGTGGTGATAACATTGGCGTGCTCATTTCTGGGGTTCTTGCTGGTATCGCCCGGTAAACTACCGGGTTTTCTCTCACTCAGTAAATTGGCTAAACCACTCATTTGTTTTTCCAAGTTTTGGATTGATGCTTGTTGGTTACGAAACTGATGTTCGTTTTTCTCGTTGGTTTGATTAATGTTTGTGACCAGCTGAGTTTGTGATGCTATTAACTTTTCCAACATACTCTCTAAATTTGACTTTTTCTCTTCCTGTTGGGGTTTTTGATAATAACCCGGAGTTTGTTGTTGGAACCCACTACTTGACCCTTGTTGAAAATTAGAATTTTGACCTTGAGGGTTGTAGGGGTTGTTAAAGTTACGGTTAAATTGGGCTCTACCCTGAAACTGGTTATTATTTCTTTGGCTTATAAAAGCCACCTCTTCTTTTTGAGCCATGGTTAACCCGGCATCACAATCTTTACCTAAGTGTAGACCACCACAGTATTCACAACCTACTTTCATACTGTGGATTTCTTTGGTGATTTTGTCCATGTTTCGGACAACACCGTCAATTTTTACACCTAGGGAGCTGAAATCATCATAAGCACCGGCGCTTTGGACTTGAGCATTTCGAGAAATGGGGCGTTCTTGATGCCACTCATGAGAATAATCGGCTAATTTCTCGATTATCTCATAAGCCTCTTGCTCGGTTTTGTCCATAATAGAACCTCCGGATGCTTGATCAATGGAAATTCGGGTTGCAACTTCGCAACCCTTATAGAAGATTTGAACCTGTTGAAAGGTATCCAAACCATGGTTTGGACAACCTCTAAGCATTTTGGAAAATCTATTCCATGCTTCGTACAAGGTTTCCATAGGCTTTTGACAGAACTGGGTAATCTCCTGTTGGAGTCTCGCTGACTTAGATGCTGGAAAATATTTCTTAAGAAATTTTTCCATCATACTATCCCATGTTCTTATCGTAGCCTCGGCTAATGAATCTAACCAACTTCTTGCTTCTCCGTGGAGTGTCCACGGGAAAAGTCTTAGAAATATAGCCTGGTCAGTTTCTGGTTTTAATTTGAAAAGAAGACATATCTCTTCAAAGAGACGAATATGTTCGTTTACGTCTTCATTAGGACCGCCACTAAATTGACACCTATTATTAATCATTTGAAGAATAGGTCCTTTAATTTCAAAATTTACCTCACCCGTGAGCGGAGTAATAGCACTACCTTGTCCGGTTCGCGTCGCTTTCATCCTGTCTACCATTGATTGTCTTGGTACCAACGGTCTTTCTCCTTCCATTTCAAAATTTGGTGGTTGAACTGGTTTACCAAAGTCTGAATATCTAGGCTTGGTGGTACTTGATTCTGAATCAAAAGTTTCCTGCTTTGATGAAGATTCAAAAATATCAAGCACTTCTTTTGGAATTCTACCAAGCTTTCTATCCGGTTCTGTCAATGGTGTAAATAATGGAGATTCTGAACTTCGGGTATGTGGCATATGCAACCTATAATCTGCCAATCACACAACTAACAAAAACTATCACACATACCGATTCTACAAAATTAAAAATCAAAAACTATTAATAATTTAAAATAATTAAGAAACTACTTAATCACAAATTAGTTAATAATCCTATTTTGACACAAAACTGTCCCCGGCAGCGGCGCCAAAAACTTGATGTGCGAAATCGTGTCTATAATTTATCTTATGGAAAATACCGGTTTTAAAGATTGCTACACACTAACGGGCAGTGTACCCGATCGTGTAGTAGTATAGATAATGGTAAAATCCGTGTATCGTTCCAAGGACAGTTATATCAGTCAAACTAGAATTAGCAACTATATTATGATTAACTAAGTAATTAAAGTTAAAAGTACAAGTTTTATATTTTGTGGCTGTTTTAACGATTTAGCCAAATCAAAGAAGGTTAAATGTAAAAACAATATTTTTAGTCTTTTGGTTTATAAGATGCAAATAAATACAAATAAGCAAGTATGATAGTTTTGAATTAAATCAAAGAGATGAAATGTTCATCTAGATATTTTACCCTCGGTATTGGATGTAAATTAGATATTAAGTCCTGATTGAATAATTATGTGTGTAGTTATCTAATAGGTTTTACTAAGAGTTCTCTCGGATAAACACGCAAATACAATAACAAGCTCAAGGGTTCCCTTTTCACTATAGTTCTTGTATTTGTAATCAAATAACTATAAGCATGCTAATCACCTAAATCGACTCGCCAAGAGTTCTCTTTAGCAAGTACTCAAACTAGAATTACTAAGCGAGGGTTCCCTATAACTTAGACCTTTTCGTTTGTGACTAGTTGATCAACAAGATTAAAGACTTGAATAACAATTGCCTTTGCGTTCGCTCTACACAATTCATTCCTATTTTGTCTAACCATTTTAATCTAGTTTACCCCCTTGGTCCGGTTTAGCAAACAATCAATCTAAGACAAGTTGATTGTAAATCAATATGATACATTAACAAGAGTTCTCTTTATCAACAACATATCAATTAACTAGATACAAATAGTTCTAACAACAATAAGCATGGTTCTCAATTCAAGCTTCAATCTATCACGCATAATACATTCAATCAATAAGATTACATCCAATACCTTGGTTATTAATCTAGACAAACATTATAGAAACTAGCCAATAATCATTGTAACAGACAACAATTCATTCAAATTATAAACTGAAATCATTTCTGAGAACAAGTGAATAACCTACAAGAACAAGAGTTCTTGGATGAAGAAGATGTTGATGGATGATGCTTTGATGTTTTGGCCTCTTCAAAGAGGTTGGAATTCTCCAAAGTACTCCTGAAAATCGCCTCTAAACTTCTCTGTACGTAACTTTCATGAAACAGTCCCCAAAATGACATTTTAAGGTGGAGAAATTAGGTAAAAAGCAGATAAATCGGGTACACCTACTTTGGGACGGCGTCCTAAAAGGCAGGACGGCGTCCCGGTTTAATGATCAAGACGGCGTCCCAAATTTGAAAGACGGCGTCCCTTTGCGAAGGCCAGGACGGCGTCCCGGATAGCTAGACGGCGTCCTGGTGGGTTTTAAGGCACTGTTTCGTTTTCTCTTTAATATTAGCTCATTTGGACGAACTCTCACATATCGGAGGCTTTGTTATATCATTTTAAAGCGCTATCTTGATACTAACTCGTATCGGGATCAACCGATGTCATAAATCATCGAAATTCTTTGCAAACTACTCTTCCGATACAAATTCGCGCATCTTGACATATCCTTTGTAGATCATCTTCATTATCTTCGAATATAGAGTATTTTTAGTGATATTGCGATAGATATATATGATGTAATTGAGCAATATCAAAACACCCCACACTTAAACCTTGCTTGTCCTCAAGCAATTCTTTCGTTACAAAGTAGAACACTATCAATCATAATCACACAATATAGATTACAAACATTACATGAATTACTCGAAACACACGAAACACACACGTTGATATGAAAACACAATTCACACTATATGAAACGCACGCTTTAAGTAACACACTCACGCTATATACACTATAGAAACACACGCTTTAAGTATATCACACATTTATTGAAATCACACGCACGCTTTATACACAATGGAAACACACACACACATTTTTGGGAGATTAGAGCCAAGTATCCGAAAAATTTGATCCTAGGGAAATCAGGACCTTGATGAAAACGTTTTATGGAAAACTTGTATGAAATCGTGTCTATAATTTATCTTATGGAAAATACCGGTTTTAAAGATTGCTACACACTAACGGGCAGTGTACCCGATCGTGTAGTAGTATAGATAATGGTAAAATCCGTGTATCGTTCCAAGGACAGTTATATCAGTCAAACTAGAATTAGAAACTATATTATGATTAACTAAGTAATTAAAGTTAAAAGTACAAGTTTTATATTTTGTGGCTGTTTTAACGATTTAGCCAAATCAAAGAAGGTTAAATGTAAAAACAATATTTTTAGTCTTTTGGTTTATAAGATGCAAATAAATACAAATAAGCAAGTAAGATAGTTTTGAATTAAATCAAAGAGATGAAATGTTCATCTAGATATTTTACCCTCGGTATTGGATGTAAATTAGATATTAAGTCCTGATTGAATAATTATGTGTGTAGTTATCTAATAGGTTTTACTAAGAGTTCTCTCGGATAAACACGCAAATACAATAACAAGCTCAAGGGTTCCCTTTTCACTATAGTTCTTGTATTTGTAATCAAATAACTATAAGCATGCTAATCACCTAAATCGACTCGCCAAGAGTTCTCTTTAGCAAGTACTCAAACTAGAATTACTAAGCGAGGGTTCCCTATAACTTAGACCTTTTCGTTTGTGACTAGTTGATCAACAAGATTAAAGACTTGAATAACAATTGCCTTTGCGTTCGCTCTACACAATTCATTCCTATTTTGTCTAACCATTTTAATCTAGTTTACCCCCTTGGTCCGGTTTAGCAAACAATCAATCTAAGACAAGTTGATTGTAAATCAATATGATACATTAACAAGAGTTCTCTTTATCAACAACATATCAATTAACTAGATACAAATAGTTCTAACAACAATAAGCATGGTTCTCAATTCAAGCTTCAATCTATCACGCATAATACATTCAATCAATAAGATTACATCCAATACCTTGGTTATTAATCTAGACAAACATTATAGAAACTAGCCAATAATCATTGTAACAGACAACAATTCATTCAAATTATAAACTGAAATCATTTCTGAGAACAAGTGAATAACCTACAAGAACAAGAGTTCTTGGATGAAGAAGATGTTGATGGATGATGCTTTGATGTTTTGGCCTCTTCAAAGAGGTTGGAATTCTCCAAAGTACTCCTGAAAATCGCCTCTAAACTTCTCTGTACGTAACTTTCATGAAACAGTCCCCAAAATGACATTTTAAGGTGGAGAAATTAGGTAAAAAGCAGATAAATCGGGTACACCTACTTTGGGACGGCGTCCTAAAAGGCAGGACGGCGTCCCGGTTTAATGATCAAGACGGCGTCCCAAATTTGAAAGACGGCGTCCCTTTGCGAAGGCCAGGACGGCGTCCCGGATAGCTAGACGGCGTCCTGGTGGGTTTTAAGGCACTGTTTCGTTTTCTCTTTAATATTAGCTCATTTGGACGAACTCTCACATATCGGAGGCTTTGTTATATCATTTTAAAGCGCTATCTTGATACTAACTCGTATCGGGATCAACCGATGTCATAAATCATCGAAATTCTTTGCAAACTACTCTTCCGATACAAATTCGCGCATCTTGACATATCCTTTGTAGATCATCTTCATTATCTTCGAATATAGAGTATTTTTAGTGATATTGCGATAGATATATATGATGTAATTGAGCAATATCAGCAGCATATAAAGTTGTTCACCAAAATGTGACCGAAACTCGGATTACCAATTAATCGTAGATCTCAACCTAGAGAACATATGTTGGTCAATAAATGTCTATCAAGCTAGGTCAAGTCATAGTGTATCACAATCCTAATGCTCGAGATCGACATACAAAAGTTATCCAAAGTCGTTTCAAAAAGTCAATTTTGACAATAGTTCAACAAAACGAGACGTGCCTTATATAAGGATTCATTTACTCGGCTGGTAATATTCAAAAATCCAATTTATCAATCTTACAAACAAGTGGTTTAAATATTAATTGCAGATTCAAAAGCAATTTCAATTAATGTCTATCATAATTCAGTTGATCATATCTTTTAATTCGTTCACCGAAATTACGCGATTTCTAAATGAAAAGTTATTGGTTTTTCGTCAGCTTTCCAAAAACATGCATATCATATATCTTTTATCAGTAATATATGTATTTACTTCGTGATTCATCATAACTGTTTAATGACGAAATTTAGCATACAAGAATGCATAAATATATATACTCGAGCACTAGACATGGATACACAATTAATATATAAAAGATAAAATATGAGTGCTTACGTATCAATATTGAGATTCAATATTGTAGGAAAGTACGTAGACGTAACGGAGATGATAAACACTAGGTTTGACTTGCGAATATTACCCACGAATATTACCCATAACCTCCATTGCTATAACCCATAATTTCCTTAGCTCTATCCCGCTCGAAACCCATTTTGAAAGTGACACGTTCATAACCTCGTCGTAGTATTTTATGTATAATACTAATAATAACGATATCTAAAAATACTAATAATAATAATAAGATTAATAATAATAATAATAATAGTAATAATAATAATAATAATAATAATAATAATAATAATAATAATAATAATAATAATAATAATAATAATAATAATAATATAATTAATAAAATTTACAGAAGAGAAAGAAGAGAAGAAAGGAGTGCACAAATTGAATCATTTTCGCTCGTTTTATAGTGTGGCCAGCCTCTGAGCTCCATGCGATCTCATGGGGAATGTGAGGGGAAACCATGCGATCGCATGGCCCCTTTTCACAGCTCTTATATGCTTGTTTTTATTCTCGTCGACATGTTATAATATAATACGTTAATTAAATTTAAAATTTTAAAAAGTCGTATTTATTAAATACTTCAGGGGTATTCTATGTAACTTATAATTAATAATTTCTATCATGTCGTTTTCATGTGAATAGTAAATGAATTAATTTAAATTCAACTATTTAAGCTACACGTTGTACGTTGTGCTTTACAAATTGTACATTATTAATTTTAACTTCGTTTCTTAAAAAAAATACAAAAATTATATCATAAAAATAAAATGACTTAACACGTAAATTTTTTAATTTGAAATAGCATCGTTTAATAGTAAATTTTTAATCATTTCGTATATAAATATTATTCGCATGATTCCGTATATATCAAAAAATCTTATATTTATTAAAATATGTATATAATACATGTTATGACGTTCGTGAATCGTTGGACAAACAGGGTGGTCAACCGTTATATAAAAAATCATTTTCAAAAGTTTTAAAACTTGTCAAAATTCATTGCTTATCATGTCGAAAATATTAAATCATATAGAGAATTGGTTTAAATAAGTCAAAATTTTCCGGGTCATCACAGTACCTCCCCGTTAAAGAAATTTCGTCCCGAAATTTGAGTGAGTTCATCATGGTTAACAATAAAAATGTTTTTATGACGAATATGAGTTGATAAATAGAATTTTTATCACCATTGAATAATATGGATAAAACAATCCAATTACTCGAAGCGTATGAGGGAAGTTATCGTAAAAGAGTGAAATGAAGAATAGAGATGCGTCTTATCTCTTGACGTAGTAACGATTGATTTTCGGAATAGAAAATCTTCATAATCTAAATAAGATTTGATTCTTCGGAATTTGCGGAAATTAAGATTTTCTTTGATTAAATGCGTAATCTGCCTCGATTGCTATGTCTGATATTTTGCTATAAATTAACCTCTTCCGTTTCATTTATTTTCACCACTCCTATAATCTTCTTTCTTATTTCATACTTACAAAAGATTTGTGAAAATGCTTCATCCAGTTCCGATTCTTGATATTTTCTTGGCTATCATATCACTCATTCTTCTTTTTCATCTGCCACCAGAGGAGGTTATTTTCTTCTACTATTACCTTGAGGTTATATTGTTTTTCATTCTCCCGTGTCTTTATATTGCTATATGCATTGATATACACGGTTTGTAATTTCGAGGTTGTTTTCGGGCTTTATATTTTCCATTATATTTCGAAGCTTCATGCTTTCGTTTTCTCTTCCCGACTTTAAGTCAAGCGAATAATGGTCCAGAATTCGTAGCTATACATTTCGGAATGAACATAGTTAATGTTCTAAGAAAGAAATTGTAATGACACGATCTTGATTTGTCAAATTACCAGAATATCTGGAAAAGACCGAATCATCAAGAAAAGTATTTTCTTGATATATTTAAAGATTAAATAGAATGAAAGAGTTATGTAACATGGTTCATGATGAGGGTGTGATCTGTGAACCTTTATCACGTTCCATTAGAAACTCAGCATGACTTACTATAATATAATCACGTTGATCAAGTGTCATTATATTATACTAACTCATGCTTCAATTCCCAACATTACTTCAAAACATCTATTTTTCGAATTTTTCAGATTTTAGAAACTAAAATAGTTTCTTTTATGATGTAACACAGATAGCGCGAAGAGATGAATGATTTCAGATAAGAATGGTTATAAAAAAATATTTTCAGAAATATCGAGGATATTTATAATGAAAGATACGATGATATTTTAGAATTTCTAATATCAGAGGATGATGCGGAAAATCTGTCTGTGAAGGTTTAGAATAAGAAGTAAGATTCTTACTAATGGTTTCAGCAGACACTGAATCATTTGGATTCTTTGAAGGTAGATTTCGTCCTTGTGATTTGTCTACAGCTTTCTTCATACTTTGCTCAACCCGTTTTCAGTTCCAAACCTTCTCTTTTTCTGTGCTTTTCCAACACACTACTCTTTATCATCAAACTTTCGACTGTTAAAGTCGTTTATAGTTTTTGCTGCTTCATCAGCATTTTTCCAAAATTCGTAGAACTAGTTTCGTAGTTTGGAGTGTTTTTTCAGAAACTTCACATTCGAAGTATGTAAGTCTAGAAGATAGATGTTATATTATATATATATATATATATATATATATATATATATATATATATATATATATATATATATATATATATATATATATATATATATATATAACTGTTGTCGTAGAAAATGCTACGAGATTCAAAATACTGATTGCTAATTTTCGGTGGTTAGTATGGAAATTATTGTTACAAGATGTGGATGAGTACATGATAGGGTTTCAATGAGTATAAGAATTTTTTGAAAGGTCAAGGATTAATAAAGTTGTTTGGTAAATTTACTGCTAATGTGGCGGAACATGAAAGGTTCCCCAGTAACAAAACATATATATCAAGGTTACAATAAGGCTTAATCTGAAAAGTTGAAGTTGACTGGTTGGAAGTGTGATAAAACTGGATACTTTGAAAAGAAATTGCAAGATTATTTTCGGTAATAACAATGCTAAAGGATCTTTCACCGTTTTGAAGTCAAAGTATAGCTTTGAAAGATGTAGAGATCTAAGAATGATGTCACTTGTTAAATCTTGACTTGGATTCTGCTCTGTCAATATCAGAATATGTAATTGAATTTGTATGGAAACGATTGTATATCGCTGTGAGCATTGTTAATAATTTTTGAATCAAAGTTGAAGAATGTACAGTGTAACATATTAATTGCGAACTTATATATTTTCCGGGTATTACCTACACGTTAAAGATTTCACAATTAATACTTTGTACAAAAGAATTTTTATTACCGTCTTTATGAAAATATATGTATGTATATTTTCTTCAGATGTAACAAAGATTTAATGAGTTAATATCATATTAAGCTCATTTAATTTTTGGCTGGATTAGAAATGAATAATCTCTGAAACATTAAAGATTTCATAATCTTCGTGGAGTATTTTACTAATGTAATCAATACTTCGTTATTCAGTTTTATTGATATTTCTTCAGTGAATCATGTTGGTGCTTATGGAGCTCTTGCTAACTTCGCAAGGTAAAAATGATGTTTTCTGGAAAGTTTCGAGTATATCGAAAATGAAAATGTAAAATCAATTATGTAATTGAATAATACACTTGGTTTATTATGAAGTGGAATTCATTAAGTTGAAACAGAGATTGTAGTTAACAATGGTTAAGTTGTTAAGAAAGGATGTACATCATTGCATATTAGTAATATGAACTAACTGAGTAGTACCTACCAGTTAAGATTCACACGTAATAGCTTAGTACGAAAATATTTGTTTTGATTTCAAAATTCATATATATTAAATATACATAAATTTTCTTTAGGGGAAATGAGTTAATACTTCATCGGTTATTGTTGCTGGTATTTCATGGTAACTACGGTGCGTATGACGTTGATGCTCGTGGAACAGATTGTGAAGTTAAGGTTTGCGATGCGAATATTGTTGGTGGTGGTAATGGTACTATTGGTGTTGTTGTCAATGGTACTGTTGATGCCGGTGATGCTGCTGGTGTTTGTAACCTTTGCACCATATTCTCCAAAGCCACTACCCTAGCACGAAGCTCGTTGACTTCTTCTACTACACCGGGATGATTGGCAGTTCGGACGAGCGGATGAATAAGATCCAGAATTTGAGATAGTATATTATCGTGACGAGATACTCTGGAAATGAGAGAGAAAATGGTGTCTCGAACAGGTTCGCCGGTAAGTGCTTTAGGTTCTTCGCCAAGAGGGCAATGTGGTGGATGGAAGGGATCACCTTCTTCTTGTCTCCAATGATTAAGTAGGCTACGAACCCATCCCCAATTCATCCAGAATAGGTGATGGCTGATTGGTTGATCCATTCCGGTTACACTTTCTTCAGAGTTCAGGTGAATATCCATATCGGAATAGCTGTCGGAATTTAAGGAATTTGAACTAGATATGAGATCCATCTTGTATAATTAGAGAGATGATTTTTGATATAAAATAGATTATAGAATTTGATTGGTACTCTTCAATACATAATTTACATATGTATATATAATACTAAAATCCCGTAAATTACGGAGAAATTTTCGGAAGATGGCAGTCAAAGTTTACTGTAATAGATATGCCAAGATATGAATTTTGTCTATACACTATCTATGCAATCAATGCAATAAGACGTGTTTAGACTTAAGATGATAGACAGGTAATTTCTGACAAGGAATGATAAGCAAAACTTTTGACATGCAGACACAGTCGAAGTCCAGACTTACTAATGCATCCTTACAACTATCAGTTAGACACACTTATGCAAGACCTGGTTCACTAGGACCAACGCTCTGATACCAACTGTGACGATCGCTCCAAATCCATATGGATAATACGTCATTCATTGATTTCATTACGAGGTATTTGACCTCTATATGATACGTTTTGTAAACATTGCATTCTTTTGAAAAGGCACACCATAAATGAATATTTAAATCAAAGGTTTTCGACATCTGATGATTTCTACATATAGACAATCACCGTAAATAATAGTTTACAATAGTACTTCCGTTGACAATGCAGTCAAAATAAGATACATGGTGTTGATTTGGTGAATGCAACGTTTCCTTGAAAAATATGCCATATAAGACTCCATGCACATAGCTTGTCTATCATATAAGCAAACAGCGGAAGACTTCTAGGGAACCTGAGAATAAACATGCTAACAAGTGTCAACACAAAGGTTGGTGAGTTCATAGTTTGTATGTTTCGCATAATCTGTATATAAAGATGGATCACAAGATTTCAGTTGTTTCATCCAGAAACGTTTATCAATAGATTCTACATAACAGAGCACCCTGGTAACTAAACTTTAACGTTATAATGATAAATACCCCATTCGTTTTAATACACGCAACCAACGTGTCCTAAACTCAAATAACACACGTCCGTTAAAAGGCTAGCGCTCTAGCTCGGACGGGGATGTCAAGCCCTATGGATCCATATACTATTATTCGCGCCCACCAGTCCACATCCTATGTACTGGCAGTTACTAGTTACCAAAGCTAAGGGATTTTTGGTTTAAACTCAGTGTAGAATTAAGTATGTACTTGTATCCATTGCGTTTAAAATAAATTGCATGTATTCTCAGCCCAAAAATGTATATTGCAAAAGCAATTAAAAAGGGAGCAAATGAAACTCACGCATATAAATATTGTATATCGGTTAATAAAGCATTTGCATGTATTCTCAGCCTAAAAATGTAGAGAGTAAAAGGGATCTTATGAAACTCACGCATATAAATCTAGTATTTTCAGTATTTATAAACAGTCGCATGTATTCTCAGCCCAAAAATATATTGAGTAAAAGGGATCATATGAAACTCACCTTAGCAGCATATAAAGTTGTTCACCAAAATGTGACCGAAACTCGGATTACCAATTAATCGTAGATCTCAACCTAGAGAACATATGTTGGTCAATAAATGTCTATCAAGCTAGGTCAAGTCATAATGTATCACAATCCTAATGCTCGAGATCGACATACAAAAGTTATCCAAAGTCGTTTCAAAAAGTCAATTTTGACAATAGTTCAACAAAACGAGACGTACCTTATATAAGGATTCATTTACTCGGCTGGTAATATTCAAAAATCCAATTTATCAATCTTACAAACAAGTGGTTTAAATATTAATTGCAGATTCAAAAGCAATTTCAATTAATGTCTATCATAATTCAGTTGATCATATCTTTTAATTCGTTCACCGAAATTACGCGATTTCTAAATGAAAAGTTATTGGTTTTTCGCCAGCTTTCCAAAAACATGCATATCATATATCTTTTATCAGTAATATATGTATTTACTTCGTGATTCATCATAACTGTTTAACGACGAAATTTAGCATACAAGCATGCATAAATATATATACTCGAGCACTAGTGTAACAGACTGAAACCCGAGCTAGTTGTAAGTTGTCTATCTTGCCCTTAGGGTTATGCTTAGTTTTAAGTGCTTTTATTTTAATTATTTTATTGGTGTTATTTTATTAATTGGTTAAGACCAGTTTGTGACAAGGGTCCCAGAACATGTTTGTTTTATTTATTTGGACCTCGTTTGGGTTATCTAATCTTGTGCGAAAGATATCAGATAACTGATAAATACCCGTGTGTTGTGGGGTATGGGATTTAATGCCTATTTAAGAGTGTAAATGGTTTTTTTATTCTCATTTCTAGACATTTCCCAAATTTAGTACGTACCTACTCTTTCATCCTTCACAAATTCTAAATTAATCCAAGCTAGAAATTTGATTGTAAGGCTTTAAGGATTGATTCATATCATCCTTGTGATCATCTAATCAGGTTTGTTTACTTGAATCCTTGCTTTGATTCTTGAATAAATGGGTTTTTTGTGTTCTTGAATAAAAAGTGTGATTTTAAGCTTGAATCTTCATATTTGGTGTTTGTTATGCTTAATTGATGTTAGAAATAGTTTGTATATATGTTTAGTAACCTTCTTGTGCTTAAAATTTGGTCAAAAACACTTAGAAATCAAGTTTTTGGAGAAAAAATCATAAGATCTTCGAAACCCAGTTTGCTACAGTACCCGGGTTGCTACAGTGCCCGAGTTGCTACAGTGTCACTATTTGCTACAGTGTCACTATTTGCTACAGTGTCACTATTTGCTACAGTGTCACTATTTGCTACAGTGTCACTATTTGCTACAGTACCGAGTTGCTACAGTACACGAGTTATTACAGTACCCGAGTTGCTACAGTACCGAGTTGCTACAGTGTCACTATTGCTACAGTACCTTTTATGAAATTGAAACGGGCGTAACTTTCAAAACGTAACTCCGTTTTTGATGAATAAACTATCGTTAGAATCGTAATAAAGAATACTTTTCAATGGTGAACTTTTAAGAACCTAGATCAAACTGTTTTTGGGTCTGAAAAGGAGTTTTAGTGTGTATGTCGTGTTTTGCATGCACCTGTATGCCATTATTGAATGGAGTCATGATGTAGATTCATAAAATTATGAATATATGATGTTATGACCTAGTTTATAGTATGATTTGATTATACTATTGATTGAGATATGTATATTGACTTCGTTGTGTTGTTCTCAGGTGATAAGAACAAGGAAGAAGCTCAGAAGTAAGATAACTGAGCTGTAGCTGGTAATCGGTGAGTGGGTCTATCTCCGGATAGAGTTTAAGTAGCATATCATGCTACTGTGGTTGACTCTTTTACCATGCATAGTGTAGAAATTGCCATGTTAGAATAATATAGTATGCCTGATGTTGTATGTGAATTATGTGTACACTGTGTGAATGGCACCAGTCGGGCCTAGGGAGACTGGGGACTCGAGACCGTGCCTAGGAGAGGTTAGAGTCCGTATGAGGTCAACCGTGCCTAGGGGAGGTTGGGTCCATAGGCTACTGATTGTAGAGTATAGTTTGAACGATGCATCCCCTGCATCTGGATAACTATACTGTGAATTGAGTAGCAGGGACTATCGGTAGACTCAAGTCCGATCAGCTAGGAGTCGTGTGCTCGTACAAGCCACCGATCCTCGTATTGTCTTATTGTATGCTAGTTGATAGTTAGCATGTGTTGTTGTTAGTATATAGCTTGTGTGTGACTTAAGCTATATCTGTTAGATAGATTCCATTCACTTAGCGGTGCGCTAATCCCCCACATATTCTCCCCTTGCAGGTTTAGGTACTGCTAGTCGGGAAGGGTGCTATTGCAGAAGACATGTTTGACAACCCAACTCTGATGTGGACTTTTGTATAAATAATGTTTTGTGATAACGTAACACCGTTGTGTAAACTTAAACGTAATGACGTGACTTATATTGTGTTTGTTAATAAAGTCTTCCGCTGTGTATTTAAAAAAAAAATGGCCAGTGTTACAAGTTGGTATCAGAGCATGGTTTGGCAGCAAATACGTGCGCGTATTTTGTTCCCAAACCCTGAGGCAAGTCAAACATGTCTGTGGGAGTGGGGGCTAAGTGAAAATAGGATATACGTGTGTTAGTTGTGATTGAACTAACTGTTATCCACTAAGCTTTTGTGTGAGCTGTTTTGTAGCACAGGTATGGCTGATAGAAACGCAACTGGCCCATCTAACCCCGGAACATTCAGAGCACCAGAAGAAGGTGTTGAGTCAGATGATGATCAGAGTAGTTACATCCTTCAGTTAGAAAGCAAGCTAAAAGAGGCTGAGGACAAAATTAATGAGCTTGAATTGGCGAGGCATTCTGGAAATGATGATACACCACCTGGATTCCCAACCGCGCAATCCCAAACGATACCTAATGTGCCCCAGAACCAGTTTCAGAATCAAATACCTAACCAATATTATATGCCACCACAAAACACCTTTACTTACCAAAATCCCATGATGATGAATCCATATCAAATGCAAATGTTCCATCAACCTTACATGCAACCACCCAAAAGATGTACGTATAAGAACTTCCGTGATTGCAAACCCTCCGAGTTCTCTGGAAGTACTGATCCGACTGTAACTCTCAATTGGTTGCGAGAAGTTGAAAGGGTATTTGAAGCGTGTCAGTGTGAACCCGAGCTGAAGGTAACATATGCTAGTAGACTGTTGAAAGGTAGGGCTATGATTTGGTGGGATTCTTTGATTTCTAGTATATCAAAAGAGCAAGTGAGTATGATCACATGGGAGCAGTTTCATGGGAAGGTGTGTGAACAATATTGTAATCCATTTGATATGAACCGAATCAAGACTGAGTTTCTTGAAATGAAGATGACACCTCAAATGACGATCGATGAGGTAGTAGAGAAGTTTATGGATAAACTGAGGTTTGTACAACAATGGGTACCAGATGAAGCGTCTCGTATCCATCATTTTGTTAATATCATTCTGCCTGAGTACAGAACTTTTGTTAGAACAGCTACATCATTGTCTCAAGCTGTTGTGATGGCTAAGATGGTAGAAAGTGATGTTCAGGCTGCCAGAAACAGAATGTTTGGTAATGTGCTACAACAAGGTGGGCAAGTATCTGGTCAATCAGGATCTAAATTCAACAAGTCTAGTGGGTTTAAATCGAAGGGTAAAAGTGGTCAGAGTAGTACTGGATCTGGATCAGGTAAAGGGAATTGGTGTCACACGTGTTGATCTTCTCACAGTGGTCAGTGTTCTGAGGCTACAAGAAGATGCTTAAAGTGTGGTGTTGTTGGGCATGAGTCTTCAGCATGCCCGTATCCGAATAGTGTGTGTTGGAGTTGTCACAAACCAGAGCATCGTGCAATTAGTTGTCCGTCGAAGAGTGGTAGTTCCGGGGCAGGGTCAGGGGCGCGTTCAGCATCAGCTGGAGGGTCAACTGCCTCGAGTGGGCAGAAGAGGAAGAACCCTCCAACAGCAGAGGCTAGAGCTTTTCAGATGTCGGTGGAAAATGCTGTGGCAACCGACGAAGTAATCACCGGTATGTTTCTAATCAACTCAATACATGCTCGCGTATTGTTTGATTGTGGTGCCAATAGGTGTTTTATGTCCCTAGATTTCTGTGCTAAGTTGAATTTACCAGCTACTATGTTACCCAAGCCGATTAGTGTAGAAGTAGCTGATGGTAAGACCACACCCGTCACAACCTATGTGACTGGGGTTTGTATAGAGATCGAAGGGAAGTCTTTCCCAGTGACTTGTTTAGTGTTACATATTCCTAGCTTTGATGTAGTACTAGGAATGGATTGGTTGAGCTCGCTTAGGGCTAATATTAAGTGTGATAGGAAAATGATTACCTTTCGTTCGACCGATGGAACCCATGTTGTGGCCCGAGGGGAGCGGGGAGGGTATAATTTTCTGTTGATAACCATGATGAAAGCGAAAAAGTCGATGGCAAAGGGTTGTGAATCATTTCTTGCATATGTGATTGATGTAAAGAAAGAAAAGAAAACAGTGGCCGATATTCCGATAGTATCAGAATTTCCCGAAGTGTTCCCAGATGAGTTACCAGGTCTGCCGCCGGTAAGGGAAGTTGAATATAAGATTGAATTGGTTCCTGGAACAACTCCAGTTGCAAAAGCTCCATACCGATTAGCGCCGTCTGAAATCCGTGAAATGATGTCACAGATTCAAGAACTATTAGATCGTGGGTTTATCCGACCGAGTTCTTCACCGTGGGGTGCTCCGGTATTGTTTGTTAAAAAGAAAGATGGGTCAATGCGTATGTGTATTGATTATCGTGAATTGAACAAAAGAACAGTGAAGAATAAGTATCCGTTACCTCGAATAGACGATTTATTCGATCAGTTACAGGGTGCTTCATTCTTTTCTAAGATAGACTTACGATCCGGATATCATCAGGTTCGTGTTGTTGAATCAGATATACCGAAAACAGCGTTCAGAACAAGGTATGGTCATTATGAATTTCTTGTCATGCTGTTTGGGTTGACGAATGCGCCAGCAATCTTCATGGATCTAATGAATAGAGTGTGTCGCCCGTTCTTAGATAAGTTTGTGATTGTGTTTATAGATGATATACTGGTGTATTCAAAGACCGAAAGTGAACATGCTGAACATCTGAGACAGGTTTTGAACATGTTGAAACGTGAACAACTATTTGCAAAATTTTCAAAGTGTGAATTTTGGTTACGTGAAGTGCAGTTTTTGGGTCATGTGATTTGTGCCGAGGGTATAAAAGTTGATCTGACAAAGATAGAAGCGGTATTGAATTGGAATTCTCCGAAGACTCCGACTGAGATTAAGAGTTTTCTGGGATTAGCCGGTTATTATCGCAGATTTATCAAGGATTTCTCTAAAATAGCGGGTCCGTTGACTAAGTTGACTCGTAAAGATGTAGCCTTTCGATGGACTGATGAACAGGAAAAGGCTTTTCAGATTTTGAAACAGCTACTGTGTCAGGCACCAGTGTTAGCTTTACCAGAAGGTTCAGACAACTTCGTGGTATACTGTGATGCATCATATGCTGGGTTGGGTTGTGTATTAATGCAAAAAGATAAAGTAATCGCCTACGCCTCGCGACAGTTGAAAGTTCATGAGAAGAATTATCCAGTGCATGATCTTGAAATGGCTGCAGTAGTGTTTGCTTTGAAACTGTGGAGACACTATTTGTATGGAACCCATTGTGTTATATGTACAGATCACAAGAGTTTGCAGTATATCTTCTCACAGAAAGAATTGAATATGCGTCAGAGACGATGGCAAGAGTTGATCAAAGATTACGATTGTGAAATTAAATACCATCCGGGTAAGGCAAATGTGGTTGCAGATGCGCTAAGTCGTAAAAAGTCAAGTGAAAATGTGAAATTTCTTCGTTTGAATATAACTTCAGATTTGATTAACAGTTTAAGAACCATTCAGTCCCGTGCTTTAGAGGACGAACATATTAAATCTGAACAAATGACCAAACGAAAGTGGACTTAATTGATGACTCACGTGGACTAAAGACCTTAAACAATCGTGTTTGGGTGCCTAAGCTTGGAGATTTGAGGGATTTAATCATGACGGAAGCTCACAAATCCAGATTGACAGTACATCCGGGTAGTAATAAGATGTATCATGATTTGAAAACAGTGTATTGGTGGCCAACAATGAAATCGGATATTGCCCGTTATGTCGAAAAGTGTCATATATGTGCTCAAGTGAAGGCAGAACATCAGAAACCTTATGGTTCGTTACGTCAGTTACAGATTCCAGAGTGGAAATGGGAACATATAACGATGGATTTTGTGACCAAATTACCTCGAAATCAGAAAAGACATGATATGATTTGGGTAATAGTGGATCGTCTAACTAAAAGTGCTCATTTTCTTGCTACTCGTGAAACAGCTTCGTTAAGTGAGTTAGCCGAATTGTATGTGAAAGAAATAGTTAGTCGTCATGGTGTGCCGTTATCGATCGTTTCCAACAGAGATTCCAGATTTGTGTCCAATTTTTGGAATAGTCTTCAACAGAATCTGGGTACACGTGTGAATTTAAGTACAGCATATCATCCACAGACAGACGGACAGAGTGAAAGAACGATACAGACTTTGGAGGATATGTTAAGGGCTTGTGTGTTAGAATATGGTGGTTCGTGGGATACACATTTGCCATTGGTTGAATTCGCGTATAATAATTCATATCATTCGAGCATAGGAATGCCGCCCTATGAAATGTTGTACGGTCGTCGTTGCAGAACTCCGACTTGTTGGTTAGAAGCTGGGGAGAAACAGTTTTCAGGTCCCGAAATTGTTCAAATGACAGCCGAAAAAGTTGCAATTGCGAGAGAAAAGTTGAAAGCCGCTAGAGATAGGCAGAAAATGTATGCTGATCCGCGTAGACGTCCGGTAACCTTTAATGTGGGTGAACGAGTGTATCTAAAAGTTTCGCCGTGGAAAGGGGTTATCAGATTCGGTAAACGTGGTAAGTTAGCACCTAGATTTATTGGTCCGTTTCCGATCAGTGAAGTGTTAAATGATCAGACTGTGGTGTTAGATCTTCCGCCAGAGTTAGCCGGTATTCATAATACATTTAACGTATGTTATCTTCGTAAGTGTAAAGTCGACGATGAAACGCAACTTCTTCCTTTAGAAGATTTAAGGGTCGATTTAAATAAGAAATTGGTGGAAGAGCCGGTCCGTGTAGTTGACCGAAAGGTGACTAAGTTGAGAAATAAAGAGATACCGATGGTGTTGATCGAGTGGAAACACAGTTTAGGTTCGAATCTTACGTGGGAGACAGAAGAGTTGATGAAGGCCCGTTACCCTCATTTGTTTGACCAAGACCAGATTCCGAGGACGGAATCTTCTTAAGGGGGTGGATTTGTAACAGACTGAAACCCGAGCTAGTTGTAAGTTGTCTATCTTGCCCTTAGGGTTATGCTTAGTTTTAAGCGCTTTTATTTTAATTATTTTATTGGTGTTATTTTATTAATTGGTTAAGACCAGTTTGTGACAAGGGTCCCAGAACATGTTTGTTTTATTTATTTGGACCTCGTTTGGGTTATCTAATCTTGTGCGAAAGATATCAGATAACTGATAAATACCCGTGTGTTGTGGGGTATGGGATTTAATGCCTATTTAAGAGTGTAAATGGTTTTTTTAGTCTCATTTCTAGACATTTCCCAAATTTAGTACGTACCTACTCTTTCATCCTTCACAAATTCTAAATTAATTCAAGCTAGAAATTTGATTGTAAGGCTTTAAGGATTGATTCATATCATCCTTGTGATCATCTAATCAGGTTTGTTTACTTGAATCCTTGCTTTGATTCTTGAATAAATGGGTTTTTTGTGTTCTTGAATAAAAAGTGTGATTTTAAGCTTGAATCTTCATATTTGGTGTTTGTTATGCTTAATTGATGTTAGAAATAGTTTGTATATATGTTTAGTAACCTTCTTGTGCTTAAAATTTGGTCAAAAACACTTAGAAATCAAGTTTTTGGAGAAAAAATCATAAGATCTTCGAAACCCAGTTTGCTACAGTACCCGGGTTGCTACAGTGCCCGTGTTGCTACAGTGTCACTATTTGCTACAGTGTCACTATTTGCTACAGTGTCACTATTTGCTACAGTGTCACTATTTGCTACAGTGTCACTAATTGCTACAGTACCGAGTTGCTACAGTACCCGAGTTATTACAGTACCCCGAGTTGCTACAGTACCGAGTTGCTACAGTGTCACTATTGCTACAGTACCTTTTATGAAATTGAAACGGGCGTAACTTTCAAAACGTAACTCCGTTTTTGATGAATAAACTATCGTTAGAATCGTAATAAAGAATACTTTTCAATGGTGAACTTTTAAGAACCTAGATCAAACTGTTTTTGGGTCTGAAAAGGAGTTTTAGTGTGTATGTCGTGTTTTGCATGCACCTGTATGCCATTATTGAATGGAGTCATGATGTAGATTCATAAAATTATGAATATATGATGTTATGACCTAGTTTATAGTATGATTTGATTATACTATTGATTGAGATATGTATATTGACTTCGTTGTGTTGTTCTCAGGTGATAAGAACAAGGAAGAAGCTCAGAAGTAAGATAACTGAGCTGTAGCTAGTAATCGGTGAGTGGGTCTATCTCCGGATAGAGTTTAAGTAGCATATCATGCTACTGTGATTGACTCTTTTACCATGCATAGTGTAGAAATTGCCATGTTAGAATAATATAGTATGCCTGATGTTGTATGTGAATTATGTGTACACTGTGTGAATGGCACCAGTCGGGTCTAGGGAGACTGGGGACTCGAGACCGTGCCTAGGAGAGGTTAGAGTCCGTATGAGGTCAATCGTGCCTAGGGGAGGTTGGGTCCATAGGCTACTGATTGTAGAGTATAGTGTGAACGATGCATCCCCTGCATCTGGATAACTATACTGTGAATTGAGTAGCAGGGACTATCGGTAGACTCAAGTCCGATCAGCTAGGAGTCGTGTGCTCGTACAAGCCGCCGATCCTCGTATTGTCTTATTGTATGCTAGTTGATAGTTAGCATGTGTTGTTGTTAGTATATAGCTTGTGTGTGACTTAAGCTATATCTGTTAGATAGATTCCATTCACTTAGCGGTGCGCTAATCCCCCACATATTCTCCCCTTGCAGGTTTAGGTACTGCTAGTCGGGAAGGGTGCTATTGCAGAAGACATGTTTGACAACCCAACTCTGATGTGGACTTTTGTATAAATAATGTTTTGTGATAACGTAACACCGTTGTGTAAACTTAAACGTAATGACGTGACTTATATTGTGTTTGTTAATAAAGTCTTCCGCTGTGTATTTAAAAAAAAAAAATGGCCAGTGTTACAACTAGACATGGATACACAATTAATATATAAAATATAAAATATGAGTGCTTACGTATCAATATTGAGATTCAATATTGTAGGAAAGTACGTAGACGTAACGGAGATGATAAACACTAGGTTTGACTTGCGAATATTACCCACGAATATTACCCATAACCTCCATAGCTATAACCCATAATTTCCTTAGCTCTATCCCGCTCGAAACCCATTTTGAAAGTGACACGTTCATAACCTCGTTGTAGTATTTTATGTATAATACTAATAATAACGATATCTAAAAATACTAATAATAATAATAAGATTAATAATAATAATAATAGTAATAATAATAATAATAATAATAATAATAATAATAATAATAATAATAATATAATTAATAAAATTTACAGAAGAGAAAGAAGAGAAGAAAGGAGTGCACAAATTGAATCATTTTCGCTCGTTTTATAGTGTGGCCAGCCTCTGAGCTCCATGCGATCGCATGGGGAATGTGAGGGGAAACCATGCGATCGCATGGCCCCTTTTCACAGCTCTTATATGCTTGTTTTTATTCTCGTCGACATGTTATAATATAATACGTAAATTAAATTTAAAATTTTAAAAAGTCGTATTTATTAAATACTTCAGGGGTATTCTATGTAACTTATAATTAATAATTTCTATCATGTCGTTTTCATGTGAATAGTAAATGAATTAATTTAAATTCAACTATTTAAGCTACACGTTGTACGTTGTGCTTTACAAATTGTACATTATTAATTTTAACTTCGTTTCTTAAAAAAATACAAAAATTATATCATAAAAATAAAATGACTTAACACGTAAAATTTTTAATTTGAAATAGCATCGTTTAATAGTAAATTTTTAATCATTTCGTATATAAATATTATTCGCATGATTCCGTATATATCGAAAAATCTTATATTTATTAAAATATGTATATAATACATGTTATGACGTTCGTGAATCGTTGGACAAACAGGGTGGTCAACCGTTATATAAAAAATCATTTTCAAAAGTTTTAAAACTTGTCAAAATTCATTGCTTATCATGTCGAAAATATTAAATCATATAGAGAATTGGTTTAAATAAGTCAAAATTTTTCGGGTCATCACACAATTCAAAAGGTTCAATTTATTGATGAGAAACGTCTAAAAATGACAAGAGTACAAGTTACAAAACGCAAAGTACAAGATATTAAATTATACGAAAGGACGTTCGAAAATCCGGAACCGGTACCCGAGCCAACTATCAACGCTCGACGCAACGGAGCTGAAAGTACAAGTCAACTATGCACAAGAATATAATATAATATTTAAATAATTCGTAATAAGAATAATAATAAATAATAAAAAGTTGTTAATTGAGCATAGTTAAGGGGTCATAAGTAAAAATTTCAATTCAATATTTGCCTATAAAAGGCAATTCATTTGATCGATTTATGTACACCTTTTTTTCTTTCTTTCTCTTTACATGTAATATATATATATATATATATAATTTTAATTTTAATTTTAGTTTAAGTTTAATAATAATTGGGTTATTGTAAGGAATGTTTTACGGGTTTTAAAGTCGAAACTCTGTCCGTGTAACGCTACACGATTAATAATCACTGTAAGTTATGTTCTTCCTTTTTAAATTAATGTCTCGTAACTAAGTTATTATTATGCTTATTTAAGCCGAAGTAATTATGATGTTTGACTAAATATTAAGACGGGGTTATTGGATTTTGTACCATAATTAAGGTTTGGGCAAAAGACCGACACTTGTGAAAATTGGACTATTGACTATTAATAGATGGGAGGCGTTGTCCAATTGAGTGACAACTCATTGGAGTCTGTCGAACCTATCTTCAAATTAATTATCCTAATAATTAATAATGATTATGGTTGTCCTATTTAGTGACGTTCATATGGAATCTATTATAATCATTTAATTAATTATTCGGGTTGGGTAATTGATTATTCAAACTGATCAAGTGGGTAAATTAATATTCATATCTAATCAAAACAGGGGTGGATTACATACAGTGATAACTGGTGTAATTGTTGAAAGAAGTGATAACTGCGTCACAGTTTAAATCCTTAATTAGTTGGAATATTTGACTTCGGGTATAAGGGTAATTTGACGAGGACACTCGCACTTTATATTTATGACCGATGGACTATTATGGATAAAAACCAGATAGGTATCAAATAAACCATGACAAAGGACAATTAACCCGAGTAACAATTAATTAAAATCAAAACGTTAAACATCATGATTACGGAAGTTTAAATAAGCATAATCCTTTTATTTCATATTCTATCGCAATTTTATTTATTGTTATTTTATTTATCGTCATTTATATATTTTACGCACTTTAATTATTGTCATTTATCTTTACGCTTAAAAATAAAAAATCGACAAACCGGTCATTAAACGGTAAAAAAACCCCTTTTATAATAATATTACTACTTATATATATATATATATATATATATATATATATATATATATATATATATATATATATATATATATATATATATATATATATATATATAATATAGTTTTATAAAAATATAGTACGTAATCACTAGCTCCCTGTGGAACGAACCGGACTTACTAAAAACTACACTACTCTACGATTAGGTACACTGCCTATAGTGTTGTAGCAAGGTTTAGGTATATCCCATCCGTAAATTAATAAAACTTGTGTCATATTTTGTAGTATTTTGTATTAAAAATAATATTATTTCGTACCATCACGCTACATCATCAATACTTCTAGCACTTTTCTCAAATGTTCTTCGTGCTCTTGATCATTCTTTGAGTAAATAAGTATGTCATCGATGAAAACAATGACAAACTTGTCAAAATATGGCCCACACACTCGGTTCATAAGGTCCATGAACACAGCTGGTGCATTAGTTAAACCAAACGGCATGACCATAAACTCGTAATGACCGTAACGTGTTCTGAAAGCAGTCTTTGGAATATCATCTTCTTTCACCCGCATTTGATGATACCCGGAACGTAAGTCAATCTTTGAATAAACAGACGAGCCTTGTAGTTGATCAAATAAGTCGTCGATTCTCGGTAGTGGGTAGCGGTTCTTGATGGTAAGTTTGTTCAACTCTCGGTAGTCGATACACAACCTGAATGTACCATCTTATTTCTTGACAAACAAAACAGGAGCTCCCCACGGTGATGTGCTTGGTCGAATGAAACCACGCTCTAAAAGTTCTTGTAATTGGCTTTGCAGTTCTTTCATCTCGCTGGGTGCGAGTCTGTAAGGAGCACGAGCTATTGGTGCAGCTCCTGGTACAAGATCTATTTGAAATTCAACAGATCGATGTGGAGGTAGTCCCGGTAATTCTTTCGGAAATACATCGGAAAATTCTTTTGTGACGGGAACATCATTGATGCTCTTTTCTTCAGTTTGTACTTTCTTGACGTGTGCTAGAACAGCATAGCAACCTTTTCTTATTAGTTTTTGTGCCTTCAAATTACTAATAAGATGTAGCTTCATGTTGCCCTTTTCTCCGTACACCATTAAGGGTTCTCCTTCTTCTCGTACAATGCGAATTGCATTTTTATAACATACTATCTCTGCTTTCACCTTCTTCAGCCAGTCCATGCCAACTATTACATAAAACTCCCTAACTCTACTGGTATCAAATCAATCTTAAATATTTCGCTACCCAGTTTAATTTCTTGATTCCGGCATATATTATCTGCTGAAATTAATTTACCGTTTGCTAATTCGAGTAAAAATTTACTGTCCAACGGCGTCAATGGACAACTTAATTTAGCACAAAAATCTCTACTCATATAGCTTCTATCCGCACCCGAATCAAATAAAACGTAAGCAGATTTATTGTCAATAAGAAACGTACCCGTAACAAGCTCCGGGTCTTCCTGTGCCTCTACCACATTAATATTGAAAACTCTTTCGCGGCCTTGTCCATTCGTGTTCTCCTGGTTCGGGCAATTTCTAATAATGTGGCCCGGTTTTCCACATTTATAACAAACTACATTGGCATAACTTGCTCCGACGCTACTTGCTCCACCATTACTCGTTACGACACCATTTGTTCCTTTCGTTCTGTTAACCCCTGGTCCGTAGACCTCACACTTCACCGCGCTATGACCATTTCTTTTATACTTGTTGCAAAATTTGGTGCAGAACCCCGAGTGATACTTTTCACACCTTTGGCATAGCTGCTTCTGATTGTTGTTGTTGTTGTTGCGGTTGTTATTGTTGTTGGGATGATTGTTGTAGTTGCTGTTGTTGTTGTTGTTGTTGTTGTTGTTGGGCCGTTTGTTGTAGTTGCGATTGATGTTGCGATTGTTGGGATAGTTGTTGCGATTATTGTTGTAATTGCTGTTGTTGTTGTATTGGTGATTCTTATCACCGTTTTCCTCCCACTTTCTTTTGACTTGCTTCACATTGGCCTCTTTAGCAGTCTGTTCTTTAATTCTTTCTTCAATCTGGTTCACTAGTTTGTGAGCCATTCTACATGCCTGTTGTATGGAGGCGGGCTCGTGTGAACTTATATCTTCTTGGATTCTTTCCGTTAATCCTTTCACAAACGCGTCGATCTTCTCTTCCTCATCTTCGAACGCTCCCGGACACAATAGGCACAATTCTGTGAATCGTCTTTCATACGTGGTAATATCAAATCCTTGGGTTCGTAACCCTCTAAGTTCTGTCTTGAGCTTATTGACCTCGGTTCTGGGACGGTACTTCTCGTTCATCAAGTGCTTGAATGCGGACCATGGTAGTGCGTACGCATCATCTTGTCCCACTTGCTCTAGATAGGTATTCCACCATGTTAACGCAGAACCTGTGAAGGTATGTGTAGCGTACTTCACTTTGTCCTCTTCAGTACACTTACTTATGGCAAACACCGATTCGACCTTCTCGATCCACCGTTTCAATCCGATCGGTCCTTCGGTTCCATCAAATTCTAAAGGTTTGCAGGCAGTGAATTCTTTGTAGGTGCATCCTACACAATTTCCTGTACTGCTAGATCCAAGGTTATTGTTGGTATATAGCGCAGCCTGTACTGCAGCTATGTTTGAAGCTAGAAAAGTACGGAATTCCTCTTCATTCATATTCATGGTGTGTCGAGTATTCGGTGCCATTTCCTTCAAAATAGTCAAATGGAACAAGTTAATCATACAGAATATTAAGAGTAGTTAATAGTATTTCGTAGCATAATATGAACTCATTTATAAAAGCTTTTTCTTCATATTAGCGTTTTATAAGTTTAAATTCGGGTAGTACCTACCCGTTAAGTTCATACTTAGTAGCTAATATACAATTCAACTACTACAATTCTATATGAAAAACTGATTATAATAATATTTCGCGTTCAAATTTTTATACAATATTTTATAAACTTACAATACCGCTTATTTTACATAAAGCATGAAATATAGCACACAATAACTTTGATACAAGATAGTTGTGAAAATAATTCTAGCTAGTACACAAGTCGTTCAGCAAAGGCAATAAAGACACGTAATTCATACGTCCAGAAACAAGTCATGCATTCTGGTTTTACTAGGACTACTTCCCATCCTTGGTCTTGTGGAACATAACCGTTATGGCCGTTGATAAGACAGCGTGTTGTAACGTCGTCAAAGGGACGAGGGTTACGTAATGACCAACAGTCTCGTAATAACCTAAAAACCTCATGTCTTACCCCAATTACCGACTCCGTCACTTGTGAGAACGTTTTGTTTAATAGTTGTAGCCCGATGTTCTTTTTCTCACTTTGGTGAGAAGCGAACATTACTAACCCGTAAGCATAGCATGCTTCTTTATGTTGCATGTTAGCCGCTTTTTCTAAATCATGAAGTCCTATATTCGGATACATTGAGTCAAAATAATTTCTTAACCCGTTGCGTAAAATAGCATTTGGGTTCCCCGCAATATATGCGTCAAAGTAAACACATCGTAACTTATGGGTTTCCCAATGTGATATCCCCCATCTTTCAAACGAAAGTCTCTTATAAACCAAGGCATTCTTGGAACGTTCTTCGAATGTCTTACAAACTGATTTCGCCGTAAATAGTTGTGCCGAAGAATTCTGACCGACTCTAGACAAGATTTCATCAATCATGTCTCCGGGTAGGTCTCTTAAAATATTGGGTTGTCTATCCATTTTGTGTTTTTATACTGTAAAATAGACAAGAGTTAGATTCATAAAAAAAAAATACTTATTAATACAAGCAATTTTTACATATATCATAAAACATAAGCACACTATATTACATATATTACACCACACGAATACAACTATCTTATTCCGACTCGCTCGTTTCTTCTTCTTCTTCGGTTTTGGTTCGTTTTGCCAAGTTTCTAGGGATATATGATGTTCCCCTAATACGAGCTGTCGTTTTCCACAACGGTTTAGAAAAACCTGGTGGTTTAGAGGTTCCCGGGTCATTGTTACAACTTAAGGGCTTCGGGGGTTGACGTTACATATAAAGTTCATCGGGGTTGGAATTAGATTTCTCTATTTTTATGCCCTTTACCTTATTATTTTCTTTTGCCTTTTTAAATTCAGTTGGGGTAATTTCTATAACATCATCGGAATTCTCGTCGGAATCCGATTCATCGGAGAATTGGTAATCCTCCCAATATTTTGCTTCCTTGGCGAAAACACCATTGACCATAATTAACCTTGGTCGGTTGGTTGAGGATTTTCTTTTACTTAACCGTTTTATTATTTCCCCCACCGGTTCTATTTCTTCTTCCGGTTCCGATTCTTCTTCCGGTTCTGATTCTTCTTCCGATTCCGACTCTTCATCCGGTTCCTCTTCGGGAACTTGTGAATCAGTCCACGAATCATTCCAATTTACATTTGACTCTTCATTATTATTAGGTGAGTCAATGGGACTTGTTCTAGAGGTAGACATCTATCACATAATATCAAACATGTTAAGAGATTAATATATCACATAATATATACATGTTAATAATATATAGTTTCCAACAAAAATGTTAAGCAATCATTTTTAAAGAAAACACGGTCGAAGTCCAGACTCACTAATGCATCCTAACAAACTCGATAAGACACACTAATGCAAATTTTCTGGTTCTCTAAGACCAACGCTCGGATACCAACTGAAATGTCCCGTTCTTATTGATTAAAAACGTTCCATATTAATTGATTTCGTTGCGAGGTTTTGACCTCTATATGAGACGTTTTTCAAAGACTGCATTCATTTTTAAAACAAACCATAACCTTTATTTCATAAATAAAGGTTTAAAAAGCTTTACGAAGATTATCAAATAATGATAATCTAAAATATCCTGTTTACACACGACCATTACATAATGGTTTACAATACAGATATGTTACATCGAAATCAGTTTCTTGAATGCAATTTTTACACAATATCATACAAATATGGACTCCAAATCTTGTCCTGATTTTAGTATGCAACAGCGGAAGCTCTTAGTATTCACCTGAGAATAAACATGCTTTAAACGTCAACAAAATGTTGGTGAGTTATAGGTTTAACCTATGTATATCAAATCGTAACAATAGACCACAAGATTTCATATTTCAATACACATCCCATACATAGAGATAAAAATCATTCATGTGGTGAACACCTGGTAACCGACATTAACAAGATGCATATATATAAGAATATCCCCATCATTCCGGGACACCCTTCGGATATGATATAAATTTCGAAGTACTAAAGCATCCGGTACTTTGGATGGGGTTTGTTAGGCCCAATAGATCTATCTTTAGGATTCGCGTCAATTAGGGTGTCTGTTCCCTAATTCTTAGATTACCAGACTTAATAAAAAGGGGCATATTCGATTTCGATAATTCATCCATAGAATGTAGTTTCACGTACTTGTGTCTATTTTGTAAATCATTTATAAAACCTGCATGTATTCTCATCCCAAAAATATTAGATTTTAAAAGTGGGACTATAACTCACTTTCACAGATTTTTACTTCGTCGGGAAGTAAGACTTGGCCACTGGTTGATTCACGAACCTATAACAATATATACATATATATCAAAGTATGTTCAAAATATATTTACAACACTTTTAATACATTTTGATGTTTTAAGTTTATTAAGTCAGCTGTCCTCGTTAGTAACCTACAACTAGTTGTCCACAGTTAGATGTACAGAAATAAATCGATAAATATCTTGAATCAATCCACGACCCAGTGTATACGTATCTCAGTATTGATCACAACTCAAACTATATATATTTTGGAATCAACCTCAACCCTGTATAGCTAACTCCAACATTCACATATAGAGTGTCTATTGTTGTTCCGAAATATATATAGATGTGTCGACATGATAGGTCGAAACATTGTATACGTGTCTATGGTATCTCAAGATTACATAATATACAATACAAGTTGATTAGGTTATGGTTGGAATAGATTTGTTACCAATTTTCACGTAGCTAAAATGAGAAAAATTATCCAATCTTGTTTTACCCATAACTTCTTCATTTTAAATCCGTTTTGAGTGAATCAAATTGCTATGGTTTCATATTGAACTCTATTTTACGAATCTAAACAGAAAAAGTATAGGTTTATAGTCGAAAAAATAAGTTACAAGTCATTTTTGTAAAGGTAGTCATTTCAGTCGAAAGAACGACGTCTAGATGACCATTTTAGAAAACATACTTCCACTTTGAGTTTAACCATAATTTTTAGATATAGTTTCATGTTCATAATAAAAATCATTTTTCCAGAATAACAACTTTTAAATCAAAGTTTATCATAGTTTTTAATTAACTAACCCAAAACAGCCCGCGGTGTTACTACGACGGCGTAAATCCGGTTTTACGGTGTTTTTGTGTTTCCAGGTTTTAAATCATTAAGTTAGCATATCATATAGATATAGAACATGTGTTTAGTTGATTTTAAAAGTCAAGTTAGAAGGATTAACTTTTATTTGCGAACAAGTTTAGAATTAACTAAACTATGTTCTAGTGATTACAAGTTTAAACCTTCGAATAAGATAGCTTTATATGTATGAATCGAATGATGTTATGAACATCATTACTACCTCAAGTTCCTTGGATAAACCTACTGGAAATTAGAAAAATAGATCTAGCTTCAAAGGATCCTTGGATGGCTTGAAAGTTCTTGAAGCAGAATCATGACAAGAAAACAATTTCAAGTAAGATTTCCACTCGAAATAAGATTATAATAGTTATAGAAATTGAATTAAAGTTTGAATATGATTATTACCTTGTATTAGAAAGATAACCTACTGTAAGTAACAAAGGTTTCTTGATCTTGGATGATTACTTGAAATGGATTTAGAAAACTTGAAAATAAACTTGCAATCTTGGAAGTATTCTTGAGTTTATGAAATTAGAACTTTTGGAATTTATGAAGAACACTTAGAACTTGAAGATAGAACTTGAGAGAGATCAATTAGATGAAGAAAATTGAAGAATGAAAGTGTTTGTAGGTGTTTTTGGTCGTTGGTGTATGGATTATATATAAAGGATATGTAATTTTGTTTTCATGTAAATAAGTCATGAATGATTACTCATATTTTTGTAATTTTATGAGATATTTCATGCTAGTTGCCAAATGATGATTCCCACATGTGTTAGGTGACTCACATGGGCTGCTAAGAGCTGATCATTGGAGTGTATATACCAATAGTACATACATCTAAAAGCTGTGTATTGTACGAGTACGAATACGGGTGCATACGAGTAGAATTGTTGATGAAACTGAACGAGGATGTAATTGTAAGCATTTTTGTTAAGTAGAAGTATTTTGATAAGTGTCTTGAAGTCTTTCAAAAGTGTATGAATACATATTAAAACACTACATGTATATACATTTTAACTGAGTCGTTAAGTCATCGTTAGTCGTTACATGTAAATGTTGTTTTGAAACCTTTAGGTTAACGATCTTGTTGAATGTTGTTAACCCATTGTTTATTATAACAAATGAGATGTTAAATTGTTATATTATCATGATATTATGATATATAATATATCTTAGTATGATATATATACAGTTAAATGCCGTTACAACGATAATCGTTACATATATGTCTCGTTTCGAAATCATTAAGTTAGTAGTCTTATTTTTACATATGTATTTCATTGTTAATACACTTAATAATATATTTACTTATCATTTAACATAATTAACCAAGTGTATCAATATCTTAATATGATTCATATGTACCTAGTAAGACGTTGTTATAACGATAATCGTTATATATATCGTTTTCGAGTTTCTTAAATTAATAGTCTCATTTTTATGTATATAACTCATTGTTAAAATAACTAATGAGATACATACTTATAATAAAATCATGTTAACTATATATATAACCATATATATGTCGTCGTATAGTTTTTACAAGTTTTAAAGTTCGTGAATCACCGGTCAACTTGGGTGGTCAATTGTCTATATGAAACCTATTTCAATTAATCAAGTCTTAACAAGTTTGATTGCTTAACATGTTGAAAACACTTAATCATGTAAATAACAATTTCATTTAATATATATATAAACTTGGAAAAGTTCGGGTCACTACACATCCCAACTTCATCCATACCTTCACCTTCATCCCCAAATTGAATATACATAAAACCCCAAAATTAATAAATATGAATTCACACAAATTATAATATATTATACAGGGAACATCATATCATATTTATATCTATAATCAAACTATAAATTAAAAACAAATTATATTTATATATAAATACGGGGAACCTCGAATTATAACTTCATCCCACACAATATACAGGAAATCTCAAATTATAAGTTGAAAACAAGATCAAGAACATCATATCTATCATCATACATCGTGAAATTGCAACTCCATCACCTCTCTCGATCCCCACTGTCAGTCACCATCTCCGTCTTCGTCACCAGTTTCACCATCTCCTTCGTGATTCTTTAAAGGGTTTATGAATCTGGGTTACTAAACCCCAATTAAAACCCTAATTAAACTTTCAGTTTGCAGGCCCTGCCACCGCCACCTTTCGGTTTCGAAACTTCCGGCAAGGTTTGTAGGGTCCGCCACTTTCACCTTCATCCGCCACTGTCACCTTCATCTAGGTTCAATCGAAGTTGCAGGTGGCCGGAAGCTTAATCTATCAGATCCGTATATAAAGGAAAAAAAAGAGTTGCGATTAATTTTATTTTCATCAAAAGGGGAAAAAGAGTTGGGGTTTTTGTTTTGGATGAAATGAAGCTAGCGTAAATCAAAATGAGATAGAGGTAATGACTTGATTATTTAATTTGATTTTGGTAAGCACAGTGACTATAAACGTGTATGGCTCGAGTTTGCTTCTTATATTTATGCTATCGTGTATAAATGAAGAAGAACTGAAAACCTTATTAGATTTCTTGAGTTTGTGAATTTGGAGTTTTGATTTGGGGTTATAAATATAGGGTTCTGATTTGGAGTTATTAATTTAGGGTTTTGGTGGAAAAAGGTTGAAGATTGAGGTAATTGAGGAGGAAGATGAACAACAAATTCATAATAAATGAAAGGACGAAATTACCCTCACATGCTTTGCACATGATCAAATTTAACAGAAAAGTTGACGGACGTTAGTCATTTGGACTATCCTTGCACAAGAAACACATCAGAATGACTATCCTTCCTCAAATCACCAACTTTGTCTATCCACGCTGGGTGCTACAAACCACAGGGACTATCCGCGCAATTTTCTCTTTCAATTTTAACTAAATTAAAAGGTCTTGAGTAGTAAATAATAATTGTTATTGGTCGTATAATTATTGTACTAGGCTAAAATTGTAATATGAAGTTTGTAGTGACAATTAAATTGTGATGAATGAAGCATAAAGAAATCTACGTACGTATTCGGGTCTCAAATATTAACATTAGATATCGATCGTTACAAATGGTTGTTGATACAATTTTCTATAATTTGCAGTTTTTAAAAAAGAGAAAGTACAAAATACTTTTGAAATTCGAATAAGAAAATACAGATATGCCGTTATCTATATTTTTATATTTATTAATGGATATATGGATATATAAAATGGTCATTTTTCTTTATATATAGCTGGTGAATTATTTTTGTCCTTCAAATACAACGTTGGTGTTTTTATTTTTATGATTAGTTAAGCATCCTCCAATCATAAATCCTAGCTCCGTTCCTGTCCGTGGTTGTTGTACATAAACTCGTTTTTGTTCTATATAATGCTTGCTTTTAAAAAAAAAAAAAAAAAAAAAAAGTTTGTCATTCGCATACAGGGCATTCATAAATAGTACTACTAAAATAATTAATAAAATTTATAGAAGAAAATAGATGCTTTAGAATCCTAAGTGCCAATTTTTGTATATGCTAGTTAAGGTTCGAATCTGTATAAATATTGGTCACACGTGCCTTGTCAGGAACATGTGGCTGCACGATTTCACCACGTCGAATTCTACTCTCGGTATGTTCTTTTGTACTCGTAATACACATGTTAGTTATTAAATACTCGTACTATATTCTCAACAAATACAAATCTGGCACTGATTAGTGTGAAACCCAACGAATTTTCGTGAATAATTAGTATTACCGCAATAATATACAAACACGTGTATCATTTGAACTGATTACAATACACATAAACTGTATACATACAATTTTGTTTTAGAAAATTTCAACTCAAAGTTACTTTTCACATAATCTTAATATAAACTAGCAATGTGAAACTGGCGCGTTGCTTCAGACGATTTGTTACGTACAACATTTATGTAATACAAGAGTGGTACACATGTTTGTTAGATTTATTTACATTACAAATTCTATGTATAGATAACATAGCAATATTTAAAAAGAAAAGATTTTCTTATAATAAAATGACATTAATAAAGCGGGATAATGTGTTAACAAACATATGTAAACAAAAGGTTAAAAGAAGAAAAGATTAAAAGAAGAAAAAAATTGAAGAAAAGAGAAAAAAATATTTTAGAAAATGTAGTGAAAGCTAGCTTCTTACAAAGATAAAAAGAGTTCAAACGGAATTGAATGGTACGTAAAAAAAAGACTTTTTTGCTCCGTTGGTCCTTCATTTATACACGAAATTGCAATTTGAGTCTCTCAAGGTTTTTTTTTTTAATTTTCGAGTCCTTAAAATTGCAAAATTTTGCAATCCGAGTCCCTCTGTCAGTTTGCCGTCTAAATTAGCCGTTAACCATTGACATGTGCCGTGCATGTGAGGGTAAAATCGTCTTTTTACTCTTTTCTTTGACTTTTTTTGCTTCGATGGTCCTTCGTTTATACACAAAATCGCAATCCAAGTCCCTCAAGTTTTTAATTTAACTTTTTATCTGTTTCTTTCATGCACTTCATCTCCTTCCTTTACAATTAATTATTCATGAATCCATATATCATTCACATAATTATATTTAATATCCAAATGGGTTTCTGATCCAATTTTTTGGATCTGATCATCGAAGTGAACAAATGGATTTTTGTTTTAGCACTTATTTAAAATTTAAATTGATGCAATTGCTTAGATTTGGTAATCTGAAGTGAGGGATATTTTGATGTTAAATATAATTATGTGAATGATATATGGATTAATGAATAATTAATTGTAAAGGAAGGAGATGAAGTATATGAAAGAAACAGATAAAAAGTTAAATTAAAAATTTGAGGGACTTGGATTGCAATTTTGTGTATAAACGAAGGACCACCGGAGCATAAAAGTCGAAGAAAAAAAGTGAAAAAGACGATTTTACCCTCACATGCAAGGCATGTAACATCCCGCCTTTTTCCGTTAAACTATTTAAAACTCCGTTATATGTTTATAACATCTTCCGTTAATACGCGTTTTAAATTATCATGTTTAGGTAATTTAACGCACCCGCAACCGAACTCGAGGGACTAGTTTCGCCAAAACACTAAAGTGGTGACTAGCCTTTTGACTAAGTCAACCACCTCCCCACCATTTTCCATTTCATTTTCTCTTTTTCCTAATTACTTCCACTCTTTCTCTAAATTCATCAAAAAGCAAATCTTCATCCATATTCAATCGATCAAGCTTCGGGCCAAACAAATTACATATTTGAACTCCTCGTGATCTCCTCTTCGATTCCATACCGATTTCATCAAATTTGGGTAACTTTCTAAAATCACTAATTTTATGTGTTCTTGAGATTTTTGAGTTAAAAGGTTGTTAATTAGTGTCTATGGCTCAAGTCTAGTATGATTATGTGTTTTGTATGCTTGTTCCTGCTATTTTGGTGTAACTAGTTCATATTGAAAGAGTGCTTGCTTAATCTTGAGTTTTAGGTGTTCATATGTTGTTTAATGATGAAAGTTCATGATTTAATTGTGTTCCTAACATCACTAGCTTCAAATTGGTATGTAGGTTGACATAGATTAGTTTCATATGCAAGATTGTTGAATTTGTGATTTTGAGTTAGGGTTTGATAGAAGTAAATTGAATTTTGATGCTTTAAATGCTTGATAATGTTAATTGTAAGTGTTAGGTTGTGTTGTATGCTTAATTACCTTCGAAACGGCGTATCGTTCATGTAATTTGGTTGCCAAATCATTAAATTGCATTTATGACTTGTATGCATTGAATGGGGAACATTAATTGCGGTTTTTGGTTGTTGCAAGTAGAAGTTTGATTGATGAGATGTGTTTAGTTGCATTCCTCGTCAAAATACCTTTCCAACGATGTATGATAGGCGTTATAAGTGTTTGCGGGTCAAGTGTTGTGTTAGAAAAGGTTTTGGTTCGTGCACACTTGGAAAAACTGACCAGAATTCTCTGCCCAGGTAGTGGCGCGGCGCGCCACATCCCCGCGCGGCGCGCAGAATCACCTGGCCAGATTCTGACCTCTTGGACCCATTTCACGTGAAATGTTTGACTAGCTACCGACCTCCGATTCACATGAAATTTGTTTTAATATACTTGTATATGAATAATTAGCATAGAAAATTTGTCCGGGACCCGACCCGAACATGTTGACTTTTTCGTTGACTTTGACCCGACCAAGTTTGACTTTTTGTCAAACTTAACCAATTAATTATGCAATCTTTCTAACATGATTCTATACTTGTATCTTGCATGAAACTTGACAATTTGCTTCACATGCTACATAATCGAGTCGTGTCGAGCCATAGGACTAATTGAACATCTTTGACCCTTCGTGACTATCGTTATTGATACAACCTATTTGTTTAGGTCGAGACTAGCATTGTTCTTTGCACGTTTACTTGTTGAAGTACTATTACACTCTTGCAATCAAAGGTGAGATCATAGTCCCACTTTTACTCTTTTTGAACTTACTTTTGGGATGAGAATACATAAACGTTCTTTTAAACTAAGTGAACACAAGTACAGGAAAACAAACATTCTACATACGAGTTTGAATACAAATCCTCAATTCGATTATCATTAGTTACACTTGACGGGTGTAAGCGAGAACTTATGTTATATGGCCATATGGGTTTGACAAACCCTCACTTCGGACGGTTCGCTACCGTCTACGGGTGAAATATATTTTCGAGAAACAGTGTATGTTCTAACACTATTATGATGGGGTTCAATGGAAGGAAATGTTAAGCCTTGATAATTGGGTGCTCGTGAATATTAACTTTTAGAATGTATTACTACTTTATCAATGTTGCAAATCTTGTGGTTCGACTTACCTTTATTAACTTACTTATTTAAACCTATGATTTCACCAACGTTTTCGTTGACAGATTCTCTATGTTTTTCTCAGGTCCTTGAACTTAGGTGATACATGCTTCCGCTCATTCTTTTTGATACTTGCATTGGATGTCGAGTATACTTGCTTACGTGGAGCGTCTTTTTGGCTACTTTAAACTATGTCGCACGTGTTTCATATGAACTATAACATTTGTTATGTACTTGTCTTGGGAATTACTTTTGTAAACATTGAAACATCCTTTTATGAAATGAATGCGACATATTTTCGGTCAAACTTTGTTATAAAGACCTATGACCATGTAATGGGACCATACGTAGATGACGCCGTCATTTGACGATTTGTCGGGGTCGCTACAAGTGGTATCAGAGCCTTGGTTGTAGGGATTTAGAGTTCATTGGTGTCGACCCCGAGTCATAGGGTACATTGGTGAGTCTAGACTACAACCGGCATATAGACTTGACATAGGAATTACTTGGCAAATTGTGCATTTATACTCTAACTCTTCTACTCATATCTACTCTTATTCTATCTAAATCTTGCGTTGTATAATTTAATTGACACGCCACCTTGACTATATGATGTAATGTCGAATGCACATATGAATTAGGGTAATATAATTCCCGGAAATTATATTACGGTGACTCATATGAACATACCGACATTATGACATAAAGAATTTAAGGCGAGTCAAGGATAATTTTCTCTTTATCTTTATTCCATATCACGGTTAGTATTAATTAGAATACTAACCAACGGTATTCTTTTGTTTTGAAGGAACAATGCCTCCTCGCCGTGTACGACGCAATGAAACTCCCGAACAAGCTTTGCAACGCATGATAGCCACCGCCGTGGATGCGGCCATGGCCGGTCACTCGTCCAACAACAACAATAATAATAACAACAACAACCAAGGAGCCGGTAACTCTAGCGAAGGGTGCTCCTACAAAGCTTTCATGGGGTGCAAACCTCACACTTATGATGGAACCGGGGGACCGGTTGTGCTTACTCGTTGGTTTGAACAAACGGAGGCCGTCTTTAGCATAAGCGGTTGTCGGGATCAAGACAAGGTCAAATACTCCACCCACACTTTCTCCGGGGTTGCTCTAACATGGTGGAACACCTATGTTCAATCGGTGGGTACCGATGAAGCTCATGCCCTCTCTTGGGCCGATCTAAGGGAAAAGATGATTGTTGAATATTTTCCGCGCGAAGAAACCCGGAAGCTTGAGGAAGAACTAAGAGCTTTGAAAGCGGTCGGAAACGATCTTAAAGCTTATAATCAACGCTTCGCCGAACTATCCTTGATGTGTCCTAATCTTGTTAACCCCGAATCTCAAAGGATTGAGCTCTACATGCTCGGTCTTCCAAAAAGCATCAAACAAGGGGTGATGTCATCCAAACCCACTACTCATCAAGCCGCTATGAACATGGCTCGCCAACTAATTGAAACGGTTGACGAAATCGTAGTGCCGGCTCCTAAGGCCGAGGACAAGTCGGGTGGCAACAAAAGGAAATGGGAAGCCACTCCATCATCCAACTACAACAACAACACCTTCACCAAAAAGCCTTTCAACAACGACGGCAAGAAAGGTTATGTCGGGAACCTACCTTTTTGCAACAAATGCCATGATATTGCTCAATAGCATCATATATATCTATCGCAATATCACTAAAAACGCTCTAGAATCGAAGATAATGAAGGTGATCTACAAGCTATAGGCCAAGATGTACAAATTTGTATCGGAAGAATGATTTACAAAGAATTTTGATGATTTATGACATTGGTTGATCCCGATACGAGTCAGGGTCAAGATAGCACTCTAAAATGATAAAACAAAGCTTCCAAGGTGTTAGGTTTCGTCCAAATGAAGTAATATTGAAAAGAAAATGAAACAGTCAAAATCAGCACAACAGGATGCCGTCCTGGAAGGTGGGACGCCGTCCTGTCTTTCAAATCGGAACGCCGTCTCGGAAATTGGGACGCCGTCTAGCCCTTTTTACCGGGACGCCGTCCTGCCCTTTGGGACGATGTCCCGTAGTAGGTGTAGCCGACTTTTTGGCTTTTTACCTACTCTCTCCACTTTAAAACTTCAGTTTTTTAGAGACTGTTTCATCAGAATACGAACCAGAGAGTTTAGAGGCGATTTTCAGGAGAAAATTGGAGAACTCCAACCTCTTTGAAGAGGCTCAACATCAAGGCATCATCCATCAAAACCTTCTTCATCCAAGAACTCTTGTTCTTGTAGGTTATTTACTTGTTCTCAGCAATGATTTCAGTTAATAAATTGATTGTATTGTTGTCTGTTACCATGATTGTTGGCTAGTTTCTATAATGTTTGTCTAGATTAATAACCAAGGTATTGGATGTAATCTTATTGATTGAATTTATTATGCGTGATAGATTGAAGCTTGAATTAAGAACCATGCTTATTGTTGTTAAAATCATTTGTATCTAGTTAATTGATATGTTGTTGATAAAGAGAACTCTTGTTGATGTATCATATTGATTTACAATCAACTTGTCTTAGATTGATTGTTTGCTAAACCGGACCAAGGGGTTAAACTAGATTAAAACGGTTAAACAAAATAGGAATGAATTGTGTAGAGCGAACGCAAAGACAATTGTTATTCAAGTCTTTGATCTTGTTGATCAACTAGTCACAAACGAAAAGGTCTAAGTAATAGGGAACCCTCGCTTAGTAATTCTAGTTTGAGTACTTGCTAAAGAGAACTCTTGGCGAGTCGATTTAGGTGATTAGCATGCTTATAGTTATTTGATTACAAATACAAGAACCATAGTGAAAAGGGAACCCTTGATCTTGTTATTGTATTTGCGTGTTTATCCGAGAGAACTCTTAGTGAACCTATTAGATAACTACACACATAATTATTCAATCAGGACTTAATATCTAAAAATACATCCAATACCGAGGGTAAAATATCTAGATAAACATTTCATCTCTTTGATTTAATTCAAAACTATCTTACTTGCTTTATTTGCATTTATTCTCATTTCATAAACTTAAAAGACAAAAATATTGTTTTTACATTTAACCTTCTTTGATTTGGCTAAATCGTTAAATAGCCACCAAAACATAAAACTTGTACTTTTAACTTTCATTCACTTAGTTAATCATAATATAGTTTCTAATTCTAGTTTGACTGATATAACTGTCCTTGGAACGATACACGGAACTAAACCAGTTACTATACTACTACACGATCGGGTACACTGCCCGTTAGTGTGTAGCAATCTCTAAAACCGGTATTTTCCATACGATAATTCATATACCACTTTTCGCACATCAAGTTTTTGGCGCCGCTGCCGGGGACAGTTTTGTGTCAAAATAGAATTATTAACTGATTTGTGATTAAGTAGTTTCTTAATTATTTTAAATTTTTAATAATCTTTGATTTTTAAACTTATAGAATCGGTATGTTTAATAATTTTTGTTAGTTGTGTGATTGACAGTTTATAGGTCGCATATGCCACATACCCGAAGTTCAGAATCTCCATTACTTACACCGTTTACAGAACCTGATAGAAAGCTTGGTAGGATTTCAAAAGAAGTACTTGAAATTTTTGAATCTTCATCAAAGCAAGAAACCTTTGATTCAGAATCAAGTACGACCAAGCCTCGATATTCAGACTTTGATAAACCCGTTCAACCCCCAAATTTTGAAATGGAAGGAGAAAGACCGTTGGTACCACGACAATCAATGGTAGCAAAGATGAAAGCAACCCGGACCGGACAAGGTAGTGCTATTACTCCACCTACTGGTGAGGTAACTTTTGAAATAAAAGGACCTATTCTTCAAATGATTAATAACAGGTGTCAATTTGGTGGTGGTTCGAATGAAGATGCAAACGAACATATTCGTCTCTTTCAAGAGATATGTCTTCTATTTAAACTTAAACCAGAAACTGACCAGGCCATATTATTAAGACTTTTCCCTTGGACACTCCAAGGGGAAGCACGAAGTTGGTTAGATTCATTGGCCGAGGCTACGATAGAAACGTGGGATGGTATGTTGGAAAAATTTCTTAAGAAATATTTTCCAGCATCCAAGTCCGCGAGACTCCAACACGAAATTACCCAATTCTGTCAAAAGCCGATGGAAACCCTGTACGAAGTATGGAATCGATTTTCCAAAATGCTAAGAGGTTGTCCAAACCATGGTTTGGATACCTTTCAAAAGGTCCAAATCTTTTACAAAGGTTGTGATGTAGCAACCCGAATTTCAATTGACCAAGCGGCCGGTGGTTCTCTTATGGACAAAACCGAGCAAGAGGCTTATGAGATAATCGAGAAACTAGCCGATTATTCTCACGAGTGGCATCAAGAACGCCCAATTACTCGAAATGCTCAAGTCCAAAGCGCCGGTGCTTATGATGACTTAAGCTCCCTAGGTGTAAAAATAGATGGTGTTGTCCGAAACATGGACAAAATCACCAAAGAAATCCATAGTATGAAAGTAGGTTGTGAATACTGTGGAGGTCTCCACTTAGGAAAAGATTGTGATGCCGGGTTAACCATGGCTCAAAAAGAAGAAGTGGCTTTCATAAGCCAAAGAAATAATAACCAGTTTCAGGGAAGAGCCCAATTTAACCGGAACTTTAACAACCCCTACAACCCTCAAGGTCAAACTTCCAATTTTCAACAAGGGTCAGGTAGTGGGTTCCAACAACAAACTCCGGGTTTTTACCAAAAAC